>NC_081556.1:150636500-151306500 GCF_963082655.1 Stomoxys calcitrans | reverse complement strand
TAATGACAATCATTATCAAGAAAAGCAACAACGAGAACAACAACAACATCTATGTTAATACACAACGACAAAGTTGTAATAACATTAGCATGCTTTTTTTTGCAAAAATGCAAAATACGAACTAAATTTCTTTTGCATTTCACATGGACATTCGATTTACTGTACACCGTTCAGTATCAAAAAAGGTTTCAGATAGCCTTCAGTGTGTTCTTTTAATATTCTGAAAAAAAAACGTTCCAGGAAATACATAAATGACATGAAAACACATATTAAGATCGTCGGGGACAATTCTTGGATACCAAACATCATATTAACTTCACTTTAATTGGCCATTACAGAAAATTTATTCCTCTAGCCGGACGTAGAATCGATGTCCAAGCACCTCAACCTTCTGCGCTTCTTATCCAATCTCTGACACCCAGGTTCGAGATGTCACTCTTCACTTGGTTACTCCATGGGGGTTTTGGTCTTCCTTTTTATACCCATCACCGAAGGATGGGGGTATATTCATTTTGTTATTCCGTTTGCAACACATCGAAATATCCATTTCCGACCCTATAATGTATACATTGTAAATTTCTGATCAGCGTAAAAATCTAAGACGATCTAGTCATGTCCGTCCGCCCGCCGGTCCGTCTGTCTGTTGAAATCACGCTACAGTCTTTAAAAATAGAGATATTGAGCTGAAACTTGGCACAGATTCTTTTTTTTTTTTTTTGTCCATAAGCAGGTTAAGTTCGAAGATGGGCTATATCGAACTATATCTTGATATAGCCCCCATATAGACCGATTTGCCGATTTAGGGTCTTGGGCCCATAAAAGGCGCATTTATTGTCCGATGTCGCCGAAATTTAAAACAATGAGTTGTGTTGGGCCCTTCGACATATTTCTTCAATTTGGACCAAATCGATCCAGATTTGGATATAGCTGTCATATAAACCGATCCTCCGAATTAGGCTCTTGGGCCCCTAAAAGGCGCATTTACTGTCCGATTTCGACAGTGAGTTGCGTTAGGCCCTTCAAAATCTTTCTTCAATTTGGCCCAGATTGGTTCAGATTTGGATATAGCTGCCATATAGACCGATCCGCCGATTTAGGGTCTTGGGCCCATAGAAGGCGCATTTATTATCCGATGTCGCCGAAATTTAGAACAATGAGTTGTGTAGGACCCTTCGACATATTTCTGCAATATGGCCTGGATCGGTTCAGATTTGGATATAGCTGCCATATAGACCGATCTCTCGATTTAAGGTTTTGGACCCATAAAAGGCGGATTTATTGTCCGATTTCGCTGAAATTTGGGACAGTGAGTTAAGTTAAGCCCCTCGACATATTTCTGCAATATGGCCTGGATCAGTTCAGATTTGGATATAGCTGCCATATAGTCCGATTTCTCCATTAAAGGTTTTGGGCCGATGTCGCCGAAATTTGGGACAATGAGTTGTGTTATGCTCTTCGAAATTTTTCTGCAACTTGGCCCAAATCGGTCCAGATTTGAATATAGCTGTTATATAAACCGATATCGCGATTTATAGTCTTGGCCCCATAAAAGGCCCGGCCGAACTTAACGCCTTTTTACTTGTCTTTATCTGTTCGGGTTTACAGGGCTTCATAGGAGTGGATATCATTCACTTTGTCTTATCTCCATTTACTGCCAAACCTACTTTCGTTGATTCTCTTTCGATACTTTCAAAGGCTGCAATTGCTTCTTCCGGTGACCGAGCCATGAGATCGATGTCGTCGTCATTGGCGGGCAGCATGTGTTCTCTTGTGAGTAGTGTTCCATATCTATTGACACCTGCATCTCTTATAATCTTCTCCAGCAGGACATTATAGAGATCACACGATAGGCTGTCTCCGTGTTAGAAACCTCGTTTTGTGTTGAACGGTTCTAAAAGGGTTTTTCCTATTTTAAGTGAGGAGCGTGCATCAGTAAGCGTCATCCTGCAAAGTCGTAACAGTTTTGCAGGAATGCCAAACTTAAAAGTGGCTTGAACTATCTTTGGACGTATGGAGCTATACAATGCGGCTTTGTAGTCAACAACGAGATAGTAGGTTTTGATTTGTCCTTTTCGGGCGTTTTCCAGGGTTTGGCGCAGTATAAATATCTGGTCAATGGTGGATTTAACAGGTCTAAAGCCGCTTCCAATTAGCCGGGTCCAATTATCTGATTGACTTTAGGTTTTAGTTTTTCACACAATACTCTCGAGAGTATCTTGTATGCGATGGGAAGTAGATATTCCTCTGTTGTTGACACAAGCCATCCCGTCCTGTTTCTTGTGTACGGGACATAGTATGCTGAGATTCCAATCATCGGGTATGCGTTCTTCTAGTCAGATTGCGCAGACGAGCTGATGTCTACACTTTATCAACGTGTCGCCTCCAGTCTTAAACAATTCAGCCGGCAACTCATTGGTTCCTGCTGCCTTATTGTTTTTCAGCCGTGTAACTGCTACGTGGACTTCGTTCTGACTAGGTGGTACACATTCTATGTCATCTCGGTGTTGTTGAGGAGCCCTTCCCCTAGCCATCGCACTTCCTGTATGGCGGAAATGTCTGCCCTGGATTTCTACAATACATCCGCTAGTGGTTATATTGCGTCCTCCCTATAAAGAGTGCGGACAGTCCAGGTGCAGATACGCAAATCATAGTCCTTAAAACGTTTACGGGGGTCGTCAACATAGGGGGATCCGTTTTTGATCTTCTTCGTTTTTTCAAAGTAATCTGTTCAAGTTGTTCATATATGGATATGAACTATTTTGAAGAAAGGAACTCATTAAGTACAGGTATTATTATTCGTCCGTACTATTGTTATGACCCACACTAATAAATGAATTAAAAAAACTTGCCATCACCCCACATTTACACCTTTCCCCTCCCCGTCATATGAAAATCATTTATTACCAAGTATTAACAATTTGTTAAACAATTTTATGGTGTTATCTCTGTCGTTGCCGCAATTGTGGTTGGGGTTGCCGGGCATGATTCACATACTTAACATATTTACCATATGATTGTTCATTATTATTATTATTCACTTTTATTTTTTTTTTCCCCCTTCTTACCTCTCTCTATCACTTTTTGTTGAACTACAGTTCCATTCTGTAGTGATAATAAAATTTCCTGTTAATTGACTATATCAATTGTCTGTGTGGGTATTATGTGGTGGCATTCATTGTACATGTAAATGCATCTGTGTGTGTGTGTGTTTTTTTTTCTCTCTCTCTTTTCCGCCCGATAATAGAGTGGCCATTGTAAATGTGTGTAAATAACTTAATATCCGTTTTATGCCAATTCGTACGATGCGCAAGCCATAATGAGCACATACTTAAGTATGCCAGTGTATGAGCATTGAAATGTTGATTGCCATTGTATGTGTATGTGGCTTTGTTCGAACACAATTCCTGTGGTCGTTTCATTTTAAAAATGCTTCAAGGTTAATTCAATTCATATGGTCTTTTGTTGCAGTGCCAATCATCAGCGGCAATGGATAATGAGCACCGGAAATGAGATGCTGCCATACGTTAATGTTAAAAGACTGACAGTTAAAATTCATAGCATACTTTGAGGAGTTCCATATTTATTTTAAAGGGAATGCACGTAAAGAGCTTTAAACAAAAGTTGATGGCATAATTCTTATTAATTTGATATTTTAAGTCTTACAGGAAAAAGGAAAAAAATGCAAATTATTTAATACGACTTGGAATTGAGTTGAGCGAAGTCGCTGTAGTTATTCGACATAAATATTGTCCTTATAATAATATGTTAAGACTTTCTATACACTCCACTATATCGTTATTATATACGCCCATCTCCAGATTGGACTTGCTTGAGCTACTAGAGGGCGCAATTAGATATCCCAATATAACTTTTTGAGCCCCTAGAAGTCTCATGCAAAATTGTTTCTTTAAAAAATTCACATCCATAATTTGTATAGCCTCTACCAGAATTCACTAACCGTCTAAACTTAGCTCTTTTTTTTAATTGTTAACAAATTAGACATATTATTAAAACAATAAAAGTAGCACTTTTCCTTAACCACAGTTAGTTAAAAGCTTATTTTCAAATCTATTCTCATTATATTGGCAAAGTACCAAGTGTGCTATGTGTATACACGAAGTATTATGTTACATATGTAAACCAAATGCACTCCCAAGCATCTACGAATTCATTTGTCCTGGAGTTTTTTGTTTTTCTGCCCATCAACTGGCTTAAGCCTTGCTACACAAGTACAAAATTGGCTCAAATTAGTACGATTATTGCCACAAATGCAAGAAGCATGGCAGTTGCAAATGATGAAATTATGAAGAGGCCTTTAATGCTAATGTTTGCAACGAATTGTAATTATATTGCAATTGCAATTGTAATTACTAACAAACTCACGCGCACCAACACACACACACATTCACATGTACATTAGGCCGTCCCACGTTATTATAACGGAGAATTTTTTTTATTATAATTCATTTATTTTTTGCAAATAGACAAACACATTCCCTTCTTGATCTCCCTTTTATTCCAATAAGAACAAATAAAAAGGCGTTAAGTTCGGCCGGGCCGCATTTTTGATACCCACCACCTCGGGTATATAAGTAAACCACCTTCCGTCAAATTCCGGTGAAAAATGCATACCTTATGCCCCATAGCAACTATATCGAAATACGAAATATGTTCCGATTCGGACCAAAAACTAATTCGTACAAATCATTGTTCAATTGTGTATAACAAAATATTGATATTTTTTTGTAGCTATATCTAAAAATAAACCGATCTGAGCCATAGACGACACGGATGTCGAAAAGCCTAACATAAGTTACTGTGTCAAATTACAGTGAAATCGGATAATAAATGCGCCTTTTAAGGGGTCAAGTCTTTAAATCGAGATATCGGTCTTTATGGCAGCTATATCCAAGTCTGAACCGATCTGGGCCAAATTGAAGAGGGATATCGACTGGCCTAACACAACACACTGTCCCAAATTTCAGCAAAATCGGACAATAATTGCGCCTTCTATGGTCCCAAAACCTTAAATCGAGAGATCGGTCTATATGGCAGCTATATCCAAATCTGGACCGATTTGGGCCAAGTTGCAGAAAAACGTCGGAGAGCCTATTACAACTCACTGTCCCAAATTTCGGCGAACTCGGATAATATATGCGTCTTTTATGGCCCCAAAAAGTTCAATTGAGAGATCGGTCTATATGGCTGCTATATCCAAATTTGAACCGATCTGAGCCAAATTGAAGAGGAATATCAAAGGGCCCAACACAACTCACTGTCCCAAATTTCGGCGACATCGGACAATAAATGCTCCTTTTATGGGTCCAAAACCTTAAAACGAGAGATCGGTCTATATGGCAGCTATATCCGAATTTAGACCGATCTGTCCCATATTGAAAAAGTATGTTGAGGGGCTTAACGTTACTCACTGTCCCGAATTTCGGTACAATTGGACAAAAAATGAACCCTTTATGGGCCCAAGACCTTAAATCGAGAGATCGGTCTATATGGCAGCTATATCCAAATCTGAACCGATCTGAGCCAAATTGAAGAAGGATATCGACTGGCCTAACACAACGCACTGTCCCAAATTTCAGCAAAATCGGACAATAAATTAGACTTTTATGGGCGCAAGACCTTAAATCGAGAGATCGGTCTATATGGCAGCTATATCCAAATCTGAACCGATCTGGACCAAATTGAAGAAAGATGTCGAAGGGCCCAATGCAACTCACTGGCCCAAATTTCAGCAATATCAGATAACAAATGTGGCTTTTATGGGCCTAAGACTCTAAATCGGCGGATCGGTCTATATGGCAGCTATATCCAAATCTGAACCGATCTGGACCAAATTGAAGGAAGATGTCGAAGGGCCCAATGCAACTCACTGGCCCAAATTTCAGCATTATCAGATAACAAATGTGGCTTTTATGGGCCTAAGACTCTAAATCGGCGGATCGGTCTATATGGGGGCTATATCAAGATATAGTCCGATATATCCCATCTTCGAACATAAGCTGATTATGAACAAAAAAAGGATCTGTGTAAAGTTTCAGCTCAATATCTCTATTTTTAAAGACTGTAGCGTGATTTCAACAGACAGACCGACGGACAGACTTGGCTAGATCGTCTTAGATTTTTACGCTGATCAAGAATATATATACTTTAAAGGGTCGGAAATTAATATTTCGGTGTGTTGCAAACGGAATGACAAAATGAATATACCCTCATCCTTCGATGGTGGGTAAAAATATACGATATATTACGAATGGTGATAAACGATAACCCGTGCCGATACGAAGTTGGAAGTATGCCATTCTAAGGAATCCAATTGAGGATTTTAGGTCCTAGCATGGAATAGGCAAGCAAAGTACATATTTCTATGGGATTTATGGTTTGGTGTCGGCACGGGTTATCGTTTTCCGATCGTCATAATATTTCGTACTTTGCTTATTGGGATCAAAAGGAAAGTGAAAGGTAACCCTTTCAAAAAAAAAATACTTTTGTTTTTGGGACACTCTAATGTACATGCATGCTGCGAAATATGCCTATAACATAGAGCTACCATGAACACGCACATTATAACTGATTACAAGTACACTCTTTAACCAGTCGTTCTCACATGTAAAATAGCAGCATTAAAAATGACAATCTCCCAATGAGGCTGGGATAAAGATGCAGTGGGGGTTATTAAAATAGCTGAATTTAAAATGAGCCATATGACAAATGTTATCCAAGTTACTCAAGGAGTAAAATTGGCAGATCGGGTGGGGAGCTAAAACTGTGGATCCGTCAACAAAATCATTTCAATTTTTGCATCTGTACAAGTTGTTTCGTGATTACAATCGACTGACAGATAGAAACGTTTATGCAGCTAAATTTTGTGGAACTAAAATTTTAAAATTATGCATAACCAATTAAAATATACTTTACTCTAGTTGGCCGTTACAGAAAATTTACCCCTCTAGACGGACGTCAACCTTATGGGCATCTTCTTCAATCTCTCTCCACTTGGTCAGTACATCGGGGTTTTGGTCTTCCCCTTTTACGTATTCTATTATGGTCGCCTTCAAAAGACTTCCTTGCTGGAACTTATTCATCCATTCTGAAACATGACCTAGCCAATGCAAATGTTGAATTTTGATGCGTTTAACTACGATATCGTCTTCATACAGCTCATGGTTCATACCACGCCTACATTCTCTATTAACGCAGATTGGTCCTTATATTTTACGAAGGATTTTTCTCTCAAATACTCCAAGTACTATCTCATCTGCTTTAGCAAGTAACCATGCTTCGGACCCATACTACAGCACTGGTAGTATTAGTGTCTTGTACAGTGTAATTTCGTGCGTCGACAAGTGGCTTTGCTCCCCAACTGCTTTCTTAATCCAAAGCAGCTTCTGTTAGCCAGTATTGGAAAAGAAAATTTGCCCGTGAACGTTTCATTAATGAACAGGGGCAAACTTCTCACATATCCATGAGTGCTGTCCGATTCAAGTTTAAGCTCAATGATAAGGGGCTTTCGGAGACCACCGCAGCGCAGAGGTTTGAATGTTCGCCTATGACACTGAACGCCTGGGTTTGAATCCTGGCTAGAACATCGGAAAAAAAATGTAGGCAGTATGTATTCCCTACTAATGCTGGCGACATTTGCCAGGTACTATACCATGTAAAAACTTCTCTCCAAAGAGGTGTCGAACTGCGGCACAGCGTTCGGACTATAAAAAGGAGGCCCCTTGCCATTGAGCTTAAACTTGATCGGATTGCACTCATTGATATGTGAAATGTTTGCCCCTGTTCCTTAGTGGAATGTTCATGGACAAAATTTTGATAAGGGGCTTTCTTTTGTACCCGAGTCCGAATGGCGTGCCACAGTGCGATAACTTTTGTGAAGAAGATTTTACATGGCTGTCTTACCAATTGGGACAGTACTTCACAAATGTCGCCTCGAGGGGATAACCACCTCAAATTTTTTTTTTGCAAATACTCTCGATAGGATTCGAACCGAGGCCTTCAGCTTCTTAGACGGACACGCTTACCTCTGCGCTTCATTGAAATGCTAAATATCGATGAATAAATAAATATGAACAAGTAAAAGCGTGTTAAGTTCGGCCGGGCCGAATCGCCAAGATTTGTTTATATGGCAGCTAAATCAGGTTATGAACCGATTTGATCCATACTTACTACAGTTGTTGGAAGTGATAAAAAACACCACGTGCAAAATTTCAGCCAAATCGGATAAGAATTGCGCCCTCTAGAGGCCAAAGAAGTCAAGACCCAAAATAGGTTTACACCGATTTGTCCCATTGATAATCACAACCGACCTACACTAATAAGATATATTTGTGCCAAAATTCAAGCGTTTAGCTTTAATCCTTCGAAAGTTAGCGTGCTTTCGACAGACAGACGGACGGGCGGACATGGCTACATCGACTTAAAATGCTATGACTATCAAGAATATATATACTTAATCGGGTCTAAGACGCATATACAGAAAGAATTCGAGCTTGAACAAAAAAATCCATAAAACACTGCTACAAGAACTAGCACAGCTGTAATGGAGTCTTGTTATGGAAGGGGGGCAATTTATGAAAACTGTGTATGAGCTATTTCGTTAGAAAAAACACCAAACCCGAATTCGATCCCCCAACAGTCGGGGCTTCGTGCCATAATCTACCCAGGATTATTTCTGACTAAAGACAAAAGTACACAGATAAAAATAATTTTAGAAAACGACAATAATTTTAAAAACTAAAATTTTGAAAAACAAACAGCAACAACTTTGGTCGAAAATTTGTTAATTTTCCTGCAACAAAACATCGAAATAACCCTATAAAGTGTATATATTCTTGATCGTCGTATAAATTTAAGACGAATAAGCAGTCCGCCCGTCTGTCTGTTGAAATCACGCTACAGGCTTTAAAAATTAAGATAATCAGCTGAAACTTAGCACAGATTCTTTTTTTGTCCATAGCCAGGATAACTTCAAAGATGGGCTACAGGTTTTAAAAATTAAGATAATCAGCTGAAACTTAGCACAGATTCTTTTTTTGTCCATAGGCAGGTTAACTTCGAAGATGGGCTATATCGGAATTTACCTTGATAAAGCTCCTATATAATATGATCTGCCGATTTTAGGTCTTTGGCCCATAAAAGGGGCATTTATTATCCGATTTGGCTAAATTTATTTATCTTTATATTTATCCGTGCCCAATATCGTTCACATCGGTCTATGTTTGGATATAGCTGTCATATTGACCAATATTCTGTTCTAAACAACTTGAGCAGAGAATTGCATTTAATATACCACTCGACATCCGTGCCGAGTTTGGTCCAAATCGGACCATAATTCAAAATAGCTGCAATGGGCTTATAAATGAAACATGTTTCTCCGGATTATGGCGAAAAATGGTTAACACGTATATTCCCAAGGTGGTGGGTATCGAAAGTTCGACCCGGCCGAACTTAATGCCATTTAACTTTTTATTTTCTTGGTTCGGCTCGCACTGCTCGTCTTGTTCGTTTCACTGCTGCTCTCGGGTTTTTCTCTGTCACTCTCTCTCTACTTATCCGTACCCGTAAAAACAAATTTTAATGATTTTGGCGCCGCAGAGGATTGAACTCATGATCGCATGTTTGGTAGTCTTGCAAGCATCCACTAGCCTACCGACTTCCTTATGATGAGATAACTCAATAAATACTACTGCACAGTAATAAGTTTCTCAACACGGATAGGAACATGACAGTACAATGCCAATACCGCCTGGTATTATATTGTTCGCGTCATTGGCAATATTTTTAATACCATTTGGTATCAATTTAATACCAGACAAAGCAGGCATTTAAGAATTGACGGCATATTGAATTGAATTGACTTGTAATAAATGGATAAGGAATCAATTACTGAGTACAAAGAAGTAAGGTCGGTCACGTTGTAACATTACTTTTTATAATTATTAGCATAAATAATCGAAATAAAAGTAGAATAAAATTATTTTCAATGTTTTTTTTTTTTGCTTCATTAGGGGTGGAAATAACCAATAACGGTTTGGTAGTAAAACCAATAACGATCTGGTACTAAAACCAACAACAGATTGGTATTAAAACCAATACCAGTTTGGTAATAAGACTAGTACCAAACGGTACTTATTTTATGTTCATCCATACCATCCGGTATTGTTTTTGTACCATACGGCGTTGCTTTACTATCAATACCATATGGTACTGAAATTACCACGCTTGGTATCAACTTTTCTCTGGGTGAATTAATTAAATTAAAAAAAAAATAAGTAAAAATCTCTTAAAAAAAATATATATAAAACTTATTTTTAAACCCTCCACCATAGGATGGGGGGTATACTAATTTCGCCATTCCGTTTATAATACCTCGAAATATGAATCTAAGCACCCATAAAGTATGTATATTATTGATCGTAATGACATTTTAAGGCGATCTAGCCATGTCCGTCTGTCTTTCGAAAGCATTCTACTTTCGAAGGAGTAAAGCTAGACGCTTGAAAATTTCCACAAATGCTTTTTATTAGTGTTGATCAGTTGGGATTGTAAATGGGTCCATGTTTTTATATAGCTGCCATATAAACCGATATTGGGTCTTGACTTCTTTAGCTTCTAAAAGGCGCAATTTTTATCCGATTTAGCTGAAACTATGCATGAGTTGTTTTGTTATGATTTCCAGCAACTGTGCTAGGTATGGTTTAAATCGGTTCATAACCTGATATAGCTGCCATATAAACCAATATGGGGTCTTGACTTCTTGGGCCACTAGATGGCGCAATTCTCATTCGATTTGTTGAAATTTTGCATGAAGTGTTTTGTTATAACTTCCAACAATTGTGCTAAGTATGGTGGAAATCGGCTGCCATATATACCGATCTTGGATCTTGACTTCTTGAGCCGATAGAGGGCGCAATTCTCATCCGATTTGGCTGAAATTTTGCATGAAGTTGTTTGTTATGACGTCCAACATCTGTGCCAAATGTGGTTTATATCTGTCTATAGCCTGATATAGCTGCCATGTAAACCGATCTTGGTTCTTACCTTCTTAAACGACTGGAGGGCGCAGTTCTTATCCGATTTGGCTGAAATTTAACATGAAGTTGTTTGTTATAACTTCAAACAACTGTGCCAAATATAGATCAAATCGGTCTATAACCTGGCATAGCTCCCATATAAGCCGATCTTGGGTCTTGCCTTCTTAAACCACTAGAGGGCTCAATTCTTATCCGATTTGGCTGAAATTTAGCATGAAGTATTTTGTTATGACTTCCAATAACTGCGATAAATATGGTTCAAATCGATACATAACCTGATATAGATGCCATATAAACCCATCTGGGATCTTGACTTCTATAGCTTCTAGACGTCGCAATTCTTATCCGATTTGGCTGAAATTTTTTACAACGGCCTTCAACATGCGTGTCCAATATGGTCTTAATCGATCTATAGCCTGATACAACTTCCATATAAATCGATCTCCCGAATATGCTTCTTGAGCCCCTACAAGGCGCAATTCCTAACCGAATGGACTGAAATATTACCCAATGACTTTTACCATGGTCTTCAACATTCAATTTACTTTTGGTCCGAATCGGACTATAACTTGATATATCTCCAGTAGCATAACAATTCTTTTCCATTTTTCTTTGTTTGCCGCAAAGAACTCGACAAATGCGATCCATGGTGCGGGGTATATAAGATTCGGCCCGGCCGAAATTAGCACGCTCTTATTTGTATTATACTAAATTTTTTGGAATATGTTAAGAAAAATAAAATATTATTTTTGACCGACCGGGGAATTGGAACCTAGGTTTGCAACCCATGGATGACATGGGAGTTTGGTGCGCTACATGTTAGTACGCCTATTTTAACAACTACTTCAACTAAAGAATTTGCGGAAATCAACAAATTTTCTATAGTTTTGTTTGTTAAATCTCTACAAGCCTACTTCAACACCTTCGATTCAATGCTAAAATTCGCTGAGACTTTAAAGTTTCACATACAAATTATTTTTTTTTTTTGTTTGATTTTTTCTAAAAGTTATTTTCTTCTGTGTAATCTAATAATTTGTTGACTTTCTTTAAACTACTTGGAATGACCCATATGTGCATTGCCACTTAATGACTTAATGAATGTATGTGTGTATGTGTATGAATGCTTAAAATGTAAGCTAATAAGTAGTGGTATTTAACAATACGCTAATAACGTTTATTAAAACCAGATGAGATTTATAACCCACACCAACATCAAATTACACTGAATGAAATTATAATGGCATGTAAATGTATGGGTGTGTGAGAGTGTGCCTCGTTTTTTTTCTAGTTCTTCTATTTAATCACTTGTTGGCATAGAATGCCAATGACAAATCAGTTTTAATTCTGTCACAAGCAGGCACATATACACTCTCACTTAGAAGGTTTGTATGTGCATATAAGTATGTCATGCACATACTCAAATACTTGTACAAGGAGAACTTTGCAGTGAAATGCATTTGTGTAAATATGAAATTGTAATTCTATGATTGTAATTAACAAGGACAATGTGTAGCAAGTGCATTATATAGTTTATGCGTACAACAAAACCTCTACTTGAAGGCATTGTTCCTCTTTTTATTCTAAATGATTGTGGTGGAAGTTAATTTAATAAATCAAAAAAAATCAAATCAAAATTGGTAACTTAGATGGTCGATACTAAATGGAAAGTAAGGTATTTAGCATATGTCTTATCGGTGGGAAAAGCTTGTAATGCCAAATGACTAACGAATATGAATTTATTTGAGATTTGTATATTTCTATTCTAGACTTCGTAAGTTCCAAGACTGATGTGAAGCTATATGATCAATTGTCGGCGCCCCTATTTTCAAAACAGGATTTATGTTTTTTGACTTATGGCGTTCCAATGGAATATACAAGTATATCATATACGAACATCGATTATAACTCACTACTTTGTGAAATTGGCATCGTTGTGTGACAGGAGCTTGATGGCATGTATTGCGTGGACGAACAGATTGCATTTCTTGAACGTAATGTGGGTCAGATTTTCAACAGATGTATTCCAATGAAGACCCGAACTGTTTTTACGAATGGGAATCAGTAATTTGATAATGATATTAAAGTATTGATATATATATTAGAGATTGTACGCACTCTCGATGGAAGCGATTAAGAACACTTTAACTATTTAATGATTACAAGCATCATCGAGGAATCAGACCACTTCTTGTATAAAGACGAAAAAATTTGATTATTTTAGTCATAAATTTCAAGAGGCATTGAACACGAAAGATACTTGGAGACATATTAAGTCTATTGGAATAGAAAGTGATAATACATCAATTGGTAGTCATGTTGATTTGGATGAAATTAACAGGAGTTTCTTGAACATATCTTTTCCTGAGCCAAACGTACATTTCTATGACAGTGTATTTAATAACGTAGACCATAATAGTAACAACACATCGCCAGACTTACGTCTTGATGATCTTGAGCGTTTTGAACAAAGCGATATCATTAGCGCTGTAGAATTGATAAAGTCTAATGCCATTGGTTCTGATGGTATTGACCCGAGATTTTTTGTGATAATACTACCCTTTATTCTTCCGTATATGTGCCATCTTTTTAACAATATTATTTTAAGGAGTTGCTATCCACAGTCTTGGAAACGGGCAAGGATAGTGCCAATACCAAAGAATAACCAGAAATTTAGGCCAATAGCAATACTTCCATACATGTCTAAGATATTTGAGACTTTAGCCAACGGGAAAAAATCAGGATATATTGCGAATAAATCGTTGCTAACAGATTTTCAATCTGGTATCCAGTAAGTAGTTGAAGATGTAAGGAGTGGTATTAATTGATAAAGTTACATTTCTTGTAATTTTAGATGATTCGAAGTCGTTGATCCCATTATACTTTTCCTTAAACTGAGACATTTATTTAAATTTTCTGAAAGAACATGGATCTTATACTTTCCTATCTTTCGAATAGAAGCCAATCGATATGTGTTGATAGCCGACGTTCTAGTTATCTTCCAGTCTCAAGATATGTTCCACAGGGGTCTGTATAGGGTCCACTCCTTTTTTCCTTATATAACAATGACCCTCAATAGTGACTTGGATAGGATAAATACGTGGGCAAACGCCAACGAACTACTTTTAAATCCAGTAATGTCATAGTGCCTTGTGATTGGTAGAAATCGGGTAACAATGCCACCCAATCTTGATGTGGCAATTGCTGGAGCCCCAATTGAGATTGTTTCATCTACAAGAAACCTTGGGAGACGACACGCTGATAAGGCGTATGCATCATCCATCTGGCTAGAAGAACGCAGTTTAGAAACAAGGCCACCTCTCGACAGACGAAGATTCTTCGTAAAATATATGGACCAGTATGCTTTAATGGAGAATATAGGCGACGTATGAACCACGAGCTGTATGACGCCATAGTTACACGCATCAAAATACAACGGCTGCGTTGGCTAGGTCATGTTGTCAGAATGGATGAAAAAGCTCCGCTTATGTGTAAGTCTTGGCATTGGAGGATTCTTCTATTTTATGCACAACCTCGTGCAGGGCAGTCTCCACCGACCTTCCCATGACATAGGCATGTTGTTTGTGTTTAAGATGTTCGCTGGATGTCCTACTCTTTATCATTATGTCCACAATGCGTTCCATAGTTTTGCGTAATAAGGACGTAGGGCTTATAGGCCTGTAGGCCTTTGGTGTCACATAACTTGACTTGCCGAGCTTGGGTGTAAACACCACCCTTGCCTTCTGCCAGGCTTTCGGATTGTATGCAAGTCCTAGGCACGCTGTGAAAATTGTGACCAGATGAAGCGCCAGATAGTCGGCCTCCTTTTGTAGTAACGCCAGAAATATTCCAAATCCGGGTGACTTAAATGGTTTGAAGCTCCTCAAGGCTTCCTAGAGGCTGATTTCCTTTCTCGAAGAGAACAACTATCTTCGAAAGACTCCACTAGTGCAGTCGTAATCCTCTTGACATTGTCGTCAGTGTCTTGCCCAAGTCTTCTTCTGAGTGGTCTTCTTAATTTTGGCCAATTGGTTTTCAACTTATTACGGAAGCTTATCGGATTCGGCGCTGGTCGTGCAATTCTAAACGAAATGTAGCGATGGCCTGAGAAGGAATGCTCGATGGAGACCCTCCAATCCTTAATGTTATCGATTAGATTTTTTCGAACACATTGTCACATCTAAAACCTCCTCCCTTATCCTTTTAACAAAGGTAGCGATGTTACCAATATTAAGTGTTATTAGATCGTTAGTATTCAAGAACTCTGCTAGGGCGTGGCCTCGCTTATTAGTGTTTGTACTACCCCACGTAACGCAGAAGTTAGCATGTCCGCTTATGACGCTGAACGCATGGGTTCGAATCCTGGCGAGACCATCAGAAAAAATTTTCAGCGGTGGTTTTCACCTCCTAATGCTGGCAACATTTGTAAGGTACTATGCCATGTAAAACTTCTCTCCAAAGAGGTGTCGCACTGCGGCACGCCGTTTGGACTCGGCTATAAAAAGGAGGCCCCTTATCATTGAGCTTAAACTTGAATCGGACTGCACTCATTGATATGTGAGAAGTTTTCCCTTGTTCCTTACTGGAATGTTCATGGGCAAAATTTGCATTTTTTACAAGTGGTAAACAAGTGCTACAAAAACGTCATCAATATCGTGTAGCTGAACAACAGTTCTTTGTTAATGCTATACGTCTCTGAAATAAGCTTCGCAATAGTATTCAAATTTTGAGTAATGAACGACAGTACAAATCTTCGATTTACAATCATTTTGATTAATTATTTGTTTTGTCCTTTTCATAACTTTTTATTTATTTATTTTATCAGTAACTTTGTTTAAATTGTTAAATTTATTGTTAAGGGTTTTTTCTGCATTTTTTAAATTTTTTTAAATTTAAAAAAAATAAATAAATTTAAATTTTTTACCTTTTTTTTATTTATATATTGAATCAGTAACTTTGCTTGATTAATTGGCAAAATAATTTATAAGTTAACAGAGAGTCCTTGATGAAATGTTATCGTAAGTAGCATAATGTTCTTAAATAATAAATAACAATGATACTTTTGAATACATTTATGATACAACAAAATACCATTCTAAACAGCATTTGTTGAATTTTATTTTTCAAATGCCGGCAATCCTTGGCATAGCAAACTACAGCACCCATTCCAAATACTATTGTGGTGCTGGATAATTAATCCAATGTTCCCCATTTAAACGTCCATAGTCGCGCTCCTGTTGCTCTGCTCTACGCAGATCTTGTTTTCCATCCTCACCGACGCCAATACGTTCTATGTATTTCTCACCACGAAATCCATTGGTCTAAAAAATCAAAAACAAAAAGTTGCACAAAAATTAAGTTAGTCTTTTAAACCTCACAAATACCTCATAAAATAAGGCTCTGGCATTTTTGGCAGATTCTGGATCAAAAGTCCATTCAGTTCTTTCATGCAAGACTGGAGCTCCGGCTACATTATTTTGAAGCACATCGGAAAGTAGTCGATACACAAATGCCTCCGTCTGATGGCATTGCAAATAAGCAATTAGTAAAATAAACTGTAAATAAGAAAAAAAATATAAAGCTATATATAGCACAGATAAAAATAATTTTGAAAAACAACAACTTTGGTCGAAAAAACAATTACGAAAATTGTTAATTTTCCTGCAACAATTTATCTTGAATTTCAACGACCCAAAGTACAAATTTATTGTTGAAAGACACTCTTTGCAAGCCAACATATAACAACAACAACAACAATATATCCATAAGCAAGGCAAAATAACATCTAACCAGCCATGGCATGTGCTTTGCTTCCACTGGTGGCGTATTTTTTTTTTTTTTTTGTTCGGCTTGCGCTGCTTTGTCTCGTTCGTTTTACTGCTACTCTCGGGTTTTTCTCTCTACTTTACCTTAAATTACCCTTAAAAACAAATTTTAATAATTTTGGTGCCGCAGAGTATTGAACTCATTATCTCATGTTTGGTAGTCTTGCACGCATCATCTAGCCTACCGACATCATCTACTTTATGATGAAATAAATCAATAAGTACCGAATTTTCTAAAATAAGTTTTCCAAAAAAAAATTAAAATACTTTTTTTTTGCCTGACCGGGGGATTCTGCCCTCCGTTTCAAGTCTTGAATGGCATGGGAGTTTTGTGCTCTACATGGTAGTACGCCTATTTTTACAGCTACCTCACCTAAGGAATTTTTAGATTGTTCAAGCATAAAAGACATTGACGAAAATATCAACAGGATTGCGACTGCACTGGTGGGTTCCTTCGAAGATAGTTGTCCTCTTCGGGAAAGAAAATCAGGCCAAGAAAAACCCTGAATGACCGGGGAGATTCGCAATATTGGGAAAGAGGTCCGCAGACTTTTTAACAGAGCACATCGTAAAAAAGCGGACGTTTATTGGGATGTGTATTACACATGGCTCAAGGAATACAATAAGATTACCAGAGCGGCAAAACGTTAGCCTGGAAGCTTTTCTGCGAACAGGTCGATAGCGTTAATGACGCCGCCAAGATAAAAAAGTTTCTCTCAAAAACCCATGTCCAAACCGAAACTTTAGTAGACGACATGGGAGTGAGAGCAGAGACAATGAGAACCCATTTTCCCCAGGATACAAAGGGACTCACGGAGACACCGGAAGCTTGGAATAATGACGTTGATCGAAGGTTTATAATTACGGAATTCATGGTGAAGGTATCCTTGAGGAGCTTCAAACCCTTTTCAGTCACCCGGACCTGATGGAATATTTCCGGCGTTACTACAGAAAGAGGAAGACTATCTGGTGCCTCATCTGGCCAAAATTTTCACAGCGTGCCTAGGACTTGCATATACTCCGAAAGCCTGGCAGGAAGCAAGGGTGGTGTTATACCCAAGCCCGGTAAGGCAAGTTATGCAGAAGGTCCGAAAGGGTCTTCCATATGACGTATGACCCAGAGGTCTCAATGTCAACCCAGAGAAGACTGAAATATGCCTGTTCACGAGGAAGACGTAGGTGGGCCAATTTAACGCACCACGTTTCCTCAATAGGACGACTTCGATATCTGACAAGGTCAAATACTTAGGTGTGATCTTGGACAGGAAAATTGGAAGTGTCACAACTTCGATATCTGACAAGGTCAAATACTTAGGTGTGATCTTGGACAGGAAACTGAATTGGAAGTGTCATATTCAGGAGCGTACTGCGAAGGCTCACAGATAATGGGCACTATGTGTACGGGCCGTAGGCTCGAAATGGGGCCTGAATCCGAGGATAGTCCACTGGCTCTACAGGAGTGTGATAAGACCAATACTTACTTACGCCTCAGTAGTTTGGTGGACTGTTATGGAGAAAAAGTGCAACATAAGGACCATACAACAGGTTCAGAGAACATGTTGTCTTGGCATAGGCGGAGCGGTGAGGACCACGCCCACTAGGGCACTGGAGACTATTCTAGATATCTGACCCGTTGACATACAGATTAAGTGTGAGGCAGCCGCTGTGGCTATGAGACTTAAGGCGATGGGAGAATGGATTGAGAATGGGAGCAGCTCATACCATCTCGGTATAATCGAGGCGATGATAGAAAACCTGGAAGGAAGGGAAGAGGTATCCGATTGGATACCTGAGATGAACCTTGAAGTCGAGTGCGAGGCACTGCTGCCAGAGGCACAGTCTTGGATTGACGGAACCCTAGCATTGCCATCTGGAAGATCATGTAACACGGATGGATCAATGCCAGAGGACAGAGTGGTCCCAGGGGTTTATATTGAGAACCCAGGGACAGAGATCTCTTTTAGACTGCCTGACCATAATACGGTCCTGCAGCGGAGATCCGGGCGATCACGGAATGCATGAAGTGGTGTGGTGCTAACGCGAGGACGTCGATTGTGAACATCTTTACCGACAGTAAAATTGCTATAAGGGCAATAACATCCAGGACGGTAAGGCCACTAACATTCTTGCAGTGTAAGAAGGAGATTAAAGCCTTCTCTGAGGATGGCAAAATCCGCATCGTTTGGGTGTTGGGCCATAACGGAATGAGGGGAAATAAAAGGGCAGACGATTTGGCGGTGAAGACCAAGGGACTGCCGTCAATAAACTTGGATAACCCGAAGCCTTTCGAGTCGACGCAGTCCAAGTTAAGGGAGTGGGCGACGAATGCGCATGCAATATTGTGGAACAGTGAAACGGTCGATAGGACGGCAAAAATCCTATAGGGGGATCCAGATCGTGAGAAGACGAGGCTATTACTGAAAGGAAGTAAGAAGGAGGTCAGTATGGCTATTGGTATCATAACGGGACACATAGGACTACGAGCTCACTTATGTAAAATCGGTGCGGCAAGTGATAGCATGTGTAGGGCATGCGTGGAAGATGATGAGACGTTGAGGCATTTCCTTTGTTATTGCCCGGCTTTCGCTTCTTAAAGATACTGGCACTTTGGTGGAGACACAATACCAGACATGAACCAACTCGGGGGAGTGGTATTGAAAGCGATTAAGGATTTTGTAAGTAGCACGGAATTTCTTTTTAGAGGTTATCTTATATTGGGTTGCCCAAAAAGTAATTGCGGATTCTTTAAAAGAAAGTCAATGCATTTTTATTAAAACTTAGAATGAACTTTAATCAAATATACTTTTTTTACACTTTTTTTCTAAAGCAAGCTAAAAGTAACAGCTGATAACTGACAGAAGAAAGAATGCAATTACAGAGTCACAAGCTGTGAAAAAATTTGTATACTATATGAAAAATCCGCAATTACTTTTTGGGCAACCCAATAGTTTTTAGAGCGCACAACATGTCGATTACTGGCATAGGTATATGTCCATAGTGGCATGGGGCCAATTAATATCTGCACCCTCTTTTCAACCTAACCTAACCTAACCCAACTTAGTACGATTGATGTAGTTCCCAAAATAAACACTCAGAAAACGCTTTATGAATTCCTGGGAACATTAAAAACAAACCGAATAAAAGTATTTACACCCGACACAACTTCAAGACCACATTTAGTAGAAAGTTAACGTAAAGCATGAGCTAATCGTCTTCTAATCCCAAGTGCCAAATATATATTGATAGAAAATATTTTACGCAATATGAATACAATCAACATGAGCTCCAAAATTTAGGTTCCTATCTAGTAAAACTCCAAGGCACTTAAGCTCATTGAAAAAATTAAACTGTAATATCTCCCAACATAAGGTTAAAATCAAAAGCACGAATTCCAAAACAATGCTTTAGACTCAAGGGATTGACCTATAACACATTGGTACTAGTCCATTGTTCCAAACAACGGTTCATTCCGACCTGCAAATCATAAGGAAAATCACGTTGACCACTGAAGAGGAGCATTACATCATTCGCATACAAGAAAATAGAATAAACAGATAAATCTAATCTGTCCAGTAGATCATTCACGTAAAAAAGAAGGTTAAAGGCGGAATAGATGATACATTGCCATTCATTTCCACAAACTAAGACCTACCTTATACCTAGGAGAGGAGAAGTATGCATGCAGGTTGGGAAAAATTGAACTTAACAAACATTTGGAATTGAACGTTTTGGTCAAATCAAGAAATACCAACACACTATCTCTGTCAATAATACTATTTGCACTAACAGAATCAATTAGCTCAAGAAGTAAAGTCGTAGTGTTACGATATATACAAAATCCATGATGATTGTAAATTGATTCTTCATAATGTGCTCATAAACCTTGGATTAAATGGGTAGCATTGATATGGGCCTTAGATCACCTAGACCATTGAAAGAAACTGCTTTAGGAATAGGAACTACTCGAGCAGTTAGAAAAACAAAAGATTTTAAAATGACATTTACTAAATCCAAAATTAGCTCAGGAAAAATAATGTTCAGAACTAGCACAGATAGCCCATCTACTCCAACTGACTTTGATTTGAGTTTAGAAACGGCATTGGCAATGTCATCAATGCTGATACAAATGAAAGAAAATCCACTTTCATTAAAGGAAAATGAATCAAGGCCAACAATATCGTTTGTATCAGAAAAATCGCCATGAACAAGAAAAAAGGTACTGACGTCAACAATATCCCCATTAAATACCATTTTATCACCACAATGGATAGAGATGCACGGAGAAGAACGAACTTTCCACAAACTATCCGCGCAGCCCCTTGAACCGTCCCTCTTTACGTATTAGAGACTTTGTCTTGTTTCGATATTTACAAAATGTTCTCCATTTTTCGGGAGATCTATTGGTACTCCGAGTAAGCCAGGTCTCTTAAAGATTTGATAAAAATAACATTTCTAGAGTTCATCCACTCATGAGCAACGGACAAACCTCTTTCCCTGACACCGGAAACAAATGAAAAGAAATCTTCAAACTTCAGAGATGAGAAAAGAAAACACTTGCTATCGACATCCGTTGAGTTAAAAATAGGTAAGAACTCAAAATCCATTCAGTAACTCAGCACACCGACAAATCAATGTTCTTGTAATCGTGACAATCCACAAATGACTCCTTTCTGCTCATGTGAAAGTCAAAAACCCCAAATGTTAACGACGGGGAGAGATTGCAGAGCGCTGAACCTGGCCGGATGTTAACCTGTTCAAATTACAACTCAAAAGCAACTCAAATGATATGGGCATAGAGTTCTGCAAAACAGACAACACAATCTACGACAGGCTGAACAGACTAAAAAATAAGCTGAAGCTTTGAGTATTTTACAATTAAAATCTCCGACAACAAAAATACTCAAAAAATTAAGAAAAATATCATGGGGAATTTCTTCAAATGCGCAAATATCGCCCGGATGTAGAATTGTATTGTATTGAAGTAGTTCTTTGGGGATTGCTAATGAGGCAGATTGGTTCAGATTAAGATGTAACTCCCATGATTTCCAACATCCATGTTATATTGCTCAAATCAATCTATAACTTGATATAGCTTCTATATATTGGGTTGCAAAAAGTAATTGCGGATTTTTCATATAGTCGGCGTTGACAAATTTTTTCACAGCTTGTGACTCTGTAATTGCATTCTTTCTTCAGTCAGTTATCAGCTGTTACTTTTAGCTTGCTTTAGAAAAAAAGTGTAAAAAAATTATATTTGATTAAAATTCATTCTAAGTTTTATTAAAAATGCATTTACTTTCTTTTAAAAAATCCGCAATTACTTTTTGGGCAACCCAATATAAACCCATCTCCCTATTAGTCTTCTAGATGGTCCAATTATGGCCTGATTTGTTGAAATTTGCTACGTAATGTAAATGTACGCCCTTCAACTAAGTTCATTTGAGTAAGTTTTTAGTAGAATCCATGGTGATGAGTTTACAAGATTCGGCTTGGCCGAACATATCGCATTTTAACTTGTTTATTTTGTATGAACTCCACCATAAGGTGAAGGTATCCAAACTTCGTCCGTATGAGGTCCCGCGCTATAGCGGAAATATTTTTTTTTTTGCAAATAGGGAAACGAATATCCTCCCTTATTTTACTTTTGATACCAATAAGCAAGTTACCAAATATAATGACATTCAGTTAACGATAATCCGTGTCGACACAATGTCCAAAGTTGGATATAGCACTCCAGGGATTAGATGGAAAATTTAAGGCCCTTGAATGAAATTAGTAAAGAAAGTACAATTTTAGTTGGTCTTTATGGCTAAAATACGAGATCTACCCTGCGCCACTTCTTTTCGTTTGATGCAGTGACCGTTGCGACTCTAAAGGCCATGTCCGTCTGTCCGCGTATCATCTCTGAAATGAATGACTATCTGTTGTTTTCGTTTTTGTAGTAATCAATATTTCTTACCCAATCACCACGAAATACAGAAAACAAGTACAAATGTGTTAAGTTCGGCCCTGCCGAACTTTGGATACCCACCACCATTGATATATTAATTATTCTATTTTATTATGGGTCTGGTCTGGTCTGGATCATATTTCAGGTCCCGAGAGCTCTTACACAAGTCATAGTTTAAGCAAAATCGGGCAATATATCCGCTTTTTATGGATTTAAGACCTTAAATTGAAAGATCGGTCTATATGGTAACTAGGGTTGCCCAAAAAGTAATTGCGGATTTTTTAAAAGAAAGTAAATGCATTTTTAATAAAACTTAGAATGAATTTTAATCAAATATACTTTTTTTCTAAAGCAAGCTAAAAGTAACAGCTGATAACTGACAGAAGAAAGAATGCAATTACAGAGTCACAAGCTGTGAAAAAATTTGTCAACGCCGACTATATGAAAAATGCGCAATTACTTTTTGGGCAACCCAATATATCTAAATATAATTTGATCTAGATCATAATCTAGTCAGATGAAGGGAGGCTTAAAATAACTCACTATTCATCCATAATCTAAATAACTTACCGATCCATAATCGACAGATCGGCCATATTTGGGTCGAATGTTGGAAGGCTTAAAACAACTCACTGTTGGAAATTTCAACGAAATCGGGTATAAATGCAGCTTTTATGGATTTCAGACCCTAAATTGGCAGATCGGTCTAAATGGCAGCTATATTAAAGAATATTCCGATTTGACTCATTCAAGAACTTAACCTACGTGCAGAAAAGAGACGTATATGTGCCAAATCAATTTTTGAAAGCTACAGCGTGATTACAGCAGTACACCGCCTAAGAATTTTAGGACGATTCGAAATATTTATACTTGTAGAGTCGCAAAGAGATACTTCGATGTGTTGAAAATGAAATGGCTAAATGAATACACCCCTTTCCTATGGTGGTGAATACAAAAAAGACAGACGTACAATCAGCACAGAAAAGATACGGTGACAGACGGACATGGCTAAGCCGAACCGGGAAGAAATTCAGATTCGAAACATTCACTGCATCACACTCACAGTAGTGACACAGAATAGGGTTCATGTTTTTACCATAAATGTCATCTAAAATTTGTTTATGAATTTCGATTAATGACCTAAAATTCTTCACAGCCGCAACAACCATATTTACAGCGCCATCTGTGAGGAAGCGGCGAGCATGCTGATAGTCGTGAACTTGTTCTCAGCATGCGGTTGTTTTTTTTTATTTCTACTATCTCAAATTGGCGCGTTATTTCCAAATCCAGCAGCAGTTTCTTTAGAACGACCCTTGAACTTTGACCAGATTTTTGTTTTTTTTTTGCTCAAAAAAATAATTTATAGTAGATTTTTGATATGAATTCGAAATCCAAATAAGTTTTGCATATATATATGTGGTGAGTATATATTTGAAAAATATAAAAAATATATAGCGGACTTTGTCAAAATTTCGTATCAGCAATTAAGTCATCAGTACAAGCCATGGTTTCCTCATATTATATGTCAGAAGTACTTGGTATGCTACAATGATTTGGCGGTTTGATTTGCAAATACATTTTTGCCAAGTATTTTTATATGGTAAAATAGTGACCTAGGTGACGTATGATGTATGGTATATCTATCGGCATAATTATCGAAAAATAATCATACACACCCATGTCCAATAAACTCAATATGGAAATTAATTGTAATGGCTGGTGCTGCATCAGAGGCTTTCGCCTAAATTTATGCTCAATGAAAACGGACCTGCTTTTTATTGCGGAGTCGGAAAGGCTTACCGCAGAGCAGAAAGCTTTTGCATGCAAAGTTCACCAGAATCTTATACATATACCCTCCACCATGGATCGCATGTGAAAAGTTCTTCGAATGATTTCTTCAAATATATAGGTGCTATATGAAATTATAGACCGATAAGGGCCGTACTTGTCATGGAAGTCATCCAAAAGTACCACGTTTATGATTTCAGCCAAATCTGATAAAATTTGCACCCTTCGGAGGCTCAAGAATTCAATCGGGAGCTCGGTTTATAGGACAGCTATATCAGGTTATGAACCGATTTGCACCATACTCGACAAAGTTGTTGGACATCATAGCACAACGCTACATGCAATCCAAATCTGATAAGAATAGGCTCAAAAAATCTAATCGGAAGATCGGTTTATATGTCGTCTATGTCAAAGCGTGGGGAGGCCACGGTGGCGCAGAGGTTAACACGTCCACCTATGACGCCAAACGCCTGGGTTCAAATCCCAGCATGAACATCAGAAAAATTCTCAGCGGTGGTTATCGCTTTACAAATGCTGGCTATATTTGTGATATGTCCTGCCATGTTAAAACTTCTCCACCAAATGGTGTCGCTATGCGACACGCCGTTCGAACTCGGCATAAAAAAGGAGGCCTCTTATCATTGAGCTTAAACTTTTATAGGACTGCACTCATTGATATGAAGAAAGTATCCCCTGTTCCTTAATGGAATGTTCATGGGAAATTTAGAAGTATGTCAAGGCATGAACTAATTTGACGCATTTACACTTCCAACCTATCCTAATAGAAATATACAAAAATTTCAAGCGCCTAGCTTAACTCTTCCGAAAAATAGCGTGCTTGCGACAGACAGACGAACGGGTATGACTAAGAATGTCAAGACGACCAAGAATATATAAACTTTGTTGGATCTCAGATCAGGATTTTGATGGATTATAAACGGAATGTCGGAATTAGTTAATCCCCACCCTATGGCGGATGATATAAAATGTACACGGCTGATAACTTAAGGTATTTATCTCACAGGTTAACCACTGTTGCGAATCTGTGGTACAGGGTTTTATAACTTTGTACGTTTGTTTGCAATGCTAAGAAGGAGGCGAGGTAGACCCATTAATAAGTATACCGATCGGTTTAAAATCACCTTCTGGTTCAATTTAGCTATAGCCGTCTGTCCACCTGTCTGTCTGTCCATCAATTCTTGTAATCAAGATACAGGTCGCATTTGCTGTCCGACTGTCACAAAATCTGGCACAAGTCACTTTTTTGGTCCAAGGATGAACGCTCTTGATTTTGAAAATCGGTCCAGATTTATCTTCCAATCCGTGGGGACAGCGTTTGTATCCTAGGCCTCCCTGATTATTGTGATCGTTTGAGCTATGGGGTATGCCCCATACTGCAACAGTCCAGCTGGTATATTATCAGGGCCGGCTGATTTGCTGTTTTTTAAAGAGAACAGAACGGTCTCCATATCTTCGTTGGTGAATAGGGCCGTATATATATTCCTGCGTGGGTTTCGGCGCACAGGTGTCCGCCTCCGTACATGCTGCAGTTATGTCGGCCCATGTATGGGTGTTATTTTGCAACTTCTACGTTAATATTGCCTTGTATTCGCGCACTGTTTCAGGGTCTTTTAGGTTTAAGAGGTTGAACTTTGTGATTTTTGTTTGAGTAATTTTCACGACGACTAGGCGTAGACATAGAATGGCCACTAAGAGCATGTGGACACTATCAATGTCGACTCTTCGTCTAGTTTTCACATCCAACAGCGAACCCAGAAAGAGTTTGCTGATAAGTATGTGGTCGATCTGAATATGGGTGTTTCCATGTGGTAATTCCCAAATATATTTGTGTATATTTTTATGGGGGAATTTTGTGACTCCAATAAAGACCAGGTTTCTTGAGCAGAAATCAACCAATCTGTCGCCATTGTCATTCCTTGTGTCGCCAAGTCCTTGCAATCCCATGATTGATTGTAGATTATTGTTGTTATTGCCTACCTTGGCATGACAACTCTCATGTCTCTTTTTGGTAGAGAGTGTGTCACTGTGTCCTCGTCATCGGGTTCAGTTGGTGCGTAGCATTTGTACAATGGTAGCATTGTACAATGGTTACTTTGCGGAATTTTGAATTTAATCTAATCTTATGATAGAAGAACTCGCTTTGCTTTCGGTGACAGTAGAAGAGTGGGCCCATTTATTCGATGCCTGAAAAAATTAAGTGGTAGCCACCTTGAAGATCCATAGTTCCAGATTTCGGCCATATTATTTCACTTAAACCGAGGATGTCTGGGTTGTAGTTTGACATCTCGTTCTGGACTTGGTAAAGTCTCGATGCCTCTGTGAGAGTTCTGATGTTCCATATTCCAATTATAAATTGTGTTCTGAATCCATGGGTTCTCATCGGGAGGTTGTCAGTTCCATTATTTCTTGTTGACGTTTCTGTAAATGTGATTGGGATTGGGCCACCGCCCGGTGCCTTGTGCTGGGGCTTCCAGCGACCCACTACGCCGGGCTTTCTTGATGGTGAATCTTCTGACGATCTGCGAGCACCACCGTTGGCAATTTACTTTGGCTCATCCGCTGCCGACCCTATTGCACGGACCCATCGTGATTGTATTCGCATCCGTGCAAGCGGGACACCCCATGCTTGAGCTAACTTGTTGGTTCGCCCCGCATTTTTTATTTCTGCGGTAACCGTCGCATCTGTTGAGCTTACCCCAATCCACCACCTTTGGAGGCGTCCGATGGGAGGAGTAGCATGGAACGCCGCATTTTCAGAGTTTGAAATTCAAAAAATTTCAAAAACTGAATTTTTGCTTTTTTGGTAAAAAAAAAAAGTTTTTTCTGTTGTCTATGTGTGATCTTGTATTTGTTGATTGGCGTTTACCACTGAGATGGCTACCAAATCAATGGTTGCCCAACTTTTTCATAAGTTGGCAGCCTTGGGTGATTTGATTTATTTATTAAAAAAATCTCCATGTGGTTTTAAATCAGAAAATTTAAATTTTTAATCGAAAAGTTAACCGGACTGCAGTTCATGGGGTTATATCTCTTCATCCGCGGAATTCTTCGACAAAATGCCCCAATCAGTCATCAGTTTTATGAGTTTAGGCAAAAATTGAAAACATTTTGATTATTTTACTGTTTTAGAAAATTGAATTTGCAATTTTTTAAAGTCTCTCTCTCTCCCCGTTTGCAAACGGCAAATTGTTTACTAATTTTTTCCGATTTTAACCCACTGTGCAATGCCCGTTTATGGTATTGCCACAATTGGTGACCCTGATGGAGGCCACTGTAGCGCAAAGGTTAGCATGTCCGCCTATGACGCTGAACGCCTGGGATCGAATCCTGGCGAGACCATCAGACCAAATCTTAAGTGGTGGTTTCCTCCTCCTTATGCAGGCAACATTTGTGAGGTACTATGCCATGTAAACTTCTCTCCAAAGAAGTGTCACACTGCGGCACGCCGTTCAGACTCGGCTATAAAAAGGAGGCCCCTTTTCATTGAGCTTTAACTTGAATCGGACTGTTCCCATGAACATTCGTTCATGGGCAAAAATTGCATTTTTGGTTGCTATTGCTGAACTTCTACATGAGCTGGCGCATGCTCGATCAAGATCTTAGAATATTGCCATTAATCAACCAAATTGTTTATCCCGAACGATCATTATCACTTTTTACGTTTATCAAATAATCATTTTGTTCAATTTCATGGGTTTTTTTCTCCACTTTTAAATATTTTGTTAATAACACCATTTTGCACATTTTGTCTGTTATACTGGTTTGTATTTTAAGTTGCCTAATAATTGTTTACAGTACGATCTTGTTACCAATATTATATCGCATTTTGTATATCGTGCTTTGTGCTTTATTGTTAAACATAAACAATGTTTGCCTTGGTTTGCATGAATGGTCAAATAAAACTCAAGACACCGACTTGGCTCGGTTGGTGTTACATTGACATTCACAGGGATTTCGTACACAAAATTTTTTGTTTATTTTGTAATATTATCTTATTTTCCACTTCTTTTTACATGTCATCTTGGTTTTTTTGTTTCCCTCCATAACTTACACTGATTTTAATTAAATTTTTCCCCATCTTTTATTTTTCGTTATTGTTAAATTATATTCACATGAAATTTGATATGTTCACTTTGATCTCTGCTTAATCACTGAATCACTACTATAAGAAAATATTAAAAATTTGTTAAGTAGCTTGCTTGGGTTTGGCCATAACTTGTTTACTATGAGGAAATAAAGAGAAGTTAACCTACCCACATTTTTAAATCAATCAACATTGAGCAATAATTTTGCAAAGAGAACCCAAGAGCTAATAATCTCTGAGAGAAAGAGAGAAAAATATGAAGATAATTATAACAAAAGCTAGTTCAACCAGCATGCAATCTCTATGGGAGTCACTGTGAGTGAAGTTACATTGAGTTACTAAAATTTATAAACTAAACAAGGAAGTTTTGTTTTTGTAAACTAGGTGTAAAGGTATGTTGAAAATGCTATGCTTGAGCGATTCCTAATAATCTCCATTAAAATATTGGTCAATGTATGCGTTAGCAATAAATCATTATTTAGTTTGAAATAACAATAATAATAGGCAAAACGTAACTCTTAAAAGACACTTTTGTTTACAAAGCATATAAATTGTTGTGTTTGTGTGTGTGTATGTGAGCGTGCTTTTTATATACTCATATATTATTAGCACTGTCCATAGCCATTAATCTTTGATCCATGCATGCAGCTTCAGCCTCATGACATGCTAAAAACACTTTTTCAAGATGAGTAGCCATAGATGTGCACATCATATTTTATGCAATCAAGAGACTGACTATGCAACACAAATATATCATGCAGGTAACCCTATAGAAACTCTGAGTCTCTTTGAATGTCAGCTGTAACATGTGAAAGAAGAGAAATTGAATTTTTATACCTTCCATATAGGCTCTAGAAGTCTAATCGGGAGATCGGTTTATATGGAAGCAACATGAGATTAAAGACCGATTCTGACCATACTTAGAATAGACGCTGGAGAACACATGGTAAATCACCGTGCAATATGTCAGTCAAATCGGATAAGAGTTGCGTCCTCCAGAAGCTTCAGAAATAAAATCAGCTGTCGATTTGTCCCATTTACAATTCCAACCGACCCACATTCATAAGAAGTGTTTGGCAAAATTTTTAAGCTGCGCGCTTCACTGGTTCGAAAGTTTGGAAGCTTTAGACAAACGGACACCGACGGATATGGCTAGATCTACCTAAAGTGTCATGGCAGTCACGAATATATATACTTTATAGGGTACTAGCCGAACCCGCTCCGCTGCGCCTTTTTTACCGCTCTAATATATTTTTAGGGTGGGGATACTTCGCCCTGAACGTAGTTATCGAATTCGTGCCATTGTAGCCCATGTCCGCCTATGACGCCGAACGCCTGCGTTCGAATCTTTGTGAGACAGACCCAGACACTTGGGCCTCCAAGTAAATAAAAGCTTCAAGCTTTACTTTCAAATACATTTTATGTGAGCCCCAAAGTGACATAATCGTGACATGGGATGGACCCCAAGATTTTTGTCCAGAAATTGAATATCAATTTCTCGAAAATCAATCAATTTCCACCCCAAATTGGATATGAAAATCGTTATTTTTTTCTCTCAAGCACCTTTCGTTTGAGCTCATAATTGTCGTGATTGGTCTATATATCCCAACAATAGCAACCATGTTTTGTTTTTGGTGACTGTAAGAGTGCATTACCAATCTCCGAGATCTGGTGTTTTTAAAAATCAGGGTAATGAGAAAAGCTTTAAGGGGAGGGATGGCACCTTAGACATTTCGAATCAAATAAGGATATTAAATTCGTGCTGTACTCCCAAATCCTTTTAATTTGAGCCCCATATAACCATGGTCGGTAAATATGAACCGTTTGGAGGGTGTTTTGGGGCTGGGGCGGCCACCGACACTTTGCCCAGCAAATAGATATCAAATTCATTCTTTACTCCCAAATACCGTATATTTGAACTCCATATTGCCATAGTCGGAAATGAAGTTCAATTTGAGGATGCTTTAGTACGTAACCCTAAAATTAGATATTAAATTCGATTTCTACTTTCAATTACCTCACATTTGAGGCTCATATTGTCATAGGTCAGTTAACCTATTTGACGTATTTTTAGGAGGAAAACCCCACCTAGACTTGAACGCAAATTGTAATATTAGTAATCTACTCCAAAATATCTTTCATTTGAGTTCCATATAGCCATTTGGGGCTATATGCCCATTTGGGGTATCCCATTACATGGATCTAAGTTTTGAATGTCATATTTGTAATCTACTGCCGAATAATTTTCATTGGAGACTCATAGTGACATGAACGTCTTATATATCTGTTTACAGGAATTTTGGGGTTGTGGCGGCCCGCTGGGTATTTGGACCCAATACCAATTTCATTTGATTCCCATATTGTGCCCATTGGTACACTTTTGGTTTTGGGTGGCTTTTTTGGGGTAAGGGGGAGGGTCCGCCCCCAACCGATATATAAAAATTACATAGCCTATGTTTCCTTCCAGACAAACCAACACAATCTGTGAAAATTTTGAGAAAATCGGTTCAGCCGAGTCCCATATAGTCATAATAGGTCTTATTCCCTATTTGCAGCATTTTTGGTGGGTGGGGTGACCCCCTATACTTCGGTTTGATTTTGTATGCCAGATTCGAAATCTACTCCCGAATACCTTTAATTTGAGCCTCATATTGACTTGAACGTCCAATATGGTAATTTGGGGGAGTTTTGGGGTTGAGGCGGCCCGATGGGTACTTAGGCTCAAATTTTAGTAACACATTCGTATTCTATTTTCCAATACCTTTTATTTGATACCAATATTGTCCCGATCGGTCCACTTTTGGTTTTGGTGGGCGTTTTTGGGGTAAGAGGGAGGAGAGTCCACCCCCTTCCGATATCGAAAAATTATAAAGCCTATGTTTCCTCCCGGACCAACCTACATAATATGCGAACATTTCGAGAAAATTGGTTCTGCCGTTTTTGAGTCTATATGGAACAAACAAACGAAACGAGTCCCATACAGCCGTGATTGGCTAATGAGCCCATTTTGGGCTTTTTTGTGGGGATGAGGTGACCCCCTATACTACGACAAGAATTTGTATGCCATATGCCCATATTGTCCTTATGGGTCCACTTTTGATTTTGGGTGTTTTTTTGGGGAGGTAACGGGGGAGGATCCACCCCCATATGGTATCAACAAACTATAAAGCCTTTTCCTCCTTCCTGACCATATTCGTAATCTACTACCGAATACCTTTCATTTGAGTCCCATATTGCCATGATATTCAAATAAACCTATTTTAGGGGGTTTTAGGGCTGGGACGGCCCCTCAGTTAATTGGACCCAATCTTTATTATAAAATTCTTACTCTACTCCTGAATACCTTTCATTTGAATCCCGTATTGTCCCGATCAGTCCACTTTTATTTTTGGGTAATACTTTTGGGCCAAGGGGAGGGTCCGCCCGATTTTGAGTCTATACGGAACACACAAACAAACACAAATTCTAATTTATATATGATCAATACTTCAAAGTGTTAGAAACGGAATGACGAAATAGGTATACCCTCATCGTGCGGTGGAGAGCATAATGAGTTAGATGATATGTAATTTGTAACTTTTTTTAAATAGTGTTGCATAGTGTAATTCCCCAGCATTCGCAAATAAATATGATTAACAAAAATTTGGCAAAACTATTGTTATTATATTTTCTGGCGCAACCATTGTGTTGGTTAACATTTGATACCTCCATTCAACATAATTTAAAAGTAAACAAAGTACCTACTGCAAATAAATACAATAACTTACTACCGATGAAGAAGCAAGCTCAAATTCCATCTTTTGTCATTGCAAGAAATTAAATCCACAAACTGCAATTTTGTACTCAGACCAAATGAAACGATAGCTAATTTTTGGTAGGAAGTAAATTGTACAAAATTTTTTGCGCCTGCGTAGCAAGCTTAGCTTTAGCAAAACATAAGCCATCCCACTCATTATCGTAACTGGTGGTGTTCATTTACTTTGGCCAATGCACACATACACGTATACAAATTTGATTTTGGCGAATGCGTACAAGATCACGTTGTAAAAATTACCCATCGTTAAGTTAATTTCCTTTTTTCATTATTTTATCCATGGTAAAAGAATTGTCTCGAAGGTCTTTGCCTGAAGTAATTGTTTGTCAACGCCAAATTATCAAAAAAAGAGTACTCAAGCGTATGAAACTTTTAATGCCACAAAATTGAGCATAACTATTCTCCAGAGAGGTAAAATTGGATGAAGCTTAATCTCACTTTCATTTATGCTTAAAGTAAAGAGAGCGGTCTAATGAGAAGAATGTTAGCAGGAGAACTAACAAAAAAAACGGACTTAGTTCGACCAGACCGAATCTTGGTTACCCTACTTTCTTACTAAGGTGGCCATTACAGAACATATATTTCACTAGCCGAACGTAAACAAGTAAAAGCGTGCTAAGTTCGGCCGGGCCGAATCTTATATACCCTCCACCATGGATCGCATTTGTTGAGTTCTTTCCCGGCATCTCTTCTTAGGCAAAACAGAATATAAGAAAAGATTAGCTCTACCATTAGAGCGATATCAAGATATGGTCCGGTTTGGACCACAATTAAATTATCAAGAAGTAAAATAGAGAGATCGATTTATATGGGAGCTGAATCGGGCTATAGACCGATTCAGACCAAAATAAACACGTATGTTGACTGTCATGAGAGGATCCGTCATACAAAATTTCAGGCAAATCGGATAATAATTGCGACCTCTAGAGGCTCAAGAAGTCAAGATCCCAGATCGGTTTATATGGCAGCTATATCGGGTTATGAACCGATTTGATCCTTATTTGACACAGTTGTTGAATGTAAGAATAAAAAACGTCATGCCAAATTTCAGACAAATCGGATAGGAATTGCGCCCTCTAGAAGCTCAAGAAGTCAAGTCTCTGGACCTGTTTATATGACAGCTATATCAGGTTATGAACCGATTTGAACCATACTTGGCGCAGTTGTTGGATATCATAACAAAATACTTCGTGCAAAAATTCATTCAAATCGGATAAGAATTGCGCCCTCTAGAGGCTCAAGAAGTCAAGACCCAAGATTGGTTTATATGGCAACTATATCAGGTTATGGACCGATTTGAACCATACTTGGCACAGTTGTTAGATATCATAACAAAATACTTCGTGCAAAAATTCATTGAAATCGGATAAGAATTGCGCCCTCTAAAGGCTCAAGAAGTCAAGACCCAAGATCGGTTTTTTTGACAGCTATAGCAGTTTATTGGCCGATTTGAAAATTCATTTAAATCGGATAAGAATTGCGCCCTCTAGAGGCTCTATATCAAAACAGCTATATCAAAACATGGACCAATATGGCCCATTTACAATACCAACCGATCTACACTAATAAGAAGTATTTGTGCAAAATTTCAAGCGGCTAGCTTTACTCCTTCGGAAGTTAGCTTGCTTTCGACAGACAGACGGACGAACATGGCTAGATCGACATAAAATGTCGCGACGATCAAGAATATATATATTTTATGGGGTCTCAGACGAATATTTCGAGTAGTTACAAACAGAATGACGAAATTAGTATTCCCCCCATGCTATGGTGGAGGGTATAAGAGGATTACCAAGCCCCTCAATCTTCTCCGCTCTTTTTCCAATCTCTGATTTTGTAAAAGGTTGCAAAGAATTCCAATTGGCAGATTTCATGCAGATTGCATGAAACAACCATTTGGTAAGAGTTGTACCCTAGCCTGGATCAAATCTAAACGAGGGTTGCCATTTATATTTCGGGATTGGACAATCCTTGTGTTACAATCTGCCAACTGACAGCTCTATCGTAAAGCTAGACATTTTTGAGGACATACAAACTCAGAACGTTTTGACATGCGAGCGCTATTTGTGTTGTTTACAGTAACTTAAAAGATTCATCTCGCCCAAAAATTGTAATTAAATCGTGAACATTTTCGTGCGATTATTTTTTACAACTTTCGACGTGGATTAACTCAACAACAGTATCGATGAAACTCCACCAAGGACCAGTGTTTATCGATGGTATGGTGAATTCAACCGAGGTCGTATTTCACTCCAAGACGAATTTCGAGAAGGTCGTCCAAATTCAGTTGTTGTTCCAAAAACCATTGATGCTGTGCGCCAACTGATATTCGGCAAGTTCGTTATGTGACCTATCTTGAGATTGAGGCAACCTTTGGCATTAGTGGGTCCAGCATGCTTTCAATATTGCAGAACACCGTCAAAAAATTTATTCACGTTAAGTCCCACACAATTTGTCAATCGCTGAAAAAAAGGCTCGTGTCGATTGGTCGAAAGAAATGCTCCAAGAATACGATAGCAGTGCTTCGAGACACGTCTATGACATCGTGACACGTGATGGATCGTGGATTTACCCATATAAGTCCGAAAGTAAACATCAGTCGACTGTATGGGTGTTTCAAGATGAGCCAAATCCAACAAAAGATGCTCGCGCACGAGGCACTTCCAAGTAAATGCACGCCTGTTTTTCGAAGCAACTGGACATGTCGCAATCGTCCCACTAGAGCAACGCAGAACAGTCAATTCTGAGCGGTACACAACCATTTGTTTACCAGTTGTCTACCAAGAAATCAGAAAAACCAACCGCCGAAGTCGGATCACTCTTCAACACGACAATGCGAGGTCTAACACATCGGCTCAAACACTGCATTTTTGAGTACTGAAAACATCGATGTGATGAGTCATCCGCCGTATAGTCCTGACTTGGCATGACTTCTTTTTATTCCCGTATGTAAAAAATAAAATGAGAGGTCAACGTTTTTCGACACCTGAAGAAGCTATTGATGCGTTCAGAATGCATGTTTTGGATATACCTCAATCAAAGTGGCAAAGGTGTTCGGCAATTGGTCCAAACGCATGAAAAAGTGTATAGATTTTAAAGGGGAATATTTTGAAAAACAATTAAGCGATTTTCGATGATTAATATTTGTTTTTGGAATTTTAGCTTATTGAAGTTTTTTCTATTTCTTTTGATTCGGATAATATCCCAGCTAACAAAATTTTCCGATGTCTTACCGACATCGTAATTAAAAACGAGAGAAGTGTTTGTCATGCTGTCGAACGACCCGGCTGAGGGAAATCTAATATATATTTCCGCCATATCGTACCGATATCAGACCGATGTCGGAGTAAAATTCCAGGAAAATTCTGATTTCGGGCCGATTTCTTGACGAATGTATTACAAAATGTGGATGATTTTGCCGACGAATCTGTTCGATTTCGGACCGATGCCTTGACGGTCTGACGGTTTCAGCAATGCCAAACAAACAAAAACAAAATGTCCCCCTCCAGCAATTGCGTGCATTCCACACACGTGGTAACGAAATGTTGCTATGACAAAATAAAGAGCAACCAAACAAAACCTCCTTCCGACACGCCGTACAGTAATCGTTACGATTTCATTCTTAAATGTGGAAAAAGAAAAAAAAATTGCCTCAGACTTTTCGAACCGATTTCCATATGTACTACAAAATTGTTTATTAAAAATTTGGAAAAACCCCTCGAGTTCAAATTTTCCATAGCCCAGATCCCCCAAGTGAGCACATGTTTTTTTTTACTCCACATGTCCCCTAAACCCATACAAACAATTTTTTGCACCTGACAATATTTGTGGCCTCCAGTTCATTATTTTAAGTTTTTTTTGGGTCCAGCAAAAAAAATGTAAAAGTCGGACCATAAATGAAATGCCGAGGTGACCAATTTTAGGCGCCTGCCAAAAGGCACCCGGAAAACCTAGGGCCTTGAAATTTTACACACAATCTTGCTAACACTTCAACTCTACCCTTTCCATGTATCAAAGAGATATCTCCACCCGTTTTCACACGGCATATTTTTATACCCTCCACCATAGGATGGGGGTATACTCGTCATTCTGTTTGTAACACCTCGAAATATGCGTCTGAGACCCCATAAAGTATATATATTCTTGATCGTTGTGACATTTTAAGTAGAATAAGCCATGTCCGTCCGTCCGTCTGTCTGTCGAAAGCACGATAACTTTTGAAGGAGTAGAGCTAGCCGCTTGAAATTCTTATTAGTGTAGGTCGGTTGGGCTTGTAAATGGGCCAAATCGGTCCATGTTTTGTAATAGCTACCATATAAACCGATCTTGTGTCTTGACTGCTTGAGCCTCTAGAGGGCGCAATTCTCGTCCGATTTGACTGGAATTTTGCACATAGTGTTTTGATATCACTTTCGATAACTGTGAGTAGTATGGTTCTAATCGGTCCATAACCTGTTATAGCTGCCATATAAACCGATCTTGAGTCTTGACTTCTTGAGCCTCTAGTTTTTAACTACGTTTTTTTTTCGATTTTCTCCCACTGTGCGACAGCGCTGCCGGAATCATTTTTACTGACTCTCTTTTGAACTATTCATAGACTGCAGTTACTGCTTCTGGATTCCGAATCTGCCTGTCTGAAAATTCGTTTGAATGGTTCGGAGAGGTTCTTTCGTATTGTAATTGCTAAACTTGTGTCATTGAGCGTCGTTCTGCAGAGACTTATTATACCCACCACCGAAGGATGGGGTATATTTATTTTGTCATTCCGTTTGCAACACATCGAAATATCCATTTCCTACCCTATAAGTATATATATTCTTGATCAGCGTAAAAATCTAAGACGATCTAGCCATGTCCGTCCGCCTGTCTGTTGAAATTACGATACAGTATTTAAAAATAGAGCTCAAACTTTGCACAGATTATTTTTTTTTTTGTCCATAAGCAGGTTAAGTTCGAAGATGGGCTATATCGGACTACATCTTGATATAGCCCCCATGTAGACCGATCCGTCGATTTAGGGTCTTAGGCCCATAAAAGCCACATTTATTATCCGATTTTGCTGAAATTTGGGACAGTGAGTTGTTTTGGGCCCTTCGACATCCTTGTTTAATTTGATCGGTCCAGATTTGGATATAGCTGTCATATAGACCGATCAGCCGATTTAGGGTCTAAGGCCCATAAAAGCCACATTTATTATCCGATTTTGCTGAAATTTGGAGTTGTGTTAGGACACTTGACATTTTTCTTTAATTTGGCCTAGACCGGTCCAGATTTGGATATAGCTGCCATATAGACCGATCTCTCGATGTATGGTCTTGCGCCCATAAAAAGCCCAATTAATGTCCGATTTTGCCAAAATTTGGGACAGTGAGTTGTGTTAGGCCCTTCGACATTCTTCTTTAATTTGGCTGAGATCGGTTCAGATTTGGATATAGCTGCCATGTAGACCGATCTCTCGATTTAAGGTTTTGGGGCCATAAAAGGCGCACTTATTGCCCAAATTTGCCGAAATTTGGGACGGTAAATTGTGTTAGGCTTTTGGACATCCGTTTCGTATGTCCAATATTTTGTTATACACAATTGAACAATGACTTGTACTTATAAGTATTTGGTCCAAATCGGAACATATTTCGCTATAGCTGCCGGATTTTGACGAAAGGTGGTTTACATATATACCTGAGTTGGTGGGTATCCAAAGTTCGGCCCAGCCGAACTTAACGCCTTTTTATTTGTTCAAAGTATTCTCGATCATGTTTGAACACTTTTGTATGCGGTCAAACAAATTATCGAAGCACTTTTTCCACTTTGAGACACGTGGTTATTGAACGCTTCAGCATCATCTTCTGGCGACGAAAATCGTTGACCATTAAAATTATTAAGAAATTAAAATAAAAAGTTAAGGTGAAACTGTTTGATCGCTCGTGCTTGCCTTTTAAAATGTAGCCGTATTATATGGAATTTATATGCTCTTTTGCTCACTTCTTTGTCTCTCTCTGCTTCTCTCTCTTCATTTTTCTATACCATGACCTCTCTTAACAGTATGAAAAATGAAAGAAAATAAAAACAATCCAACTACCAACCAGTTTTTTTGTTGTTATGATGATGTTATTGTTGTTGTTGTATTATGTCTTCAATTGCAAGCTCAACGTTTGTTTGTTTTTGTTGGCCTCGTCTTGAATCTACACCAATTGTCATAAACCCAACGACAAATGGTAAATTTTAGTCGCATTTTGTACGAGCTTAAAAACGGTTATAAAAAATAATTCAAACGCGGAAAAATAGGAAGAGAGTAAATAAAATTGCTCTATACGAAATACTACGTTTGTCAACAAAACGGGGAAAAGAATTATCCTTTTTTTTTGAGACGATAATTGTTTAGAGTGAATTTAAGTGAGCGTTGGTAAACTCCAGCTAAAATCATGTTCAAATTGGGAATTTTCTTATTGCCCGTAAGTGTTTTCTTCACATCTGGAGGTGTTAAAGTGTGCCATTGGATATGTGAAAAGTTTTGAAATTTCTTAATTATCACTTAAGGGGTTAATTAATTAATTTCTGTGTGGCTGGTGAATGTAGTGTATAAAATAAAGTATTCGAGCAACGGACATTTTTGTCTTGGTGATTTTTGATAATTGATTAGGCGATGATTGTTGAAGAGTCTTTAAATATCATCACTTTGAAACATAATTGAAGTGTAGAGAGAGATAGACAACATCTAACACTCTTTGTTTTTCACAGTTTCCTGTTAAGAAATACATTGTTTATTGCTATTAGCCGGCCGTTTTGTTGTCTAAGGAGGAAATCTGAGCCATTTTGTGATAATGAACCACCTTAAATTTATCAGTTCCTTATATTTTTCGCGGAAATTGGCAACATAATAAACCAATTGACACCTCCTTAGAAAATTTCCCAATCTCAAACTGTATATGTATGTACTGAAAAACAAAGCAGCGTTGCAAATCAAAACTTTCTTAGCTTTGACACCAATTTCTAAAAGACTTTATTTTTATGCCGCCGCCACCACCGCCCTACTTTCTTCTTCATGCCAAAGTGCGTGCTGAAAATTCTATAGCGACTGCTTTCAGTGAGAGAGAGGGAAGCCTAGCAGGTAGTGTAGTTTGCCAACCTAAAGTGCTTAAAAGGTGTCGCTTAAACTAAATCAGTAAAAAACCTTTACTTTCGAAATCAACTAAGCCATCAACAACCACAATGTGGTTTGAATATCAATGAAATGGAAAAGCAAATACATATACCACCATCGACCGCTAGACATTATTTGTGCGCTTTAACCACCACCAAGAGCCCACACGAACGAAAGTACCATCATCAACTGCAGCAACAGCGGCAGGTGATTGACATCAAATTGATTCGATTCCGTCAAAGATAATAATAAATGGTGGCTAGGAAAAACAAACAAACTCGTTTGCCTTGAGACTTTTTTCTGTGCCTTGCCGCTTGGCCTCATTTCACTTGAAGACTCAAGCCACAGAGAACGCCAGAGGGGGGAGGGTGGGCATCATTGTTTTGTTTGTCAAACCGAAAGCAGCGGGTTCATTACAACATCTTTGAATTTATAAACAAAAAGACCTTGACGCCGTTCGACGTTTGGTTCACTTCAAAAATGTGCTTACACAGATTGGGGCCATTTGACACACTCATTTCATTTGAGTTTGAGTGTAACCCATTTAAAGCGTCTCATTTAAGCGAAGTGACCCATTCCCCAAATGTATGGTATATCAACGAGAGAGACTTACTCATTAACAGTGTTGCCAATAAGTTTATTTTGGAAAACAAAAATTGTGGGGAAAAAAGCCAATTTAAAATACATATAAAGGTTGTGTGTCGAATGGTAGCAAAGTTGTAGGGATAGTAAAAATATGATGTTAAGCGTGGGGAATAATTTTTGAGTAGCCCAGGGGCTAGTAAGATGTTTGACAGCACAGCAAATTTTGACGTTTCATTGAACAAAGTGCCATGCCAGTAATTGTAAATTAATTTGCGTTTTGGTAACCAACTTGCGTGCCGCATAACTTAGCCGCCTACATTGTGGGCAGACGTCACCAAATTTAAACAACTTATTTGGCATAAAATAAGTAAAATTATTGTTTATTATCATTGGCAACGGGATTCTAAAAGGTTGTTATTTAACAATAGTGGACAAAAGTACAGATTTGTGTTTGTAGTTTATTGAAATGATGGCGCCGTTTAGAAATTTTTCTACAACGGCGTCAATAGTTTGTTTATCGGCATGAGTTTCATTCATGACTTAATTAACAGGTAGAGAACCGAAAACAGCTGAGTACAATTATTTCTCGCGAATTTTTGTTGCGTGTGAGGATTATAGTTAAGAAACGTAACACACACAAACAAAGAAAAATGGTACGAACTAGTAACATACATAAAATCAGGGTTGCACTCATCACTGATTTTGACAGACAGTGCACTCAGTGCCCAAGATCAAAATCTTGGGCAACTGTCACTTCCTGTAAATGAATATATTGGGTTGCCCAAAAAGTAATTGCGGATTTTTCATATAGTCGGCGTTGACAAATTTTTTTCACAGCTTGTGACTCTGTACTTACATTCTTTCTTCTGTCAGTTATCAGCTGTGACTTTTAGCTTGCTTTAGAAAAAAAGTGTAAAAAATGTATATTTGATTAAAGTTCATTCTAAGTTTTATTAAAAAAGCATTTACTTTCTTTTAAAAAATCCACAATTACTTTTTGGGCAACCCAATATCTTGATTTCATTCATCATTTTCATGTAAACAATAGAAGCAGATTTGCATTTGCATTCATTTTTCGTGAAGTAATGATTCGTTATGAAGTTTCCATGTACAAAACTGTATTAATTATTTCCCTAAAATTGGGAAATAATTAATACAGATGTCATTAAAATAACATTATATGTCTTACTCCCCATGTTTTCCTCTTTTCCAAAGCAACACCTAAAATATCTCCATATTGCAGCGTTCACATTTGCAATATAACTGCTAGCAGTAAGGGAAAATATTTTTGAAAAATATTCATTACGCAAATAATTATTATTTTCTGGCTGTTTCTTGTATTATTATGTAGCGCGCACATCTTGTTTACTTTTGATTTTTGACAAACGTCAAAATTTTTCGATTGGCATAGCAAAATTAATTTTTTTGTCTCACCAGCATAAAAAACCCCCTACGTCACTTTAACATCTAACCATAGGAGATTGCTATCATTCGACACACGCTCAAACAAGCGAAAACCCCGTTTACACTGGTCTTTAAATCCGGATTTAATGGCTCGATCATCTGTTTTCGTTTTATAAAATCAGCTGACGAGAGCCTTAAATCAGGATTTACGGCCCAAGATATGGGAGCTATATCAGGTTATAGACCGATTTGGACCGTTCTTGGCACAGTTGTTGGAAGTCGTTACAAAAACTTCAGCCTTATCGGTAACGATTGCGGCTTCTAGAGGCTCAAAATATCAAATCGGTGGGACGGTTTATAGCTGGAAGACTTATCAGATTTTAGACCGATTTGAACCGCAACTGTCACGGTTGTTGGAAGTCATAATAAAACACCATGTACACAATTTCAGCCAAAACAAAGAATAATTATGGCCTGCAGTAGGTCAAGATCTCAAACCGGGTGGTCGGTTTATATGTTCTTGAACAAATTTGCCCATGAACATACCATTAAGGAACAGGGGCAAACTTCTCTCATATAAATGAGTGCTGTCCGATTCAAGTTAAGGCTCAATGCTAAGGGACCTCCTTTTTATAGCCGATTTCGAACGGCGTGCCACAGTGCGATACCTCTTTGGGGAGAAATTTTTATATGCAATAGTACCTCACAAATGTCGTCAGAATTAGGAGAGAATTACCACCGCTGAAAATTTTCCTGATGTTCTCACTAGGATTCGAACCCGATCATTCAGCATCATAGGCGGACATGATTTTCACTGCGCTACTGTGGTCAATGTATGGGAGCTATATCAGGTTTATATGGTAGCTACATCGGGTTTAGACCAATTAAGCTCAATGAGAAGGAACCTCCTTTTTATAGTCGATTCCTAACGGCGTCCCGCAGTGCGACACCTCTTTGGGGTGACAAAGTATCTAACAAATGTCACCAGCATTAGGAAGGGAGAACAACCGCTGAAAAAAAATGCTGATGTTCTTGCCAGAATTCGAACCCAGGCGTTCAGCGTTATAGGTGGACATGCTAACTTCGGCGCTACAGTGACCTCCCCAAGGACAAGAAGTATCTGTGCAAAATTTCAAACGGATATTTCGTTCGACCGCTATCGTAATTCAAAAGGCAGGCGGACGTAAGGTAATGACAAGATGGACTTAAAATGTCAAGACGATCAAGTATATATATTTTTATAGGGTAGCAGATCAATATTTCAAGGTGAACGTATAGATAAGTGTATCCCCATCCTATTGTTTTGGGTATAGTAAACCAATGTAAAATAAGTGAAATGTTCTTTTGTCCGCTTTTCCAGAAAACTTTGTCTTGTGGCAACTCTCTTTACCATACTGCATACTCCCATGCTCTGAACTTGCATAGACCACTAAGCCTTAGTAGGCGAATGAGTTTTGTGGGATTTCCTGCTCTTCGTATGATTGTTGTTGGTTATAAGAGATATAATTGGGCCACAGTAAGTGTAGTAACATAACAGCTGATAGTGTGGTGGCCAACTAAAAAAACCAAACCGCTTGTGTTTACATGTTTACTTGTGCAAGTATTTGTGTCATAATTGAAATTTACCTCTTTTTTTCTCACTATTACATAATTTTTGCCATTTCTGGTTTGCAAGCTGTACAAGATTATAAATGGGGGACATGTGAACTGAAAAATTGTTTGCATGAAATAGACAGAAAAAATAAACAGTGATTTTTTTCTTATTTTATAGGTGTTTCTAAATGTAAGTTGGTTGGATTAAAAGGGTTTTAAATAATTCGTTTATTTAATCTCAAAATAAATGGGAGCACTCAATAAAAAAAAACATGGTTATTCATACTTTTAGTGTGAAAAGAAATCACAACCGTGAATATCAAACCCCAACCCTCCAAAAGATGCCGACGACAAAGTGGTGGTATTCTTGTTTAAAAATTTATTGAAGATCCTCTCTTCAATAATACAAACCGTTAAGATTTTACATTCCTTCCACAGGATAGGACTAAAACAAGTCAAAGAGTGCTAAGTTCGGCCGGGGCGAATCATGGACTTATAGACTTATTTTAACCATACTTGGCACAGTTGTCGAGTCATAACAGAACATGCAAAATTTCAGCCAAATCGGACAAAAATTGCGACTTGTAGGGCCTCAAAAGGTCATGTCAAGAGATCGGTTTTTATGGGAGCTATATCAGGTTATATACCGATTTGGACCGTACTTGGCACAGTTGTTGGTCATAAGTCATATCAGAACACTACAAGCAAAATTTCAGCCAAATCGGACAAAAATTACGGCTTCCAGGAGCTCAAGAAGTCAAATAGGGACATCGGTTTATATGGGAGCTATATCCAAATCTGAACCGATATGGCCCATTTACAATCCCCAACGACTTACCTCAATGTAAAATATCTGTGCAAAATTTCACGCGTTCGGCCGCTATCGTGATTCCGACAGACGAATGGACGGACATGGCAAGTTCGACTCAGAATGTCGAGACGATCAAGTATATAGATACTTTATGGGGTCCCAGATCAATATTTCGAGGTGTTACGAACGGAATGACAAGAGTAGTATACCCCATCCTAAGGTAGTGGGTATAAAAAAGGGGAAAAATAGGCGGGAATGTGTAAACTTTTGAAATTTAGTAAAAAAAATATAAAAAAAACTGAGTGCAGTCCGATTCAAGTTTATGCTCAATTATAAGGGGCGTCCTTTAAAAGGCCGAGTCTGAACGGGGTGCCACAGTGCGAAACCTCTTTAAAGAGAAGTTTTTAAAACCCGTTTACACTGCTCCTTAAATCCGGATTTAATTTTATAAAGGGAAATCAGATGATCAAGCCATTTAATCCGGGGTTTTACATGGCATAATACCTCACAAATGTTGATTGTATCATTATAAACGGAAAACCACCGCTGAAAATTTTTTCTGATGGTCTCGCCAGGATTCGAACCCAGGTGATCAGTTTCATCGAAAAGTCGAACTTTTACAACAAAAAGTCTAGAAGTGTATATTCTTTATGGTATCGCAGATCCATATTTCGAGATGTTGCAAACAGAGTGACTAGAAAGTCCCAAAAAACCAAAAGTATTTTATTTTTTGTTTTTTGAAACGCATACCCTCCTTTGTTTTCCTTTTGATCCCAATAACGATATCCCCATGATATAATTACCAGGTAGTGTACCGTAAACAGCTGATTACAAATTTTCTCTAGCGAAGTGCACTATCGGTCAACGAGTTTTGATTGGTTGATTTCTGTTATAGGTAGGAACCATAACACACAAACAACGAAAAATGGCGCGAACTAGTAACATACACAAAATCAGAGTTGCGCTAACCAATGATTTTGACAAATAGTGCACTCAATATTTTGTTGTTAGGCAACTGCCACTACCTGTAAATGAATATATCTTGGATATCCCGTGCCGCCACGACGTTCAAAGTGAATAAAGTGCTTTCTCAGGAATCTAGTTGAGTGTTTAAGATCCTAGCATGAAATTGGTAAACTAAGTATACAAACACCGGTACTTAGGTGGGGACACAATACCAGACATGAACCAACTTAGGGGCGTGGTATGGAAAGAATTAAGAATTTTGTAAGTAGCACGGAATTCCTAACTTAGATTTCCTTTTTGAGCTTACTTTATACCATGACATAATTGTCAGGTTGTGTACCGTAAACAGCTGGGTAAAATTTTTTCTCGCGAACTCGTTGACTATCTGTCAACGAGTTTCGGTTGTGCGTATGTATTATAGCTAAGAATCAACGAAGCTAACAATCAACGAAGCTAACAATCAACGAAAAATGGCGCGAACTAGTAGCATACACAAAATCAGAGTTGCCCTAATCACTAATTTTGGCAGATAGTGCATTCAATATTTTGTTGTTGGGCAACAACCACTACCAGTAAATTAATATATCTTGCTTTATACTACTGAGTAGTGCACAACAAGCCGAATACTAGCTTAAGTGTATGTCCACAGCGGCATGGGCAGATTAATATCCGCACCCTCTTTTCAACCTAACCTTGCCTAACCTACTTATACATTTATATGGAATTTATTACAAAACCACAAACTGGACCCTGCACCACTACTGTGGCTATGATGATCGACTCGAAATTTATGATTTGATTCGGCTTAGCTATGTCGTCTGACCTTTTTTTGTAACTAAGGTGGTATCAATTTTTGTAAAAATTGGTTCAGATTTAAATATAGCTCTCATACTAAATTTCTTACAAATCCGGGAGGGTATGCGTTTCTCTATTTGCAAAAAAAATGTTCTTCTTTATAGCATGGGACGGTCTAACCCCACAGTATAGCGGTGGGTATAAAAATGTAGCATTGTATAAGAATTTGACGTTGTTATTAGTTATAAAATTTTTATTGATTGAATATGATAATATATAAAATTTCTTGTATCTCCCTTTAAGCTTTTTATTATTTTCTTCTATTTATTTTCAGTTTCTAGTGGTAGTTGTATGCTTTCTTCGCTTAGTTAATGCCACAGTCCAACCAAGGGCTCCTAATTTCCAGTACTTTGAAAGGTAAGTACATAATGCAATTTCTAAATGCATCATTATTCTGTAAAACATTTATTATGTTTATAATTTCAGACCCAAATATCGTTATCCCTACTATGATGCCAATGGACGTGGTAAATTACTGTATGGTTACGGTGGACCCGATCTCTATCAATACAAAACATATACCCCACTGGAGGGCATTCACTAGAACTCTTTAAAGTTAATTACATTTTTTAATTTATTATATAAGTTATTTTTAAACAAATATGAAAATAATTTCAATGCTATTCAAAAACAAGTAATAAGGCGTAAAGTTCGGCCGGGCCGAACTTTGGATACCCACCACCTCGGGTGTATATGTGTAAAACACCTTTCGTCAAAATTTGATGAAAAATGCATACCTAATGCCCCATTGCAGCTATAGCGAAATATGTTCCGATTTGGACCAAATACTAATAAGTACAAGTCATTGTTTAATTGTATATAACAAAATATTCGTCCTTTTGGTAGATATATCTAAAAATAAACCGATTTAAACCATATACGACACGGATGTGGAAAAGCCTAACATGAGTCACTGTGTCAAATTTCAGTGAAATCTGATTATAAATGCGCCTTTTATGGGGCCAAGACTTTAAATCGCGATATCGGTATATATGGCAGCTATATCCAAATTTGGACCGATTTGGGCCAAGTTTCAAAAAATGTAGTAGAGCCTAATACAACTCACTGTCCCAAATTTCAGCGACGTCGGACTTGTTACATGTTCTGAATGAATAAATAAAAAGGCACTTTTATGGCAGCTATATCCAAATCTTGTTAGATCTAGGCCAATTGGCAGAAATATGTCGTGGGGCTCAACTTAACGCACTGTCCCGAATTTCGGCGACATCGGACAATAAATGCGCCTTTTATGGGCCCAAAACCTTAAATCGAAAGATCGATCTATATGGCTGCTATATCCAAATCTAGACCCATCTGGGCCAAATTGTGGAAGAATGTTGAAGGGCCTAACACAACTCACTGTCCCAAATTTCGGCGACATCGGACAATAAATGCGCCTTTTATTGGCCCAAGACCTTAAATCGAGAGATCGGTTAATATGACAGCTATATCCAAATCTGAACCGATTTGGGCGAAATTGAAGAAAGATATCGAAAGGCCTAACACAACTCACTGCCCCAAATTTCAGCAAAATCGGATATTAAATGTGGCTTTTATGGGCCTAAGACCATAAATCGGCAGATTGGTTTATATGGGTTTTTGGTTTTATAACAAAAGTATATATATATATATGAATACCTTATGCTGTCCTGGGCTTGAGGTTACTATGAATACAAATTTGATCACGATAGTCCCGTTGAGAAAGAGCAGAGAGAATACTCTCATATCAGTTTAAAATTCAAATATTATCTCAACTATAAAGCAAACTTCTTATTACAATCAACTCCGAAAGGCGTGACGATGACCGAAACCTCCACTTAGAAGTTTTACACGGCTAAATGCCTTACACATGACGCCTGCATTAATGGCAGGAGCAAGATATATTCATACATATAGGTGCAGTTGCCAAACAACAAAATATTGAGTGCACTATCTGTCAAATTCAATGATTAGTGCAACTCTGGTTTTGTGTGTGTTACTAGTTCGCGCCACTTTTCGTTTTCCACACACAACCAAAATTCGTTCGCAGATACTGCACTTCACGAAAAAAATTGTACACAGCTGTTTCCTGTACACTTCCTGGGTTAATGATAAGATATATTAATTACAGATAGTGGCAGTTGCCCTACAACAAAATATTAAGTTCACTATCTGTCAAAATCAGTGATTAGTGCAACTCTGATTTTGAGTATGTTACTAGTTGGCGCCATTTTTCGTTGTTTGTGTGTTTTATAGTTCTTAATTATAATACACACACACAACCAAAACTCGTTGACAGATACTGCACTTCGCGAGAAAATTGTACTCAGCTGTTTACGGTACACTACCTGGTAGTTATGTCATGGTTAATGTCTTGGAGGGGATTACAACAGCCGACAAATAGTTCTAACGTTGTTGTTGTAGTAGCCACATATGGAGGTAGGGATCCTCGTCAAGCTCCTATAGGTGAGCAAGTTTATTCCAGTACATGGGGCCGATAGCCGCGAGAACAAAGTGGGCATTGGTCATTTAAAGGCGACAATAACTCACCTTGTCATATCGAACAACATAGGCACTCAGTATTTAAGCAAGAGCCGGTGCCACATATCCTCTCACTGACACTCGATACCGCTGATTTTCCGCGACTGCAATTATATCTACTCCGTATAAAAACAAAGCATTCCACAATATTTGGTCTCATATACTCGACAGGATTCAAACCAACCTTTTCGACAGCTTCTAAAACTTGATATGTGCAATTTGCAACGTAACCCAATCGAAGGCATAAAAATATGCTACTATAAATTTTAAGTCACTTTTCAGTCCTCAATTAAATTGATTTAATTTAATATTAAATTTAGAATTTTTACCTTGAACCGAATAAGCTCTGGAGTTATATACCACGCGAAGCACTTATGCGTTCTTTGGGTTGAGTTACATACCATGCGTCTTTTGCTGCGCACGAATTTCTAAAAATCAGCTTATTTCTTGTGTCAACCTGGTTGTGCACAGAGACTTTGACTTGGGTTTTGTTATCCCAAATCATAGCCTTTGTGAAGCGGATCCGGTACTTGGGTGTTGGCTGCGGCTTAGCTCGCCGGATGGGGAGGTTCTTTTCCGCTAACGGCTGTACATTTAAATTTGTACCGGTTTTTCAAAAATTAGTGTTAAAAAAAAAAGATGGTCAAATATACTGATAAAAAAAATCTGATTAGTGATAATTGTCTGTGGCCCGTTTGTTTAATTCTGATGTGGGTTACATCTTTTCATGGGAGAGTTTAGATGTTATTTTCTCCCGGGCTGCCCACCCCATATGACTTATTGCCATCCATGGTATTTTCTGCGCCATATTATATTTGAAAATACCCCAAACTTTAAATTTCCATTTCACATTGAATAACCGTTACATTTTCAGCCTATGGTAAATTATTCAACACATATTAGTTCCTTTTACAAACTACATAACATAAATTATTTTTTTATTATTATAAAAAAAAATTTTATATAAAAGTTTACATTTGTTTTAATAAATTTTTAAATATTTTAATTGGGCTTAAGGAAATAGATAAGATGTTCTGTTTTTTTATTATATATATACAAATTTTGTCTCAATAAGGTTTTTCTTTGTTTTAAATATATATATTTTTGTATATTCTTATATATATTGCACATATATTAATTAGTTTAATAATGTTTTTTTTTTTTTAATTTTTCTCTTCGTTCTGTCCTCTTTTATAATGACTTTTCAAATTTAAATTTTAATTCAAATATAATTATTTTTCTTTTCAAATTTGTGATACTTTATATGAATTATATGTGTATGTATTTATGAATATGTATATATATATATATCAACACACCTATGCACAAGTGCACACATAAATATGTATATACACATATATAAACATATAATTAATTTTTTTTATTTATTTATTTTAGTGATTAATTTACTTTCGTTTTTTTTTTATTGCTTCTGAACGTTATTCTTATTCTTACTTTGTACAAACATTTATGTAGTTTTGTAGTTTTTTCTTTTCTATATACCTGTATATATATATATATATTTTTACTTCTTTGATAAATATGTTGGCGCCAAATTTGGTTAAGAAATGATAATAATATCGTATACCATTTCTTAAGCAAATTTGGTTTTAATTTCTTTTTTTCTTGATTTTTGTTAATTCTTCTTTGATTTCTCTCTATAATTTTTTCTTTTTTTACCTTTTTTTAGATCTTTTTAACTTGTTGTACACAATTAAGTTTTGCTTTTCGTTAGATCTAGTTTCGTTTCGTTTGTATCTAGTTAGTCAAGTTAGTTAATATATAGGACGGCACAATGGGATAAATGGCATTAACACAATTATGTAAGTAGGTATACGAATACTTTCGTGTCTTACTGTGCGAGTGAAATCTTTCGCAATCATTCCAGCTCTGGCTTCAATGCATGCGTCCCACAATGTCATCTGGTCCCACTAACCATGTTGAAACTTGGCCCCACTTTCAGAACTGGTCGTACTGTACCGACCAAAAAAAAAACACGTGCGTCGGCCAAATTAGAGATGGCGCACCTATGTTGTCCCTATGCCAATTAAAAAATATATAGCTATAAGATAATTCGCAAATCCTCAAGACAGAGTACATATTCTAATGACCATGCCTTGTTCTGTCTAACCGAAAACGATGTCTTAATCTGCGTTTCACGTGTGCAACCGTTTACATGGAAATTACTGGGAAATAATTGTAGTGACATTTACTGCAACTAGCAACAAAAAGGGTAAAAAAAAACTTCGTATTTCATGTAAATTACTGCCGAATAATTAGCTATTTAAGCTTACTTAACAATCATGTCACAATTTCTATAAAATTTACACAAAAAAAAAAAACAAAAATCCGTCAGAATTTCATCGCACATGGTCATTTGGAACAATTCGACTCCCTATACAAAACAACAAGCACGATATACTTTCTTACCTTTGAATAATCTTTCAAATCCAAAAAAAAACTTATCGCACATTTGTCAATAATTTAATTAATTCTAACGAAAACTTTTCAATTGAATCACTTATAAAATATCTCTTCTCAACGTAATATTTAAACACTCCAATTTGGGTGGAGCTAAAACGTGTGAGTTGTATAGATGTCCAAACGAAAAAGAACATGTGCACGCTTACGTTCCCTCAAATCAGTCACATTTCAGTAAAATGAAATGACTGGAAAAAATATGTCTCTGGAAAAATGATCAAACTCTGACTCTCTCATGGCAACCCCTCTCTCGAAAGTGATAGTTTGCCAGACCCTGGCCGTTCACATACAACCCTGTTCTGCTGCACAGATGGCAAACCCTGTTGTACGTCCCACGCTCATGTATAGGTTGTGCCACTGAAAATCACCATTGTGAATGTCCATAAAATAGAAAATGTCAAAAGAAAATAGAAAGGACACACGAAATGACAACACAACAGATATAGTGGTCGTTACAAAGCCAGCTATTTTTATGTAGCCAGTGAAATTAAAATAGCTGGGAAAGGCTCAAACTAAATGCGTGCTAAAAATGTTAATTGTGGTCGTTATTTGTCATTGTTGCATGTAGATATCAACCAAAACAAATACCCAAGGTGACAAAAAAAATTCCAAGGCAAAATCCTAACGTACACAAGCAAAAGGTAAGAAAATTGCAAATGAAAAGAAATAATGTACATTTTAAAGTAAAAGTCTATCTCTTACAGAAAGATATGCCAAACATGGAAATCCATTTGTGAAACAAATATCTTAAAAACAATTACAAAAGTTTGTTGTCTGTGTTGTGGAAGTTTCCTGTCGCTGACAAAATGTTGAAATCTAAAAGCCTCTTTGCCTTTATATTGCCTAGTGGCAACAAGAAGTATGTTTCACAAATGTCCCTTGAGATTGGATTTTCTATGAAAGTTAGATACGAAAACAAATGGCCTGCCGTAAAAGCCTGTATAAAATGTGTGCAAAATAATTACGAATGGACGCTGGAAAGTCTATGACAAATTGTCAAATCACCTCATTACTGTGTGTGCCTAATTGGGTGCAACTACCGTCCCTGCCTATTCATTGGCATAATTCCTGTATTGCCCCAAAAATATGTTTGTAGGTAGCAGGTAACAAAATCTATGGGTGAATACCATCTAACGATGTCCATACAAAATGATGCACACGCATGTCTGTCCGTCAGAGCTAACAACACAATCAAACACCTAAGGATCTGTAATGAGAAGATAAGTATATTTTTTGAAATTCATCTATTGCAATATTCTAATTCGTTTTCTCCTCTTTTCAGGTATTCTTTCTCATACATTTTCTAATATATTTCTTTCATTTCTAAATTTCAGGTCAATAATGGGCAACATAGGAAACATCTAGTATGCTGCTATGATCTGACATCTATAAAATAATTGCAACCTAATTATGGCAAGAGCCATAGGTAAGAGTTACTAATACTCATAGCTATAAAGTCTAGTACAGCGTAGCTTTAAGTTAGGTGTAGGGTTTGTTTAGGTCTGTCTATTGTTTCAAATGTTGAGCGTGAATTATTCCGATTAGTTTTCCATTTAAATTCTCAATTTCATATTGGCAGTTTCCAATAGGTCTTCTTATTCGACATTTGAGCCACTGTTTGCATAGCTTTGCATTAATACCTTTTGAGAAATTGCTTTGGACAAAATTTTTTCTAAAAACTTCTTGTCCAGGTTTGAATTGTACATTTTTGGATCTCTTGTTGTACGTCCTTTCATTTCGCACATAAGCCTCGTGTAATTTTTCTTTTATTTTATCTGTGAGCAATTGCATTTGTGCCGCTTTTGGTAAAATTTGTGTATCGCCATCAGAAAGTGCTCCTAATTTCCTTAAGATTTCTTAGGCATCCGCATGTGTGATCATATTATAGCCTGTAAGTGCAAAATAGGGTGTTACGCCTGTTGATGCGTGAACTGTCGTTCTTACTGAGCATTCAATACGAGATAGATTTTCATCCCATCGTTTTTGATCAGTTTGTAGGTAGCTTCTAATACTGCTAAGTATAGTTTGGTTTACCCTTTCACTAGCATTTGATTGCGGTGAGTGTATTGCTGTTCTCATGTGCCGTATTCCAAATATCTTAAGCATATTTTGAAAGGCATCAGATATAAATTGTTTTCCATTGTCTGAATGGATTATTTCGGGGACACCAAATTTATGAAAAACTTCTTCTATGAGAAATTTATTTACAAATTTAACCGTGGCCTTAGGCATGGCTTTTAGTATGACAAATTTTGTCTTGTGGTCCAATACTATAAATATAAAGGCTTTTCCAGAGCAGGTACGTGGATAAGGTCCTAGAAAATCTACATAGATTTTCTGGAATGGTCTTGTTGTTGTAGTTTCTTTTCCCATTGGTGGTCTTAATGTTTGCCTGGGGTGTTTTGTCTCTTTGCAAGTGTCGCACATGCTTATGAAGGTTTTTATTTGAGATACCATCAATGGCCAATAGAAAAATTGCCGTATGTCATAAAGTGTTTTTGCTATACCACCATGAGATGTGTTTTCGTTGTGTGATTTTCGTATCACTTCATCTGTTAGATTCTCAGGTAGCCAGATTCGCCAGCAATCCTCTTCTGTTTGGGTTTCTTCTCTGTTGAATTTTACTCGTTTGTACACAACACCTTCTGATACTTTCAGATCAGGTAGTCGATTTTTGTTTTGCTCAACGGTGTCGATTAATTTCAAATATTTCTCGCTTTCAAATTCCTTCGAGTTGAAATCAATTATGCCTGTTCGCTCAAATTCGACTTCTTCCATATCAAGTCTGGATAGCATGTCAGGTACCACATTTTTAGTGCCTTTTCTATGCTCGATGGTAAATTTATATCCCTGGAGTTTTAAACTCCAGCGTGCTAAACGGCCATTAAGGTCATGTTGCCTCATGAGCCACTGTAAACTGGAGTGGTCAGTTATGACAGTAAACTCCATGAGCTCAACATATTGCCTGAAGCGTTCAATAGCCAACAAAACTGCAAGGCATTCCTTCTCGGTAGTAGAGTAGTTTCGTTGTGCTGAATTTAATTTCCTTGAGAAGTACTCTATTGGGCGTTCTTCATTATCATTGTCCTTCTGAAAAAGGACGGCACCCACGCCTACATTTGATGCATCGCATTGTATAAAAAAGGGTTTATCAAAGTTAGGGCTGGTTAAAACAGGACTAGAGATCAGACGAAATTTCAATTGCTCAAATGCAGCTAAAGCCTCAGGAGTCATGGAAAATTTGGGCGATTTCTTGAGTGTATCGGTCAGTGGAGCTGTTAGTGTAGAGTACTCATAGATAAATCTACGATACCAACCTACAGTCCCTAAAAATTTCCTGACATCCTTTGCGCATCTGGGTGGCTTAATATTAGCAATAGCCTCAACCTTGCTAGTGTCTGTCTTCAGTTTTCCGCCCCCAACAATATAACCTAAATATCGCAATTCTTTATGGCAAAATTTTGATTTTCCCATATTGATTGTCAGTCCTGCTGCCGTTAACTTCTGTCCAACCGTCTTGAGCATTTGCATGTGTGTTTCGAAATTGGGTGACACGACAAGCAAATCATCTAGGTATACGAAAATTCGGTCTCTCAACTCTGAAGGAATCACTTTGTCCATCAGGCGGCACATCCGTTGAGCAGCATTGCACAATCCAAAAGGCATTACTTTAAACTGGTAATGTGGACGGCCTTGTACTGTGAATGCTGTCAACGGTCGGCTCGATTCCTCCAGAGGAATTTGCCAAAATGCATCCTTCAGATCTATCGCTGAAATGAAGTGTGTGTCGCCCAACCTCGCTAACAATCCGTCGATGTTAGGCAGTGGATATGCGTCCTTGCGAGTAACCTTGTTTAACTCTCTAGCATCCAAGCAAAGACGGTTTTTACCTGGTTTGACCACAAGAGTAACACGATTATTCCACTCTGCATTTTCCGCTATTTCAATTACATCTAACTCTAACATTCTATCAAGTTCGTCGTACATAAGTCTTTGAACAGCAGGGCTCACTGGAAAATATCTCATTTTTCTAGGGGCTGCATCCCCTATATCGATTATATGACGCTCAACGTGTGTCTTACCTAGTCCAAATTCGGAATAGCACCTAAAAGACCGTTTTACATCTTCTAACACAATCTCCTGCAAAGGCGATAGTTCATGTATTGGTGTATTCTCAACCGGACTATAATCGATCTCATTAATCATATTGTCAAAACAAATTCGTATGCCTAATTCATTCCAAAAGTCATATCCTAGTATTAGTTCTTGTCTTAAACTCGGGACTAAATAAAACAACATCTCGCTTTTCTTATCACCGCATTCTACAGTAAGTTTTACCTTGCCAATAATTGTTTGTTCCTTGCCGTCTGCTATCTTGACCTTTGATTTAAAATTGATTAAACTCGAACCTATCTTTCTAACATTCTCTAAACATGAACTTCCTAAACAACTAATTGAAGCACCACTGTCCATCAAACCTTTAAATTCATGCCCATTCAATTTAACATTCATATATGGACGAATGTCGTTTTCGATGTTCAGACAGGCAGAAGCGATTTCATGTCGTTCTTTCTTTCTTCGTTCATATCCTTTTCTGGCCTTTAAAATCCTTTTACTTGTGCCAGGTACGAAATCTTTAAATATTTCCGATCGGATTCTTTCATAACGCTCCAAACGATCATTATAAGGTATTATGGCTTTGAGTTTTCGTTCATGGTTGTGTGAACAGGTAGGCTTTTGAATATTAATTTGACCAGGTGTTCTTTTGGCTGATGTAGGGGTTAAATTGTCAAAATCGGGTTGATTGTCGATTGTATTACCTGTGGTGAGACAATAACTTTGTATATTCAAGTGTTGTTCATCTGGACACTTTACAGGTGGTTCGGCTTCTACTGAGCTGTCTCTCCGCTCGAACATGTGGGCCCAGTTCGCAGCATGTTCTTTACCTGGTTTCCCGCGCAGCGAGGACACTTTGGTGAGGTCACGCCGTCGAACCCACATTTGAAACAAAATATTGCCCTTTGTTCAATAGGGCAATCAATAAAAGAATGTCCAGGTTGCTTGCAATTCCAACAAACTAGTTGTTTGGAATTATGCATCATTGCCTCGACTTCATGTGTGTCTACATTAGGTAGAAATTCGGCTTGCATCTCATTCACTCTTCTGTAGTTTAGGTGTTGTTGTGGTTGGCGAAAAGATAAGCGTTTTGCTACTGTTCTCTCGGCTCGTTTACATTCTTCCATTAGTTTATCCAATGACTCAATATTCTTTGGGTATATGAGCTGAATAAGACCATCTTTCAAGTTTTCTTTTATGACTCGAATCATTTCGTATTCCTGTATGGGAAAACGCATTTGGTTTCGCAACTTAATAATCTCCGAAATAAAAATATCAGCCGACTCGGATAGCATTTGTCTTCTTTCCATAATTTTCCTTTGAATTTCGAAGTCACTTTCGAAATTTCTGAACTTCCGGACAAAATGATATTTAAGTTGTTCCCATTGGCAAAAAGGGTTTTGTTGCCTGAATTCCCACAACCAATCGTGAGCTCGTCCACTCAGTAAATGGTGGAAACCTTTTACGAATATGTCCCATGGACAATTATAATCAATTCTTAGGGATTCTGCCCTGAAAACAAAATCTTCCACACTCACAGATTTTGATGAGCCATCAAACCGAAGTCCCCACTTTTGCAATTGCATTGGTGTGATTGGTTTATAGCCCATGGCAAAATTTTGTGTGTGATTGTAGTTGTTGGGATGAGGTACATTTCCATATTGGTCATTTTGCCTGTAACTGTTGTCGTATATTGCTCGGTTTGGTAAATAATTTGTGTTATTTGGGTAGAATTGTTGTTGTCGATATGAAAAATGTTGTTGTTCTTGCTCATGGCGAGTAGACTCATGATCATTATTACGGCTGCTTGGTAAAGGAATATCTCCTCGCTCATCTAACGAATTTCTAATCGCTCTTGGTATCATAACTGCCAGGTTCTGTTCTATGGAACGCATAATGCTAGCCTGTGCAGCTCCAATAGATGCGTCTACGTAATCACGTACGCTTATACCGTCAGTATTTGCTTCACCAGAAGGATTGGCATTCTCAGGTAGAGTAGGCATTCGATTTTGTTGTGACATTCTGGAGAATTCTCTTCGGATTTCTCGTGCTGTCAGACTGCTGTATTCTGTTGTAGTAATAGACTCTAATGAACTTAAAGAAGATGAGGTATGAGGTCCTAACTGTCTAAGTGATTGATTTCGATTTGTCTCGATAACAGTACGATTCGGATCAAATCTATCTGTGTTCCTATTCGGGGTGTTGTTCAGAGAATCTAGATTAACGCTTGTGTTTGGAATATTATTAAAATTCTGATTTTGTAAATTTCTGTTAGCAATGCGAGCTGAGGATCTAGAGCCTGTTCTTTCTGTCATTCTATAATTCAAAAATATTTAAACGTTTCCCGCAGGGAACTATTAACTTCGTTTGTATGGCAGTGTAAACATGCAAAAAAAAAATATGTCTGGTTTATTGAAATGGTATTAAGAAATAGGCCATTTCTATGTGGTAATCGAAATTTTATAATTGAGATATATTCGTTTTTTTATGGAAATTGTTTTAGAATCTTTTAGACAATATACACATATATTATAGTAAATTAGTATTATACATGTATTCTATAAAAACAACACTAGAAAAAACAAATATGTAGATAGTATTAATTAATTATATATTTTTTTCTTTTTCAGATAAGGACAATATACATAGGTGTGATGGCTGAAATCTTGTAACGGATCAAGTGACAATGGAGAATGGTCTAAAAATATGTATTTGGCTTTAAGAATTATTTTCAATTTAACACTTTCAAATTAAATTTAAAAAATTACTTTAAGCTGAAATTTAAGATGTAAAGTAACAAATTTCATTCAATTTTCTTCAATAAAAAACAAAGAAATCTAATCAGATTTAAGCAAAGATGTCTTATTGGAATTTTGGGATATATTAGCAATTGATCAAAAATCGGTACACTGAAAAAAATTACTTTGTATGGAATACCTTCTAAATCGCATCATTCTATTTAAAAACAACAACAAATGTAATATCTAGCTTTATAGCATCAGAGTACATGATTCCTGCCTTCATAACAGTCTGATTTGATTTAGTTGGCGACTAAATGGTTGGATTAATTCTAATAGTCGTTGCAACACAGGCATGGCAATATTTTGCCTTCCGGGACACCGCTAATAAGAAAAAGAATCTTTCCCATAAGTTTGGATTATTTATCTTAACAAAATTTTAATTAAATGGATGGTGTTGGGTAGCCAATATGCAATAGCAGTAAAGGCAGCCCCACGTTGGGCGCCAAAATGTGTCAACCTGGTTGTGCACAGAGACTTTGACTTGGGTTTTGTTATCCCAAATCATAGCCTTTGTGAAGCGGATCCGGTACTTGGGTGTTGGCTGCGGCTTAGCTCGCCGGATGGGGAGGTTCTTTTCCGCTAACGGCTGTACATTTAAATTTGTACCGGTTTTTCAAAAATTAGTGTTAAAAAAAAAAGATGGTCAAATATACTGATAAAAAAAATCTGATTAGTGATAATTGTCTGTGGCCCGTTTGTTTAATTCTGATGTGGGTTACATCTTTTCATGGGAGAGTTTAGATGTTATTTTCTCCCGGGCTGCCCACCCCATATGACTTATTGCCATCCATGGTATTTTCTGCGCCATATTATATTTGAAAATACCCCAAACTTTAAATTTCCATTTCACATTGAATAACCGTTACATTTTCAGCCTATGGTAAATTATTCAACACATATTAGTTCCTTTTACAAACTACATAACATAAATTATTTTTTTATTATTATAAAAAAAAATTTTATATAAAAGTTTACATTTGTTTTAATAAATTTTTAAATATTTTAATTGGGCTTAAGGAAATAGATAAGATGTTCTGTTTTTTTATTATATATATACAAATTTTGTCTCAATAAGGTTTTTCTTTGTTTTAAATATATATATTTTTGTATATTCTTATATATATTGTACATATATTAATTAGTTTAATAATGTTTTTTTTTTTTTAATTTTTCTCTTCGTTCTGTCCTCTTTTATAATGACTTTTCAAATTTAAATTTTAATTCAAATATAATTATTTTTCTTTTCAAATTTGTGATACTTTATATGAATTATATGTGTATGTATTTATGAATATGTATATATATATATATCAACACACCTATGCACAATTGCACACATAAATATGTATATACACATATATAAACATATAATTAATTTTTTTTATTTATTTATTTTAGTGATTAATTTACTTTCGTTTTTTTTTTATTGCTTCTGAACGTTATTCTTATTCTTACTTTGTACAAACATTTATGTAGTTTTGTAGTTTTTTCTTTTCTATATACCTGTATATATATATATATATTTTTACTTCTTTGATAAATATGTTGGCGCCAAATTTGGTTAAGAAATGATAATAATATCGTATACCATTTCTTAAGCAAATTTGGTTTTAATTTCTTTTTTTCTTGATTTTTGTTAATTCTTCTTTGATTTCTCTCTATAATTTTTTCTTTTTTTACCTTTTTTTAGATCTTTTTAACTTGTTGTACACAATTAAGTTTTGCTTTTCGTTAGATCTAGTTTCGTTTCGTTTGTATCTAGTTAGTCAAGTTAGTTAATATATAGGACGGCACAATGGGATAAATGGCATTAACACAATTATGTAAGTAGGTATACGAATACTTTCGTGTCTTACTGTGCGAGTGAAATCTTTCGCAATCATTCCAGCTCTGGCTTCAATGCATGCGTCCCACAATGTCATCTGGTCCCACTAACCATGTTGAAACTTGGCCCCACTTTCAGAACTGGTCGTACTGTACCGACCAAAAAAAAAACACGTGCGTCGGCCAAATTAGAGATGGCGCACCTATGTTGTCCCTATGCCAATTAAAAAATATATAGCTATAAGATAATTCGCAAATCCTCAAGACAGAGTACATATTCTAATGACCATGCCTTGTTCTGTCTAACCGAAAACGATGTCTTAATCTGCGTTTCACGTGTGCAACCGTTTACATGGAAATTACTGGGAAATAATTGTAGTGACATTTACTGCAACTAGCAACGAAAAGGGTAAAAAAAAAAAAAAAAAAATCCGTCAGAATTTCATCGCACATGGTCATTTGGAACAATTCGACTCCCTATACAAAACAACAAGCACGATATACTTTCTTACCTTTGAATAATCTTTCAAATCCAAAAAAAAACTTATCGCACATTTGTCAATAATTTAACTAATTCTAACGAAAACTTTTCAATTGAATCACTTATAAAATATCTCTTCTCAACGTAATATTTAAACACTCCAATTTGGGTGGAGCTAAAACGTGTGAGTTGTATAGATGTCCAAACGAAAAAGAACATGTGCACGCTTACGTTCCCTCAAATCAGTCACATTTCAGTAAAATGAAATGACTGGAAAAAATATGTCTCTGGAAAAATGATCAAACTCTGACTCTCTCATGGCAACCCCTCTCTCGAAAGTGATAGTTTGCCAGACCCTGGCCGTTCACATACAACCCTGTTCTGCTGCACAGATGGCAAACCCTGTTGTACGTCCCACGCTCATGTATAGGTTGTGCCACTGAAAATCACCATTGTGAATGTCCATAAAATAGAAAATGTCAAAAGAAAATAGAAAGGACACACGAAATGACAACACAACAGATATAGTGGTCGTTACATTCTATCATTTCCAAAGTTAATTTCAATGGAAATTGGCAATGCTGGGGTTTATTATGATTATAATAAAATAATTTTTCTAATTTACGGACTGCAAAACAGTTTCGAACAGAAAGCATATTGAAATCATATCTTTTGCGCCCTGAAACGCGTATAAAGTCGATAGTTGGTTAACTTTTTCTGTCAGGTGCATGCGTTTATTTGTTGTGTCACTCATACAATACAAACTAACCTATTTTAATTTTTTCTGACATGCACGGATAAGTGCTGCGTGAGGTATGTAACTCCACCTTTAAATTAGTTACGTATGATGTTTGCGGGTAGTGTGGCACTACGTTACGTTAAACACATTGCGGATTTAAAAACGGGGTCTCACGCCAACAGCTGTTTACAGGAAGCACTTATAAGGTGAGGTCAAGCAAACAGTTGAGTAAATTTTTTTTTAACTTTGCAGTTAACTTAAATGTCAAATGGTTGATAACACTTCGATCACACTGTGATCCTAGGCAAAAAACAGTGTTATAATGATGAAAATGCTAATATAAAGCACATTTGAAGAAGATAAATTGCAAAACGGAAGATAAGTTCTAAAAACACTGACATTTCAATTTACGGCATTCGCCGCTGGAGGTAATTTCCTTGGGTGTACATTTTTGTTGTTGTACTAATGACACTACCTCTTAATTGTACCCTGAAATGTTTACAGCCCGCCAGGTTTGCCGGTATTAAGATGTCAGATTTTTCTTTGCATTCTCTTTGTTGTTATCTTTTTTCTCGCATATTATTTTCCTATCAAAGACGTGGAATAACATTTTTCTTCACACAAAATAGGCTAGAAAACCTACAAGAATAACACACCTATTGTTTAAAATGGCCAAAGCTTTCTTCAGCGCATACGCCAGATGCGTGTAATTAGGTTATGGCGATAACGTTGACAGCTGTTTGGATATTCTTTTGTGAGTGGCAACCCTGTAGCATAAACTTGCGAAAATCAACAAATTTGCCGGAAATTTATATTATTATTATTGTAAAAATGTCTCGCAAGGAAGCTTTGTCGCAATTCATAAACCAAATTCATGGCAGACCAGTCGTGGTTAAGCTAAACAGTGGAGTGGATTACAGAGGTGGGTCTATAAAATATAATTAAATGCCGGCTGAAGCGGCAGTATAAACAAAGCTGTAAGCTGCCAGGTTGTCTCCTCGGTTCTCATTTAACCAACGATTATTTCCGTGCTCTATTTATAAATTTGCTATTGAGCAATTTTATAAATAAACGAATTCGTCGATTTTACGAGACCTAAGGCAAATCCGAGTAGTTTGGCAACGTTCCCACGTCTTTTGGCATACTAATGATGTCAGGGTGTATATCGCGGTTGTATCCAGGGATAATATGACACAAAACCTTTTCATATAGCCATTAAAACCCTTTCAACTCGTAACCAGATGACTCTGGATGCACCCTACCCTAGTTACATGGTTCCTATATCTAAATTTACAACAGAATCTTAGCTCTGGACAATAGAAACGAAACAAACAACTAATGAAAACTTAAAAAAATGCAAATTTTGCCCATGAACATTCCACTAAGGAACAGGGACAAACTTCATACGTATCAATGAGTGCAGTCCGATTCAAGTTTAAGCTCAATGATAGGGGGCCTCCTTTTTATAGCCGAGACCGAAAGGCGTGCCATAGTGCGACACCTCTTTGGAGAGAGGTTTTACCACCTCTGATTTTTTTTTTGTTGGCCTCGCCAGGATTCAAACCCTGGCGTTCAGCGTCATAGGCGGACATGCTAACCTCTGCGCTACGGTGACCTCCAAAGCCCTTAAACATTTGTTGTTATAGTCACTTATTTGTATGTGAAGGAAGCGATCATAGGCAAGCTTCGTAACCGATGTACATTGGTTATTTAGATGCGCCACGATGCTTTATCGATTATCACAGTCAGTCACAGTATTTCAGCAAGAGCCGGACCAAAAGATGCTCAGCTGGGAGCTACCGGGCGCGTTCACAGGTTGCGGATAGTGAAATGCTCCATACGGAGTAATTGCAACGACAGTCGCGGACAATCAGCGTTATTGAGTGTAGAGTCTCAGTGAGAGGCTGGGTGGCACCGGCTCTTGCATAAATACTGTGTGCCTATAATGCTCGATACGACAAGGCGAGATATTAATTGGCGCTTTTAAATAACCAATGGCAATCATGTTCCCGCGGCGATGTCGACCGCCAAGCTCACCTATAAGAGCTTGACGAGGACCGCCACATCCACATGCAAATATAGCTACATCAACAAGAGCCGGTAACTCCGCACTCTCAGAGACCCTCTAATCGATATCGTTGATTGCACGTGACTGCAGTTGCAGCGTCTATGGACGCACCCGGTAGTTCTCAGCGAGCTTCTCATAAATCGGGGCTCAGAGTTGCAACAAGTGTGATGCTCATAGTCATATTCGCGCCGGGATCTAACAAACGTTGTTGTTGTAGCAGTTTGTTGTGTTCTATCTTTCGCCTGCTTGATTCTGTTGAGTGTCAAGATCTAGGAACTCTGACTAAATTGGGGTGCATCCAGAGGGGTCTGAGTCGAGTGGGTCTGGCTGGATCGTTAAACAGGTGACGTCTATCGTTTGGTCCCTGGCCACAATCGGGACATACACCTTGGCACCAATCCTTGCTCTGTAGGAGTTGAGGCAGCTGCATCTGCCGGAACGTAATTGAGACAGAACTACTCTGGTTTGCCGGGGGAAGTCAATTTCTTCAGGTGCAATGGGATGATGATGTCCTATTTAGGGGTGTTTTCGGTGTAAGGTGGTCCTCCAGGCACTTGGCTCTGAAAAAAATATCAGCATCGTGCTCTTCATCCGAATACCATTTAATTAAACCCTACATTGCCATTGGTTTAAGGAGAGTTTATAGGATGAGGCGTCCCCCAAACAATTGGCCCCAAAATTGGTTATCGAATTCATTTTCTTATCTCAAATACCATTCACTGGAGCCACATATTGGCATGTCGTCGGTAAATTTTTACCCTTTGGGGGGGAGCTTGGGAAATACATGGTCCCGCATTTGGATATTCGTATTATAATTCCAAATATCTTTATTTGAGCTCCATATTGCGTTGTTTACAAAATAATTGCTGTTTGTGAGGCATTTTGGGGAAGGGGTGCCTTTCTTTTGAACCCCACATTGACATGGTCGGTAAATATGGCCGATTTAGAGGTGTTTTGGGGAGTGGTCCCCAAAAAACTTAGCCCAGAAAATATATCTGCATCGGCTCTATTCTCATATTGCCATTGGCCTCGAAATTGGATATCAAATTATTTTTCTAATCTCAAGCTCCTAATGCAAAAGTCAGCAAAAATGTTCGGTTTGGGTATGGGCCCAAAAAACTATCAATATCGAGGGGTGTTATGGGAAAGGGGTGGACCCCCAGAAACTTGGTCCCACATTTGGACATCAGATTCGTATTCTATTCGCAAATACCTTTCATTTGAGTTCCATATTGCCATGGTCAGTAAATTTGCCCAATTAAGGGTGTTATGGGGGTTGGGAGTCCCCCAAACACTTGGTCCGACAATTGAATATCAGATACGTTTTCTAATTCTAAATATCTTTAATTTGAGTCCTATATGGTCGTGATTGGTATATATATGTATATTTAGTAATTTTTGAGGCGAGGTGGCATCTCTAGGTACCCCATCCGAAATTTAGATACCAAATTTTTTTTTAGGAGAGGACACAAAATTTCGCTTAAATCGCACCACCCATCTCCGAGATCCGGCGTTTCTGAAAATTAAAGTAAAGGGGAAGGTTCGCCCCCCTTCAGATATCACGAAATTTAGTACCCTATTTTCACCACGGGTTCATTATGCACCATCAGTGAAAATTTCATGAAAATCGGTTCAGCCGTTTTTGAGTCTATAAGGAACACACAAACAAACACAAATTGATTTTTATACCCTCCACCACAGGATGGGGGTATACTTATTTCGTCATTCTGTTTGTAACTCCTCGAAATATTCGTCTAAGACCCCATAAAGTATATATATTCTTGATCGTCATGACATTTTAAGTCGAACTAGCCATGTCCGTCCGTCTGTCTAAAGCACGCTAACTTCGGAAGGAGTAAAGCTAGCAGCTTGAAATTTTGCACAAATACTTATGGAAAATTTTGCATGAGGTATTTTATTATGATTTCCAACAACTTTGCTGAGTATGGTTTGAATCGTTTCATAACCTGATATAGCTACCATATAAACCGATTCTGACTTTTTGAGCCTCTACAGGGAGCAATTCCTATCCGATTTGGCTAAAATATTGCATGACGTGTTTTGTTATGACTTCCAACAACTGTATTAAGAATGGTTCAAATCGGTCCATAACCTGATATTGCTACCATATCAACCGATCTGGGGTCTTGACTTCTTGAGCCACTAGAGGACGCATTGGCTGAAATTTATCCGATTTGGCTGAAATTTTGCCTGAGGTGTTTTGTTATGGCTTTCAACAATTGTGCTGAGAATAGTTCAAATCGGTCCATAACCTGATGTAGCTGCCATATAAACCGATCTGGGATCTTGACTTCTTGAGCCGCTAGAGGGCACAATTCTTATCCGATTTGGCTGAAATTTTGCATGAGGTGTTTTATTATGACTTTCAACAACTGTGCTGAGAATAGTTCAAATCAGTCCTTAACCTGTTATAGCTGCCATATAAACCAATGTGGGGTCTTGACTTCTTGAGCCTCTAGAGGACGCAATTATTTTCCGATTTGGTTGAAATTTTGCATGAGGTCTTTTGTTATGACTTTCGACAACTGTGTTAAGAAAAGTTCAAATCGGTCCATAACCTGATATAGCTGCCATATAAACCGATCTGGGGTCTTGACTTCTTGAGCCGCTAGAGGACACAATTCTTATCCGATTTGATTGAAATTTTGCATGAGGTATTTTGTTATGACTTTCGACAACTGTGTTAAGAATAGTTCAAATCGTTGCATAACCTGATATAGCTGCCATATAAACCGATGTGGGGTCTTGACTTCTTGAGCCACTAGAGGGCGCAATTATTATCCGATTTAGCTGAAATTTTGTACAACGACTTCTCTTATGACTGTTACCATACGTATGGTAACAGTCAAAAATGACATGAATCGGTGTATAGCCTAATGCTGCACCCCTATAAACCGATCTCCCTATTTTACTTCTTCAGCCCCTACAGTGCTCAATTCTTACTAGATTTGGCTGAAATTTTACACAATGACTTCTACTATGGTCTCCAATATTCAGTTCAATTATGGTCCGAAACGAACCATAACTTGCTATATATATAAGATTAACTTTTTATAGCCAAAAAAGCTTAAATTGTTCGTTGGGCATCACCGTGAAGTAGGCGTTAGTTTAAGCAGTCCTATGTGCACCATTTCAAACAAAAGCCAGTCGGCGGGACATTTATGGCGGCAACTTATGAAATAACTTTATTTCTGATCATTTTTTAATCAGTGTCTTGTATTAAAAATTTTGTTTTAACAATTTCTTATGGGTTTTATCTTTGTTACAGGTGTCTTGGCCTGTTTGGATGGCTATATGAACATTGCTCTGGACCAAACCGAGGAGTATGTCAATGGTCAGCTAAAAAATAAATATGGAGATGCCTTCATACGTGGCAATAATGTCCTATACATTTCAACGCAAAAAAGAAGAGTTTAATACTAGCCGCACAATTTCAATATTTTCTAGATTTTTTTAATAAATAGTTTTTTAACAAATAAATTAAACTAAATCTAATTGTATCATTTGTTTTTTTTTAATTAGGATAATACTTCGTTCCATATTCCTTGGGTATGGCACCATATTTTCGCAAATATTTTACGGAATAGCCTCTACCCAATGCATCAATGAGACGCTCTCCACGCCAACCATACTTTTTAACGAAGTAAGGACGCCAAGCACGACCGAAATGAGGATCAAATGGTATTTCACTTTCTTTGGTAAATGGGGAATTACCTAGAAAAGGAGGGGAGAGAGAAGTAAAGTTTTAAGTACAACTTTTTAAGGGGTCGACTATGGATTGTCGCTCAACTATAGTTGTGTTGCCACCAGATAAATTCAGCGCGTTCCAAGCGCCTTTCAATATATATGTGCTGTGAAAGTTTTGTAGTTCATTTAATATCGAAATGGAGATTTCTATGACAAATTTGCCAGTTGTCAACTTAACTGAAATTGAGTTGCCATCCATGATCGACCCATAAATTGCAATGGATCTTCTACACAAAAATAGTAAAAGTTTACTGCAAGTCAAAGTGAATTATTGGGTTGCCCAAAAAGTAATTGCGGATTTTTTAAAAGAAAGTAAATGCATTTTTAATAAAACTTAGAAGGAACTTTAATCAAATATACTTTTTTTACACTTTTTTCTAAAGCAAGCTAAAAGTAACAGCTGATAACTGACAGAAGAAAGAATGCAATTACAGAGTCACAAGCTGTGAAAAAATTTGTCAACGCCGACTACATGAAAAATCCGCAATTACTTTTTGGGCAACCCAATAGATTGCCTGTAAGGGCTACCCTAATTTTTCTAATGATGTGTCTATTTCTCTTTCAAGATAAGCTTTATGATCGATAATTTTTATGCAATGGAAATATGATTTTAATGTAATAAATAAAATTTTTTCTAATAAAATGTTTTGAACCAAATTGGATAGGGAAGTTACAAAATAACACGGATTTTAGAAAATGACTATGAAGATAATCCTTTTGTAACTTACCCAAAAATAAATGTTCTATGTAGTCCAGGACAGCTTTCTTTTTTTGAAAATGTTCCAAAAACAGATTAGCCTGGGCAGCTCTTTTGGGATCCTGTGATGGCAAATTTTTGAAGTACTGAAATTCTCTTAAGTTGGCTGAGTCAAAATCCACAACTTCATGAATGTCATGGAGTAGGGCTCGATGAGTTGGAAGAAACGTAGCCAACAAAAACTGAATAACAAATTAAAAAACTAAATTTGTAAACAAATTTAAGCGTATCAATCAACCTTACCACAATAACTGCAGCCTCTATGCACTTCATGACGCTGAACTTTTTTTTTTATTTAATGTTTAACGTCTGTTTGGCTTAAGCCGGTGTTAAAGACTAAACATCTACCACAATGTTTTGAATTTCTTTGCCCTCAAGCAATGAATGGCATCACAGCAAATACTTGCAGAAATTGTAAAATTAATCCAGCTTTTTTGGTAATAACTAGCTATGTACGTAGTGAACATTAAGACAATTGCTTAATTCTTTTTCTTTGGCTTATGTTAGGGGGGGATTACGCGCTATTTGTCACCCATCATACATGATTTTTCAATTAATTATTCTGATCAGGTATAAAGAGCGCTGGATCGATCGCTGCTTGCTGTTAAGGCACATGGCATGTCTTCTATTTTGGCTACTGCACTTGTAAGACATTTCGTTGTGTACATCACAACGTTTGGAAATTAAAAAAAAAATTGAGTAGTTTTTTGGATTGGGTACAAGGTCATTCATTCATGCATTCACACTGTTGGAGGAAATGTGGACGCATAGAAAAAGGTGAGTCAACAGAATTGTTTGGGTAGATTTTTTTTTAAATATTTTTTAACTGAAGAAAAATGCAAGTCCTCTTAAAGACAATGGCTATGGGAGTTGTGGCCTGGTCATTATTGACCTGGATTATTTATTCAAATTGCAATGCAAATTTACCTATGAACATTCCATTAAGGAACTTGGGCAAACTTCTCACAAATCAGTGAGTGCTGGCCGATTTAATTTTAAGCTCAATGAAAAGGGACCTCTTTAGGACAGTTTTTACATGGCAAAGTACCTTACAAATGTCGCCAGCACTAGGAGGGAATAACCACCATTGAAAAATGTTCTCATGTTCCTGCCCGAATCGAACCCAGGCGTTCAGCATCATAGGTGGACATGCTAACCTCTGCGCTACATTACCATTGTGGAAGTACCAAGAAATTGAGCACTTAAAAAAACCCGGTTTTGTGTAGTTTTTATTCATTTTAAACTGAAGTAAAATTCAAATGTATTGCCTATGTTTGTTGTTGTTGTAGCAGTGTGTTGTACACTGCTGAGGCAGCCCTTGCTGATGAAGGAATCCCTCGGGTTAATCCGGTATGTACAACCGGTTGCCATGGGATTGTTTTACTATGGTATTGTAAATTGGAGGACAGCACACCAAAAATGTACCTACTGTTCAATACTCAGATTTCCGGCACTGGATAGCTGTGTGCCCTACACAAGCTGAAACTTTGAGGTCCGATGTGTGTTCTTTGATGTCACGAGAAGCTTAGCTACTAGCTTGCGGGCGCGTCCACTGGTTGCGGATAGTGGAATGCTCCATACGGAGTAACTGCAACGGCAGTCGCGGACAATCCGCGGTATCGAGCGGTCTCAGTCTCAGTGAGAGGTCGGGTGGTACCGGCACTTGCACAAATACTCAGTGCCTGTGATGCTCGATATGACAAGGCGAGTTATTGGCCTGTTTAAATAACCACTCTGTTCCCGCGGCGATCGGTCTTTTGGACCGGAATGAACTTGCTCACCTACAGGAGCTAGACGAGGATCGCCACCTCCACATGCAAATTTGGTTACAACAACAACATACTCAGATCCAGATTCAAATTATAGCTAGCTTGTGCTTCTCAACCAAATAACGACAAAATCTGCTGCACTCAATATTATTCTATTGCTAATGTCTCTGGATATCAAGAGTGGACCATGCGCTGAGACGACTAATGCCAACCCTTCGTCTATGCAGATATTATTAAAAAACTTCTCCAAATGTAATTTTCGATGAAGAAATATGGGGGATTATTTTTATACCCTCCACCATATGATCGACATGACATTTTATGGTGATCTAGCCATGTCCGTCCGTCCGTCTCTCTGTCAAAAGCAGGCTACCTTTTGAAGGAGTAAAGCTAGCCGCTTGGAATTTTGCACAAATACTTCTTATTTGTGTAGATCAGTTGGGATTGTAAATGGGCCAGTACATTCTAAAGTTTTCGAACATATTCCTTAAGGCCAGATAATGTTGGGCGCTGGGCATGAAATTGTTGATTTCCAATATGCGTTTCGATCAGGTCAGAGCACGACATCTATGCTGCTTCATCTTACTGCGTCAATAGGGAATGGCTTGAATAATGGGAAGATTGTCTCATTTTGTCTCATAACTTGACTAATTTTTCAAGTTTTTTGCCTGTTAGGGAGATATCATTAAATTTTACAATTTTTGTTTGTTTCTCTTTCGAGACGAGTTGAATGATCGGAGATGCAAATGGTAAAGGAAAGCCAAAGATAGCAACACACACCAACCACTATGGGACGCGTTTCGTCTTTGTTTAGAAGACGTTTCAACCACATTACGTGTGATGGCTTCAAGGGCCGTGCGAAAACGCATCATTATTATTACGAAATAATAGCGAAAACGCATCTATGATACAATTACCACATTAACCAAGCTCGACAACCCTGCTTAATAGCTGTACTTTTCCCAATGCATGTATTTTTGTGTAATGACAGACATTCTTTCTGCGACAAATTACACTTCTCCCTACTACACATGATTTCGTTCGTCTGTTGGAAGTTGTATTGATGGCTTCGAACGCTAGGCCAACGGCAATGGCTCTCGCTGTTGCTCCGTGTGCCCAGGTTCGAATCCTGGCCGGGCTCTGCCGAATTTCTAATTTTTCAAGTTTTTTGTCTGTTAGGGTGAGATCATTAAATTTTACAATTTTTGTTTGTTTCTCTTTCGAGACGAGCTAAATGATCGGAGATGCAAATGGAAAAGGAAAGCCAAAGATAGCAACACACACCAAACACTATGGGACGCGTTTCGTTTTTGGTTAGAAGACTTTTCAACCATATTAGGTGTGATGGCTTCAAGGAGTATATATCGTTGTAATACTTCTTTTGGCCGAGAAGGCCAAAGAAATATATTAAATATATTAAAATTAAAAAAATAAATAAATCTCTAGTGATTTATCGTATTACAGTTTAAACTTTAACCTTTGTAAGATTATATCGTTTCTATGCTCTCTGCTGACAAAGCCGACCAAGCGATAAAAATATATTGTCGTAGTTGTTGGCCAAGATAAGATAAACCAAAACAGAAACGTCTATTCCAACCAGATGATTTATCATTGTATTCTCAGTAAATAAACCTTTGCAAGAATTAATGAATCAAATTAATCGAACCGTTTCACATGAAATACTTACATGTGATCTGTGATCTTTCTTCTCATATCCATAAATTTCTTTTTATCTTAACCACCATTCATTTCTTTTTCATCGAATTCAAATTCATGTGAAATTTTCTTAAATGTTCTTATTTCATTTAGTGAGTTTTTTTTTTATTATCATCAATTAATGTATAAACGTTGTGTTCTCTGTTCTCCTTCGATTAAAATATTAGAATACATTTAAATTACAATACAATGTTATCTTATAACCCTATTTTCAAGAGCGCTGAATCTAAACAAAATCAAATAAAAAGCTACACAAATTGAATTGCGGACACATAGACTAAAGCAAATCTCTCCATCTCATGAGGAGGTGTAAAAACTGATGTGAGAAACTACTTTTATAACTGCACACAATTATCCAGGGATGCTCAATATCAAAAGCTATGTATATATATTTATAAAGGAGATTCCTCGCAGCCGAGAAAAGGAAATCCAAATAGTATACCACAAATTTAAAAGAAATTCGATATGATGTGATGATGGAATACTATCTGTAAAATATGTGTCTAGCGCTCCAAGCCCTTGATTATTGATTGATTACCTTGAAGACATATGCAGTATTGTTATCATTACTTGTATATGAGGGTAGGATAGATAGCCTTAATAGAAAAATAAAACTTTGTTTACAAAGGGACCTGGACAAAGGTCTTTTAGATGTTGCTTCTTCTTTCTCTTGTTTCGTGTAGCAATTTAACCATAGGTGCCATAGATGTGAGGAGTTTAGTTAGCCCATGCCAATAATTGTTTCATAACAGGATCATCTGAGAATGAAAAAATTAAAACAAAAATAATGGTTAGTAGTTGGTTAATAAATGTTGTTTGTTATTTATTTTCATGTCAAATTTGACAAATACTACCGAAAAGACCACTATGTCATGGGTCAGTTGCCCCCCATGATCGAAAGCAATCATGCAAGTGTCTCGAGAGTTGTAGGTTGTTTCAGATAATTATTGTTTAAGGCTTTCTTTTAACTAACGTTTGGCTTATGAATTACAGGATTTTGGTTAATCTAATAATTTTTTATCAAAAAAAGGGTACAATTCAACAAAAAATTCAATTTTACCAATAATATTTATATTGTTAAAAACTATTGCAGCAAATTTGCAAATTTTGCCCATGAACATTCCACTAAGGAACAGGGGCAAACTTCTCACATATCAATGAGTGCAGTCAGAATTTGTTGAACAAAATTTCAGAAATTTGATGAATATTTAAGTTCGAGGTCAATGCTGTTTGTTTTTATACCCACCATAGGATGGAAGTATACTTATCTAGTCAATCTGTTTTTAACACCTTGAAATATTGATCTGCGACCCCATATGTATATATATTCTGGATCCTCTCGACATTCTGATTCAATCTAGCCATGTCCGTCCGTCAGTCCGTCTGTCGAATCACAATAGCGTCTAAAGCTACCCGCTTGAAATTTTGCAGATACTTAATATTGATGTAGGTCGATGGGGATTGCTATATCAGAATTCGATATAGCTCCCATATAAACCGATCTCCCGATTTGACATCTTGAGCCCTGGAAGCTGCAATTTTTGTCCGATATGGGTGAAAATTTGCATGTAGCGTTCTGTTATGTGCCAAGTGCGGTCCAAATCGGTCTAAAACCTGGTATAGCTTCCATATAAACCGATCACCGGATTTGACTTTTTAGGTCCCTGGAAGCCCCAATTTTCATGAGGTCCAAATCGGTCTATAATCTGCGCCTTGTAGGGGTTCAAGAAGCAAAATCTTGAGATAGGTTTATATGGAAGCTGTATCAAGCTATTGATCGATTCAGACCATATTAGACAAGTATGTTGAAAGACATGAGAGAAGCCGTGGAACAAAATTTCTGCCAAATCGGATAAGAATTGCGCCCTCTAGAGGCTCAAGAAGTCAAGATCCCAGATCGGTTTATATAGCAGCTATATCAGGTTATGCACTAATTTGCGCCACAGTTGGCGCAATTATTGGAAGTAATACCAAAACACCACGTGCAAAACTTCAGTCAAATCGGACGAGAATTGGGCCCACTAGAGGCTCAAGAATTCAAGGTCCTAGATCGGTTTATATGGAAGCTATATCAGGTTATGCACCGATTTGCGCCACACTTGGCGCAACCATTGGAAGTAATACCAAAACACCACGTGCAAAACTTCAGTCAAATCGGACGAGAATTGGGCCCACTAGAGGCTCAAGAATTCAAGACCCAAGATCGGATTATAGGGTAGCTATATCAAAACATGGACCGATTTGGCCCATTTACAATCCCAACTGACATACACTAATAAAAAGTATTTGTGCAAAATTTCCTGCCTGCTTTCGACAGACAGACGGACGGATGGACGGACAAGAATAAGAATATATATACTGTATGGGGTCTCAGACGCATATTTCGAGGTGTTACAAACAGAATGACGAAATTAGTATAACCCCATCCTATGGTGGAGGGTATACAAATTGCATATTCAATAAAAAAATGATTGAACATTTTTGAAATTGCCAATTAATGTTTTAATTGAAATTTTTAATTATAAACGACCCAATTAAAAAAATAATTGAAATTTCCGAGACAACCAATTAATTTTTCAATTTGATTAATAAAAAATTTAATTGAAAATATGCACGATTTCGCACCCACGACTTCGATGCAATATGGTTCACATACGTAAATCTCCCGGAATTTGAGGTTTATGTTTGGTTCCATAATCATTCCTTAGAAACAAGCATCTACGGGGTTTTTCCAAAAATGCAGCAGAAAATATTGTTTCCCTTATTATAAAAGAAAGAGTAGCTAGGCGGGTTCATGTCTAGCTATCGGCATAGACAAATAGTGGTTAATATATCGTTTTTCAGTAAATTTTTGATTTGCATACATTGGGGGAGGGAAATGAACCCAACCGAAAAACATTCATCTGGAATATGTTGTAATGAGTTCGATGGTAATGAAGCCGTTATACCATTAGTATGCATCTTTTGATCATAAATAAGATTAGAATTGCTTCTAGAAATTTTAGAAAGCCAGTCGAATAATGTTTTTAGGTAAGTTTTATCTTCTATATATAGAAGGTATTTATCAAAAATTTGAGCGGCTAGCCTTTTTAAAAACGAACAGTCATAACAGTGCTGAATTCAATGAATTGGTGAATGAATCGAGTGATAAAAAGAAAAAAACACCATTATTTTTTCTATCACATATTGTATAAATTTTTTTTTCAGATTCAACTAAAAAAAATTGATTGAATCAATTATGTTGTTATTGAAAATTTAAAAAATTTCAATCACGAAAATATGTTTAGAATTAGATAGGAAAAGCTGAAACAATCAAGTTTTTAATTGAAAATGACAAAAATTTTAATTACGATTGCAATTGAAAAATAGCTTAGATTAAATTAAAAAAATGATTGAACCAATTAATTTTTTATTGAAAATTGTATTTAGGCAATCACGATCGTAATTGAAAGAATTTGGATTCAATTAAGGAATGACCGATTTAATTAAATTCTTAATTGAAAAAATTTTTGTGTTATTTTTTCTGTGTAGAAAGAGTTGAGCTTTCTAATTTTCAGAAATTTGACTAACGAAAGTTTTTGGAACCATCTTCATTTGAATATTTGTGCTTTGTCAATCCCAAGGCAGCCGATTTTACGTACCGGATTGACCCGATGAAGTCCTTCATCGGCGAGGGCTGCCGCTTCAGTGTATAACAGACTGCTACAACAACAACAGCAACATTTGTGCTTTGTAAAATTGCTGACCTTTGATGGGGCAAATATTTTTTTAAAAACTATTATTTAACTATTATCGTACGTCTACATTATACCCGTAATGCGATACTTCTTATCTATTTAAGGCTAGAACATTTCTTAAACAGCTATATTTTTTGGTAATTTCAAACCACTTGCCGTTGATTGTCAATTTATTGATCATCCTGAAAATCATAAGCAAAAACGGTGAGTCATTCGTCGCTTATATGGTCTCGCAGTCAATAAACAACCATCAAAATTCACCATTGCTTAAGTTAAAAACGTATCAGCAACCCTAAATTGTCCAAGGCGCTGGGCCTTTACACTGATGCAAAACAATCTGCAAGCACCGGAAGTCAAGTCCCTCGTCTAAGCTATTACATGTTTCTGGGCACTCTTACAGTTATCTTTGTCTGGAAAATTTACACTATTGAAGCCATTATTAAACCATCTCCCTAATAAACCAGTTGCTTGATACTCCTCTTGGTTCATTTTCATATTCTGTGCATCAATATGGATCTCAAAATCACACAAAATGATGACTGCTATGTACGCCATTACTGCACATATTAGCCAAGTTATCAACCAGCTCAAACGGTGCCAAACGATGGTCCTCGTTGTTCTTGACCTATCGATTTGCCCACGAACACGCCATTTAGGACAGTGGGGATGCATTTGTCACACCAATGTTTGCTTTCCGATTCTTGATATAGCTAATAGCGGAATAGAATGCCACTTTTCAGGTTCCAATGGCAAATCGCTAAATGATAGTTACTTGGTGGAAAAGTTTCACATGGCTAACGTTGGCGCTTCCATTAGGACTGACTATAAATCATTGTTTACTCAAAACCTATTTCTTCCCATAGGCTAACATACCATTTATGACTAATTCATTTAGCCGAAACTTAAGACACTTCACTTCAACTTACCATCTTCTGCCTCTGCGGCTGTGGTGGCTGTGGTAGTTGAAACAGGAGCTTTTTTCTTTTCTTTGGCTTTTTCGGCAACATCTTCGTCCGGAATTTCGGGAAATGTGGTAGCGGGTTCGGGCACACCAATGATTTCTCTATCGAAGTTCTCTTGTTCTAATTCGTCTAATTCACGTTCCAAGTCTTCGTCATCGATGTCAGCACCGAAGGCAACTGGATTTGAGATAGCATCGGAAATTTCACGAGCCACATCTTGTTGTTCGGCAATATCATCCATCATATCATGGACCTTATCAACATCCCTATGGGAAAAAAACCAAAGACATACATTGAATGCTTATAATCAGCAGTTCCATTTAAAGCACATTTGGTCTTACATATTTTGATGGGCCGCCTTGAGAGCATCGGCAGCATTTTTCATAGTTGTCAAGACGGCAGTATTCGTGTTGGCACTTTCCAATGCCTCACGTTGCATTTCAATGGTTGACAGCGTGCCATCGATTTGTTGCAATTGCTTCTCCAAACGTTTCTTTTTCTTTAAAGCTTGTAAGGCCACTGTAAAACATGGCATGTTCAAAATATATATTAGTTAAGATTGCAAAAACCAACAAAATGAAAAATTAGGCAAGTTAAATTTTGTATGGGTGAATTTTGAGAAATGAACACAAAAAACAAAACAAAAGCCGTGGGACAATAAAAATGGATAATTAAATGATCGTTGGGCAGGCAATAAACATTTCAAATCATGTAACATTTGCGCAGACCGAGCACCTTCAAAACACCATGAGTTTCAACCTCCTCCATTCATATTCGTTCCTGGCCAAGATATTTTCTTTCATTAACAGAAGGTTCCATAACTATCATAATTTGTACTCGGGAAAATATCCCATGGGAATATAAACCAGATAAATAATCAAGAAAAATTAAGATTGTTAATTAAGAAAAAATTGGCCAATCATAGAATCGAATCATTCTCAAATGTTGGAAAAATGTTATTATGTAGCTAAAGTGTATCAACTAGTATCATTACGTTCTTTTTGTGTGCACACACATATATGTATATAGTATATATGCATGGTAAGCCAGGGGGTACACCGAACATGACCGAACAGCAGCGTTATCAGGAAGATGTTTGTTTTAAACAGGGGGAGCGACCGACCGAGCCCATGCATAGACAAGAAACAAACGAAAGAAATAAATGAGATCTCATTTCGAAAAATAAATCTATTGCCCAAAGTCTCCTCTTGCTTGTAGCAAAAACAAACAGCCCATATAATGACTCATTATAGTAACAATAACAACAGCGGTGACAACAGCATCAGCCTTACTATCACCACCACCACACCACGAGTCATCTGTAATGCGGAAAGACAGCGCTAGCCAATGGCGCCCTCCTCTTATTGCCTGGATTCTTCTTCCAACATAACTTGGAACTTACCTCTTTTGTTTTTAGATGCATTTTTTCTAGCTGTATTCAATTCCTCTTCAATTTTTGATTCTAGAAATTCCTGCTTTTTGACCAGCATATTTTCTGTCTCACGCAATTTCTGTATAGCCTCGCCTGTGGTGGGAGCCTGCTCCTTTTTGCCGCCAAACATTTTGCCAAAGAAACTCATCTTGCAAACCTTTGCTTTTGTTACCCTAAATAGTAATGAAGTTTTTGTGTAACTCGGATTTTAATGCAGTTTTTTATTGCGTACAATTATATTTTTCTTTAATTTTTGTAGCAGTGCGTCATCGACTATGACATTTGCTCAAGGTTGCCACAATTCAGGAAAGAAAGAAAACAGCTGACAAAAGCATTTGGGGTTGGTGCTCTATTCGGCTTTCAACGTGAACAACCGTCAAGCTCGTTAAAAAAAATTCAAATGAAAAATGTGTTAAATATTAAAATGCTTTCTTTTGGGCTAATGCAGGATTCACTAATAGAAGGTTAGGTCACATGCAAAACACAAAGTGGATAGGCCCCATAAACATCATTAAGGTTGTCAAATCTGACGATTGAAAATGTCATCATATAGGAGAAAACGTAAACAAAGAATGAATGTAAAAAGAGAACAAGTTGACATCCTCAATGCCAAGTACTGCCAAATATTAAAAAAAAAGTATATCGGCTGATCGCTTGGCTTAACCTTATTCAGTGAATCCTGGGGCTAATGAGTAATTCAACACAATTAATCCAAGTGTATTATGATGGCAGGATTGTGTTAGGTTAGGTTGAAAGGGGGTGCGATGATATAGCTCCTCGCAATGACAATGCTCCTCGTCAAGCTCCTGTAGGTGAGCAAGTTCGTTCTGGTCCAAAGTACCGATAGCAGCGGGAACAAAGTGGCCAACTGTTATTTAAAGGCGCCAAAAACTCACTTTGTCATATCGAGCATCATAGGCACTCAGTATTTGTACAAGTGCCGGCGCCACCCAAGCTCGCAGTTAAGCTTCTCGTGATTTGCTATCAAGGCCACACAGTTCGGATCTCAATGTTCCAGCCTGTGTGGTGCTCACAGCTATCTCTTGCCGGGCCATCATGTTGTTGAAGCAGTGTGTTGTACACTGAGGCGGCAGCCCTTGCCGATTAAGAAATGTAAAAAAAATGTAAAACCGGATGCCATGGTCAATCCCAGGATTCACTAATAGAAGGTTAGGTCACATGCAAAAACACAAAGTGGATAAGCCCCATAAACATCATTAAGGATGTCAAATCTGACGATTGAAAATGTCATCATATAGGAGAAAACGTAAACAAAGAATGAATGTAAAAAGAGAACAAGTTGACATACTCAATGCCAAGTACTGCCAAATATTAAAAAAAAGTATATCGGCTGATCGCTTGGCTTAACCTTATTCAGTGAATCCTGGGTCAATCCCATGGCATCCGGTTTTAATCATCTTCCCCACATGCCCTACACATGCTTGCAGGATCGATTTTGCAAAAGTGAAGCACACGGACCACATTCACACGGTAGTTATTCACCGCATCTGCATGTTTTCAAGACCCAGAAGGTATTGATTATACAGCATGTAGTTACGTCATCGCTCGGGTAGGATCTTTGTCTCCTAATGGAAGTGGTTCACGTGAGAACTGAGGGGACAGCCCTTCGCAGTTCGAAGGGCGGTATTCTGACAGATCTGTTTATTATTCCACTGCATGTCACAAAGCTGAGGGGACCACACTGCATAACTAACCACAGACCGGCCAATTGCTTTGTATGTTGTCAACAAGGTTTCTTTGTATGCACCCCAAGTGCTGCCGGCAAGTGACTTGAGGCCCTTTTTTCTGCTTTTGACTTTATCGCAATATGCTGTGTCATGCGAGAAGAATTTGAGAGAGCTGTCAAATGTGACATCAAGTATTTTGTCACTCCGTCGACCATAACTTTTAGCTCCCTACGCACCTCATGCGTGTATGTAGTGAACAATGTGGTTAAAGATTTTGTGGGGGATATCTTCGGATTTATTGCAGCGAAATATGAGGCAAGTTCACTGAGGTAGACGTTCAACCTATCGCAGATGTCAATAAGGGGTGGGGACCTGATGCCATGATCGCACATTCGATATGATACGATCACTCTGCCGTCTGGAGGCGGTGGAATGGTAGAGGAGGATAGGTATAGGTTAAACAGTGCCGGAGATATCATCCCGCCTGTTTCACTCTACGGTGTTTCTATTTCTTATCCCTCAATTCCATAAATGACTGGCGACCACGCAGATAATTCGCGACACCGCGTTTCAGGCCTGGCTGGATGACGTATTGGCGATGTCCTCAAAGAGTTTGGCATGGTTTACCGTGTCAAATGCCTTCGATAGGTCCAGTGCCACGAGGACCGTCCTATCATATGACCTGGGCTGATTGAAGCCACGATAATTGTTTGAGGAGATGGCATGTAAAGTATTTGTTGTGCTATGTAGTCTCCGAAATACATGCTGATACTCGGCGAATGGAAATTCACCAGGCGTCGGTCTGTACGAGTCGCGGGATCACTCTGCCCATCCTTCAGACATCAGGTACTATAACTGTATTCAAAGGTAGGTTGACGGTTGTAAGGTACTGGGCTCTAGGTAGATCCAGATTCTTCAGCATTAGTGTAGAGATTCCCTTGGGCCAAACGCCTTGATCGACTTGCCGTCCTTCTGCTCGGTGACCACGAACCCTGCCACTTTCGGAATGCAAAATAAATTGACGGTTGAACAACCTGGCGCATCTCTTCGCGGTAGACCACTGCTTGTCTAAAACGGTACCTAAGTTACATTGCTTCTAGTTTTCCAGCCACAAATTCCGCGCATGTTCGAAATTTCTTTGAAAAAAATTAGAATCAATTTACAACAAAACTTAAAATTCTCGATGAAGACAAATTCAATAAAACGCAGTCAAATCGTAAAGGGATTGAAATCAAAGAACCATCAAGTATCAAAAGGCCAAATTTTGGCAAAAAAAATCGTCAAAAATATATAAAATTGTCGAGTCTGGCAGCCCTGATGCAGGGCCTCATGTCGAAATAAATGAAACACCCTGTGTCGAAATAAATGCAACACGCTGTTATTTGAATGCCACCATCTTATACAATTGTTGATGTTACAACTGACAGCTTGAAGCATTGTTTACATTTTTTATTCTTTCCCCTTTCATATGAATATAGTAATGAAATATTAAAATAATGGCCAATCGAACAGTGAAAGAAGCCAAAAATATACATGGAACGAATCCACAGTACCTCATCGAGAAGATTATACGCTCCCGTATTTACGATTCGAAATACTGGAAGGAACAATGTTTTGCTCTCACCGCTGAGCTTTTAGTGGACAAAGCCATGGAACTGCGCTATATTGGTGGAGTGTTTGGCGGCAATATAAAGCCGACACAATTCCTATGTTTAACTTTGAAAATGCTACAAATCCAACCGGAAAAGGACATTGTGGTGGAATTTATTAAAAATGAAGAGTTCAAATATGTGCGAGCATTGGGAGCATTTTATTTACGCCTCACTGGCAGCTCATTGGACTGCTACAAATATTTGGAGCCATTGTATATAGACAATCGCAAATTGCGTCGCCAAAACCGGTTGGGACACTTTGAAATTGTCTACATGGATGAATTTATTGATGAATTGCTACGTAGCGATCGTGTGTGTGACATTATAATGCCCCGCCTGCAAAAACGTGCTGTGCTGGAGGAGAACAATGAGTTGGAACCGAAAGTTTCCGCTTTGGATGAGGATTTGGATGAAGAAGTTATGAGCGATGAGGAAGCACCACCACCCGCTGAACAAGATGCAAAACCACAATCATCGAGAAAATTGCGCAAAGAACGTTCCAAATCTTTATCCTCTTCTCCTGAACGTAGAGATGGTCCTGGACAAAGCAACCGTTCGCGTGACTACTACGAAAGTCTGGATGAATATCAACGAGAACGTGATAGGCGGGAGCGAAGAGATAAAGAAAGAAGAAGAGATGATAGGGATAGAAGAGGAGGTGGTGATACTGGTGGCCGCTATGATGACCGCGATTACGAGAGAGATCGTGAGAAAGACCGTCGTCGTTACGACTATCGTGATGATCGTAGGGCCGGAGGGGGAGGCCATGAAAGAGATCGTCGCGATCGTAGGTACTAAAAAGTAATCTTAAGTTAATGCGACTTTTTTTTATTAAACAAAATCTAATGTATAATACAAAATAAAATTTAAACATTATTTTTAATTATATATTGGGTTGCCCAAAAAGTAATTGCGGATTTTTCATATAGTTGGCGTTGACAATTTTTTTCACAGCTTGTGACTCTGTAATTGCATTCTTTCTTCTGTCAGTTATCAGCGTTACTTTCACCTTGCTTTAGAAAAAAAGTGTAAAAAAGTATATTTGCTTAAAGTTCATTCTAAGTTTTATTAAAAATGCATTTAATTTCTTTTAAAAAATCCACAATTACTTTTTGGGCAACCCAATAGTTTTTGTCATGCATTTGTTGTCATACATGTTGTTGGCTGTACTTTAGAACTTTATCACAGAATGAAATTTAGGCATTTTCCGAGGAAATATTGAAGGGTCATTGATAACATTGTTGAGGCAGTTGATTAACGTCGACAAAGAATAATGAATGTACAATAAAATAACAGGAATACGTGACCATCATCATTTGGATTGGATTAAAAACTTTCATAATATTTATTTATAACTTCTGAATGAACACGTTAAATAAAAAAAAACAAAAATCTAACATTTAACATTATTTTTTTTTTGTTTTTGTTGCTGTAGCCACATTTTGATGCGGAGGTGGTGATCCTTGTCAAGCTCCTGTAGATGAACAAGCTCTTTCTGGTCCGATCGCCGCGGAAACAGGTGGCCTTTGGTTATTGAAAGGCGCATATAACTCGCCTTGTCATATCGCATCATCATAGGCTCTCAGTATTTGTGCAAGAGCCGGTGCCGCCCGGGCTTTCACTGAGACTTCCCGCTCGATAACGCTGATTGGCGAGATATTGGCGCCTTCAAATAACCAATGGCCACACTGTTGCCGCGGCGATAGGTTCTTTAAACCGAAACGAGCTTGCTCACCTCACCTCACAATGAAAATGTAACTACAACAACAACTGATTATATTTTATTACTATCGAAAAATTTCTTAACGTTTAATAGATTCCTTAACGAGCGATAAAGTGCACTATTAACGCATTTATATAGATGCATTCGTCATTGCTAACAATTGAATAAGAATTCCGTGAATAATGTTATTAACTTTCAAGGGTTTTGACCGTAATTTAGCTGATTAGACAAATATGTATTATCACAGCAATCCTAGGGCAGCGGGTTGTACGTACTGGATAGGGGCTGCCGCCTCATTGTACACCACACTGCTACAACAACACAGCTTATTGAACATTATAGAATTCATCGATTTATTGCAGTTAACACCTCTATAAGCGCAATCATCTTTGCTATTTAAAAACAAGTAAGAGCGTACTAAGTTCGGCCGGGACGAATCTTATATACCCTCCACCATGGGTCGAATTCGTCGAGTTCTATGGGCGGTATCTCTTTTTAGGCAAACAATAATATATTGTTATGCTATTGGAGCATTATCAAATTATAGTCCGGTTCGGATCATAAATGATTGCTGAACATTGTAGAAGTCATTGTGTAATATTTCAGTTCATTCGGATAAGAATTGGCCTTGTAGGAGCTCATGAAACAAAATCGGGAGATAGGTTTATATGGAAGCCATATCAAGCTTAAGATCGATTCAGCCCTTATTAGACACGTATGTTAAAGGTCATAAGAGAAGCCGTTGTACAAATTTCTGCCAATTCTGGGCCCCTCTAGAGGCTCAAGAAGTCAAGATCCCAGATCGGTTTATATGGGAGCTATATCAATTTATGTGCCGATTTGCGCCATACTTCGCACAGTTATTAAAAGTCATAACAAAATACCTCATGCAAAATTTCAGCCAAATCGGATGAGAATTGCGCGTTCTATTGGCTCAAGAAGTCAAGTTCCATGATCGGTTTATATGACAGCTATACCACATTATGAATCGATTTGAATCATACTTAACATAGTTGTTGAAAGTGATACGAAAACACTACGTGCAAAATTTCAGTCAAATCGAACGAGAATTGCGCCCTCTAGAGGCTCAAGAAGTCAAGACTAAAGATCGCATTATATGGCAGCCATATCAATACATGGACCGATTTGGCCCATTTACAATCCCAACCGACCTACACCAATTAAAAATATTTGTGCAAAATTTCAAGCGGCTAGCTTTACTCCTTCGAAAGTTAGCGTGCTTTCGACAGACAGACGGACGGACGGACAGGCGGACGGAGATGGCTAGATCGACTTAAAATGACATGACGATCGAGAATATATATACTTTATGGGGTCTCAGACGCATATTTCGAGGTGTTACAAACAGAATGACGAAATTAGTATACCCCCATCCTATGGTGGAGGGTATAATAAATCCGTGCATTTTTTTTCTTTATTAAGGGGTTTGACCATAATTTGCTTGCTTAGCGATAATATTTTTTCGCAAGAAAATTTTTGATTAGAAGCAACTTCGATGGTTTTTAATATTCACCTCTTAACCCCGACGGGGAGAGAAATACATAAAAATAGATCTGTCTTAGAGTGGACACTTCGTCCTGAATGCGGATGTCGAATTCGTGCCATTGTAGCCTATGACTCTGAACCCGTTCAAATCCTGGCGAGAATATCGGACAAAGCGGTGTTTATTCCTTCCTAATGTTGGCGACATTTGGGAGGTGCAATACAATGCATGCTCATTTAAAAATTTTTCCGCAAAGAGGTGTCGCACTGCGGGACGCCGTTCGAACTCGGCTATAAAAAAGGTCCCTTATCATTGAGTTTAAACTTGAATCGGAAAGCTTGTGTGAGAATTTGCGCCTTCTCGGTTCCTGGTGGTAATGTTATTCCCTAGGGTAATGTTCTCACTAGAGGAGGGATGGCATCTCAGACATTTCGACTCAAATATGGATATCAAATTCGTGCTGCACTTCCAAATCCCTTTCATTTGAGTCCCATATTGTTGCCGGTGCTGTCTGACGTCTCACAGAGACATTTGGTTTGGATTAAAAACGTTCATCATAGTTTACTTATGACTTCTGAATATAGGGGAGCTGTATCAGGCTATAGACCGATTCAGACCATATTTGATACGAATGTTGAATTTCATGGGAGAATCGGCTATACAAAATTTCAGCCAAATCTGATGGGAATTGCGCCCTCTAGAGGCTCAAGAAGTCAATATCCCATATCAGTTTATATTATAGCTATTTCAGACCGATATAGACCGATTTTAACCATACTAAGCACAGCTGTTGGAAATCAAAACGAAACACATCATGCAAAATTTCCTCCAAATCTGGTAAGAATTGCGCATTCTAGAGGCTCAAGAAGTCAAGACCCCAGATCGGTTTATATGGCAGCTATGTCAGGTTATAGACCGATTTCAATCATACTTAGCACAGTTGTTGGAAATCATAACAAAACACCTTTTGGAAAATTTCAGCCAAATCGGATAAGATTTGCGCCCTAGTGGCCCAAGAAGTCGAGATCCAAGATCTGTTTATATGGCAGCTTTTTTTATCAAAACATGGACCGATATGGCCCATTTACAATTTCAACTGACCTACAAAATAAATTTAGTTGAAGGGCACATTTTTATTCTGCATACCAAACATCTGTCGAACCACCAAAACTTAAATGGAAATGCAATGGAACCGAACAAGAATGATCGAAGACCGGTTTACATGGGAGCTATATCAGTTTAAAGACTGGTTTGGACTGTATTTGGCACAGTTAGTAACAGAACACTACACGCCAAATCGGACATAATTTGCGGCTTGTAAAGGTTCAAGAAATCAAATCGGGGGATTGGTTTGTATGGGAGCTATATCAGGTTATAGACCGATTTGAACCGTACTTGGCACAATTGTAGAAATTCATAACAGAACACTATGTGAGAAATTTGAGCCAAATCGGACAAAAATTCCGGGGCTCAAGAAGTCAAATCGGAAGATAGCTTTATATGGGAACTATATCTAAATCTGAACCGATATTGCCCATTTGCTATACCCAATGACCTAAATCAGTATTAAGTATCTGTTCAAAATTTCATGCGGTTAGCTTTACGCGTTCGACCGCTGTCGTGATTTCGACAGACGGACGGACATGGCTAGATCGACTCAGAATGTCGAGACGATCAAGAATGTATATACTTTTTGGGGTCTTAGACGAATATTTTGAGGTATTACCAACGGAATGACAAAATTAGTATAACCTCATCCTATGGTGGCGGGTATAAAATAAACGTTTCCTTGATGATCGTTGTTTAGACTTTGGCTTCCACCCGGCCTGTAGGAATGCAATCCAGTAATTGACCATTCCAAAGAGGGACAATCAAAACAACAACAAAAGAGAATAAAAAAAAAACTTGCGCATAGCAGACCACACGGCTAACATTGTTGTCGCTGGTCTGCCGAACGGTGTGCCCAAGTTAATCCCAATTCCTCCTGTCGCAGGAAGACACCAGAAGTGGGCAGTGTAGCGTGGTCACGTGGCCGTCACGCAGACGTAGAGACCTCTATATGGGGATCTCCACGCCAATTTTTTTCCCTTGTGTGACACATCGCGGACCTAAGGGTGCCCTGCATCACATGGAGTGGTATAATGCACTTTTAATACATGTCTGTGGATGCATTCGTAATTACTAACAATTGAATAAGACCTAAGAAACAATTGAATAATAAATATTTTATGTGTAGTTGTTATACATGCTGAATAATGTGATTGTTAATCGGCCACTTGTTGCTTATAATTTATAATAAATAAAAAATGTGAATGAAACCCGTGAATCATGTTATTTGGAACGTTACGTGGCTTCAAAATTATCAAATTATTGTTCAAAATTATCAAATCTAACCATTTATTGGTGCATTCGTTTTTACTATATAAAAACAAATCCGTGAATAATTTTCTTCATAAAGGGCTTTCACCATAATTTTCTTGATTAGCGGTAATACTTTTTCGTAAGAAAATGTGTAATTGGAAGCAACTCAGGGTTGTTTTTATACCCTCCACTATAGGATGGGGGTATGCGAATTTCGTCATTCTGTTTGTAACTCCTCGAAATATTCATCTCAGACCCCATAATGTATATATATTCTTGATCGTCATGATATTTTATGTCTATCTAGTCATGTCCGTCCATCTGTCTGTCGAAAGCACGCGAACTTTGGAAGGTGTAAAGCTAGTCGCTTGAAATTTTGCACAAATACTTTTTATAGGTGTGGGTCGGACCATATCGGTCCACGTTTTGATATAGCTGCCATATAAACCGATCTTGGATCTAGACTTGTTGAGCCACTGCAGGGCGCAATTCCTATCCGATTTGGCTGAAATTTTGCACGACGTATTTCGTTATGACTTTCAACACCAAGTATGGTGCAAATCGGTCCATAGCCTGATATAGCTGTCATATAAACCGATCTGGGGTTTTGACTTCTTGAGCCACTAGAGGACGCAATTCTTATCTGATTGGGCTGAAATTATACATGAGGTGTTTTGTTATGATTTCCAACAATTGTGCCAAGTATGCGTGAAATCTGTGCATAATCTGATTCAGCTGTTATATAAACCGATATGGGGTCTTGACTTCTTCAGCCTTTAGAAAGCGCAAATCCTATCCGATTTTGTTGAAATTTTGCATGACTTGTTTCGTTATGACTTTCAATAACTGTGCAAAAGATTGTAATATAAACCGATCTGGGATCTTGACTTCTTGAGCCTCTGTAGGGCGCAATTATTATCTGATTTGGGTGAAATTTTGTACAACGCCTCCCATCTCTCCCATGACCTTCAACATACGTGTCAAATATGGTCTGAATCGGTCTATAACCTCATACAGCTCCCCTATAAAACGATCTCCATATTTTACTTTATGAGCCCCTAGAGGGCGCAATTCTTATTCGATATGGCAGAAATTTTACACAATGACTTCTGCTATGGTCCGGCTATCGGACCATAACTTGATATAGCTCCAATAGCATAGCAATTCTTTTCTTTTCTTATATCCTTTTCTTTGTTTGCCTAAAAAGAGTCACCGGAAAAAGAACTCGACAAATCTGATCCATGGTGGAGGGTATATAAGATTCGGCCCAGCCGAACTTAGCAGGCTTTTACTTGTTAATATTAACGCCTTCATGCCGAAACGGGAGAAAAAACAGAGATGTCTTAAAGAAATTCTAGCTCGAGTTAGGAAGGAGATGGGTGTCGATTTAGCCTGGTTGGTTCGATTCCCACAAAAGGCTTTGGTCTGACGTAACTGTGTTATATAAACCGACAATGGAACGATTTTGTTGTTGTAGAAGTGTGTTGTACACTGAGGCGGGAGCCCTTGCCGATGAAGGACTCCATGGGGTCAATCCGGTACTTACAACCGGCAGTCAAGAAGTCTGTTTAAAGAATAGCAATTTTACCTAACAGAGCCAAGGAAAGAAATATTCCAATGCGAGTTTCATTGACATAGAGTCGACGCATGAAACTAGTTAAATAAAATTAAACAAGCGAGGCTGTCATCTGAGGTGGAGAACAGCCACATACCGAACAAAAGTTACCGATGCATCCCACCCCAAAACGATAGTTTGGTTTGGTTTATGAGCTGGTGACATAATCGGTCCATATTTCTTCTAAGGCGACATTGATATAACCTTACCATCAAAGACAGTGGTGGTAATCCTTATTAAAACCTAATTTAACCTTATTATTTGAACCAGATTTTTTAAAAGTAAATGCCAATTTGTCGACTCCGATAAGTTTTTGAATATATGTATTACTCGTAATAATGCAAATTTAAATGTCCCATTACTTTGAATGACTTGTCAAAAATGGAAATTTCCAAAATTTTGAATCATTTGTTTAATTGTATAAATTAAGATTTAATTGAAAATTTTAATAAAAAATTGTCAATTACCTTTTTCAAAATTCCGATTGGTATTCTAATTATCATGATTGAGCCCAATTACATAGGGGCGCGCCCAACGAAAAATTTTCCCCACTATGTTGTTGTTGTTGTAGCCATATTGCATGCGGAGGTGGCGATTCTCGTCAAGCTCCTGTAGGTGAGCAGGCTCGTTCCGGTCCTAAGCCCGATCGGCGCGGAAACAGTTTGGCCATTGGATATTTAAAGGCGGCAATAACTCGCCTTGTCATATCGAGCATCATAGGCACTCAGTATTTGTGCAAGAGCCGGTGCCGCTCGATATCTCACTGCGACTCTCCGCTCAATACCGCTGATTGTCTGCGACTGCCGTTGCAGCTACTCCGTTTGGAGCATTTCATTATCTGCAACCTGTAGACCGGTAGCTCGCAGCTAAGCTTCTCGTGACAGCAATAAACACCACACAGATCGGACCTCCTGCCTGTGTGGTGCTCACAGCTATCCCGACACACCCTTATGGTAACCCAAATTTGGTATAAAATTTTGGGTTGAAAAACCTGGGGGAAAGCCCCACCCAAAAAAAAAAAATAAACCAAAAGTGACATGTAGCACGATTAGGACATTTTGGGAGTACGAATCTAACATAAAAATTTGGCCCAAAGTGTCTGTGGGGCGAACCACCCCCAAAAACCTTCCAACAGGACATATTTACTAATTAAATTGTTTTGCTTTTGCAGATTATTAGAGCAAAACGATCAATTTTTCACAAAAACAAGTCATTTAATATTATTAGTTGATAAACACAGCAGTAAAATATGTACATTTTGACAGTTGTTCGTGTGAAAAGTCAAACTCAGTACTAGGCTTAAGCTAAAAACATGTGAAATAAATAAATTCCTTTTTTTACGCTAAATGCTTAAAAGTAAAGGGTGATTTTTTTGAGGTTAGGATTTTCATGCATTAGTATTTGACAGATCACGTGGGATTTCAGACATGGTGTCAAAGAGAAAGATGCTCAGTATGCTTTGACATTTCATCATGAATAGACTTACTAACGAGCAACGCTTGCAAATCATTGAATTTTATTACCAAAATCAGTGTTCGGTTCGAAATGTGTTCAAATTTTGACAAATTTTGTTCAGCGATGAGGCTCATTTCTGGTTGAATGGCTACGTAAATAAGCAAAATTGCCGCATTTGGAGTGAAGAGCAACCAGAAGCCGTTCAAGAACTGCCCATGCATCCCGAAAAATGCACTGTTTGGTGTGGTTTGTACGCTGGTGGAATCATTGGACCGTATTTTTTCAAAGATGCTGTTGGAAGCAACGTTACGGTGAATGAACACATTTCGAACCGAACACTGATTTTGGTAATAAAATTCAATGATTTGCAAGCGTTGCTCGTTAGTAAGTCTATTCATGATGAAATGTCAAAGCATACTGAGCATCTTTCTCTTTGACACCATGTCTGAAATCCCACGTGATCTGTCAAATACTAATGCATGAAAATCCTAACCTCAAAAAAATCACCCTTTACAACATAAAAACAATTAATCCTAGTGTAATATGAATATACGATTGAGTTAGTACAAACAAGTAAAAGCGTGCTAAGTTCGGCCGGGCAGAATCTTGGGAACCCACCACCATGGATTCTGCTATAAATTTATACAAAATAAATTTAGTTGAAGGGCATAATTTTATTTTACATTACATTGCCCAAAAAGTGATTGCGGATTTTTTAAAAGAAAGTAAATGCATTTTTAATAAATCTTAAAATGAACTTTAATCAAATATACTTTTTTTACACTTTTTTTCTAAAGCAAGCTAAAAGTAACACCTAATAACTGACAGAAGAAAGAAAGCAATTACAGAGTCACAAGGTGTGAAAAAATTTGTCAACGCCAACTATATGAAAAATCCGCAATTACTTTTTGGGCAACCCAATAGTTAAGAATCATTAATACAAACAACGAAAAATGGCGCGAGCGAGTAACACAAAATCAGAGATGGACTGACTAATCACTGATAGTTCACCCAATATTTTGTTGTTGGGCAACTACCACTACCTGGATCTTACCAATGAGGATATCAACTAGCTTTCTTTTTACATTCACTCTTTATTTACTTTTTTCCTAACATGGGAATGTTTTTAGCATTGATAACTTATCTCTTACCACGAAATATCAATCCGGCAGACTATAAATACCGTGGTGCAAAGCTGGTAAGTCTTATTTGAATTCGCATATTGGCAACGTAATTCTTTAGAATTCTTATTTAGAAGTGACGGGATACCGAAAAAAAGTTGTTAGTGAGAAGTGTTTTATTTTAGACCTATATAGTGTAATTCAGATGTTCTAGATGGAATTTTGTTACATAGCATGGCTTAATACATAAAGTATTTGTATAACAACATAAAAATCATATGGCAGAAATCCAAATAATCCGCCATTTTGTCTTGAATGTGATTTTCAAAAGCGAAGTTGTTGTTAACAAACGCAAAGAAATTTGTGCAGGTGTATGTGGAGGAATTTTCCATGAAATTTTCTCTTGAGACAAAATTTTGATGAAATTTCCTTTAAAGACAAAATTTCGATAAAATTTCCTATAAAGACAAAATTTCGATGAAATTTTCTCTAAGACAAAATTTCGATGAAATTTTCTCTAAAGACAAAATTTCGATGACATTTTCTCTTAAGATAAAATTTTGATGAGATTTTCTCTAAAGACAAAATCACGATGAAATTTTCTCTTAAGACGTAATTTCGATAAAATTTTCTCTCAAGACAAAATCACGATGAAATTTTCTTTCAAGACGTAATTTTGATATAGGTTTTTCTAAAGACAAAATTTCGATAAAATTTTCTCTCAAGACAAAATCACAATGAAATTTTCTCTCAAGACGTAATTTCTACGAAAGTTTCTCTAAAGACAAAATTTCAATGAAACGTACTAACGTAAATATAAATCTGACATCTTAAGCAGGGTATTCTGTTCACGTTTCCATGCTGCGAAACGTTGGCTAAAAATCGGTGGAAAAGTAGTAATCTACTTATAGTGAGGAAAATTGTGAAAAAATTAAATTAAAATTAAAACCATTCCCGCGGCAGCCGGTTGTACGTACCGGATTGAACCAATGGAGTCCTTCATTGGCAAGGGCTGCTGCCGCAGTGTACAACACACTGCTACAACAACAAATTAAAGTGGCAATACTTGAAACTAATTCTGTTTGTTTTATTGGGATTCAATGGTTCGTTTTTCTTTATTTATTTGCAAAAATTGTATTAAATAGAGAAAACAATAGGTGCAGTTAAAAAAAAAGTGTTTTGTTATGGAAATAAAAACATTTGATTGCTGTCAAATTTCGTTTGCGAAACAATGAAAAATTTTCGCGGTTATGTCGAAAGCAGAATAGAATACCAACCCTTAACAAGCGTGAAACAAGCTTTAATTATTGAGCCATGCTATTTAACCAAATTTTTCCACAAAAGACCAAACGGCAACTCTGAATTCAAAAATTTTCTGAATCAGCTGTCTCAACAAACCGCCAAAGGTCACCTTGAAACGTCAAACTCTCTAGTGAGTGTCACCTTCTTAAATACACATATATTTCGGCTGCACGGAACTGTGGAGCAGCCTTTTTGTGGAGCAGAAAATAAAAATAAAAAATTAATAATAATATCCATTAGCCAGTGATCTAGTGTCAGTGTAACTAAATAATCCAAGCACCCATCAAAGCTTCCTTGGAAAACGAAAAGGCAAACAAAACAGGCAAATTATTTAGTAGTGCTGTAATTTCAATTTCATTTTCAACGGTAGTTTTTCTCGAGTATACATAAAAGTGCGTGTGTGTTGGGGAGAGTGAGAAGACCACCAAATAAACCGTTGTTATAAAACTAATTTCAAAAATTAAATTAATTTAAATCGATTCCTAAAAAAGCAAGCAAGTGAAAATGTCATCGACCAATATCAAACAACGTTTCATTGAACGCGGCTCCCATAAGGGCAAGGGCTTAGCGGTCTTTACCAGCGGAGGTGACTCGCAAGGCATGAATGCTGCCGTCCGTGCTTGTGTTCGCATGGCCATCTATCTTGGATGCAAGGTAGGTTATTTACCTTTGATGAAATACGCCTATTAGCCCTAATTGACCTTATAATTTTTGTGTTATTCATGACCCTCAATTTGTTGGACAATTTCTTAATGGTTGGCTGTGTTGATGATAAGTGGGCGACGAGTGAGCAGCGCCAAGTCAAGGCTGCTACACAAACTCTTTAATTTATTTTATTTCTTAGTTGACATTCAATGCTATTTTTGGATAGATTTTCTTTCTGTTAGATGTTCAGTTGTTCCTTTCGTAATGTTGGCTTCGTGCGTTGTGTGTGCCAAATACACAGAAAAATAAAAAATAACAAATGTCAGTTGCGTGTCTGTGTATTGTAAATGCATAGCTATGTACTTACATACACATGTACATCCATCATAATGGGTGGTGTGCGTACATGGGAAAGTGTAAATGCAACAAGCCATTTTTTACACAATATTTATTTTGTTTATCCAATTCCTCAAGAAGTTACATTAAACTTTCTCTGGCTTATAATTTAATGACAGTGAAGTTTCGGTATGGTTAAGTGAAGTTTTTGTTAGCGACGGAATGGGGGAAGGGAAATAAAGGAGACCAAACGAACAATCCATTGTTTACTTTTTTTGAAGTGGAATAGACAGTTTTTAGGTTTTATTTATTTTTTTGTACGTACATATGTTCTACATTGTACATTGTTTAAAAATGTTGATTAGTTTGCCATTGAAATTGTAAAACATACAGATTCTATGATGATAATCTTATCAAAAGTGGTGAAACTTACCGCTTTTGTTTTATTGATAAGTTTCATTCAAAAACTTTATACAAACTGGAACAGATGGCACATTTAACATTCATTGGGTTATTTTCTGAAGATGTTGATTGCACTTCAGAAGTTGTAGGTATAGGGTTTTATAACTTAGAATATTTGTTTGTTACACCGATGGAAGAGTCGATTAAGCTCTCCGGTCCGTTCATTAGTCCGCACCATCTGTCCTTACTTCAGTTCTTTCATACGTCCTTTTATTCTTCCATTCGTTTTTTGATCCGTCTGTCTCTGCGTCCTCCCTTCGGTCCATCCTTTGTCCATGACTTTCAGATTTGGATATATCGCTCTCATAATAGGTATATATATTCGCCTGACTTGGACTAATATTGATATAATGTTAACCGATTCTCACAAAACTCTACACGTATGACTTTCTTATAGCTCTCGATATTGCTGCCGAATTTCATCGGTATGTTTAGATGTAGCTGCCATATCTATGTACCACATGTTATTTACTTTTAGGGCCTTTGGCAGTAGAGGTGGGCATTTCAGTTCCTTTTAGTGATCGCTCCGTTTAATTCCGGTCCACAAAAGGAACTAGTTAATTTTTCATTTGTTTATGCTTCCTACAAAACAAAAAAAGCTTTGAATTTTATGTTGAACCTTAAAGGAGTTTTTATTTGTACATATATGTAGGTAAAAATGTTCAGGCTGTATAAGTAAAAGAAATTAAAATTAAATTTATGTAATTTGTAATTTATTAAGTCTCAATGCTGAAAAATAACACGAATCGAAGCGCACCAAACTAATTTAGATTTGTTGACGTTTATATAATTGAGCCACCATATTACTTTAATGTGGTTGCCACAAATAATTTATTTTTCATTTACCTAAATCACAACGTTCACAGTTGTTGCCTATTGAACAATTTGGCGCTTTTATTTAGTTGTTGTATGAAGCTGATCAAATATGGCATGTCAATCAGCTGGGCTACAAATTAACAAAAAGGAGTAAAAGCAAAGTGTACATGCAATAAAAAGGAACTATGGAACTATAAGAAAGAGGAACTAGTTCCATCAGTTCCTTACTTGAATAAATTCCAATGAACATGGTCCATCCGGAACTACCCAACTATATCTGGCAACAGTGTAGCACATTTCTTATTTGCTTGAAACATGTTATCGTAAAGGTACCTCGGTATCGGATAAAACATTGCAAAAAACCAAAGGTTTCCCCTTAACCTTAATTTGGAATGCAAAATTTGTGACTTGTTTTTGAAGCCTATTTGTGCTGATCGCAAAAAATCTAATTTTTTGCATATCCCTCAATTTTGACCACAGGAACTTCGTTTTTGGGTCTGGGCCCGTCGAACCCCCTAGGGGCCAAAAATTCCCACTTGGGGGGAAGTAGTCCAACCTAGGCAGTATGGGTGTCAAATGATTAGTAGATTACGAATATGCAAACAAGTGTCCAAAATTTTGACCCGGGAAGGAAGGTCATGAGAATTTGGAACCCTCTTAAACCTAGGCAATATGGGTATCAAATTAAAGAAGGGCTCCAAATTAAAACAAACACATATTTATAAAAAAATATTTGCCTGCGGCGTTTTCTTTCCACAAAAATATCTTTTTTATTAATCTCCCCGGGATTTGAACCCTCGTTAAGCTTCATAGGCGAACCTATGCGCTACGATGGCCTCTTATAACCGTGCCTTCTCCGCAAGCTCTTCGGACTATGTGACCCCGACCTCTCCTGGGCGGCAATATACGCAACAGCAGCATCCCAGCCTCAATATTGCTAGGCTAGTGGCGGGAAGTGTATCAATTCTGCAACTGAATTGCAACGGTCTCCGTGGCAAGATCGACGATATTGTGGATTTTATGAGTCGGAGACAAAGCTGACTAACACAAAGCTGAGACAACGCTGAATAACACCTGCAGCCGGACGTTTATCAATCAGTAGAAGGCCGATTGGGCTGGGTTTAGAGAGTACACCAATCGCCGCTTCAGTGAATCGACACCCTCTCAAATGTGCTAGTTGCCGAGAGGAAATTCCGAGACATCATTAACGTAGCAGCTGCTCGTTTTGCAGGGTAGTCAACGAACATAACCGGAATTTATGACTGGAACACTTGGAGCAATGTAACTTAGGCACGGGTTTAGGCAAGCTGTGGTCTACTGTTAAGTCACTGTCGAACTCCGGTAGACGGGGTGACAGGACCGCAGTCACTTTTAGCGACGTAATCGTGACTGATCCGAAGAGATGCGCCAGGTTGCTTAAAGGTCAATTTATTGTGCATCCCGAGAGTAACTGGGCAAGGAGAAGAACCATTCGACATATCCGTGGTCTCCGAGCTGATGGACAGCCATTACAATTTACCGTGAGCGAAGATACGAATGTCATCCGTGGCACCAAATCACCCAAGGCGTTAGGCCCCGACGGAAGCTCTACAGTGATGTTGAAGAATCTGGATTCACCTGGAGTTGAGTACCTTACTACTGTCGTCAACATGTCTTTGAACACTCTTATAGTTCCCGATGTCGGGAAAATTGGCTGAGTGATCCCGTTACTGAAGCCTGGAAAGGACCCGAGTTTGGGTACAGACCGATCTCCCTTCTCTCACCAGTAGCAAAGACGCTTGAGGCATTACTCCTCCCGAGCCTCGTGGGAGAATTTCCATTCGCCGCTCATCAACATGGATTTCGAAGACTGCATAGCACAACAACTGCTTTGCTTGCCATTACCGCACACATTTGCCGTAACTTCAATCAGCCCAGGCCAAATGATAGGACGGTCCTAGTGGCACTAGACCTCCAGCCAGGCCTGGAATGTTGGGTCGCGAATTATCTGTGTGCTCGCCAGTCATTTGTGGAATTTAGGGATTAGAAGTCGAAGCTCCGTATAGTGAAACAGGGAGTTCCCCAAGGCGGGATAATATCTCCGGCACTGCTTAACCTCTACCTATCCTCCATTCCACCCCCTCCAGACGGTATAGAGACGATTGTACGATCATGCTATCAGCCCACCACCCATTGTTGACCTCTGCGATAGGTTGAACGTCTATTTCATATTTCGCTGCATTGTTCACATTGTTCACTACAAATACGCGTGAGGTGAATGATCTGAAAGTGATGGTCGATGGAGAAATGATTCCGATCATCAAGTTTCCCAAAATATTTGGCGTCACATTTGACAGCTCTTACACATTATCCCCACATGCCACAGCAATTTCCTCAAGTCACAAGGTCCTCAAGTCACTTGCCGGTAGCACTTGGGTTGCTGACAAAGAAACCTTGTTGTCCACGTGCAAAGCAATTGGTCAGTCTGTGGTAAGTTATGCAGCGCCAGTGTGGTCTCGTCAGCTGTGTGACACGCATTGGAATAATATTCAGATCTGTCAGAATGCCACCCTTCGAACTGCGAGGGGCTGTCTCCAGAAAGATCCTACCAGTGCGTAGACATAACTACATGCTGTTTAAGCAAAACCTTTTGGGCTGTTATCGCAGATACCATCCAAATCAACATCTTATGTATTCACCGCCCAGCAGTCTTAAGGTAGATTTACATGATCTAGAGCCTGAGGTTCAGTGCTACAAGAGAGAACCTCTAGATCAAGCGGCATATTCATGCAGACACGATAGCAGATGCGGTAAATAGCTACCGGATGAATGTAGTTCTTGGAGAACGACCGCTTGCCGTTGTACCTGAAGAAATTGACCTCCCCCGCAAACCAGAGTAGTTCTGCCTCAATTACGTTCCGGATTGATTGATTTTAATTGGATCAATAAATTTCGAGATTGAATCAACTTTTTTTTTGTATACTTATTTAGCTTTTGTTTCATAACAAATTGTTTATATTTTTCTTTTTTTTTTTGTGAAAATATTTAAAGCCCACCTTTCGTTGCTCTCTTTTTTCAGGCCTATTTTATTCGTGAAGGTTACCAGGGTATGGTAGATGGTGGCGACAATATTGTTGAAGGCAATTGGGCCTCTGTGTCATCTATTATTCATAGGGGTGGTACTGTTATTGGCTCGGCCAGATGTATGGATTTCAAACAACGCGAAGGTCGCTTGAAGGCTGCCAACAATCTCATCCAAAAAGGCATTTCCAATTTGGTGGTGATTGGTGGTGATGGCTCTCTAACCGGTGCAAATTTGTTCCGCCAAGAATGGACTTCCTTGGTGGATGAACTTTTGCAGAAGGGACAAATTACAGAGGAACAAAGAAAAAAACATGATGTATTGCACATTGTGGGCATGGTAAGTTGAATAAATGATATTTAAAAAAAATGTCTGGCAATTATTTAATGATTTCTGGATATCTTTTTCAGGTGGGCTCTATTGATAATGACTTCTGTGGCACTGACATGACCATTGGTACCGATTCCGCTTTGCATCGTATTATTGAAGCCATCGATGCTATTGTTAGCACTGCCTACTCTCACCAGCGTACCTTTATTATGGAAGTTATGGGTAGACATTGTGGGTAAGGTTTTTGAGTATGGAAATATTTTAAAACTTTCGAAATATTAGGAAGTATAAGCTAAGTTTGATGGAAATTATACCCATTATCCCAAAAGTTCAAAGACGCTTGAAATTCGCATATATGAATTGGTTTTTACTTCCCTCTATCCCCTTTGATTGGCTTTTGAGAAGAAATTTACCCTTAACTCCCAGCACTCAAACGAAAAGACAACCTTTTCTCTTGATTTTTCTTAATATCTAACACTCTGCCCAGTTATTTACCCGTAGTTACCGGCATTGTCTCAGAGGCTGATTATGTCTTTTGTCCCGAATCGCCACCACCAAATGATTGGCCAGATAAACTTTGTGACAAATTAATACAGGCAAGATTTTTATATGAAATTTTATAAAATCAAAACAAACCTTTTGTAAATTTCAAATATTTTTACTCCCATTTCACTCATATATTCTCAAAGCATATACTTTACCAAAACAAAAACTATTGGAAATTGTAATAAGAACTGAAAAAAAGAGCTTGATATTCCCCTTAAATGGATTGCCTAGTGGTCCTTCTATATAGCTTTGGTATTCATTGAAATAGCTTAGAGAATAACGCACCTTATCGAATATCTCCTTCTAGACATCTACCTTTATTTACCGCTATTAAACAATTGGCTAAAGGATAAAAGGGCATTACTATTATGAACAATAAGCACTTATTTAGATTTATTTTAAGTATTAACATCGGTATTCACAAAACTTAAGTAGATTTGAAATAGGTTTTATTGGAAGATTTAGTTTATAGAACCGCCAAATAAACCTATTTTAAGGCTTCAAAAGGAGTTTTGTGAATACGGCCGTAAGTTTTTAGTTTTTGCCATAGCAACAAGCGTCTATATCAATTGCTATCAAGATCAAGCTTCAAGTAGAGGGAAATGATTTTCTAAGTTATCCGTGTCGCTGGCCTATTTAAAGGCCTTTAGATCCAGGATACTTCGTGTTTTTCACGCATATTTTGTACAACCTTTTGTTGTATCCGTTCTTAAATTCCTTTAACTTGTTACTTTTGTTTTCTCTCGTATGTTTTAATATCCTTGTTCGTGTGTTTTTTTGTTTTTATTCATTCATCATGAATTTCCGTTTTTCTTTGTGTCTTCCATAAATTTTCTTTTTACAGTTATTTGGCTCTTGTAGCTGGTTTATCATGTGAAGCCGATTTTATTTTCATTCCTGAAGCTCCACCTAAAGCTGATTGGCCTGAAAACCTTTGCAATCAGTTGATTCAGGCAAGAAAATCTATAAACAATAAAAATTTCATAGAAGACGCTAAAAAAGCTTCTTTGCCATTATTCAAAAATTGTTTGTTATTGTTGTTGTTTATGCATTGTAAACTTTTCAAAAAACAAAAGTTGTGTATGTGATTTTTATTTCTCTTTGGTTTTTGGCTGTTTAAGCATTGTTTAAGTTGTTTCAAGCAATTTACTATTTGAAAAACAAACAAAAAAAACCACAAGATTTCTTCATACAGATTGTTTAAATGTTTCTAATATCATCAACACTCACATATAGTCATTTTGCACCAATTCTTCGTTAATCATCAGCGCACCTACACAACACAAAAGCACTCAGATTTTATGAAAATAATGCGGGAGAAGTGTAAACCAAAACTCTGCTCAGAAGTCTGCTTCTTTTATTGCCCCTCGACAAGTTTGGTATTGTCTACCTCGTATAATAATATCTCCTTAACAGTAGACAGAAAAGGGGCTTTAGAGGGGTAAAATTTAAATAGGATCGAAGAGTAGACCACACTATCCGGAATATAAGCAACAAGTTTGGGCCTTCGCATTTAAAACAGAGATGTCTTAAAAGGTTGTCATCATTCGGCAAAATAATTCTTTGTACCTTCTAACGCCATCTATACATCTGATTGGCTACTATTAGAATTATTTATCATAATTTGACTATGTTTAAAGTAATGTTCACACTGAAAATGTGTGAAGAGTTGATGTTATTATACATTATCTATTTATTATTGAGAGGTTATGTTTTTAATTGATGTTTTATTGTTTAATGTTATATGTTTACTATTTTAGACATTTTAAATTTTATTATTAATTTAATATACAACTCTCCCGTTTATTTTATAAGCAAATCTAAATTTATACGACAACAGCAACTTCACAGCGTTTTTATACCCACCACCGAAGAATGAGGGTATATTCATTTGGTCATTCCATTTGCAACACATCGAAATATCAATTTCCGACCCTATAAAGTATATATATTCCTGATCAGCGTAAAAATCTAAGACGATCTAGCCTTGTCCGTCCGTCGGTCCGTCTGTCTGTTGATATCACGCTATAGTCTTTAAAAGTGGAGATATTGAGCTGAAACTTTGCACAGATTATTTTTCTTCTCCATAGCAGTTTAAGTTCGAAGATGGGCTATATGGGACTATATCTTGATATAGCCTTCATATAGACCGATCCGTCGATTAAGGGTCTTAGGCCCATAAAAGCCACATTTGTTATCCGATTTTGCTGAAATTTGGGACAGTGAGTTCTGTTAGATCCTTAGACATCCCGATCGGTCCAGATTTGGATATAGCTGTCATATAGACCGAGCTCTCGATTTAAGGTTTTGGGACCATAAAAGGCACATTTATTGTCCGATGTCGCCGAAATTTGGGACAGTGAGTTAAGTTAAACCCCTCGATATATATTTGCAATTTGGCCTAGATCGATCAAGCATATACTTGCCATATAGACCGATCTCTCGATTTAAGGTTTTGGGCCCATAAAAGTCGCATTTATTGTCCGATTTTACCGAAATTCGGGACTGTGAGTTGTGATAGGCTCTTCGATAATTTGCTGTTACTTGGCCCGAATCGGTTCAGGTTTGGATATAGCTGTCATATAGAACGATAGCTCGATTTAAAGTTTTGGCCCCATAAAACACGTATTTATAATTCAATTTCACTGAAATTTGACACAGTGACTTATGTTAGGCTTTTCGACATCCGTGTCGTATATGGTTCAGATCGGTTTATTTTTTTTTGGATATAGCTACAAAAAAGATCAATATTTTGTTATACACAATTGAACAAACACTTGTACTTATTAGTATTTGATCCAAACTGGAACATATTTCGATAAAGCTGCTATGGATCATAAGGTATGCATTTTTCACCGGATTTTGACGAAAGGTGGTTTACATATATACCCGAGGTGGTGGGTATCCAAAGTTCGGCCCGGCCGAACTTATCGCCTTTTTACTTGTTTGTATATTTTTATTGTTTGTACTGTTTAATGTTTGCTACAATTTTTTTAGTTATTTAGCCCTTCAAGCTGGTATGTCCTCCGAATCAGATTATATATTTATACCTGAAGAGCCCGTCCCAGAGAATTGGCAAGAAGATCTATGTGAAAAAATTATAGAGGTTAGAGAAGGTCTAAGTAAGAAAAAACCTATAAACGACGAAACCACCAAGGGTTAATGTTGTTATGTAGAGCCGTGAAACGTCAACTGAATGCATATAGTAAAATTTTATTAACTGAAATGGGGTTCGTTTGATCTTTAGGGAGTTTTTGAAAATGTTATTAAATGTTTGTGTCTGTCGCATAATTTTTGCAATTATTTAGGAAATATTTTTGCATCAATCTTCAAAGTAATGTTTCGATTTTGAAAAACTGTAAACTTGGCTCTAAATCCACTTCGAAAAATTTCCAGATATCAGCGCATGTTTTAGAACTTAAGTTTATTCTCGCCCCGCTAGTATGAAAACATATGTACCTATGTCACATAGATCATTGGCAGTTTTTAGGTTTATACAAATTGGTTGAAAATTGGTTTAAAAATTGTATATGCTTTTTCATCTTTATTTGCTATTTATACATCCATTTCATTTTGGTGTTGGTTCGATATCCTCTCATAAACCTCACTGTAGAAAGTAAAATGAAGCCATATTTTGTCGATAGTATGATCTCTACATAACTCCATCTATCTATTAACTCATGGGCATTAAATATTAACTGTAGTTTAATAACAGTGTAAATAAAAATCATTATTATTGTTAAACTTAGTTTGAAAATCGATACATTGCAACTCAAATAGGTTTAGAATTATAATTTAAAGATTTTAACCTTAACATAACCGGCAAATTTGATTTGCAATCAATTTTCATTCTTAGTTCAACAATCTTTAAGATTTTGTATGGGTGTGCATGGATGGTAATATGCTCATTTTTCTTTTATGCTAATCGATTTTTTTCCAAAATCTACCATCACTATACAGGAGCGTAATGCTGGTCAACGCTTGAATATTATTATTGTTGCTGAAGGTGCGATTGATCGTGATGGCAAAGCCATCTCAGCGGAAGACATCAAAAAGGTAGTTGTGGACAGATTGCAACAGGACACCCGTATCACTGTGCTTGGCCATGTCCAACGTGGTGGTAATCCCAGTGCTTTTGATCGTGTCTTGGGCTGCCGCATGGGTGCTGAGGCTACTTTGGCTTTGATGGAGGCTACTCCTGAAACTGTGCCCGTGGTGGTCTCTTTGGATGGCAATCAAGCAGTGCGTGTGCCTTTAATGGAGTGCGTAGAACGTACTCAGGCCGTGGCAAAGGCAATGGCAGAAAAGAACTGGGAATTGGCTGTCAAGCTAAGAGGTCGTTCGTTTGAACGCAATTTGGAGACCTACAAAATGTTGACCCGTTTGAAGCCTCCCAAGCACGAGGGAAAGGTGAGTTTCCACCCTTAGCGTTGTTGTTATTTTGCCAATATTTAATTTTCTCTTTTTTTTTTTTTGCTGTACAGGGTTACCGTTTGGCTGTTATGCACATTGGTGCTCCCGCCTGTGGCATGAATGCTGCTGTCCGCAGTTTTGTGCGTAATTGCATTTATCGTGGTGACACCGTCTTTGGCATTCATGATGGCATTGAAGGTCTGATCGCTGGCAATATCAAGGAAATGGGTTGGTCCGATGTCACTGGCTGGGTGGGTCAAGGTGGCGCCTTTTTGGGCACCAAACGTACCTTGCCCGAATGTAAATTCAACGAAATCGCTTCTCGCCTCAAGGAGTTCAAGATTCAAGGTCTTTTGATTATTGGTGGCTTTGAGGCCTATCATGCCTGTGGTCAAATTGCCGATCAACGTGGCAATTTCCCTGAATTCTGTATTCCTTTGGCTGTTATTCCATCGACCATTTCCAATAATGTGCCTGGCACTGAATTCTCTTTGGGTTGCGATACTGGCCTCAATGAAATCACCGAAATCTGTGATCGCATTCGCCAATCGGCCCAAGGTACCAAACGTCGTGTGTTCGTTATTGAAACCATGGGTGGCTATTGTGGTTATTTGGCCACTTTGGCCGGCTTGGCTGGTGGTGCTGATGCCGCTTATATCTTTGAAGAGAAATTCTCAATTAAAGACTTGCAACAGGATGTCTATCACATGGCCTCAAAGATGGCTGAGGGTGTACAACGTGGCTTGATTTTGCGCAACGAAAAGGCTTCTGAAAATTACAATACCGATTTTATTTATCGTTTGTATTCCGAGGAAGGCAAAGGCCTGTTCTCTTGCCGCAGTAATATTTTGGGTAAACTAAAGCAATTGGATATTTATAGAAAAATTAATAAATAAGTTTTTCTTTACCACAGGTCACATGCAACAAGGTGGCTCCCCCACACCATTCGATCGTAACATGGGCACTAAGATGGCTGCTAAATGTGTGGAATGGTTCTCGGAACAATTCAATAATAACGAACAAGCTGATGGCACAATTAAATGCACCAACAAAGAGTCTGCCGTGCTGTTGGGTATTGTAAGGCGTCAATATAGATTCACTCCTCTGGCCGATTTGATTGCTGAAACTAACTTTGAGTAAGTAAACCAAAGCTTTACTGAACAAAAATGCCCCTTTGGACATTTGATTCATTCGAATAAGTTGCAACGTAATACCACAGCTAAATGAAACGGGAATAGTTCGTGTAGTTCATCTCCGCGAACATTCTCAATGAGATGGGAAACTAAACGCAAAGCAAAGTGTAGCCGTATCAAATTTAGGTTTGAGATTAAATGACAACCATAAATATGCGCCAGTGGGGAACAAGTGCCTTTGTATATCTTAACAGTCTATTAAAAATCATTAATTCCAACCTTTCAGTTAGATACCGAATGACCATGACGGACACAAGCAGTCATTTAACTATTAAATAATGCTAGTAAAGCAAAAGACCTACACTAGAGGCTTATGCACCAGCTACAGTTCTTCCTGGCTGCAGAATATGATTTATAGTTCTTCCAAATCGTTTGACCTTAAATTGTCATAAAATATAAAATGAAATGTTAAATGCAAAATGGATTCAAAAAGATGGTCTCACGCGAGCAGCTGCTAACAGCCGGCTAGGTTTGACGGTATTAAGATGACAGACTTTTGTTTGCATTCTCTTTGTTGTTATCTTCTTTCTCGCATATTCTCTGCTCATGGACGCACACAAATTTCTTTGTGTGTGTTGGCAAAACGTTGATCAGCTTGATGACAAGATGGCGGATTGCACCGTATGATTTGAGGTTGTTGTACAAATGAGACCACTTTTAATTGTTTCGCCATGTGATAACTACCAATATTAGGAAAGTAGAAGAATTAGGAAATAAACGTCTAATGTGATTATAATAACCTTAAAAGTATACAAATATTGTGTCTATATTGCCTGCACTCGTGACTCGTGTGAGGGTTTTTGACCAGACATAACGATGTTCCAATAAACTCACGCATCTGCGTTCTAAACATCTGTATTATAAACGCATTGAAGTGACATCTCCTCAATCCGCGTATACGCCCGCCAACTTTTCACGGTTTGGTAACCGTACCGCCGCGTAACTTTGCGCTGAGTACAAACCGTGATCCAGACACCGATGGTATCAGACTTAAGATACTGCCTTGGATTCGTAGACTACATTGGCGCAGAGGTTGACATATTCGCCTATGATGCCGAGTGCCTGGGTTCAAATCCCGATATAAACATCAGAAGCAAATGTTCAGCGGTGGTTATTCCCTTACAAATGCTGGTGACATTTGTAAGGTATCCAGCGATGTTAGAACTTCTCTAACTAGTGGCACACCATTCGGACTCAGCATAAAAAGGTGGCCCCATATTATTGAGCTAAAATTTGAATAGGACTCTGGGCTCTATGCTGACTATAGAGGTTATCGAAAGGTGATTCACTCACGGCGTAATCGCGGTACGAGAGAGCAATGCAAATTTACCCATTAAGGAACATGAACAAATTTTTCGCATATCAATGAGTGCTCTCCGATTCAAATTTTAAGCTCAATGATAATGGACCTCCTGTTTATAAACGACTCCGAACGCCGTTTTTACACCATGCATGGTATGGTATGGTATGGTATGAGGGGAAAACCACCGCTGATGTTCTTGCCGGGATTCGAATGCAGGCGTTCAGCGTCAGCGATTATCCTAGCCTTTGCGCCGCGGTGGCCTCCAGGAAGTAGTCAGTTCAAAAAGTACGTGTGACATTGTCAGCGGTACATTGGGCGAGTCGCTATCTACTTGGGTAACGTGGTTCACTCAAGACGTGATGGAGAAATTTGGTCACCTGAACGCGGTAGTAGGCGGTGGATCAAACGCGTGGTCAATGTTTGAGAGACCAGGGCAGAACGCTGGCTAGGCTAATCATCGAGACGTGACTCACTAATGGTGTGTTTTTGGCACTTGGTCACCGGAAAGCGGAAGAAGGTCCAAACAACAGTTTGTCACTTCTTACATTACTATGGTGGCATGGATTTGGTTTCTTCTGTTAAAGGTTATTTGCTAATTGTCTTTTTTTTTGTTCTATTTCTAATTAGACAACGTATTCCCAAAAGCCAATGGTGGCTGAAGTTGCGTCCCTTGTTAAGAATATTGGCCAAACACGATTCAGCCTATGAGGAAGAAGGTTTGTACATCACCGTAGAGGAAGAATGCTCCACCGATGCCGTGGCTTAAACATTTGGATCATTCGAGCAGACAGCAAAATCACTCACATGCCCATGATGATGTTTTAGATTGCCAGCCAGCCAATTGAAAAACTCCACTGAAAAGCTACTTGATATTTGCTAAACCTTTTTTTTTGCACATATACATTGACTCACTTAAATATTCGTTTTTCTGTTTTCTTCAGATATTTTGGATTTTTTGTAAAACTATAAATATTCCAACAGATTCACAGAATCATGTGTACCACGGAAGTGGTTTAATTGTCACAGAAAAAAAGTCTTTCATTACACAAAAACACATGCATTGGGAAAAAGTATAGCTAATAGACAGGGTTGTCGAGTGTGGTTAATGTTGTAATTGTATCATAGATAGTCACGGCCCTTGAAGCCAACACACCTAATATGGTTGAAAAGTCTGCTAACCGTAGATGAAATCCATCCCATAGTGGTTGGTGTGTGTTGCTATCTCTGGCTTTCCTTTTCCATTTACAATCTCCGATCATTGAGCTCGTCACGAAAGAGCAACAGAAAAAAAAATAAAAAAATTAAATGATCTTCGCCCTAACAGGCAAACAATTTGAAAAATATAAATTTGCTTAAAGAAGTATATAAAGAAGCGAACTATGCCCAAAAAAAAAAAAAATAGGAAAAAATATCTTCATATTATTTCTAAGGATTAATAGAAAACAACAAAAAAAAATCTTGTTCACAAAAGTATTCGTCGGTAAATTTATTGAAAAGTAAGGACTTTATATTGATCACATTTAGTACTTTGTATGGTTGTTGTTGTTTTTGCAGCAGTGTGTTGTACACTGAGGCGGCAGCCCTTGCTGATGATGGAATCCAAAGGGTGTACGAACAACCGGCTGCCATGGCAAAACCTTATAAGCTCAGATGGCCTTTAATAGCCTTGATTCGATTTGATTCTACGAATTTTCAACACATTTCTGGAGTGGTTTTGTTCCATTCTTCCTGCGGCATTTATTTAAAGGTTGAACTGGATGAAATTTGTTTGAGTTTGGAGTCCTTTCCGGGACCCCAAATGAGATCACAGATTTCCCGTGCCAATAAGGATTACCATAGAAAGTTCAATCCCATGGCATGTGTACAGGATTGACCCGATGAATTCCTTCATCGGCAAGGGCTGCCGCCTCAGTGTACCACACACTGCTACTACAACAACAACCATAAAAAGTTCTAAATATAATCAATATATAGTGCTAACTTTGTGATGCATTTACCGGCGAATACTTTTGTGAGCAAAATTTGTAGTTTTTTTTTTCTTTAACCTAAGAGATAATAAAATGAAGATATTTTTTTTTAATTTTTTGGCATAGGTTTGCTTTTTTATATACGTCTTTGCGCATCTCGATAAACATTGAAAAACGAATACTTATGTGAGTCACTGTATATATATTTTATAGAATTTTTATTATATAGTTTAAAGTATTGCACTTTAGTCTAAATTTTATTTTAGATAATGTCGATGCCGATCTTAAAGCGCCACACTTTTATATATCGCAACAGTTTTCGAAAACAAAGCCTCACATGTGTGTTACCTCCATGTGGTCGAAAAAAAGCTTTAATTTTTACTTGTGTTTTTTCCATTTTTTTAGTTATATATCAAAAGTTCTTGTTCTAATTAACTCAGGACCTGCTGTTTTAGTAATGAAGCAAACCAAAAAGTACCCCAGTTATTATCATTATTTCTATGTATTTTTTTTATTTTTGTTTTTAAAACATTCACCGCCTATTTCATACTGCATACATTCACATTTACATTGTGTTTTTATTTTATTTAAATTTTATTTATTTATTTATGATAAAAACATTGATATTGTAGCTATTATTTAAATCTATTATTGAGTATTTAAAAACACATTAAACATAAAAATCCCTGCTAAAAAAAGAAATACCGATAAAGGATTAAATATTTTGAAATACATTTTCAAGCTGCTTGTATTGTATGTAAAGGATTTTAAATAAAAAAAAAAAAAAACATTAAATGCTTAGGCGTCTTCAAAATGTCTGTTGTTGTTAACCTTTTTCCTTTCGTTTTGGAATCTTAAGATTATAAATGAGACAAAAACTAAAACAATATCAAACAATAAATAATGTTAAGTTTTAAATCTATACAACATATACCCATAATACACATAACATACACACCACAAACAAACATACTCAATCTTGTCCATACATACATTATATCTAATGCAAATGTTATACAAAAACACATATTTAACACACTTTGACTACACTTTACAGACATAGCAATAACAATTTGGAAAATGTTGCAACTTTTTAAATGTGAAAATTTTCAAAAAATAAACATATTTATAAAATAGAACAAACAAGTGTTTGAACTTTTCACCATATTGACGGATTTGGATAAAACTTGGCACTGATGTTGTAAGTCATAAGCAAAATTTCAACCAAATCAGGTGAAAATTAAGGCTTCTAAGGACTGAAGGAGTCAAATCCGGACATCGGTTTATATGGGGGCTATATCTTTTTATAGACCGATTTGAATCATACTTGGCATGGATGTTGGAAGTCACAACTCAAGTCTTTGTTCCAAATTTCAGCCAAATCGGATGAAAATGGAGGCTTCTAGGGGCTCAAGAAGTCAAATCGGGGCATGGGTTTTTATGGGGGCTATATCTTTTTATAGACAGATTCGGATCATACTTGGCATGAATATTGGTTGGAAGTCATAACATAAGTGTTTGCTCCAAATTTCAGCCAAATCGGATGAAAATGGAGGCTTCTAAGGGATGAAGAAGTCTAATCCGGGGATCGGTTTATATGGGGGCTATATCTGTTTGTAGACCGATAAGGATCATATTTGGCCTGGATATTGGAAGTCACAACTCAAGTCTTTGTTCCAAATTTCAGCCAAATCGGATGAAAATGGAGGCTTCTAGGGGCTCAAGAAGTCAAATCAGGGCATCGGTTTATATGGGGGCTATATCTGTTTATAGACCGACTTGGATCGTACTTGGCATGGATGTTGGAAGTCACAACTCAAGTCTTTGTTCCAAATTTCAGCCAAATCGGATGAAAATGGAGGCTACTAGAGGCTCAAGAAGTCAAATCGGAGGATCGGTTTTTATGGGGACTATATCTTTTTATAGACCGATTTAAAAAAAAAAAAAAAATATAGACCGATTTGTAATCCCATGGCAGCCGGTTGTACGCACCGGATTGACCCGATGGAATCGGCAAGGGCTGCCGCCCCAGTGTAAGTGTTCGTCTTTTTTCGTCATGGGAGAGGCACATCCCGGAGTGCCTTCTCCGTATGCTTTTGGTCCGTGCCGGGATTGAAAAGAACCCCGGACCCTGGTTCTGTTCCGTTTGCCAGAACCGCCTTCATCATTGGTCAGTGTCGGTGAGGTGTAACCGGTGCTTGGAGTGGGTACACTTCCGTTCTTGCTCTGGCCTAACTTCGCTACGGGAGTATAGTCATACTGGCTATGTCGCTAGGTGCTGTGCGAACATAGCCAGCAGTGGGTCACAAGCGTCGCCGTCGTCGCCTTCGGCGTCCTCGTCGTCGGACTATGTGACCCCCCCGACCTCTCCCGTACGGCAATTTATGCAACGACAGCACCCTAGCCCTACTATTGCCAGGCCAGTGCCGGGAAGTGTATCGTTCTTGCAGTTAAACTGCAACGGACTGCGTGGCAAGATTGATGAGATTGTAGATTTTATGAGTCAGAAGAGCATATCGGTCGCAGCGATCCAGGAGACAAAGCTGACTAACACCTGCAGCTTGCACAGTTGTCACGGCTACAACGTGCTACGTAAGGATCGCTCAAGGAATGGAGGTGGGGGATTGGCCTTCGTTATACACCATTCCGTGCAGTATAGACCTATCTCGCCTGCGCTTCACGCTAGTGACCCATACATGGAATGTATGGGGGTAGCAGCCAGGTCTGGTACTGCCGAGATAGAGATATACAACGTGTATATACCGCCGGTTGGTAGCTGTGTCCCGATTAATGGCCAGGCCTACAACCCCGACATAAGTGGGTTGCTATCTGGCCATAGTCGTCTGGTTCTGGGGGATTTTAATGCACATCACTCGTCATGGCATTCTCCCCTAGGTAACGACCAGCGTGGCATAGCTTTGGCAGAGCAGATAGATAGCTCCACGTTTTGCACGGTAAATGAGGATGCCCCCAGCAGGATTACGAGGATCTCCTGAGTGACGTATCCTGGCAAGCCGTCATCTCTTTGGGGTCAGACCACCTCCCCATAATCCCCACCATCGACCGACCACCCGACTTCATAACCTCTGAGCGCCGGACGTTCATCAATTACAAGAAGGCCAATTGGACCGGCTTCAGAGAGTATACCAATCGCCGCTTCAATGAACTGCCACCCCCCCTCTGATGTGCTTGTGGCCGAGAGGAAATTCCGAGACATCATCAACGCAGCAGCCGCTCGCTTTATACCAGCCGGTCGAATACCGCAAGTGCGACCCAATTTCCCGGCGCAAGCAGTGGTACTCGCAGACGAGCGTGATGGGATTCGTGCTATGGACCCCGCTAACCCTAGAATCAGCGAGCTGAATCTGGAAATAAACAGGGTAGTCAACGAACATAAGCGGAATTTGTGGCTGGAACACTTGGAGCAATGTAACTTAGGCACCGGTGCAGGCAAACTGTGGGCCACTGTTAAGTCTCTCTCGAACCCCGGTAGACGGGACGACAGGACCTCAGTCACTTTTGGCGAGATAACCGTGAGTGATCCGAAGAGATGCGCCAGGTTGTTCAACCGGCAATTTATTGTGCATCCCGAGAGAGACAGGGCAAAGAGGAGAGCCATTCGCCGTATTCGTGGTCTCCGAGCCGATGAACAGTCATCACAATTTACCGTATGCGAAGTAACGAATGTCATCCGTAGCGCCAAATCTTCCAAGGCGTTGGGCCCCGACGGAATCTCTACATTGATGCTGAAGAATCTGGATTTACCTGGAGTTGAGTACCTTACCACTGTCCTTAACCTGTCATTGAACACTCTTATAGTTCCCGATGACTGGAAAATGGGCAGAGTGATCCCGCTACTGAAGCCTGGTAAAGACCCGAGTTTGGGGGAGTCGTACAGACCGATCTCCCTTCTCTCACCAGTGGCTAAGACGCTTGAGGCATTACTCCTCCCGAGCCTCGTATGAGAATTTCCATTCGCCGAGCATCAACACGGATTTCGGAGACTGCACAGCACAACAACTGCTTTGCTTGCCATCACCGCACACATTTGTCGTGGCTTCAATCAGCCCAGGCCATGTGATAGGACGGTCCTCTTGGCACTGGGCCTGTCGAAGGCATTCGACATCGCCAACACGTTCCTTTAGCTAGGTCTGAAACGTTTGATCGCGAATTATCTGTGTGGCCGCCAGTCATTTGTGGAATTTAGGGATAACAAGTCGAAGCACCGTAGAGTGAAACAGGGAGTTCCTCAAGTTCCTGTTCTGGCACTGTTTAACCTCTACCTATCCTTCATTCCACCCCCTCCAGACGGTATAAAGATCGTATCATATACGGACGATTGTACGATCATGGCATCAGACCCCCCACCTATCCTCCATTCCACTCCCTCCAGACGTCATAGAGATCGTATCATATACGGATGATTGTACGATCATGGCATCAGGCCCCACACCCATTGTTGGCATCTACCTCAACGAATTTGCCTCATATTTTGCTGTAAGAAATCTGAAGATATCTGCCATCAAATCTTCAGTCACATTGTTCACTACAAATACGCGTGAGGTGAATACTGAGCTGACTGTGATGGTCGACCGATCTGGGAAAAATTTAAGAAGGACGTCAAAGGTTCTAACACAACTCACTGTTGCAAATTTCAACAAAATCGGATAATAAATGTGGCTTTTATGGCCTAAGACACTTAATCGGCGGATCGGTCTATATGGGGGCTATACCAAGATATAGTCCGATAAAGCCCATATTCGAACTTAACCTGCTTATGGACAAAAAAAAAAGAGTCTGTGGAAAATTTCAGCTCAATATCTCTATTTTAAAAGACTGCAGCGTGATTTCAACAGACAGACGGACGGACATGGCTAGATCATCTTAGATTTTTCGCTGATCTAAAAATATATATTCTTTATAGGGTCGGAAATGGATATTTCGATGTGGTGTTATAGATGCTATTTGGTTGTCCAAAAAGTAATTGTCGGTAATATACAATAGTAGTAATATAGTCGGCGTTGACAAATGTTTTCAACGGCTTGTGACTCTGTAATTGCATTCTTTCTTCTGTCAGTTATCAGATGTTACTTTTAACTTGCTTTAGAAAAAAAGGGCGCGAAATTTTGTTTACATTTGTTTGTTTGGCGTCAATTTTAATATGGGTACCACATGTATTGAAAGAAATTCATTTAACAAACCGAATCAACGCTTGTGATATGCACCTTAAACACAATGAATTCGATCCGTGTTTAAAACGAATCATAACTGGAGATGAAAAATGGATTGTTTACAACAACGTTAGTCGAAAACGATCATGGTCCAAGCATGGTGAACCAGCTCAAACCACTTCTAAGGCTGATATCCACCAAAAGAAGGTTATGCTGTCTGTTTGGTGGGATTGAAAGGGTGTGGTATATTTTGAGCTGCTTCCAAGGAACCAAACGATTAATTCGGATGTTTACTGTCAACCAGAATTGGTCAATCGTAAAGGTGTCATATCCCACCAGGAGAACGCTAGACCGCACACATCTTTGGTCACTCGCCAAAAACTGAGTAAGCTTGGCTGGGAACTTTTGATGCATCCACCATATAGCCCTGACCTTGCACCATCAGACTACTATTTATTTCGATCTTTGCAGAACTCCTTAAATGGTAAAACTTTCGGCAATGATGAGGCTATAAAATCGTACTTGGTTCAGTTTTTTGCAGATAAAGGCCAGAAGTTCTATGAGCGTGGAATACTAAATTTGCCAGGAAGATGACAAAAGGTTATCGAACAAAATGGCAATTATATATTTGATTAAAGTTCATTCTAAGTTTTATTAAAAATGCATTTACTTTCCTTTAAAAAATCCGCAATTACTTTTTAGGCAACCCAATAGATGCGTGTGAAGTGAAATTTTAATAAGATGGCTACATGTGCTTTAAAATAGGCAATTGTTTTTGTTAAAAGGCCCAGATCCCCCGATTGGGTATATGTTTTTTTATCCTATATGTTCCCTAAACCCATGTAAAAAATTTTTTGCACCTAATAATATTTGTAGACTTCTCAGCAAATTTACTAAAAAATACTGATTTTGAAACCATCTCTGTACAATTACAGAGACACAAAACGATCGCGAACTTTGAGTGAAATACTACTAACTATTCAACGATAATAATTTCTGTCCTGAATTAAGCTGTGTCATTTGTTTTCTTTTCTCACATACCATTGAAATAGTAACGCCTGCAGAAGCAGCCATACAGCCCATGCTAAGCAGCTGCATAATAAAATATTTCATTTTGTAGTCACTGATTGTGTCGCCGGGGATTTTTTCATTCATGCAATTCGCCTTCCAGTGAGAGTCCAAGTTATTGTTTATTTTGGAGCTGAAAGAATATCTGCTATCTGCAGGGACTTCTACTATCTTAAAAGGTTTCTCGCAACAAACAGTGGAACGAGCTAAAAATATTAGGAATTAGGTTTGTTTCATGATCGAAGTATTTGCGAAGTATTTATAATAGTTGCGAGCCAAAGAAGCGAAGCCTAAAACTAAAGATCACACCTTATAACAAAAAGAAGAAACATAAACCAATTGTAGGTGTTGTTCCTACTGGTGATTTAGAAGTTGTTCATTTAATGAAATTTTTACATGCTTCTTGATTCGGTTCAAACACAGAACCAGAAGCAATTGTCAAATTTGTTTCTGAAGGATTAGATGTGAAATCTTAAGTTTTAAATTGCGTTAAATTAGTAAGACGAGGTGCAGATATTTCAAAGTTACATTTCGTCAATTTTAAATTGGGTGTACCACATGACACAATACCCACGTAGGTAGTGTACCGTAAGCAGTTGAGTAAAATTTTTTCTTGCACTATCTGTCAACGAGTTTTGGTTGTGTGTGTGTGCATTCTAGTTAAGAACAATTACACATACAAACAACGAAAAATGGCGCGAACTAGTAACATACTCAATATCAGAGTTGCACTAATCACGCATTTTGACAAATAGTGTACTCAATATTTTGTTGTTGGGCAACTGCCACTGTCTGTAAATGAATATATCTTGCCTAAAGCTAAAGATGGCATCTTAAAACAAGAAGAAACATAAGCAAGTTGTTGGTGTTGCTCCTGCTGGTGATTTAGAAGTTGTTCATTCAATGAAATTTTTACATGTTTCTAGATTCAGTGTAGACACAAAAGCAGAAGAAATCGTCAAATTTGTTTCTGAAGGCTTAGATGTGAAACCTGAAGTTTTAAAATGCGTTAAATTAGTAAGACGAGATGCAGATATTTCAATGATATATTTCGTCAATTTTAAATTGGGTGTGCCATACCAATGCAAATGCAAATTTGCCCTTGAATATTCCACTAAGGAACTGGGGTACCATATCCACTTTATGGAAATGTATTCAACAAGGAAATCTGGCTTTATCAACGAGAATTGTATCATTTATAAACAAACCAAAAAACCCCGACGATGGGAGACAACAGTGCCCCGTTCGAAAGACTCAACGATGGATCCATTTTATGCCGAAATAGTGGAAATTTTTTCAACACGAAAATTTCACTATATTTGCACAATGCGGGTGGGCTACGTACAAAAACTGGTCTACAATATTATTGCACTAGTAGAGACTTGGCTAACGTCTCACTTTGAGACTCACAAGTTGATGACATACGTGATTAACTTGTGAGTCTGTTTACCATAAAGCTATTTTCATTGAGATTTGGTTTTATAAATATACTGCACCCAAATATGGCACAGAATATCAATATAAATTTAATAAGGATCATTACACCGCTATAAATTCCTTTCTGATTGGAATAATGTTTTCTCGGAAAGGGATGCCCTAGAGTCATTGTATTCAAATTCAAGAATCAACAGTATTTTAAATGAATCTATGTTTTTATACCCACCACCGAAGGATGGGGGTATATTCATTTTGTTATTCCATTTGCAATACATGGAAATATCCGTTTCCGACCCTATAAAGTACAATATATATATTCTTGATCAGCGTAAAAATCTAAGACAATCAAGCCATGTCCGTCCGTCTGTCGGTTGAAATCACGCTACAGTCTTTAAAAATAGAGATATTGAGCTAAAACTTTGCACAAATTCTTTTTCTGTTCATAAGTTCGAAGATGGGCTATATCGGACTATATCTTGGTATAGCCCCATATATACCGATCCGTCGATTTAGGGTCTTAGACCCATAGAGGACACATTATTATCTGATTTTTCTGAAATTTGGGACAGTGAGTTGGGTTAGGCCAGTCGATATCCTCCTTCAATTTGGCCCCGACCGGTTCAGATTTGGATATAGCTGCCTATAGACCAATCTCTCAATTTAATGTCTTGGGCTCATAAAAGGCGCATTTATTGACCGATTTCGCAAAAATTAGGGACAGTGAGTTAAGTTCGGCCTCTTGACATTTTTCTTCAATTTGGCTCAGATCGGTCTAGATTTGGATATAGCTGCCATATAGACCGATCTCTCGATCTTAGGTCTTGGGCCCATAAAAGGCGCATTTATTGTCCGATGTCGCTGAAATTTGAGACAGTGTGTTAAATTGAGTCCCTCGACATCGCTCTGAAATATGGCCCAGATCGGTCTAGATTTGGATATAGCTGCCATATAGATCGATCCCCCGATTTATGGTCTTGGGTCCATAAAAGGCGCATTTATTGTCCGATTTCACCGAAATTTGGGACAGTGAGTTGTGTTTTGCCCTTCGAAATCGCTTTCCAATTTCGCCCAGATCATTTCAGATTTGAATTTAGCTGTCATATAGACCGATCTCTCGATTTAATGTCTTGGCCCCATAAAAACCACATTTATAATCTGATTTCGCTGAAGTTTGACACAGTGACTTATGTTCGGCTTTTCGACATCCGTGTCGTATATGGTTCAGATCGGTCTATATTTGGATATGGCTAACAAAAAGGACAATTTTTTGTTCTCCAAAATTTAACAATGACTTGTGCATATTAGACCACTCGATATCCGTGTCGAATTTGGTCCAAATCGGACCAAATTTCGATATAGCTGCTATGAGGGCATAAATTATGCATTTTTCACCGTATTATGACAAAAGGTCGTTTACATATATAACCGAGGTGGTGGGTACCTAAGTTCGGCACGGACGAACTTAACGCCTCTTTACTTGTTATCTTTCATTTATTTCATTCCACTGTGCAACATCCCCACCATTCCTACTTTAAATAAACAAACCTAATTTGAATCACTCATTAAGAAAATGTTCGTTCATTTGCCATAGAACTATGACTCAATTCTCAAACATAAGAGAGCGATAAAAAGAATTATTGAGGGAAAAAAATCACATTTCTGAAGAATGAACAAATGCAAGTACGCATCATGGAGCGATTGTACAATAGCTTGGATGTCAGTTATAGAAATATCATTGGAACACTAGCGTGAAACCGCTGACCGCAAGGCGCGAGCTACTTACCGCAAGCAATCCAGAAATGGATAACCACAGTGACGAAGAGGTAATCACAACGGATCGCACTACATTGATAGCAAAGGAGAAACGAAGATCCACTAATAACTGTGACAGTATAGGAGATAGACCTTCTCGGGTTGGGCAGCAGCATTCGACATGTAATGAAAGTTCCATATCATTTATGGCCGGTTTGACAATGTTGCAGAGGGCTCGCTATTGTTTGGTGGAACCGGCGGTGCTGATTCTAGTATTCGCCTACAATCTATCGGGTAATGCAGAAAATGATTATTTGAAAAAAATCTATACAATTTTTTTTTTTTTTAAATTAAGCCACTGTTTGGAAGAACCAAATCATTTACCAGACGTGTATCACAATCTTTGAGCACAATGTTACGGATTGTCGCAAATTGTCAACGAAAAACGCCAGTGATCACATTAAGGTAAGTGACTGTAAAACGGCTAAAATTGTAAAATGTATTACCATATCAGTTCTTTAATATCCTCCACCATAGTATGGCGGTATACTCACTTCGGCATTTCATTTGTAAGTGTAAGTTTTTTATAACATTCAAAGTCATGCTAGTCATGTTCGTACATTTGCCGAAAGCGCGTTATCTTCATAAGGCTTGTATGCATCTCAAACGAAACTTTCGTTGCCATAAGAAATGCTATGATTGGTTTGCTTTGTGTTACAGTAGGACATTGAAAGCATTTGAACTTTTTTTTTGGTTTCATTGCAAGAAAACAATTGCTTGATCATTTGCGCACGTAATAAATTTATTTATAAATAAGTAAAAAGGCGTTAAGTTCGGCCGGGCCGAACTTTGGATACCCACCACCTCGGATATATATATAAACCACATTTCGTCAGCATCCGGTGAAAAATGCATAATGTATGCCCCCATAGCATAATGTATACCCCCATTATCGATTTGGACCAAATTCGACATGGATATTGAGTGGCCTAACAAGTACAAGTAATTTTTTTTAATTTGTTCAATTTTGCAGAACAAAATATTGGTCTTTTCAAATATAGACCGATCTGACCATATACGACACGGATGTTGAAAAGCCTAACATAAGTATCTGTGTCAAATTTGAACAAAATCGGATTATAAATGTGCCTTTTATGGGGCCAAGACATTCAATCGAGATGACAGCTATATCCAAATCTGAACCGATCTGGGCCAAAATGCAGAAAGTTGTTGAAGAGCCTAACGCAGCTCACTGTCCAAAATCTCGGCAAAATCGAACAATAAATGCGCCTTTTATGGGCCCAAAACCTTAAATCGAGAGATTGGTCTATATGGCAGCTATATCCAAATCTGAACCGATCTGGGCCAAATTGAAGAAGGATGTCGAAGGCGCTAACAACTTACTTTTATGGGCCCAAATCCTTAAATCGTGAGATGGGTCTATATGGTAGCTATATCCAAATCTGAACCGATCTGGGCCAAAATGAAGAAAGTTGTCGAAGAGGTTAACACAACTCACAGTCCCAAATTTTGGCGAAATCGGCCAATAAATGCACCCTTTATGGGTCCAAAACCTAAAATCGAGTGATCGGTCTATATCACAGCTATATCCAAATCTGAACCGATCTGGGCCAAATTGAAGAAGGATGTCGAAGGCGCTTACAAAACTCACTGTCCCAAATTTCGGTGAAATCGGACAATAAATGCGCCTTTCATGGGCCCAAGACCTTAAATAGAGAGATCGGTCTATATGGCATCTATATATGCAAACGTCGTTATGACTCGGCCATAAAATTAGGTCCCTTATTATTGAGTTTAAACCTGAATCGGAAAGCACTCATTGATGTGTGAGGATTTGCCCCTACTCGGTTCCTGGTGGTAATGTTCTTCCTTAGGGTAATGCTCTAATTAGGGGAGAGATGGCACCTCAGACATTTCGACTCAAATATGGATAGCAAATTCGTGCTGCACTTCCAAATCCCATTAATTTGAGCCCCATATTGCCAGGGCCAGTAAATATGAACCGTTTGGAGGGTGTTTTGAGGCTGGGGCGACCACCGGCACTTTGCACTGAAAATAGATATCAAATTTGTTCTTTATTCCCAAAGGAAATGAAGTTGAATTAAGGGGGTGCTTTAGGGCGTACCCAAAAACACTTGGTCTCCTTTTTTCAGCCGAGTCAAAACGGCGCGCCGCAGTGCGACACCTCTTTGGAGAGAAGTTTTACATGGCATAGTACCTCACAAATGTTGCCAGCATTAGGAGGGGAAAACCACCGTTGAAAATTTTTTTCTGATGGTCTCGCCAGGATTCGAACCCAGGCTGCCATATAAACCGATCTGGGATCTTCGCTTCTTAAGCCTCTAGAGGGCGAAATTCTTATCCGAAATGGCTAAAATTAGAATGAAGTGTTTGATTATGACTTCTAAAAACTGTAATAAGTATGGTTGAAATCGGTACATAACCTGATATGCTGCCATTTACACAAATCTGGGATATTGACTTCTTAGGCCTCTAGAGGGCGCAATTCTTATCAGATTTGGCTGAAATTTTGTACAAAGACTTCTTTCATGACTATCAATATATGTGCTCAATATGGTCTAATAAATCGATATATACCCTGATACAGCTCCCATGTAAACCGATCTTCCGATTATGCTTGTTCAGTCCCCACAAGCCGTAATTCTTATCCGAATGGATTGAAATATTACCCAATGACTTCTGCTATAGTCTTTAACATTCAGTTTATTTATGGTCCGAATCGGATTATAACTTGATAAAGCTCTAATAGCATAACAATTCTTATCCATTATTCTTTGTTTGCCTAAAAAGAGATACCGCTCAAAGCATGCTAAATTATATTTAATGTTGTAACATAGTTAAAACTCAAATTTTTTGCCAATTATAAACAGAGCTTAGTTGGTATTTCAAAATCTTCCAGAATTCATTTGGATTTATTGCGATGTAATGATTCACACTGTAGCCGGGTTGGTAGAGTGCTTGGATTACTAATGCCATTCCCGGCAGAAGCCTTGGTCTGTAAAGGACTGCCACTCCAACCTAACCTAACCTAATGACACACAATTATATTAAAAGCCTTTAATTTACACATCATTGTTGTTCGTAGTATTCGTTATACTATAAATAAAACAAAAAATTACTAATGGGATTGGTTGTTTTCGCATATTAAATACCTACTTTGGGATGGATATTTCTTTATCGCGTAAATATTACCAAACAATGTAGGTGCCTTAGAAATTCCTGTTGTGTTTTCTTGTACCTGGCAGCCATTTGTCTGTTGCTCTGATGATATTTGTCATTGGACATACCAGGATTTTTATACCCAACAACCATAGGATGGGAGTATACTATTCTAGCTATTCCGTTTGTAACATCTCAAAATATTGATAAGAAACCCTATAAAGTATATATATTCTTGATCGTCTTGAAAATTTGAGTCTCTTTAGCCATGTCCGTCCGTTTATTAGTGGGAATCATGTTACCGGTCAAACGAGTAAAGACATGGGCTTGAAATTTTTCACAGAGACGTCTTATTGATGTAGGTTGTGTGGATTGCAAATGGACCGGTTCAGATTTGGATAGTGCTGCCATATAAACCGACATCCCGATTCGAAATCTTGAGTCTCTGGAGGCCACAATTTCTGGCCCAATTGACTTACATTTTTACATAGTGCTCTGTTACGACTTCCAACATCTGTGCCAACCAAGTACGGTCCAAACCGGTCTTTAAACTGATATAGCTTCCATATAAACCGATCTCTCGATTATCCTAGTTCGGCTTCAAGCAGCTACAATTTTTGCCTGGTTTAGCAGAAATATGTTGCGGTTACTCCCCGCAATTATTTTATTTCCTTAACTACATTTATATTTAGTAAATTTTTTGCAGAGTCCATGATTCGGCTGGCCGAACCAAGCAAAGAGCAATCGGTATGCTCAACAAACCGATTGCTCTTTGCTCAGTCAAAAAAAAAAATGAAAAAATGTTGACTGGGAAAATGTGTCTATATCAGTGACGAGCACACAATTGCAATTATTTGGAAGCCCATGGGCTTGCTTGGAATTAAGATGCCGACTCAGAAAAAGGCTATGCGTAAAAAATAGTAATAATGTATACTTCAGGCTCATACCCAACCCCTTAAGGCTATGGCGAAACTTAAAAAAATTTCACTTTCTGAGCTCACCATCCGGACTTGATCGAGATGTTCAACATACATACTGCTCTTTGCTCAGTAAAAAAAAAAATTGAAAAAATGTTGTGTGGGAGAATTGTGTTCATATCAGTGACGAGCACACAATTGCAATTATTTGCAAGCCCATGGGCTTGCTTTCTTGTGTACACAAACAGTAATGTGCAAAATTGTGAGTATTTTTGCCCATTACTGGTTTATACTCACCCCTTCTCTATAGTAGGAGAGACACAAGAGAATAATTATTGGTCCCGTAAACGAATAACCGTTTGCGGCAATCAAAACACTTTTGCCATTAAATAATTTTTGATTTTGCGACAAAAGAAAGGTCCTTTTACCGTAGGCGAAACTGCTTAATGGTTTACAATAAACAAAGTTATTTATGTTCAATAATGCTACGTTTGTGGCTAACATTTGAAATAAAGAAGCGAAACTTTCTTTACACAGTCACAATAAAAGAAAAACTTCATAATAAAAGTATTTAGTTTGTCGTAAAAATGTCCAAACGTTTTATTTTTTTTTGCATGTCCATTGCCATAACATAAACCGCTCTTTTGATTATTTTTTTGAGTATATGTGGGGTATTTGTGTTCTCCAAGTATACAAGATTTATCTGATTGCGTTGAAATTTTGCATATGTCATTCTGTTATGACTACCGGCAAAAAATATAAATATAGGCTGACACGAGCCATTGTGGTTGGCCAAGCTGTACACCTTTATCATATAAATGAGTTATTTGTTTGCATATTGTTGTATGTTTGTCTATTTTAATGCAAGATTTTTTTTTTAAAATTCTCCACATGTTTATTTTCAGCAAATAGAGACAGAGGTCCAAGAATATACAGTTGTGTTTTTTATGACAAACTCTCTGGTACAGAGCATTGTTCCTGCATTATGTGGTACATTTATTGGAGCCTGGTCTGATCGTTTTGGCCGGAAACCTTTGCTGATAGCATCATTTACAGGTTTGTTGCTTTAAAACTCCAGTTGCGGTTTTATAAATCCACCATTTGCTATTTTTTATACCCTCCACCATAGGAGGGGGTATACTAATTTCGTCATTCTGTTTGTAACTCCTCAAAATATTCCTCTGAGACCCCATAAAGTATATATATTCTTGATCGCCATGCCATTTTAAGTGGATCTAGCCATATCCGTCCGTCAGTTTGTCGAAAGTACGCTAATATTCGAACGATTAACGCTAGCCGTTTGAAATTTCGCAAAAATGCTTCTTATTAATGTAGGTCGGCGGGGATTGTAAATGGGCCATATCGGTCCATGTTTTGATATAGTTGCCCTATAAAACGATTTTGGTTCTTGACTTCTTGAGTCACTAGAGGACGCAATTCTTAGCCGATTTGGCTGGTCCATAATCTGATATAGCTGACATATAAACCGATCTGAGATCTTGACTTCTTGAGCATCTAAAGGTTGCAATTATTATCCGATTTGGCTGAAATTTTGTACATCGACCTTCAACATACGTACCAATTATGGTCTGAATCGGTGTATAGCCCGATACAGATCCAATATAAACCGATCTCCCTATTTTACTTCTTGAGCCTCTTAAGGGCGCAATTTTTATTCGAATTGGCTAAAATTTTACACAACGACTTCTACTATGGTCTCCAATATTCAGTTCAATTATGGTCCGAATCGGACGATAACTTGATACTATAGCTCTAATATCATAGCAATTCTTTCCTTTTATCATATATTTGCCTAAAAAGAGATACCGGGAAAAGGACTCGACAAATGCAATCCATGGTGGAGGGTATATAAGATTCGGCCCGGCCGACTTATAACGCTTTTACTTGTTTGATTTAGAACTATATAGGGCAAATAATCTTATTATCTGTTATTGAAATAAGCTGACCAAGAAAAAGCTATGCTTAAAAAATAGTAATACTGTATACTTCAGGCTCATACCCTACCCCTTAAGGCTCATACCCCAAACCTTTGAAATAAGGAGTTTAAATGAAAGGTATTTGAGATTAGAAAAAGAATTTCCAATTTTGAGGTCAATGGCAATATGGGGTTAAAAAAAATGATATATGAAAATAGAGCGCAATGCTGATATATTTTCAGGGCTAAGTGTTTGGCGGACCACTCGACTCCCTAAAACAGCCCTAAATCGGAAATATTTACCGATTTAATGTGGGACTAAAATTAAAGGTATTGGGGATAAGAACATGAAATTGATACCCACTTTCGGGGCGACGTTTCTGGGGGTCCACAACTTTCCCCAAACCCACCAACCACCATCCTGGGGCCTTCCCACTTCCAAAATCCCCATGAGAATATAGGGTTCTAATAAATAAAGTCTCTTTAAGAAAGGAGTACATCTAACTTCCAAACTTAAATAACCCTAATTCCTCGGAGCGAATTCACGGACCATTAATGATCATATGGGATTCAAATAAAGGCATCTATATCATTATACTATAAGTCAAGCGACATATGTACAATACATATATGTACTACTTTTGTAGCATGAAATTTCACTAAAAGCTCTTTAATTGCCGAAAATGAATACACAAAGGATAATTTTGTTCCATATACGAGGGTTGCCTTTTATATTTCGGGATTAGAGAACACAAAAACAAATATTAATCAGCAAAAATCGCTTTATGGTCTTTCAAAATATTCCCCATTAAGATCTATACACTTTTGTATGCCAATTTGAACCAATTGTCGAAACACTTTTGCCACTCTCATTGAGGTATTGGGTTGCCCAAAAAGTAAATGCGGATTTTTCATATAGTCGGCGTTGACAAAATTTTTCACAGTTTGTGACTCTGTAATTGCATTCTTTCTTCTGTCAGTTATCTGCTGTTACTTTTAGCTTGCTTTAGAAAAAAAGTGTAAAAAAAGTATATTTGATTAAAGTTCATTCTGAGTTTTATTAAAAATGCATTTACTTTCTTTTAAAAAATCCGCAATTACTTTTTGGGCAACCCAATATATCCAAAACATGCATTCTGAATGCATCAACTGCTTCTTCAGGTGTCGAAAAACGTTTAACTTTCATTTCATTTGTTACGCACGGGAATAAAAAAGAAGTCATTCGGTGCCTAGTCAGGACTATGACTCGTCAAATCGATGTTTTAAGTGCTCAAAAATGCAGTTGTTACGTATTTTAGGACCATTTCTTTCGACCAATCGACATCAGCCGATTGACAAATTTTGTGGGGTCCAACGAGAACAAATTTTTTGGTCGGTCAAATGTTCATGCAATATTGAATGTATTCTCGGGCCACTAATGCCTTAGCTTGTCTTAATCTCACGATATGGATCTTGCAATATCAGTTGACGCACAGTATCAATGATTTTTGGAACAACAACTGATTTTGGACGACCTTCACGAAATTCGTCTTGGAGTGAACTACGACCTCGTTTGAATTAACCGCACCATCGATAAACACTGGTCCTTGATGGAGCTTCATTGCCAAAAATTTAATTAAGTTCATCGATAGACTTTTGTTGAGTTAATCCGCGTCGAAAGTTGTACAAACAATTGTACGATTTAATTAAATTTTTTTTGGGCGAGATGGATCTTTTAAGTTACTGTAAACAACACAAATAGCGCTCGTATGTCAAAACGATCTGAGTATGTACAGCCTCAAAAATGTCAAACTTTACCAAAAAACTGTCAGTTGGCAGATTGTCCTATCTCGAAATATAAAAGGCAACCCTCGTATAGTGAATGAAGGTGCTTGTAGCTCATATATAAACCTGTCTCCCGAGTTGAGGTCTCGAGCCCCTGGAAATCGCAATTATTGTCCAATTGGGCTGCAATTTTGCACATAGTGTTTTGTTATGTTAGTATTGTCTAAACCGGTGAAGGTCACTGTAGCGCTGAGGTTAGCATGTCCGCCTTCGTCGCTGAACGCCTGGGTTCGAATCCTGGCAGGAACGTCCGAAATTGTTCAGCGGTGGTTGTCCCCTCCTGGCGACATTTATGAGGTACTTTGCCATATAAAAACTTCTCCTCAAAGAGACGTCGCTCTGCGGCACGCCATTCGGACTCGGCTATAAAAAGGAGGTCCCTTATCATTGAGCTTAAAATTGAAGCGAACAACACTCATTGATTTATCAGAAGTTTACCCCAGTTTCTTAATGCAATGTTCATGGGCAAATTTGTATAAGCCGGTCTCCCGAATAGCAATTAGAGCCCCTAGAAGCTTTATTTTTGCCTACCGAGGAGAAATTTGAAACGTAAAGTAGAACTGCATACTTTAAGTTAGATAATTTTGTGTAACTTTAAGCAGAATCCATGATTATGGATTTCGAAGATTCGGCTCGTCCAAGGTGTATTTATTGTTTCACCCCGAAATAGATTGAAAAAGCGCTGAAAAACAAAATTTACGGCGGTACAATTTCAGATATTGTAATGTATTGACACGGCAGAGATGAGATGCGTTGCAATTAAAATCCAAATACAGAGTGATCTTTATTTATAACAAAACAAAGCTTAGAACTAGAAATGTATAACAACGTATGTACATGGATATGTATGTATGTGTGTGACAGTATGTTACATTAAAGAGATGCAAACAGCAAGCAGATAAACATTTAAATACGAGTGAGAGTGTTTACCACTTGTTCTTATGGATAATAAGAAAATAAGAATAAGGTGAGGGAGAAAACGTACATTAGACTGGAACGTAAATATGTTTATACTGAATACTCTATATGCTCCCCCTAAAGTTGTTAATAACATATCAATCAAATACAAACAATATCAATGAAATTATAAAGTAATAATGAATTGAGTAGACAAAATTGTATATTATCAATTGGTATCTAAATTGCTGTTTGTACCTGAATCCGGTTTTCTTACTACTCTTCCTCCCTCTCGTGGTCTGAGTTCTCTTCTAGTGTGTGAAATATCTTCAGTCGTTTGCATCTGCTGTGGACCATCTGAAGACAAGGTATTTGTTGTAGGTGCTTGCAAATCGACGATTTGTTGTTGTTTTTGTTGTTGACCTCTTATCTGATCTAGATGGCGTTTAATGATATAGTTGTTGTGTGATAAAATGCACGAATACGATTGAGGTCCAAGTTGTTGTTTTATCTTTGCTTGTGCCCAACTGGATTTGTTTGGATTACGGTAATCACGTACCATTACCTTCTGACCTTCTGTAAATTGAATATTTCGACTACCTTTGTGGTTTCGAACGTTGTTTTCTTGTGCATTTATTATCTTTTCCGTAGTCGTTGGTGGTTTTAAAAGACTAAACCGGGTTTTTAGTTTTCTGCCAAAGAAAATCTTTGCTGGACATTCACCAGTGCTACAATGGGTCATGTTGCGATAGTCCATTAAAAATCGGTATAAAATTTGGTCTAAATTGGCATCTTTATTTTGCTCCAAGTTAGCATATATGGATTTTTTAAACGTTTTAACGAAGTTCTCAGCTTGGCCATTAGTTGATGGATGTCCAGGTGCAGTTAAGATGTGTTTAATTCCATTCAAGGACAAAAAAGTTTCAAAATCATGTGAAGTGAATTGTGTGCCATTGTCACTTACAAGTGTGTCGACAATACCATAACGTGAAAACAGTTCTCTTAACCTTGAGACGGTGAATGCTGTCGTCATATCTTTAGTCTTGAAAACTTCAACAAATTTTGAAAATGAATCGATGACGATTAAAAAGTAAAAATTTCTTATCGGACCAGCAAAATCAATATGTATTCGGCTCCATACCGAATCATTTGGCACCCATGGTATTAAACTGCTTTTCTCAGGACTGGATTGTAGTTTTTGGCACGGTAGACAGTTCTTAATTAAGTTCTCAATGTCTTTGTCAAGGCCTGGCCACCATATGTATGACCTTGCAAGGGCTTTGGTTTTGACAATCCCCAAATGAGAACGATGAAGTTCATTTAGAACTTTTTCTTTTAATTTATCAGGTATTATTGTTCGATAACCCCATAAAATACAACCATATTCAACGGTTAGTTGGGTATACTTTTCCCGAAATGGTGTGAAATTGGCACCAGCAATATTATTGAGTGTGCCGTTGGAGATACAGTCCACAACTCTTGACAAAATCGGGTCTCGTCTCGTTTCACGAGAAATATCTTTAAAATCGATTTTAAAACCTGCTTCATTGGCTTCAATAAAATTTATGTAAGAATTTTCAACATTATCAGATTGAAATTCTTTTTGAGGCATCCTTGAAATGCTATCTGCTTCATTCTTAATTCCTTTCACATATTCTATGGTATAATTAAATCCAGAAAGAATTAATGCCCATCGTTGCATTCTTGCTGAAGCCATGACAGGCAAACCCTTGTCGCTACCAAAAATGGCCAATAATGGGCGATGATCCGTTCTTAAAATGAATTTGTTTCCAAGCAAATATTGCCTTAGTTTAGTAACACTAAACACAATGGCTAGGGCTTCTTTCTCAAGAGTGCTGTAATTCTTCTCGCTTTTCGTCAAAGCTCGGGATACAAATGCTATCGGTTTTGTTGTTTCAGAAAACCTGTGTGATAAAATTCCAGCTACCGCATTATTTGAAGCATCAGTAGTTAATATGATTGGCAAGTCAGGATTAAAATGAACCAAGATTTGGTCTGAAGTAACAGACTTCTTTATATCCTCAAACGACTTATGACATTTGTCTGACCAATCGAAGGCTACATCTTTGCTTAATAAATTGTATAGTGGAGACATGATTTTTGCAAAATCATTAATAAATTTCGAATAATAATTTGCCATGCCCACAAAAGCTCGTAATTCAGAAATATTCTTGGGAATAGGACACGAGATTATTGATGAAATCCGGTCATTGTTCTTTCTTAATCCATGTTTGTCGATGTTAAATCCCAAATAGGAAATTTCAGATTGAAAAAATACTGATTTGTTTAAATTGAGCTTCAATCCTGAAGACTGTAGTTTTTGAAGTACACGCTTCAAAGTCCTGATATGCTCTTGCATATTTTTGCCAGTGATGGTTATGTCATCCTGGTAAACAACAACATAGGGAATATCCCTTAAAAGATTTTCCATTGTTTTTTGAAAAATGGCCGCAGCCGTTTTGACACCAAATGGTAGTCTCTTCACCTTCAAAGTACCAATATGCGTACTCCATGCGCATAAAAATTGAGACTCTTCATCCAAAACAAGCTGATTGTAAGCATTGGATAAATCAAGCTTCGTGAAAACTTCACCACCCTCCAACGATGCGAAAATCTCATCGATTCTGGGTAAGGGATATTTAAAATCCAATAAAAATTTGTTTAATGTGACCTTGTAGTCACCGCATATCCTCAAATCGCCGTTTGGCTTTAAAATTGGAACTAAAGGAGTTCCCCAATCGGAATTATCAACCGGCTCCAAAACACCAGAACTTATTAAGTCTCTTAACTTCTTCTCTATCTTGCCTTTCCATGCCAATGGTAAAGGTCTTGGTTTACAAAAAACAGGAGCTGCATCCTCAGCAATTTTTAAAGAAATTTTGCTCACATTGTATTCTCCCAACTTGTCTTGAAAAACCTCAGAAAATTCATTTTTAATTTGTTCAATAATCGTTGCATTAGAATCCATTGAACCAATATTGTTAACTTGCAACAGCTCAAAATTAAACGATCGTAAAAACGAACGACCAAGCAGGGGTGGATTTGATGAATTTACAACAACAACAACAACAACTGATTTACTTTTACCTTGAAAAGTCACCGACGCATCGTATTCGCCTACCAGCTTCAACTTGTCACCATTGTAATCTACATATGGTATATTGCATGGGCGAAGTGTTTTCTTAATGTTGTTCTCCTTATAAAAACAAGCAGGCATCAACGTACACGGAGCACCCGTATCACACACAGCATTAAGCTCAACTCCATCAATTACAACCTGAAGAGAATACACATCACTAGATTTGCGCTCAGCCACACTGAAAATTGAATAATTAAATAAATCATCATTATCATAATCATCATCATTGTTATCAATATCATTAGATACATAATTCACACTTCTCTTTTTATTATGACACACAGAAGCCAGATGTCCATTTCTTCCACACGAATGACATTTGCTCTCCTTGTATTTACAAGCTTGAGAGCTGTGGTTGCGCCAACCGCAATGAGAACAAGCTGCCTTTTTTTCAACTTCCATTCTGTTATCGCGACCGCCGCTTCTGTTATTTTCATAGCCATTGCCTCTGTTGTTGTTATAACCATTGCCTCTGTTACTGCTGTTACCACTGCCTCTGTTGCTGTTACTGCCTCTGTTACCGCTGCTGCCATAACCTCTGCCACCACCGCCACTGCCGTTATACTTGTTGGAGAGTCTTTGCTTTTGCACCAAGTTCACAGAACTTTGCTCCCTCTCTGCCTCTTTTGCTATGCTTTTCGTCTCCATGATCATCGCTTTTTTCAACGCCACTTGCACCGTTAGACTTTCGTCCTCTTCACACAGTCGTTCGAAGATGAAATGTGGCAAGCCCATCACAAACTGATTTAAAACAAAAGCATCCAAGTTTGCACCAAATTTACAATTAAGCGCCAATGTCTTAACTCTGGCATACCACTCAGCAACCGTTTCACTATCACTTTTTGTTGAGACATGAAACTTTTTTCTTTCGCTGAACACTATCGTAGGTGGGGTGTACTGCGTATCCAATATCTCGCACAACTCCTCATATTTTTTTGACACAGGGGACACTGGACTGCATAAACTATGCAACATTTTATAAGCCACAGCACCAATTGATTTTAATAAAATCGACTTTTTCACATTGTCGTCCGTGCAGCTTATTTCACAAAAATGTATGTCCAGACGCTCTTTCCATACATTCCACGCCTCTGCACTTGGGTTGAATTCTGGCACATTAGAAGTCTGGAACACTGCAATTTGACTGGCTGCAAAACTTTGGTTTCCTTCTCCTTCCATCTTAGGCGGCATTTATTTTTTTGCTCTGTTTATCACTTTTTTTTTTATATAAAATAACTTATTTAAGTTCAAAAAAAAAAAAAAAATTTTTTTATCCTCGTCGCCAAATATGTAATGTATTGACACGGCAGAGATGAGATGCGTTGCAATTAAAATCCAAATACAGAGTGATCTTTATTTATAACAAAACAAAGCTTAGAACTAGAAATGTATAACAACGTATGTACATGGATATGTATGTATGTGTGTGACAGTATGTTACATTAAAGAGATGCAAACAGCAAGCAGATAAACATTTAAATACGAGTGAGAGTGTTTACCACTTGTTCTTATGGATAATAAGAAAATAAGAATAAGGTGAGGGAGAAAACGTACATTAGACTGGAACGTAAATATGTTTATACTGAATACTCTATAGATATTAGAACGAAGAAGATAAGGCGCCAACATGCCTGACAATAATGGGGGCCAGGTGGGCTGAAGAAGTTCCCTCCAATCTGCCATTTCAAGCCCCTATTGCAGTCAGAAAAGGCAAATTCGCTATGTGCCTGAAAATAATTTAGACAGGAAAAAGTGTTAATATAGCCATAATCTTGTACCAATTCAGGCAGCGCCACAATAGATGCGCAACTGTCAACCAGCGCGATTTCAAAGCCCTGCAATTGCCGTTGCTTGTTAGAAGTCCTATCAGTAGTGAGAGCGATAGCTATACCCCATCTGGGAGAGGTCCCTTAAACACACCAAATTACTTCATATTGGTGAATAGCACCAACTTTATCTTTCGGGGGTTTACGTCAAGCCCATTGGCCAATCTTGGCAATCTGAACGACCACACTCTAAGATGAGTGAGTGTCATTTTTGTAGCCAACAAGCTTTAGCCCCCTCCTTTTCAAATGACCAAAAAATTCCACAATTATTCAATAGCCCCAAAAAGGGTTAAAAAAACCGTCATTGAGCTCTAGTCACAATATTCCTATTGTAGCCCTTTGCTAGTGGTACGCTAACTATCTTGTCCATGACCATCGTATGAACTCAATTCAGGAGTAATCCTCATGTCCTCCAGAGAGTCATGCATTTGACACATTTGATGAGTGGTCCCTGGTTATAATAGTGACAAACGTCTATGATGTTGGAATCAACCCCAGCCCCCTTGGAATTGAGCTAGAACTACCCTGGTCTGCCGTGGAAGATTAAATGCATTCCTGTTGTTCTTGTTGTAGCATTTTGCTGTGTTCTATCTTTCGCCTGCTTGATTCTGTTGAGTGTCAAGACCCAGGAACTCTGCGACTAAGATGGGGTGCGCACAGAGGGATCTGGACTCACTTTTTCTTGGTAGCTGTTGATAGCTAGTTTACCGCTAAAACAACCTCGTGAGAACAATAATTAAACCTGCCATATTAATGGTTTTGTCTGGAGCTAATAGGAATTTTTGACATTTTTAGTTGTTTTTATACCCTCCACCATAGGATGGGGGGTATACTAATTTCGTCATTCTGTTTGTAACTACTCGAAATATTCGTCTGAGACCCCATAAAGTATATTTATTCTTGAACGTCGCGAAATTTTATGTCGATCTAGCATGTCCGTCCGTCTGTCTGTCGAAAGCACGCTAACTTCCGAAGAAGTAAATCTAGCCGCTTGAAATTTTGCACAAATACTTATTACTAGTGTAGGTCGGTTGGTATTGTAAATGGGCCATATCGGTCCATGTTTTGATATAGATAGATTAGATTTTTTGATATAGCTGCCATATAAACCGATCTTGGGTCTTGACTTCTTGAGCCTCTAGAGTGCGCAATTCTCATCCGATTGGATTGAAATTTTGCACGACGTGTTTTGTTATGATATCCAATAACTGTACCAAGTATGGTTCAAATAGGTTCATAATCTGATATAGCTGCCATATAAACCGATCTTGGGTCTTGACTTCTTGAGCCTCTAGAGTGCGCAATTCTTATCCGATTGGAATGAAATTTTGCACGATGTGTTTTGTTATGATATCCAACAACTGTGCCAAGTATGGTTCAAATCGGTTCATAACCTGTTATAGCTGTCATATAAACAGATCTTGGGACTTGATTTCTTGAGCTTCTAGAGGGTGCAATTCCTATCCGATTTGGCTGAAATTTCGCATGACGTATTTTATTCTTACTTTCAACAACTGTGTCAAATAGGGTTCAAATCGGTTCATAACCTGATATAGCTGCCATATAAATCGATCTGGGATCTTGTTTTCTTGAGCTTCTAGAGGTCGCAATTATTATCCGATTTGGCTGAAATTTTGTACCACGGATTCTCTCATGACCATCAACATGCGTGTTTGTTATGGTCTGAATCGGTCTATAGCCCGATATAGCTCTCATATAAATCGATCTCTCTAGTTTACTTCTTGAGACCCCAAAGGTCGCAAATCTTATTCGAATTGGCTGACATTTTACACAGGTCTCCAACATATAATTTAATTTTGGTCTAAACCGGATCATATCTTGATATCGCTCTAATAGCAGAGCAAATCTTCTCTTATATCCTTTTTTGCCTAAGAAGAGATGACGGGAAAAGAACTCGACAAGTGCGATCCATGGTGGAGGGTATATAAGATTCGACTCGGCCGAACTTAGCACGCTTTTACTTGTTTTTGTTTGCTTGTCACTCAAAAATTAATAAATTTCTTTCTTCTTGCTCTGATTGGTCGAAGCAAATTTGCCTAACATTCTAAATGTCACGGCGACTTGAATTTTCTTCACCCTATTTACAAATTTTGATATATACAGCAATTCGCCGATGCGGCCACCTTATAAATACGCCTTGGGATCGCCCGAACTTGTTTTTATTTTATTGTTTAAGTTGTTACGGCATGTATGTCACATATGATTAACATTTGTTCTCTTTTTTTTAAATGTAGGTTACTTTTTGTTCTACACTTTTACCTGCTTAATAAGCCATTTATCGGAGAATTATGATGTTAACCCATGGTTTTATTTGCTTCCCACTGTACCGCTATCACTATTGGGAGATGGTGTGACCTATTCGGTAGCCACTTTTTGTTATATATCTGATATTTCTACTCCTAGTGAAAGACCTTATAGGTAAGTATGACTATTTTTGATTGTATAAATGCATCTGAAATAAATAAATTTGAAACAAAGCGCCAAGTTCGGCCAGTCCAAACCTCAGGCACCAACCATCATGGATTCTGCAAAAAAAAAAATGTTCTACTTATGTGTGGATAATTTTGGAGAAATCCAATTGGTTAAAAAAGTGGGGCTTTTAGGGGTTTAAAAAGCACAATCGGGGCTAGATCTACCTAAGAAAATAAGGGATATAAGAACTTATCAGGGCATCATTTGATGTGTTTGAGAAAAGCATGAGATTTTTAGGGGACGCTGAACTCCTGGGTTCGAATCCTGGCGAGACCATCAGAAAAAATTTTCAGCGGTGGTTTTCCCCTCCTAATGCTGGCAACATTTGTGAAGTGAAAAAGTAATTGTCGGTAATATATTGGGTTGCCCAAGAAGTAATTGCGGATTTTTTAAAAGAAAGTAAATACATTTCTAATAGCGATTAGAATGAACTTTAATCAAATATACTTTTTTTACACTTTTTTCTAAAGCAAGCTAAAAGTAACAGCTGATAACTGACAGAAGAAAGAATGCAATTACAGAGTCACAATCTGTGAAAAAATTTGTCAACGCCGACTATATGAAAATTCCGCAATTACATTTTGGACAACCCAATATTTTTACCTACGAACTTATCTGAGGATCATTTGATGTGCTTGAGAAAAGCATATCAGCAAAGAAATGAGATTTTTTGGGGCTCATAACATGGGACCGGAGGCCACCGTAGGGCAGAGGTTAGCATGTCCGCCTATGACGCTGAACACCCGGGGTTCGAATCAGAAAAAATTTTCAGCGGTGATTTTCCCCTCCTAATGCTGGCAACATTTGGAAATACCATGCCATGTTAAACTTCTCTCCAAACAGATGTCGCACTGCGGCACGCCATTCGGACTCGGCTATAAAAAGGAGGCCCCTTATCATTGAGCTTGAACTTGAATCGGACTGCACTCATTGATATGTGAAAAGTTTGCCCCTGTTCCTTAGTGGAATGTTCAAGGGCAAAAATTGCATGACATGGGAAAGTATTTGGTTTGAATGTTAAAGTTACTTTAATATTAAAGGTGTTCTTTACGTACCATTTTTCAATCAAATCGGAGAAAATTTTAAGTTTATAGAGGCGGAAAAATCAAATCGACTTTAATTCTTCTCTATTGTCTGGGGCTTATTGGATATGGATGTTTAGGGGTTATAAGTTTACTTCATAAAATTTTAACTAACTCGCCTAAAGTTGGGTGTTCTAAAAGTTTAAAAGTCAAATCCGAAAATCGGGTTATATGGGGGTTTTATTTATGCACGGCTTATCGGGGCTGAGTTTGCAATGGGTAATGAAGGCCACAAGTGTACTTCATCTACTCTCTTATTTCATCTGAGCCCTATACTGACACTGGCAGGAAATAAGTCCTGTTTTGGAATGCTGGTACGGCCTTTCAGATATTTTGCCACAATGTGGATATCATTTTCGTGCTCTACTTCCAAATACCTTTCATTTGAGCCTTATATTGCTGTGGTCGGTAAATATATCCGGTATGGAGGTATTTCTGGGGGTGAAATGGACGCCTATATATCAGATTCGTGATCTAGTCTTAAATACCCTTAATTTGAGCCACATATTGTCATTATTGGCTTAGATTTCCATTTGGAGGGTTTTGGAGGTCGCACCGCCCAAAAGATATCCCACCCTAAATAAGGATAAGAAATTTCTGTTTTCGAGTTATTATAAACAAACTATATTTCGCTTAAATCGCCACACTCATACCCGAGATCTGATATTTTTGAAAATAGGGTAAAGGGAGGATACGCCCATTAAAGTTTAGATGTTAGATCTACTTCATTCTCTTTTGGTTTTGGTGGTTTCGCTTTGCCCTGAAAGTGGATATTAGATTCAAACCATACATATAGTCGGTATATATGTATGATTGAGAGGAAGTTTATGAAGTGAGACGTCCCTGAAACTCTTAGCCATACAATAGATACCAGATTTGAGGCTCTTTTTGCCATAATCCACAAATATGTCCAGTTTGATGGGTATGTAGGGTGGGGCGGCCACCCATGGACTTAGCTCTGAAAAATATCAAATTCGTTTTCCACTATCTAATACCTATCAAATTTGTGCCACTTATTGCCATAGTAGGCAAACATGGCCGGTTTGAAGGTAGTTTAGGGGGCGGACACTGTAATAATATCAGCATTGTGCTAGAGCACGATTTTGTTTGTTGTTGTTTTGGTTATCTACATTCAAGATACAAGATATACCCGAGGTGGTGGGTATCCAAAGTTCGGCCCAGCCGAACATAACACCTTTTAATTTGTTTTCGCTTAAATCGTTTATCTCTTTTATATCTCCCTAGAATGACTCTATATGAAGCTGTCATTTATACAGGTCTTATGGTGGGCTCCTTTTCCTCTGGCTACATCTACAATGCCTATGAATCCTCCACACTGATATTCTTTATATCATCCATAAGTATTTTGTGGGCCACATTAATAGTAATCTTCTTGGTGCCGGAAAGTTTAAATGCACGTCGAACTGCCAATGAGCCGAGGGAAGATGATCAAGGATCAACAGCCAACACAACCACAGCGGTGTCGACAGAACCTAATCAAAATCAGGAGGAGGCATTGGAAGAGACTCAGCAACAGCAAACTGCAACAAATCGTTACAAAAGTTTATTGGACATTAATCACCTCAAGTCAATGTATGAAACGTGTTTCAGGCAACGCGAATATGAAACACGTTCGGTTATCTTGTTGATTGTGGGCTGTTTGTTGACGTGTGCCTTTGTGGTGGGTAAGTGGGAGTTTATTGATCACTGCTAACGGACTAGCAATACTAATTGACCACGTTTTAAATTTTTGTTTTTTGATTGCCACCTGTGTTTACCTGATGTCCTCCAGAGGGATCGATGACCGTTTTTTATTTATTTGTGCGAGAGAAATTCCAATGGACTGTTAAAGATTTTACTACCTATGAGACAGTGAGCATATTGGTACCCATTCTGGGTAATATCTTGGGTGTATGGCTATTAAGAAAGGTAAGTTTAAGGTCAAGCAATCTCTTAGTGCCTTATATAAAGTTACGTTTTTGTTTGAATTTTTGCAGGTATTCAAAATGCAACTTTTAACGGTGGCCATTTATGCTTTGCTCTCACAAACCACCAGCAGCTTGATGAAGGCTTTCGCTGCCACTAATTGGCAATTATATTTGGCCATTGGTCTGGGTGTATTCAAGTCCATAGTTAATCCCATGCTAAGAACTGTTTTGACAAATCTTCTGCCAGCAAATGAATTGGGTAAGTATTCGGCAATAACGGTAATAATGGGTTGCCCAAAAAGTAATTGCGGACTTTTCATATAGTCGGCGTTGACAAATTTTTTCATAGCTTGTGACTCTGTAATTGCATTCTTTCTGCTGTCAGTTATCAGCTGTTACTTTTAGCTTGCTTTAGAAAAAAAGTGTAAAAAAAAGTATATTTGATTAAAGTTCATTCTAAGTTTTATTAAAAATGCATTTACTTTCTTTTAAAAAATCCGCAATTACTTTTTGGGCAACCCAATAATTTTTTACCCAACATTTAAGCATGGGGATATTCGGAATATCAATTTCGACCCCATAAAGAATGTTGATACTATTGAACCTCCTAAATATCTGGGACAATTTAGCCATGTCCATCCTTCTCTATGTTGAAAAAAATCTATAAAAAAAACGTGCATATAATTAAATATTTTTTGCTTTGTCGAAGAATTTGGGTTATGAATGCAAGCCAAAGAAGCGAATCTTTTAAATAAAGACGCTGTGTACAATTCGTAACCCAGAGGTTAGCATGCCCGTCTACGACGCTGAACGCCTGGGTTCGAATCCTGGCGAGACCATCAGAAAAGCATTTTTCAACGGTGGTTTTCCTCTTCTAATGCTGGCTACATATGTGAGGTACTATGCCATGTAAAAACTTCTCTCCAAAGAGGTGCCGCCCTTCGGCACGCATTTCGGACTCGGCTATAAAAAGGAGGCCCCTTATCATTGAGATTAAACTTGAATCGAACTGCACTCATGATATGTGAGAAGTTTTCCCCTGTTCCTTAGTGGAATGTTCATGGGCAAAATTTGCAAAATTTTTGTCTATAGATGCTATGAGCTAACGACTTCCATTCGATTCGAACTGATTTTTCACAGATGTCTCTTCACAGATGATTTTCAATTTCTTATAAAAAAAAAAAACAATTTTTAAACTAAGCATCTTTACAATTTAAACTTAAATTATTTAAAAACTTTTTTATTTCTGAAGGCATTTTTGTATCTTTAGCTAAGGAACAACATTGACCCTGTCCCTAAGGAAATTTTCAAACTTTCAACGATATTTTGAACTTCGTTTAAAGATTTTTGTCCTTTAATAATAAGTTTAAAGCATTTTCAAAACAACCATTAAAGTTAAAAATTCTTTAAAATCAACTAAAAAAAGTCTTTCACCAAACGAATTCTTAAGAAAATTTAAAATGGGACATCTTTAAATTAAGTTCATCATCTTTTGCTCAAATCTTAAATATCACGCTTACATTGAAATTTTTATCATCTGGATTTCGCTAAATCCAAAAACAAATCCTGTCCGTTTACACTGCGTTTTTGGAGATTTAAGCGTACATGCGTATGCATGAATGTGCATATCACACACATCCATACAAAATTCTTGAAAACAGTTTTATAATTTGGTACTTTTATCGATTATTCAGTCCTGAAATCGGGTTTATTTGGGATTTAAGAATAAATACTGCAAGAATTGGATTTATTTTTGTACGGTAAAACCTGCAAAAAACACTGGATTTAGCACTTAAATATCGAAAAGGCCATAAAGTCGGATTTAATGGGCAATGTAAACGTACTTTAAGGCTAGAAAAAAATTTTTCTATGTCTAGACTTTGACTTCCGTGTCAAGTATGGTTCAAATCGGACCATATTTGGATATACCTGTCATAAAGACGGATCCTCCGATGGGGCCAAGACCTTAGGCCCCATAAATACTAAATTTCCCATGAACATTCCATTAAAGAACAGGGTATACTTCTCTCATATCAATGTGTGCAGTCTGATTAAGGTTTAAATTCAATGATAAGGGGACTCATTTTTTATGTCGAGCCTGAACGGCGTGCCCCATTTCGACACCACTTGGTAGCGATATTTTAACATGGCCGGATACCTCACAAATATAGCCAGCATTAGTAAAGTGATAACCACCGCTGAAAAAATTAGTTTTTGATGTTCACGCTGGGGTTTGAACTCAGGCGTTCGGCGTCATAGGCGGACATGCTAACCTCTGTGCCACGGTTGCTTTCTGGCCCAATAAATAGTACATTTATTACCGAACTTCGCTGAACTATAGCACAGTAAAATGTGTTAGGCCCCTCAAAATCTTTATTTAGTACGGTCATGATCGGACCAAATTTGGATATAGCTGACATATAGATCGATTGTCCGATTAAAGGCCTTGACCGTTAAAAGATGCACTTACGAGGGTTGCCTTTTATATTTCGGAATTGGACAACATTGGTGTTGCAATTTGCCAACTGACAGCTCAATCGTAAAGCTTGAAATTTTTGAGGTTATACTACGTACTCAGAACGTTTTGACATACGAGCGCTATTTGTTAAATTAAATCGTAAACATTTTCGTGCGATTATTTTTTACAACTTTCAACGTGGATTAACCCAACAAAAGTGCATCGATGAACTTAGTTAAATTTTTGGCAATGAAGTTTCATCAAGGAACAGTGTTTATCGATGGTATGGTGAATTTAACCAAGGTCCTAGTTCACTCCAAGACGAATTTCGTGAAGGTGGTCCTAAATCATTTGTTGTTCCAAAAACCATTGATGCTGTGCGCCAACAGATATTGCAACATTGGACAATAGTGGGACCAGCATTAATTCAATTTGGATCCCAAAATAGGCTCGTGTCGATTGGTCGAAAGAAATGCTTCAAAAATACGAAACAACTGCATTTTTGAGCAATCAAAACATCGATTTGATGAGTCTTCCACCGTATAGTCCTGACTTGGCACTAAATAACTTATTTTTATTCCCGTATGTAAAAAATAAAATGAGAGGTAAACGTTTTTCGACTTCTGAAGAAGCTATTGATGCGTCCAGAATGCATGTTTTGGAGACACCTCAATATCAGAGTGGCAAAAGTGCTTCGACAAACGGATGGTTCAAACGCATGCAAATGTGTATTGATCTTAATGGGAAATATTTTGAAAAATAATAAAGCAATTTTCGATGATTAATATTTGTTTTTGTGTTCTCTAATCCTAAAATATAAAAGGCAACCCTCGTATTACCTGATTTCCCTGAAATTCAACACAAGTCTTCTGTGGCTGAATATGGTACAGATCGGTCTATATTTGTTTATATTTATCATTTAGAACGATCTCCTTATTCAAGGTCTTGGGCATTGTAAAAGATCGTACCATAATGTGATTAGCCGATTTGTTTTTGTTATTTATTAAAATCTTTTTTTCTTTGCTTCTATTTTTAGGTAAACTCTTCTCATTCACAAGTGCCATACAAGCCTTTATACCCTTTGTGGCATCGCCTTTGTACACCATCATCTATCGATCAACATTGACAACATTTCCAGGTTTTTTCAATGTTGTCAATGCGAATCTTTTCATACTGGCCATAGCTCTGATATTGTAAGTTGACTTTGTATTCCTAGTTTATAATATCTCTTAATTGAAGTTTGGAGAAAAAACATCCGCCCAAAGGTCTATGAACAGTAGTGTTAAATTTCATTAAGGCCTTGCATGTTTTTCCAAACAGACCTATTCAGGGAATTACAATTTTTGGTTGGCAAACTTTAATTACTTTTTTTTTCTCTATTTCAGAGTAATTTTACGCAAAAAACAAAAGTACTCCGAGCATTATAAAACAATTTTGAATTAACTTGTTATCATTTTTGCCTGATGTAAGGGTGTTCTTCGACTATTCACGTCATTTTCATAGACATTATTTATAATTTGCAATATATTTAATTAATAAAGTATAGTGGTAGAACAAAAACAGTAAGTAATAAAACATTCAAATAAGCCTTTAAATTAAAACAATTATCTCAGTTTTGGTAGCAACAATTTTATTTTTCATTTTAATCACCACATTAATAAAATAATAGAAAATTTAGCAAAAGCCGTGAAGTTGCTAAAATAATTATTTTTAATTTTTTTATGCTATAAAACTCAATAAGCAAACTTGACCATGAACATTCCAAAACCTTATATCGGGAGATTGGTCCATATGGCAGCTATATCCAAATATAGCCCGATCTGAAACACCCTCAGCATTGTTTCAAATTTCGGCAAATCGTAAAAAATGCGGCGTTTGTGGGCCCTGGACCTTAAATCGCAAGATCGGTGAATATGGTATATGGTATATCGAAATATGATCAGTTATAGATCATACCCGAAATAGATATCAAAGGACCTATTAAAACTCACTAAACTAAATTTCAGGGAAATCGAGTAATAAATTCGACTTTTATTAGACCCAAACCTAAAATCGGACTATATGGCTGCTATATCCTAATATAGACTGATATGAACCATACTCTGCACGAAGATCAAGGTTTCTAATACAATGCACGGTTCAAAATTTCAGCGAAATGGTATCAAAAAAAAATTTTTTTAATGCCCAAAAATTTTAATCGGGTGGTCTATATGGGAAACTTAACCATGATAAACCAGTAAGGAAAGGCAAAAGTGGGGCGGTACCGACTATATAATACCTTACACCACCTCGTGCATGTAGTACTTTTTATATGTAGAACTTATCTCGAAATCTAGTCAGACTTTAATTTGTATACCAATAGAAGTAGCAATTTAGAACCTTGTAAGATTTTTCTGCCATTGGACAAAAGATTTGGATTTCAACATCTTTAAAAGGCAATATCGGATTAAAGATTATATGGGAGTTATATCGAAACCTGAGCAAATTTTAATGACACATACTGGGACATGAAATAGAACATCTCACGCCCTATATTGTAGAGATGTAACCATAATTGTGAATTTTACTGCCTTAAAAGTCCATATCGGATGAAATATACACATTGGAGACTTATCTAAATAAGGACTGATTTTAATGAAATTTTGCGCAAATTTTTTCATGCAAAATCGGACGAAAATTGTGGCTTCTACAGCCTTAAAAGGCCATATCGGATGAACGATATATATGGGAGCTATATCTAAATCTAAACCGATTTTTATGAAATTTTGCACACATATGAAGACGTCAAATAAAGCACCTCATGCTAAATGTTGTATAGATCGGACCAAAATTGTGGCTTCTACAGCCTTAAAAGGCCAAATCGGATGAAAGTTATATATGGGAGCTATATCTAAATCTGAACCGATTTTTATGAAATTTTGCACATACATTGAGATTTCACAAAAACGACTCCACGCCAAATTTGGTGAAGATTGTGGCATTTACAGCCTTAATAGTCCAAATCGGATGAAAGATATATATGGGAGCTATATCTAAGTCAGAACCAATTTTGATGAAATTTTCCAGATATGTTAAGATCAGTAACAAAACAGCCCGTGCCAAATTTTGTGCAAATCGGTTGAAAATTGTAGCTACTAGGGCCATTTAATTGCAAGTCGGGCGATACATATATGTGGGAGCTATTTTTAAATCTGAACCGATTTTTATGAAATTTAGCACACATATGTAGACCTCAAATAAAATACCCAATGCCAAATTTTTTAAAGATCGGACGAAAATTGTGGATTCTACAGCCATAAAAAGCCAAATCGGATGAAATATATATATGGGAGCTATATCTAAATCTGAACCGATTTTTTTTTTTTCAAAATCAATAGCGTTTGTCCTTGGACCAAAAAAGTGACATGTGCAGAATTTCGTGACAATCGGACAACAAATGCGACCTGTACTTTGATTACAAGAATACATGGACTCACAGACGTACATGGCTAAATCGAATCAGAAAGTGATTCTGAGTCGATTGGTATACTTATCTAGCACTTCTCCTTCTTAGCGTTGCAAACAAATGCACAAATCTATAATACCCTGTACCACAGCGGTGGTGTAGGATATAAAAAAGTCATCTGTCTCTCTTGTTTTAAAGATTATAAAGTGATTGTAACAAACAAGATTTTACAACGACCACGAATACAGGGTAGCTGTCACGAAGTGTTTACAAGTCAAACGACCAGATTTTTTTTTTTGGTTGAAAATATTTTTTAATGGTCAAATGACAAATGTGTGAAGTACCGTCGAACTTCCCCATAATGAATCTTGACGAGACCAGAAAATTACTTCATTATATAGAAACTTTATTATACAGAACTTATATTTTTTTCCCAGCATTTTCATTTATAAGAAAAATTATAAGGCATATTAGATTGGGTTACACTTTTCATTTGTTTTCCTCAACAAAACCTTCAAATACCAAATAACAAAACAATTGTATACAAATTATATTTTTTCAGGTATTTTAATGCATTTTTAATAAAACTTAGAATGAACTTTAATCAAATATATAATTGCCATTTGGTTCGATAACCTTTTGCCATCTTCCTGGCAAATTTAGTATTCCACGCTCATAGAACTTCTGGCCCTTATCTGCAAAAAACTGAACCAAGCGCGATTTTATAGCCTCATCATTGCCGAAAGTTTTACCATTTGGGGAGTTCTGAAAAGATCGAAATAAATGGTAGGCTGATGGTGCAAGGTCAGGGCTATATGGTGGATGCATCAAAAGTTCCCGGCCAAGCTCACTCAGTTTTTGGCGAGTGACCAAAGATGTGTGCGGTCCAGCGTTGTCCTGGTGGAATATGACACCTTTACGATTGACCAATTCTGGTCGCTTCTCCTTTATGGCTGTTTTCAATTTGTCCAATTGTTGACAGTAAACATTCGAATTAATCGTTTGGTTCCTTGGAAGCAGCTCAAAATATACCACACCCTTCCAATCCCACCAAACAGACAGCATAACCTTCTTTTGGTGGATATCAGCCTTTGAAGTGGTTTGAGCTGGTTCATCATGCTTGGACCATGATCGTTTTCGACTAAAGTTGTTGTAAACAATCCATTTTTCATCTCCAGTTATGATTCGTTTTAAAAACGGATCGAATTTATTGCGTTTAAGGTGCATATCACAAGCGTTGATTCGGTTTGTTAAATGAATTTCTTTCAATACATGTGGTACCCATATTAAAATTGACGCCAAACAAACAAATGTAAACAAAATTTCGCGCACTTTTTTTCTAAAGCAAGCTAAAAGTAACAGCTGATAACTGACAGAAGAAAGAATGCAATTACAGAGTCACAAGCCGTTGAAAAAATTTGTCAACGCCGACTATATTACTACTATATTACCGACAATTACTTTTTGGACAACCAAATAGTAAAATCGTTAGAAATCTCTCTATTGTGAATTATGCATTTCTTTATTGAACGAAGATTTTTGAAATTTGAGATCGCTATTGTTTAAATCGATCATAATTCGTAAAAAATTACATTAAAATGTGATATATCCATCCAACATATTTTTAAATCAAGTTCGTCATCTTTGGTTGAATCTTTAAACTTAGGAACTTATCCCCAATTTCTGCCAGAATTTTAGTCCATGACTTTGGGGAGAAGGCTAGGCGGTCAGGTTTTATTTATATTTTACCGGAAATCCCAAAAATTCCCATTCCCTTCCTATTTTGTTGGGTCTTCGCAAAACAATATCACACGTGATCACAAGGCATAGCCATTTATTTAACTTCCGATATAAATATTGGCTATTATTGTTCTACCAATTGTTTGCTTGATGACGCTATATGTGCATATTAAAAAGACTCCCATGGGAAGTGTGCGTTTTGTTTGAGACTCGTAAAACGACATCACGCAATTTATTTACCCACAAAATCTCTCTAAAAACAAGAATAACGATTTTCTGCTTACCCGCTCTCTGGCTGTGTAGGCCAAACCAAAAATTTGCTTAAAGCCATCTGACATTAAAGTTCGCCTACCCTAAAAAAGCTGGCTTTTGGCTAGCAGCAGCCTATAGACAGTAGACAGTAGCAGCAGGCTATAGATAGTAGATGAAAAAATATAATAAAATGAACTTGTAAATTTCCGATAAAGAAGTCTTACCTTCAGTTGAATTTGCGACGGGTTTAAGGCAACAAGTCTGAGCGTACGAGCAAAAACGGCCAAAATAGCTGCAATGCTGTAGTTGGCATCTATTTTTAAACGCAAAGTAGTTCTTTGTGTTGTTTTATGTTCGGTGTAAAAAAAGCTCAGAGAAGATCATTCGAACTTTCTAAAATGACACCAATAGAAAGATATAACAAAATATTTGTCTAATTTTTTTCTCTCCGCTTGTGGATAAATTACTGAACATGTAAAAGTGATAAATCAATAAGTTTTTTTTATTAAAAAAAGAATATTTTTTTAAACTTAAACATTGGGGTGTGTCGATATTTTGGTTATATATTTTTTTAATACAGCAGCAGAGAACTGTGTTGAGATCAATCGAGCTATGTAAACCTACTACTGTGGATCCTATGATCTAGACTAGAAAAGGTTGATTGGACTGATGAGTCATTGTGAGCTTCATATTATGAAAATGAAGACGTGACTACATATCGTTGAGGAGTGTAATACTATGGTCATACATATCTAACTCACCAGTTTGAATTTCTTGCGAATCAACTAAAAGTATGTGGTAAGCTTGGGACTCAGGTCTAACGTATGAATACATATAACAAGTAAGAGCGTGCTAAGTTCGGCCGAGCCGAATCTTATATACCCTCCACCATGGATCGCATTTGTCGAATTCTATGCGCGGTATCTCTTTTTAGGCAAACAAAGAATATTGAAAAGGAACTGTTATGCTATTGGAGCTATATCAAGTTATAGTCCGATTCGGACCATAAATGAATGCTGAACATTGTAGAAGTAATTGTGTAATATTTCAGTTCATTCGGATAAGTGCGCCTTGTAGGGGCTCAAAAAGCCAAATCGGGAGATCGGTTTATATGGGAGCTGTATAAAGCTATTGATCGATTCAGACCATATTAGACATGTATGTTGAAGGTCATGAGAGAAGCCGTTGTATAAAATTTCCGTCAAATCGGATGAGAATTGCGCAGTCAAGAGGCTTAAAAAGTCAAGATGCCAGATCGGTAAACAAAGAATACTGAATAAGAACTGTTATGCTATTGGAGCTATATTAAGTTATAGTCCGATTCGGACCATAAATGATTGCTGAACATTGTAGAAGTCATTGTGTAATATTTCAGTTCATTCGGATAAGAATTGCGCCTTGTGGGGGATCACGAAGGAAAATCGGGAGATCGGTTTATATGGGAGCTGTATAAAGCTATTGATCGATTCAGACCATATTAGACATGTATGTTGAAGGTCATGAGAGAAGCCGTTGTATAAAATTTCCGCCAAATCGGATGAGAATTGCGCCCTCTAGAGGCTCAAGAAGTCAAAATCCCAGATCGGTTTATATGGCAGCTATATCAGGTTCTATAACGATTTACGCCATACTTAGCACAGTTATTGGAAGTCATAACAAAACACCTCATGCAAAATTTCAGCCAAATCAGATGAGGATTGCGCGCTCTATTGGCTCAAGAAGTCAAGATACAAGATCGGTTTAAATGACAGCTATATCAGATTATGAACCGATTTAAATCATACTTAACACAATTATTGGAAGTCATAACAAAACACCTCATGCAAAATTTCAGCCAAATCGGATGAGAATTGCGCGCTCTATTGGCTCAAGAAGTCAAGATCCAAGATCGGTTTATATGATAGCTATATCAGATTATGAATCGACTTGAATCATACTTAGCACAGTTGTTGGAAAACACTACGTGCAAAAATTCAGTTAAATTGGACGAGAATTGCGCGCTCTAGAGGCTCAAGAAGTCAAGACCCAAGATCGGTTTATATGGCAGCTATATCAAAACATGAACCGATTTGGCCCATTTACAACCCCAACCGACCTTTACTAATAAAAAGTATATGTGAAAAATTTCAAGCGGCTAGACTTACTCCATCGAAAGTAAGCGTGCTTTCGACAGACAGACGGATGGACGGACATGGCTAAATCGACTTAAAAGACATGACAATCAAGAATATATTGGGTTGCCCAAAAAGTAATTGCGGATTTTTTAAAAGAAAGTAAATGCATTTTTAATAAAACTTAGAATGAACTTTAATCAAATACACTTTTTTCTAAAGGAAGCTAAAAGTAACAGCTGATAACTGACAGAAGAAAGAATGCAATTACAGAGTCACAAGCTGTGAAAAAATTTGTCAACGCCGACTATATGAAAAATCCGCAATTACTTTTTGGGCAACCCAATATATACTTTATGGGGTCTCAGACGCATATTTCGAGGTGTTACAAACAGAATGACGAAATTAGTATACCCCCATTCTATGGTATGGGGTATACAAATTAGCATGGCTTACAATGAATATCTAAGTTATTTTAGGACTTGCTGCCTTCGGCAAGCTTCGTAGGTTTCTGTGCAATAACTGATGGTTATCGGCAAAACTATTCAAATACTTGAAATTTCTTTCTCTTTCAAGAATTTTTGGATTTTTGTTAATGGGTAAAGACATCTATGAATCACTTTCTGTTCTTCTCTTTCCACAATATAATCTTTTTTTAGGTTTCATTTGCATACACTATCTAATTAAACGCAATAGTAATGAACCACTTGAGAGTAAATACTGCAGTTTCCCCCAATAAAATTGCTCGACGTTGTTGATTTTCTTAATAATGCTGTGTGAATGATTTAGATAAAAGTTAGGATGACTGAATAGAACTGCAAATTGGGATTACACCATTGTCTACTGAAAGTGTTGTTTTTTATTTGTTGGTGTAAAGAGGACTAAAGAGCTATTGTTAAAATTTGACATGGAAATAATTTTCTTCTCATATCTGAAACTTCTACATAGATAGGAGAAAGAAAGATGTTTAAATATGCGTCCATTTTCTGATCTGATCCATTTTCTAATACCTTATCCATTTGCGAGCCGGATCGTGAGAGGACGAGCCTTTTACTAAAAGGAAGTAAGAAGGAGGTCAGTATGCACACAGAAAAAGATTCGTTGCGACAACCAATGTTGAAATTAAGGTTGTTGCCCTATATTTGCTATGGTACCAAAAATAGTACTGTATCGAAAAATTAAAAGAGCAAAATTTTGACACATTTTCTTATTTTACCCACACCCGTAGGATAGGGGGTATATTCATTTAGTCATTCCATTTGCAACACATCGAAATATCCATTTCCAACCCTACAAAGTACATATATTTCAGATTGTCGTAAAATTCTAAGACGATTCCACGATGTTCGTGTTTCTGTCCTTCCTACAGCCTTCAAAAATTGAGATATTGAGCTGAAATTTGGCACAGATATGTCTTTTTGATGCATGCCGGTAAAGTTCTTGAACGGGCCAAATCGGACCATATCTGGATATAGCTGCTATATAGACCGATCTGCCGATAAAGGGTCTAATGCCCATAAATGCCTTATTTTTTATCCGATTTCGCTGAAATATGAAACATTGAGTAATTTAAGGCCTCCCGACATCTGACCGAAATATGGTTCAGATCGGACTATATTTATATATAGCTGCCATATATTTCGCTGAAATTTGAAACAGTTGGTTATTTTAAGCCTACCGATAGCTGACCTAAATATGGTTCAGATCGGATTATATATGGATATAGCTGCCATATAGACCGATCTGCCGATAAAGGGTCTGAAGCCAATAAAAGCTTTATTTTTTAACCGATTTCGCTGAAAATTGAAACAGTGAGTAGTTTTACGCTTCCGAACATAGGACTTAAATATGGTTTAGATCGGACTACATTTAGATATGGCTGTCATATAGACCGATCTCCCGATAAAGGGTCTGAAGCCCATAAAAGCTTTATTTTTTAACCGATTTCGCTGAAATTTGAAAAAGCGAGTAGTTTTACGTTTCCGAACATAGGACCCAAATATGGTTCAGATCAGACTGTATTCAGATATAGCTTTCATATAGACCGATATGCCGGTTAAGGGCCTGAAGCTCATAAAAGCTTTATTTATTAATAAATTTTTGAAATTTGAAATATAAAATTCAATAGTGACTTATATTTATTAGACCACTCTATGTCCGTGTCGAATTTGGGTGCATGAGTTATCCAATTTTCACCGGAGGTGGTGTGTATCCAAAGTTCGGCCCGGCCGAGCTTAATGATTTTTAACTTGTTTATGTTTCCTTATTTGAGGAATCCCAATATGAAAAGTCCAGATATGCTTTTAATCTGATATAGCTGCCACATAAACCAATCGGCCGACTTGACTTCTTGAGCCTCTAGGGGGCACAATTATTTGGATCACATTTTAAACGTGGTATTGTTTATAACTTGTAATAGGCATGATAAGTACGGTCCATCTGTATTTGCAGATGTATCTACTATATATTTGAACAAGTAAAAGCGTGCTGTGTTCGCCTGGGCCGAATCTTATGTACCCTCCACCATGGATCGCATTTGTCGAGTTCTTTTTCCAGTATCCCTGTTTAGGCAAACAAAAAATAAAAGAAAAGAAATGCTATGCTATTGGAGCTATATCAAGTTATGGTTCGATTTAGACCGAATGTTGAATTGAATTGAAAAACGAATTGAATGTTGGAGATCATAGTAGAAGTCATTGTGTAAAATTTCAGCCAAATCGAATAAGAATTACGCCCGCAGGGGTTCAAGAAGTAAAATGGGGAGATTTAATTATAGGGGAGCTGTATCAGGCTATAGGCCGATTCCGACCATATTGAACACGTATGTTGAAGGTCTTGGGAGAAGCCGTTGAACAAAATTTCAGCCGAGTCGGATAGGAATTGCGCCCCTTTAGAGGCCCAAGAAGTCAAGACCCCAGATCGGTTTATATGACAGCTATATCAGGTTGTGAACCGATTTGAACCATACTTAGCATTATTGGAAGGCATAAAAAAACACTTCATTTAATTCATTTCAGCCAAATCGGATAAGAATTGCGACCTCTAGTGGCTCAAGAAGTCAATATCCAAAATTGGTTAATATGGCAGCTATATCAGGTTGTTGACCGATTTTAACCATACTTAGCACAGTTATTGGAAGTCAGAATACCACATGCAAAATTTCAGCCAAATCGGATAAGAATTGCTCAAGAAGTCAAGACCCAGATAGGTTAATATGACAGCTATATCAGGTTATAGACCGATGTCAAACATACTTAGCACAGTTGTTGGAAGTTATAACAAAGCACCTCATGCAAAATTTCAGTGAAATCGGTTAAGCATTGCGCCCTTTTGTGGCCCAAGAAGTCAAGATCCAAATTCAGTTAATATGGCAGCTACATCAAAACATGGACCGATATGGCCCATTTACAATCCCAACCGACCTACACTAACTTTGAAAGTTAACGAGCTTTCGACAACCAGACGGAAGGATGGACATGGCTGGGTCCCCGAATATTTCGGGGAGTTACAAACTGAATGTTGACATTAGTATACCGCCATCCTATGGTGGAGGGTATAAGGAACGTATAATTTAAGGAACGTATAACCATTGTGGTATAGGGTATTATAAGTTTGTGCATTTATTTGCAACGCCAAGAAGAAGAAGAGCTAGACCCATCGATAAGTATACCGATCGACTCGGAATCACTTTCTGATTCGATTTAGCCATGTCCGTCTTTCCGTCTGTGAGTCCATGTATTCTTGTAATCAAAGTGCAGGTCGTATTTGTAGTCCAATCATCTCGAAATTTTGCACATAGCACTTTTTTGGCCCAAGGACGATCGCTATTGATTTTGGTAAAAGTCGGTCCATAGCTCCCACATATATGTATCGCCCGATTTGCACTTGAATGGCCGTAGTTAACACAATTTTAAAACTATCTGTCTGAAAGTGGGTTCAGATTTAAATATAGCTCTCATATATATTGGGTTGCCCAAAAAGTAATTGCGGATTTTTCATATAGTCGGCGTTGACAAATTTTTTCACAGCTTGTGACTTGTGTGTTACTTTTAGCTTGCTTTAGAAAAAAAGTATAAAAAAAGTATATTTGATTAAAGTTCATTCTAAGTTTTATTAAAAATGCATTTACTTTCTTTTAAGTAAACCGCAATTACTTTTTGGGCAACCCAATACATATATATTTAATTATTGCCCAAATTTATAATTGTAGTGTAGGTGTAGGGTATTATAGTTCTATAAATGCAGCTTACGATTTAATTTAAACACCCCAATGTATTGGTAGGATTATTTACATTATTTTTGTTAAGTTATAAGATAAGGTTATAAACAAAAATCGCCTTTAGTAATAATAACAGTAATAAAGATCTGTTATTTATATAAAACTGCACAAAATCATTGTTGCCACCTACAACAAAGAGAAGGCAGGCAATGAAAAACTCAATGGATTCCCTTGATTATGAACGTGTTTTGTTGATTTACTCAAGCCTAGCTCTAGGAAACATCTATAAAAACAACAACAACAACACAAATGTATGCATGCGATCATATATAATTATTGATAAATACAACAACACTTACTAACACATTAACATTCACATACATTAAAGTAATACGCAAAGAGTAAAAAATCAACAGAAAACACAACAACAATAATGACAAATGACACAAAAGTTTGGTGTGAGCAAAAATGTATGGAGGAGTTAACAGCGACATCTCATTCAAACCGGGCCACAGTTTAGACGTGAACTCTCAAGCGGAAACTTGACAAATGAAAAGTGTAGCCCTCGACAAAATTGTAACGGTCAATGTTTTGTGAATAGATTCAAATCAAATTTTCAAAATAGACAATGTTCAATTGAAACGGTAATTGCCATTGTTGTGTTGTAAACGAAAATTACAGTGCTTTACAAAAAAAAAAAACAAAAACAAATAAGTGAAAAATAACAACAAACAACAATCAATAATCAAATTAAAAATAATGGTGGAATCAGCTGTTACATCGACTCTGTCGCGGCTTAAGCAGTTAGAGTGGCAGCAATTTTTTCATATGTTTCACATAGAGCCCATTGTTTTTGTTCTGGTCTTTGCCCACAGCTTATCAGGTAAGATGGAAGCACAAAAAAATGATGTATCTGCTTAAATACAGAGTTTTCTTTATTGATTCTTATAAAATTTTATCTTGATTTTGAGAATTGATTGGGAGATTTCTTTGAAGATTTCTATATAGAAGTAAAATCTGCACAGTTTGTAACTACATATGAGGCAATGCAAAAAAATAAAGTTATTATGTTCCTAAAATACTACTAAATTGATTGCTTTGCTTGATTTTAATTGCTGAATAAAAAAAAGTACAAAAATATACTCCACTGTAGCATGACGAAAATCGACAGCAAGATTTTGTTTTTGAGATTTTGAACCCAACACGCCATTTAATACGACAACTTTATCGACACACTTTTATAATTGTGATCGAACTGAATTCTTGTTGCTGGAATTGTACAAGTTTTCTGTTTGGCTTAAAGTGGTCTTAAATCTGAGCACAAACAAATTTTGGTAAATTTCATTCAAAGGGGATAGTTTTGAAATTTTATTATTGTAGTTGGAGCAAGATAATGGTATATACCGATTATGTTTAGTATTTATGATTCATTATAAGATGAAAGATAAATTTTTTCTACATGTAAGGCAGTATCAAAAGTTATTGGAAAAATTCCATAGCTTCAATTTTAATATGAGTTTTTTCTTTTAGCTCTGTTAAAAGCCAATTTTAGACTTGGACTAGTTTTCTATACCCACCACCGAAGGATGGGGGTATATTACTTTTGTCATTCCGTTTGCAACACATTGAAAAATCCATTTCCGACCCTATAAAGTATATATTTTCCTGACAAGCGTAAAAATCTAAGACGATCTAGCCATGTCCGTCCGTCTGTCTTTTGAAATCACGCTATAGTTTTTAAAAATAGAGATATTGAGCCAGACTTTGGATAGATTCTTTTTTTGTTCACAAGCAGGTTATGTTTGAAGATGGGCTGTATTGGACTATATCTTGATATAGCCCCCATATAGACCGTTCCGCCGGGTTGTGTCGACATCCTTCTTCAATTTGGCTCAGATCAGTTCAGATTTGGATATGGCTGCCATATAAACCGATCACTCGCTATAAGGTTTTGGGCCCATAAAAGGCACATTTATTGTCCAATGTCGCCGAAACTTGGGACAGTGAGTTGCGTTACGTTCTTCGAAAATTTTCTGCAATTCGGCCCAGATCGTTTCAGATTTGGATATAGCTGCCATATAGACCGATCTCTCGCTATAAGGTTTTGGGCCCATAAGAGGTGCATTTATTGTCCGATGTCGCCGAAATTTGGGACAGTGAGTTGTATTAGGCCCATTGTCAGCCTGAAATTTGGCACAGTGACTTATGTTCGGCTTTTTGACATCCGGGTCGTATATGGTTCAGATCGGCCTATATTTGGATATGGCTTCCAAAAAAAAACAATTTTTTGTTCTACAAAATTTAACTATGCTTGTACTTAATACATCACTCAATGTCCGTGTAAAATTTGGTCCGGGCATAATTAGATAAAGCTGCAATGGAGGCATAAATTATTCATTTTTCACCCGATTATGACGAAAGGTGGTTTACATATATACCCGAAGTGGTGGGTCTCCAAAGTTCGGCCCGGTCGAACTTAATGCCTTTTTACTTGTTTTCCGAAATTTTTCACCCACCGCTATGGATATGGATTTTTATCATTAACTGGATATAGTGTTATACAATTTGTTATATACACACATAAAGAGTGAGGAGCCTTCTTTAATACAGGGCTGCGGAGTCGGAGTCGAGCAATTCTGCCCGGAGTCAAAGTCAAGATATTTTCGACTCCGACTCCAGACAAAGTTGTAAGTAAAAATTTTTCTGCAAAAAAAAATTAAAAAATTTTTTTGAATAAAAACGTAAATGTTATTTTTATAATAGACTGCTGTATTCAATTTTGCTGTTTTTGTTCAAGCTCGTAGTCTTTTATTTATCGTATATAAAAATCGTGTTTTGTTTTTCATTTGGATATATCATACTTTAAAAATACATTTCATTGAAAAAAAAACAGAAAAACCCCGAGCTTGAATTGAAACAGCAAAATAAACAAGTAAAAAGACATTAAGTTCGGCCGGGCGGACATTGAGTGATGTAATAAATATAAGTCACTGTTGAATTTTGTATTTCAGATTTCAACAAAATCGGGTAATAAATAAATCTTTTAAGAGCTTCAGACCGTTAACCGGCATATCGGTCTATATGACAGCTATATGTAAATACAGTCCGATCTCTACCATATTTGGGTCGGATGGCGGGTGGCCTAAAACTACTCACTGTTTCAAATTTCAGCGAAATCGGATAAAAATAAAGTTTTTATGGCCTTCAGACCTTTTATGGGGAGATCGGTCTATATGGCAGCTATATCTAAATATAGTCCGATCTGAACCATATAAGGGTTAGATGTCGGGAGGCTAAAAAATAAACCATATTTTTAAATTTCAGCGATATCGGTTAATAAATAAAGCTTTTATGGGCTTCAGACCCTTTATCGGGAGATTGGTCTTTATGGCAGCTAAATCTGAATATGGACCGATCTAATCCATATTTAGGTCAGATGTCGGGAGGCTTAAAATAACTCACTGTTGCAAATTTCAGCGAAATCGGGTAATAAATAAATCTTTCATGGTCTTCAAACCCTTTATCGGGAGATCCGATCTGAACTATATTTGGGTCCTATGTTGGGTGGCCTAAAACTACTCACTGTTTCAAATTTCAGACAAATCGGCTAATAAATAAATCTTTTATGGTCTTCAGACCCTTTATCGGGAGATCGGTCTATATGGTAGCAAAATCTAAATATAGTCCGATTTGAACCATATTTGGGGTAGTTGTCGGGAAGCTCAAATTTCAAATTTCAGCAGAATCGAATGAAAAATAAAGTTTTTATGGGCATTAGACCCTTATACGGTCTAATGCCATTAGCCGGACGGATAGACGGACAGATACGCGGGCATCGTTAAATCGTCTTAGAATTTTACGACGATCGGGAATATATATACTTTGTAGGGTCGGAAATTGATATTTCGATGTGTTGTTGACGGAATGACTAAATGAATATACCTCCTATCCTACCGTGGGGGGTATAAAAAAAGATCAAAATTTCAGGGAAATTCAAGTAAATTTCAATGAAATTTTCTATAAAAAAAAAGACTTTTGTCTTTTTTAAAGACAAAATTTTCAAAATGGCTTTTCTGTGGACAAATTTTCAATAATTTTTTTCTGCAGACAAAATTTTAATAGTATTGTTTTTTAAATTTCAATCAAAATGTTAATAAAATTTAATCCCAAGACAATATTTTAGACTATCGTAGCACAGAGGCTAGCATGTCCGCATATGACGCTAAAAACCTGGTTTCGAATCCTCGCGAGAAAATCAGAAAAAATTTCAATTGTGGTTTCTCCTCCTAATGGTGGCAATATTTGTTAGGTACCATGCCATGTGAAAACCTCTTCCCAAGGAGGTGTTCGGAATCGGCTATAAAAAAAGGTTCCTTATCATTGAGCTTAAAACTTGATATGTGTGAAGTTTGGCCCTGTTCCTTAAAGGCCTAAACAGAATGAGCTCGGATCGTCGCGTTTTAAAAATACAACATTGCAAACCAATGTGAAAAATTAAGTCGTAAATTGAAATAATTTTTTACTAGGACGACTAACAACACTACTTCGCGTGTGGCAGCACGGAATGTCGCTCACTTTCAAGCATCAAAGTTGAAATTTTTTAACTTTTCCGCTTTGTGGGATTTGTATGCAGAGTTGCGTTATTGCAACCCGATGCTCAAAAACACAGCTCAACTCGCTCATTCTGTTTCGGCATAGATAAATTTCAGCAGCCATTTTCTTTAAATGAATGACGTTTATCAGACTTTTCCGCAAAAAATTTTTAGGCATAAAATTCGACATTATTGAAGCGATTGAGAAAAATGTTTGTTTAGACTTTGTCGTCCATAGAATACTGAATTATAATGACAGATGTTTATCATCTAAACTACCTACATGTGTTATTACCCTGCAAACATTTCGATTGTCATCTGTCGCGAATCTTTTAGAAGAAAATTTTGATCGCGGATGAGCTCGTGTATGAGTCATTGACAATTCTCAGGCCGTAAAGCGTTGTGTCCTCAAGATGAATTTTTGGAAGAGTGTTCCGCGAATCTTTTTATAAGTCGGAAGAGTCTTGAACGATTTTAGAATCGAACAAAAATCGTGTGGACGAGTAATAAATGATTATTTTGGAAGATTTATAAAATATTCTTCTATAAGAGTAACGCAATACTCGTCTAGGCGAGTAAAATATTGGGTTGCCCAAAAAGTAATTTCGGATTTTTCATATAGTCGGCGTTGACAAATTTTTTCACAGCTTGTGACTCTGTAATTGCATTCTTTCTTCTGTCAGTTATCAGCTGTTACTTTTAGCTTGCTTTAGAAAAAAAGTGTAAAAAAAGTATATTTGATTAAAGTTCATTCTAAGTTTTATTAAAAATGCATTTACTTTCTTTTAAAAAATCCGCAATTACTTTTTAGGCAACCCTATAAGTTTTTTGTAATATTCATTAAATATTATTCTTTAAGAGTTATGCGCTATTCTCTTGGAAGCTCATCAGGATTAGACTTTTCGTCGAAAACATAATAATTGCGAAAAAAATTTTTAAATAAATGTTCGTTTTAATCGTCATAATGAAAATTCTATTTGGTGTTGAGGAAGTTGTCCAGTCAAAACAAAACATCAAATAACATAATTAAAACAAGTCCTACCCGCTCCAGTAGTAACAAGTAAAAGCGTGGTTAGTTCGGCCGGGCCGAATCTTGGGAATCCAACACCATGGATTCTGCTAAAATATGGGAGCAATATCTGGTTATAGGCCGATTTGGACCGTACTTGGCACAGTTGTGGAAATCATAACAAATGCAAAATTTCAGCCAAATCGTATAAAAACAGCGGCTTGTAAGGATTCAAGAAAACATATCGGGAGATCGGTTTATATGGGAGCTATATCAGGTTATGGACCGATTTGACCCATACTTAGCACAGTACCACATGCGAAATTTCAGCGAAATCGGATGAAAAATGAGGCTTCCAGGGCCTCAAGATTCGGTTTATAAGGGAGCTACATCAGGTTCTTTACCGATTTGGATGTTACACAGCTTCTGAAAGTCATAACAGAACACCACATGAGACCGGACTTGACACGCTATGTGCAAAATTTCAGCCAAATCGGATGAAAATTGAGGCTTAAGAAGTCAAATCGGGAGATCGGTTTGTATGGGAGCTTTATCAGGTTCCTTACCGATTTGGATAGTACACAGCTTCTGAAAGTCATAACAGAACACCACATGCAAATCGGACAAAAGTTGCGGCTTGTAAGGGCTCAAGAAGTCAAATCGGGAGATCGGTTTACATGGGAGGCTAAATCGAACAAAAGTTGCGGCTTGTAAGAGCTCAAGAAGTCAAATCGGGAGATCGGTTTATATGGGACCTATATCAGGTTATAGACTTGGCACAGTTGTTGGAAGTCATAGCGAAACACAACGTGCAACATTTCAGCCAAATCCGATAAAAATCGAGGCTTCCAGGGGCTCAAGAAGTCAAATCGGGAGATCGATTTACATGAGAGCTACATCAGTTTCTTTACCTATTTAGATCGTACTTAATATATTTTTTGGACACTGTGCAAAATTTCAGCCAAATCGGACAAAAATTGCGACTGGTAAGGGCTCAAGAAATCAAATCGGGAGATCGGTTTATATGGGAGCTATATCCAAATCTGAACCGATATGGAACTCTAAAAAATTTCAGAACGTCGAGACGATCAAGAATATATATTTACCTTAATGGGTCTTAGAAGAAAAAAAATATCCTAGAAGAGTGTTTCACGACTCATGCACCAGAAAAATTGCATTGAAATCTTCGAGAAATTTGTTTTATTCATCGCGCGGACGAATGCTCTTCTTAAAATTATGAAAAATTGTTTTTGGGTAATGACACAAACCATATGTGAAGTTTATCTATATTTATAACTATTGTAGTATTCCCCAAAGGTGGCCATTACAGACCGTTAGAACCTGCAGCGCCTTGCTCTACGACGTTTCTCCAGTTTTTACCACCAAGTTTCGAGATATCTTCTATTGCTGCATTGTAGTGCGATTTTTTTAGATCTCGCTAACCCTGTATCCCACCATATTTAAGTTGTAGACAAACAACAACATATTCTTAAATTCCTATGTCCTCCTTCTCAAGTTTCTAGAGCATTTCATACTGCGATCAAAAATTGTGTACTTATCTCTACTTTGTTGCTGTTGTTGTAAGAACATTTGCATTTGGAGGTGGCGATCCTTGTCAAGATTCAAGCAAGCTCGTTCCGGCCCATTAGAACCATCGCTGCGGGAACGTGAAAGTCATTGGTTATTTAAAGGCGCCCATAACTCGCCTTGTCATAACGGCACACAGTATTTCAGCGAGAGTCCTTGTCGCCCGGCCTCTCACTGAGACTCTCCACTCGATAACGCGGATTGTCCGCGACATCAATTACTATTACTCCCTATGGAGCATTCCACTTTCGGCAACCTATGGACGTGCCCGGTAGCTCTCAGCAAAGCTTCTCGTAATAACGATGAACAACACACAGATCAGAGCTCAAAGATCCAGCCCGTATGGTGCTCATGGTATCCCGTGCCGAGTTGTGATATTCGCGAGGGGGGGCGGACACTGCCCCCTGCCCCAATTTTCAAAAACGCCAGGTCTCGGAGATGGGCATGCCGATTTAAGTGAAATTTTGTATTCCACACCAAACGGACACGTTTACCAATTGGAACATTACGTGTGTCAAATGAAAGGTGTTTAAGAGTAGAGTACAATTCGACCTCACGTGTGGGGAGGTTAAAAACAAATATAAATTATTTTCAATTTTGGACCAAGTCATAAGGGGGCCGCAAACACTTAAGGGTGTAGCGAAGAATGCCGGGCCAACTAGTAGTCTTGTAAAATAACATTTTGTCTGTGGTGACCCTTTTTATAAGCTCAAAAATCTGATGAGCGATTTTTATGACGGCTATATAGAAATATGCCAAATATGCCAACTTGGGCATATTTGGCACGATTGCTGATGACTACACAACAACTCATTGTTCGAAGTTTAACAAACGGAATACTGAGATTGTATCAATCCATTAATACCCATTCCATGGTGATGGAGTTGAAAAAAAAACTCTATTTGTCCATAGTGAAAAAAGTGTTGTTTCAAATAATTTGACATTTAATTTGTTTGGTGTTAATTTATGGTGACAAAAAAAGTAAAATTTAGTAACTGTCGAAAGCAATTTATATATTTACAAGAAAAAAAATTATTATAGTTTTTACATATTTGTTCCTATTTGCTTGTGAACTTTAAAATTACTTGCGATATTTTAATGTTTTTGTCACTTTATCATATAACGCAGAAATTGGCACGTGTATGTGATGAGCACCAGAAAATCTATTTGTCTAATTTTATTAAACATGTGAAAAGCCCGATCACTATGAGAAGTTCGATACTGTTTTTCAATCCACCGCCATAGAATGGGATATGTAGATTGTAATACATCAGAATATTGATCTGCATAAATGTATACTTGATCTTGTCAATCTATAACCCATAGCAGATAGGGCAATTACTTTTTGGGCAATATTTTCCAAAAAATTTTTGATGATTTCGTATTTTTTATATATAAACCTGATCTTCTGATCTCATAAAATTGGATTTCAGTTATAAATAGCCGCTATATAGATCGATCTCCAGGCTTAAAATCTTCTGGTACCCCTCTAAACCTTTATGTTGAATATCGTCCAGATTGGACCATATTTGGATATAGCTACCATATAGACCGATCTCCCGATATTGAACTCATAAAAGGAGAATTTTTCTTCCGATTTTGATTAAATTTGAAACAGTGCGTTTTGGTATCATTCTTAACCTTTTAGTTGAATATCAAAACTCACTGTTTCAAATTTCATCAAAATCGAATGAGATCAATACTCCATAGCGGTCGGTCTGAGGGCTACTATATCCAAATATAGTCCTATCTGAACCACACTTCACAGAAATGGGTAGGGGTCTACCAGAACTCACTGTGCCAAATTTCATCGAACTCGGTGGAAAAATTACCAATTTATTCCTCAAGACTTTAAGTCTGGAGATCGGTCTATGTAGCGGTTATATATAACTAAAATCCGATTTTATGATATCAGAAGATCAGGTTTATATACAAAGAATATGAAATCATCAAAAATTGTTTGGAAAATATTTGTATACCCAAGATATCTGCAAAATTATAAATACCCAGCTTTGGGTAAATACCTTTTGGGTATTTACCCATCGACTATCTCTACCAATCAACATTCCATTAAAGGACAGCGGAGATAATTCTCTTATATCAGTGATCGTTGTTCGTACAAGTTTAAGCTCAATGACATAGCACCACCTTTTTATTGCCGAATCCTAACGATTTGCCGTAGAGCGACACCACTTAGTAGAGAATTAGCATGGCTGATCGGCCTAAGGTAATGACCTCACAAAAGTCTTTCTTGGTTAGGGGACTTATTCAACCATAAAGGTGCGGACGCGTCAAGGGTCACATAATGGTTCGTAAAGATGACCCTTTAAGCTTCCACACCTAATCTGTTGAATAAGTCCCCTAACCAAGGACGAAACGCTACCCACAGTGGTTGATGTGTTGTGATCCCTGTCTTTCCTTTCCATTGCAAAAATTATTCGATCATAAAGGTCATCTCGAAAAAGAAAGAACGATAAACTGCTATCGATAAACTTTTATTTTATTATTATTGCTATCGATAAACGTACATTGGTTACTTACAATGTACGGATCCTTTTAATACTTCCTCCACCATAGGATGGGGGCATACTAATTTCGTCATTTCTTTTATAACACCTCGAAATATTGGTCTAAAATCCCATAAAGTATATAAATTCTTGATCGTCATGACATTTTAAGTTGAACTAGTTATGTCCGTTCATCTGTCTGTCAAAAGCACGCTTACTTTCGAAGGAGTAAAGCTTGAAATTTTGCGCAAATACTTCTTATCAGTGTAGGTCGGTTGTAGTTCGGTGGGTCTTGACTTCATGAGCTTTTAGTGGGTGCAATTCTCATTCGATTTGGCTGAACGTGGTGTTTTGGTATCACTTTCAATAATTGTGCTAAATATGGTTCAAATCGGTTTATAACCTGATATAGCTGCCATATGAAACTGATCTTCGGAAAAGACTTCTTAAGCTTGTGGAGAGCGCAATTCTTATCCGATTGGGCTGAAATTTAAAAAGATGTTCTTTTTGATACGATATGCCACACATAAACAAAAAAAAAACAGTGTTATAACGAAGAAAGAAAAGAAGAATCTTCTTATATATTGGGTTGCCCAAATAGTAATTGCGGATTTTTTTAAAGAAAGTAAATGCATTTTTAATAAAACTTAGAATGAACTTTAATCAAATATACTTTTTTACACTTTTTTTCTAAAGCAAGCTAAAGGGTGATTTTTTTGAGGTTAGGATTTTCATGCATTAGTATTTGACAGATCACGTGGGATTTCAGACATGGTGCCAAAGAGAAAGATGCTCAGTATGCTTTGACATTTCATCATGAATAGACTTACTAACGAGCAACGCTTGCAAATCATTGAATTTTATTACCAAAATCAGTGTTCGGTTCGAAATGTGTTCATTCACCGTAACGTTGCGTCCAACAGCATCTTTGAAAAAATACGGTCCAATGATTCCACCAGCGTACAAACCACACCAAACAGTGCATTTTTCGGGATGCATGGGCAGTTCTTGAACGGCTTCTGGTTGCTCTTCACTCCAAATGCGGCAATTTTGCTTATTTACATAGTCATTCAAACACTGATTTTGGTAATAAAATTCAACGATTTGCAAGCGTTGCTCGTTAGTAAGTCTATTCATGATGAAATGTCAAAGCATACTGAGCATCTTTCTCTTTGACACCATGTCTGAAATCCCACGTGATCTGTCAAATACTAATGCATGAAAATCCTAACCTCAAAAAAATCACCCTTTAAAAATAACAGCTGATAACTGACAGATGAAAGAATGCAATTACAGAGTCACAAGCTGTGAAAAAATTTGTCCACGCCGACTATTTGAAAAATCCGCAATTACTTTTTGGGCAACCATATAAAAATCAATTTGTGTTGGTTTATAGGTTTGTTTGTTTGTATTTTTGTGAGTTCCTTATAGACTCAGGAATGGCTGAACCGATTTTCTTGAAATTTCACAGATGGTGCACAATGACCCCGTGGAGAAAATAGGGTACTAAATTTTTTGATATCTGAAGGGGGGCGGACCCTCCCCCTTACCCTAATTTTCATAAACGCCAGATCTCGGAGATGGGTGGTGCGATTTAAGCGAAATTTTGTGTGCTCTCATATAGTACCTAAAAATAAAAATTTGGTATACAAATTTCGGATGGGGTACCTAGGGGGGCTGCCCCATCCTAAAACCTACCTAACATGTATTTAGACCAATCACGACAATATGAAAGGTATTTAGGATGAGAAAACGTATCTGATATCCAATTGTCGGATCAAGTGCTAGGGGGACCACCCCAAGCCCTAAAACACCCCTAAATCGGACATATTTACCGACCATGGCAATATGGGGCTAAAATAAAAGGTATTTGCGAGTAGAATACGAATCTGATATCCAAATGTGGGACCACGTTTCTGGGGGTCCACCCCTTCCCCAAAACACCCCCCAAACAGGACTTATTTACTGACCATGGCAATATGGGGCTTAAATAAAAGGTATTTGAGTGCAGAATTAGAATCTGACATCCAAATATGAACAAAGTTTTTGGGGGTCGCCTCTCACCAAAGACATCCCCCAAAGGGGACAAATTTAGGACCATAGCAATATGGGGCTAAAATGAAAGGTCTTTGGGAGTAAATCACGAATTTGATATCAATATTCGGGAAAAGTGTCTATGGGGCCACCCCACCCCCATAACACCACCCAAATAGTAACTATTTTCTGACTATTGCAATATAAGTCTCAAATAGGAGGGTTTTTAAAGTGGAACACGAATCCGCTATATATATGATCCAGGCCAACTCACTGAGTGGCCGCCAATCCCCCAAACCACCCCCCAAGCCGGTCATGTTTGCCGACTATGAAAATATGGGGCTCAAATTAAAGGTATTTGGGAATAGACCACGTATCAATATGATATCAACATTAGGGGCCAACTGTCTAGCGGACGTCCCACCACCATAACAACCCCCAAATAGGACGTATTTGCTCACCAAGACAATTTGGGTCTTAAAGAGAGTGGAACTAAATATTTATGGTTGTTAGGGTCAATACCACAAACTGGACATATTTGCTGGCTGTTGCAATAAGGAGTTTAACTGAGATTAGAAAACGGAAAAAATTTGTCGACCATGTCAATATGTGGCTCAAATGAAAGGTATTTGAGATTAGAAAACGGGTCAGCTATTACGTATATAAAACATATTTGAAGAAAATATTTGTAAAATAGGTTTATTTCTAAAATCACTTTGGCATTTCAATTTACAACATTTGCCACTCAAGAAATTTTTGTTGGGGATAGACTTTTGTTGTTGTGCTAATGACGCTACCTCTTAATTTTACCATGGTTCTAAGTATGGTCTAAATCAGTTAATAACCTCATATAGCTGTCACATAAACCGAACTTCCAATTTGAGTTTTTGAGCAACTGGAGGGCGCAATTAATACTCGATTTGCCTGAAATTTTTGAGGTGGTGTCTTTTCTATTACTTGAAACATCCATGACAAGTACGGTCCATATCGGTCAATAACTTGGAACAGCTTATGTGTATTTGAAAAAGTTATTCAAAGGACTAGACAAATGCGATCCATGGTGGAGGGTATGTAAGATTCGGTCCGGCCGAACTTTGCAAGCTTTTACTTGTTACATTTCCTAGTGACTTTAATCTTAACTCTTTGTTTATTCTCCTTTACAATTAGGTACTGTCATGCGAAATGAAATCATATATCAGGCGTGCACTTCAGTCTTTCAATACAACGATACTGATTGTCTGCAATTGAATTCGAAACATGTCAGCGGTTACCTGCAGGTAAATTATTTTACAACTTTTTACAATTTAAAATCAAAATTTTATCTTAACTTCTTTTGAATCTTTTTTCAGGAAATCGAAACAGAAGTCCAGCCATATGTGGCAAATTTGTTCATGGTTCGTACTTTGTTGGAGAGCATAGTGCCTGCCTTCTGTGGTGTTTTTGTTGGTTCATGGTCGGATCATTATGGCCGTAAACCATTGTTGGTAATATCGATGATCGGTAAGTGGCTATATGCAGTAATATGAATTTTATTGAAAAAAAAAACCAACCTCCAAGAAAGTGAAGGGACTATAAATTAGATTGTGATTATGCAGTAGCCAATTGTAGATTGAAATGATATGAAACAATGTACACATAATATGATGATAATCAATTGATTTATAGATAATGGTCATCATATTTTACTGTGTCTCATTCATTTATTGTAGTAGTCATCATTCAAAGTGGCCATGTCTAGTACGAGTATGAGGAATATTATTTTTGTTTTAATTGCAATAGTCATACGACGGGATGGTTACTACCACTTACAGGAAAACAAACCACAAAAGTTGACATTTTTATGCGAATTCTTTAATAGTTGATTGTTTATAGACTGGTTCATGTTAACATTTAACTCTAAAGTTATGACTTTTTGCCTAACATTTAGCAGTTGAGAAAAATCTTGATCAAATTCATGGAAATTTATTTATAAACAATGAAAAAGCGTGCTAAGTTCAACCCTCCAGCATGGATTGCATTTGTCAAGTTCTTTGCCCGGTATCTCTTTATATGCAAACAAGGGATAATGAATAAGAATTGACATGCTATGGGTGCCATACTTGGTTTGGATGTTGAAGACCACAGTAGATGCCATTGTGCAAAATTTCTGCCAAATCAGATAAGAATTGCGTTCTATAGTCGGTCAAGAAGTAAAATCGGGAGTTCGGTTTTTATGGGACCTTTATCTAATCCCAACCGACCTACACTAATAGGAAGTATTTGTGCAAAACTTCAAATGCCTAGCTTTACTCCTTCGAAGGTTAGCTCGCTTTCGACAGACGGACATAGGGCCTGATTAGATATGGGTTTCTACCGTGTAAATACCCATTCTTTGGGTATTTATTGGATAAATACCCAATAAATTCCTTTTTTGAGTATTTATAAATTTTCAGATATTTTTATAATGAAATCATTTTCCAAAAATTTGTTGATAATTTCATATTCTCTGTATATAAACCTGACCAGAAGGTCATCTCATTAAATCGGAGCTAAGTTACAATTTCGATGAAATTTGGCACAGTGAGTTCTGGTAGAACCCTACTCATTTCTGTGAAGTGTGATCCAGATCGGACTGTATTTCGATATAACTGCTCTATAGACCGACCGCCCGATCTCCCGATATAGGGTATTTAGACCATCAAAGATCCATTTATTACCCGATTTCGATGAATTTTGGCACAGTGAGTTCTGGTAGACCCCTACTCATTTGTGTGACGTGTGAGTGAGTTTTGGTACCCTCTTACACATTTTTGTTGAATATCGTCCAGATCGGACCATATTTGGATATAGTTGCCATATAGACCGATCTTCTGATATAGAGTATAAAACTCATAATAGGAGCATTTTTCATCCAAATTCGATGAAATTTGGCACAGTGAGTTTTTGTAGACCCCTTCCAATTCTTGTTAAATGTGGTGTAGCTCAGATCATATTTGGATATAGCTGTCATATAAACCGAACTGCCGATATAGGGTATTGAGCCTATAAAAGGAGCTTTTTCATCCGATTTCACAGTGAGTTTTGGTACCCTTTTACACTTTTTTGTTGAATATCGTCCAAATCGGACCATATTTGGATATAGCTGCCATACAAACCGATCTCCCTATATGGAGTATTGAGCCTTAAAGAGGAGCATTTTTCATCCGATTTTGATTTAATTTGAAACAGTGAGTTTTGCTACACTATTTCTGCGAATATCGTCTGGAGGTCGGTCTATATAGAGGCTATGTATAACAAAATTCCGATTTTATGGAATCAGAATGTCAGGTTTATATACAAAGAATGTTTTTATACCCAAGATATAATCAAAATTGTAAATACCCAGCATTTAAGCATATGTTGCTAAATACCCAGGTATTTATCTAATTTACCGGGTAAATACCTTTTGGATATTTACCCATCTCTAAGCCAGGTGGATAGACATGGCTAGATGGACTTAAAATGTCATAGCGATCAAAAATAAATGTGTCTTATGGGGTCTTAAACCAATATTTCGATATGTTACAAGCGGTATGGCAAAGTAAGTACAATATATGCCATCCTATGCTGGATGGTATAAAAAAACAAACAATTATTATTTCTTAGTGTACATTAGAGTGTCCCAAAAAACAAGAAGTACTTTTTTTGATACACATACCCCCTATCTTTTTTCTTTTTGATGCCAATAAGCAAAATTCGGACTATTATGGCGATCGGTTAACGATAACCCGTGCCGCCACGACGTCCAAAGTTACATTCAACTTTGCTTTCTAAGGAATCAAGTTTAGTATTTAGGTCCTAGCATGAATTTGGTAAACTAAACTGGTAAAGGCATACATTATATGAAATTTATTACAAAACCACAAAATGTACCCTGCACCACTACTGTGGCTGTAATGAAATGTGTAGTTTGACTCAGAAATTACTGCTGTTTCGGCTTAGCCATATCCGTCTGTCCGCATATCCTACAGTCCGTCTGTCGTTTTTTATACCTACCAAAGAAGGATGGGGGTATATTCATTTTGTCATTTCGTTTGCAACACATCGAAATACCGACCCTATAAAGTATCTATATTCTTGATCACCGTAAAAATCTAAGACCTAGCCATGTCCGTCCGTCTTTGTGTTGAAATCACGCTACAGTCTTTGAAAATAACGATATTGAGCTGAAACTTTGCACAAATTCTTTTTTTGTTCAAAAGCAGATTAAGTTCGAAGATGCGCTATATCGGACTATATCTTGGTATAGCCCCATATGGACCGATCCGCCGATTTAAGATTTTAGGTTAACAAAAGCCACATTTATTATAAAATTTTGCTGAATGTAGGAACAGTGAATTGTGTTAGGCCAGCCGATATTCTTCTACTGACCGATAGACCGACTGCTGCAAATTGGATCATATTTCGATATAGCTGCTATGAGGGCATAAATTATGCATTTTTCACAGGATTATGATAAAAGGTGATTTACATATATACCCGAATTGGTGGGTATCCAAAGTTAGGCCCGGCCGAACTTAACGCCTTTTAGTTGTTTCTAACTATGGTGGAGATCGCATTTGTAGTCTAATCATCAGGAAAATTTTCATATATCACTTTTTTAGCCATTAGTTTTGGTAAGAATCGGTTCAGATTTAGACATAGCTCCCATACATATAAGTATTTCGATTTATATTTATAAGGGCATAGTAGCTACAATTTTTTACGGATTTGCTTGAAGTTTGGTATAGAAAGTTGTATTACCCATATGAAAGCCTCTGTCAAATTTCATCAAAATCCGTTCAGATTTAAATATAGCTTCCATATCAAGGTAGTAGCCGAAGTTGAATTATTGGGCTGTAGTTACTGTAGGTTGGATATAGCCATATGGACCAACACACAGTGGGATAGAATCGAAAAAACTAGTAAAAAATTTGCCATTGGATTGCCAACGGATGGAAATAACATTGAAATTTTGAATGGTTGGAGCTGAGGTGTTATCGAAATGAGATCCAAAATTTCGAGGCCCTATGTGGTCTGGGCGCTTCATGGCATTGCCTTAAATTGGTTCACCTCGGCATTTCAAAAACTGTTCGGATGGCCAAATCTTCATTTGTGGTTTGATTTCTTTTGCTGGATAATGATCAAAAACTCCTACAGTGCATTTCCCAATATCTCTCCTGGTTTCGGGAATATTCGGATATAAATTAGAATCTGATTCTGAGTCGATCGGTTTACTTATCAATGGGTCTATCTCTCTTCCTTCTGGGCGTTACAAACAAATGCAATAAGTTATAATGCCCTGTACTACAGTAGTAATGTAAGGTATAATTAAATACGAAGAGGAATCGTTAAGCAGCACTCCTTTCAGATTGTAAAAAAACGTCATGAGAGAAGTGGCGTTTGTTCCTTACTAGAAAATAAATTCCACGGCAAAATTGTGATTTTCATAATAAACAAGTAAAAACGTGTTAATTTCGGCCGTGCCGAACTTTGGGTACCCACCACCGTGGATAATTTAACCATACTCTTTTATAACAACTCCACTACCATATCCATACTAATATGCAAATGGGGGCAGGCCTAGATAATATTTCATTCAGGTCCCGAGAACTGTTCTACAAGTCACAGTTTCAACCAAAATGGGAAACCAATCCGTTTTTTTTGGGTTTAGGACCTTAAATTGGTTGTTGTTGTAACCACATTTTCATGTGAAGGTGGCGATCCTCGACAAGCACGTTTCGGTCCAAATGACCGATCGCCGCGGGAACAGGGTGGCCATTGGTTATTTATAGACGCAAATAACTTGCCTTCTCATATCGAGCATTGTAGGCACTCAGTATTTATGCAAGAGCCGGTGCCGCCCGACATCCCACTGAGAATCTCCGCTCGATACCACTGATTGTCCACGACTGCAGTTACAGCTACTCAGGGCTACTCCACAGGTTGCAGATAGTGCAACCTGTGGAGTAGCCCGGTAGATCGCAGCTAAGCTTCTCGTGACAGCAATGAACACCACACAGATCAAACCTCAATATTCCAGCTTGTGTGGTGCTCACAGCTATACAGGGTGGCTGATGAATATTGCTACAATGATGAATATTGCTACATTTTTTTTTCGGTGTATGGAATACATTTTTCTTTTATTCATGTTAAATTAAATTATTAAATTAATTATTAAATTATTATTAATTAAATTAATTAATTAATTAATTAAATTAATTATTAAATTATTATTATTAAATAGAAAAAAAGTTATTACATTTTTTTTTGGTAGCGGCTTTCATCAGCCACCCTGTATCTAAATATAGTCTGATCTGGACCATATGCTGGTCGGATGACGGGAGGCTTTATACAAATAACTGTGTCAAATCCCAGAGAAATCGGGTAATAAATGCAGTTTTTATGGGCTTTAGACCCTTAATCGGCAGATCGGTCTACATGGCAGATATATCTGAATAAAGACCGATCTCAACCATATTTGAGTCGGATATAGGGAGGCTTTAATTAACTCACTTTTTAAAATTTCAGCAAATTCTGATAATAATTGAGGCTTTTATGGGCTTAAGACACTAAATCGGCAGTATCGGTCCATATGACAGCTATATCTGAATATAGTCCGATCTAAACCATATTTTGATCGGATGTCGGGAGGCTTTAATCGACTCACTGATTAAAATTTCAGCGGAATCGAGTAATGATTGCGGATTTTATGGGCTTAAGACACTAAATCAGCAGATCGGTCTATATGACAGCTACATCTAAATATGGTCCGATCGTAACCATATTTGAGTCGGATGTCAAGAGGCTTATAACAACTCACTGTTTCCAATTTCATTAAAATCGAATAATAAATTCGCATGTTACAGGCTTAACACCCTAAACTGGTATATCGGTCTATGTGGCGGCTACATGTAAATATGGTCGGATATGGGCCATATTCGGATTGAATATCGGAACCCCTAGTACAACTTCCTGTTTCAAATTTCAGTAAAATCTAACAAAAATGCGGGCTTAAGACCCTAAATCGCCAGATCGGTCTATAAGGCAGCTATATCCAAATATAGTCCGATTTGGCACATTCAAGAACTTAACCTGCTTATAGAAGAAATACCAGTCTGTGCATAATTTCAACACAATATCTCAATTTTTAAAGACTGTATTGTGATTACGGAAGCCACCGTAAGGCAGAGGTTAGCATGTCCGCCTATGACGCTGGGTCCGAGTCCTGGCGAGACAATCAGAAAAAAATTTTCAGCGTTGGTTTTCCCATCCTAATGCTGGCAACATTTGTGAGGTACTATGCCATGTAAAACTTCTCTCCATTCGTCGTTCGGACTCGACTATAAAAAGGAGGCCCCTTATTATTGAGCTTAGAACTTAAATCGGACTGCATTGATTGATATGTGAGAAATTTGCCCCTGTTCCTCAGTGGAATGTTCATGAGCAAAATTTGCAAATTTGTAGAGTGATTACAACATCATTCATCATCATCATTAAATCGTCTTAGAACTTCGTAAGGTCGGAAATGGATATTTCGATGTGTTGCAAACGGAATGAATAATCGAATTCGCAAATTTGCTAATATGGTTTCGATCGGACCATATTAAGATAATCATAGACTTAATCCCATAAAACCAGCATTAATTGCTTGATTTATATATAAGATTGCTCTCCATCCGTATTGTGTATTAAACGGTGTGGAGAAGTGGATTTCAAGAGATCGCTTGACATCTGTATCAAATATGGTTGATGTATGGTCGGATCATATTTGGATAGAACTGTCATATAATCCTATCTCCCGATTTACGGTCTTCAGTCAATGAAAGGCCCATTTATTATCGGATTTCGTTGATACTTGGCCAGTGAGTTGTATCAGACTACTTCTTATTTATGTCAAATAATGATCTAATCGGTCTATATTCGGATGTAGCTGTCATATTAATCGATTTCCCCATTAAGACTATGGGCTAGTAAAATCCCTATCGGCAAAATTTGGAATAGTTAGGAGTTTTGTTCTCCTCGACATCCTTTCGCTACTTGGTCAAGATCGGACTATATTTAGGTTTGGCTGTAGACGCCCCGGTAGCCGAGTTGGTAGCGTACTTGGATTACTAAGTACGCTACCAACTCGGCTAACCGTCCAATCGAACCCACGATTCCCGCCAGAAACCTTGGTTTGTCTCTACTGTGGTATCACAATGGACTTAATATTGTCTAAGTGAGTCTGTAAAGGACTGCCACTCTTACCTAATCTAACCTAGGTTTGGCTGTATATAAAGTTTTATACCGAAGAAACTTCTTGGATTGACATCCTTCTCTACAAGCATACGCAGGAAGGTATGAGGTATGACCCTAAGTGGGTGCAAGTCTGGTATAATGTCCAATTCCAATATGTAGGACCACTCTCACGCGAAAGTGGAGTATTGACATGGGAAGTGCTCCAAAGTTTTGACTTCTCCCCCACATGCTCTTCACACAGCACCGCAAGCCGCATTTATCCTGTGTAGTTTCATCAGTAATCTAATGTGACATGTATTGATAGCGAAGCTCGTATTGATCTTCTTTCTACTCTTATATTTTAAACTTAAATTTGTAATGATAACAATTTTAAGCACACTTTTTATTATCTCTTTAAACACTCCAGGATTTTCCTGCACCTACATCATAGCAGCCATCATTCGCCATATATCGCTGTATTATATAGTAAATCCTTGGTACTATATCTTGGCGGTGGTGCCGCATTCCATATTGGGTGGTAATTGCGTTTTCACGGTGGCAGCATTTTGTTTCATATCCGATGTAACCGATATCAAGATCAGACCTTACAGGTAAACATGCCAAAAAAAAACATTGCAAAGAAACCAATCAATGCAACACAAAATCTTTTCCCATTATAGAATGATCTCACTGGAAGCATTTCTCTCCATTGGTCTTATGATGGGCGCACTTTTGTCCAGTTATATTTATGAGGCTACAAATGCCACCTTCATATTCTTTGTTTCGGGTATATTAATGTGTCTCACCACCGTCTACATTGCCCTCTATGTGCCGGAAAGTTTGAACCGAGAAGCCTTAACCAAGGACGCCAAATCTGAGAAGGCCAATGAGATTAAAGTCAAATGTAATGAAATACCCATGAATTGCAGCATAATAACTGATAATCTGGGAAAATCTGAGACAAAATTAGAAGACTCAATAAAACATCGCAAAATCGAGGATAATTTCCATGATGTGGATTTGAATGAAGTGGATAATAATAACAAAAATTTGGAGAATGGCAATGTCGATGCCATTAAAAATAAAGCGAATGAGGAGAAAAAGCAACAACAGCAACAAGAGGATGCCGAAAAAGCCCAGACATCTGGTCTCTTTAGCTACATTCATGTCAAGGAAATGTGGACCACATGTTTTATGGAGAGGCCTTTCTATGATCGTAGCATCATATTGCTGGTAACTGGGGCCATGTTTTTGTCTGTGTTTGTTTTGGATGGCACCATGACGGTCTTCTATTTGTTCGTCCGCGAAAAGTTCCAATGGACAGTGAGGGACTTTACGCATTATGAGACCATAAGTCATGTGACCTCCATGTTTGGAGCCCTGGTGGGATTCTTGATCTTGAGAAAGGTAAGTTTGAGAAAATGTTTCATGTTATTGATTTTTATTAAAGTCCTTTGTAGATATTTCGCATGTCGGTGGTCACCTTGACGCTGTTGGCCTTTCTAAGTGACATTTTCCGTTGTATCATACAGGGCATGGCATATGCCCCTTGGCATTTGTATTTGGCTGTGGCAGCCGGTTCTTTGAGGGCAGTTGGTGGTCCAATGTGTCGTACGATTGTTTCAAATATTGTACCTTCAACGGATTTAGGTGAGTTACGATACTAAAAAAGATAATTTTTTTTCAAATGTAATTAACATTTCGATTAAGTTGAATTTTGAATAGTTTATTGAATATAGTGTTCGACTTATTCGATAAAAAAAAACGTTTAAATTTTTATTTCCCAGCAAAATTTTATTTTTTACAAAAAATCTTGTCGAAAGATTGTGCAATATTTAATTTAAAAAAAAATCTGAAATTTCCTCTTCCTAAAACTTAAAGAAATAAAGTAAATGCTTTAGTCTGTTTCGTCATATTTTTGCAACTGATCCACAATCATATTTAAATTTTGTATAATCAAAATATGCTGTTGAAGTCGCCATTATCGTTGAGCTACCCACGTCATCAGTTGACTTGATGATATCGCGATTTCAATAGGAGCTACCCACATCATCAGTCGACTTCGCCATGATATGGCGTTTTCAGACGTTGCAAACCACATCATACGTTGATTATGCCGTGATATCGCGTTTTAAGTTGACTACTTCGCGTTGATATCGCGACAAAATGAAAAATCAACAAACTTCATCATATGTTCATCATATATCATTTTCCAGCCCTTGCTGGGAGCTTGGTTTATGTGGCAGTTATTTGAGATTATGAATTGAATCAGACAATACTTAGCACAGTTGTTGGAAGTCATAACAAACCGATACGTGTGATTTCAGTCAAATCGGATAAGCTTTCTAGAAGCTCAAGAAATCTAATGGGGAGATCGGTTTATATGGCAGCTATATCATAACATAGACCGATTTGGCCCATTTACATTCCCAGTCAACCTACACGAGTAAGAAGTATATGTGCAAGCGCCTAGCTTTACTCCCTTGATAGTTAGCGCGCTTTCGACAGACAGACCGACGGACATTGCTAGATCGGCTTAAAATAACGTGACGACCAAGAATATATACTTTATGGGGTCTATGACAAATATTTCGAGATGTTACAAACAGAATGACAAATGGCCAATGACCCAATGGTGGAGGGTATAAAAGACAATGATATGTTAGGAATTTTGTAGTCTTCCCATAAAGGGTGATTTTTTAAGAGCTAAAGGAAAGTTTTTTTCTTGCAAAAAAGAACACTAAAGTTCAGAAAAATGCATGAAATCTTTATTTAAATCGATAGTACGGTCCATATAATTTGATGTTTGAAGATTATTTCATGCAAATGTTGACCGTGACTGCGCCTCAAATGATCCATCCGCTTAATTCAATTTTGGCATACTCTTTTCAACATTTCGGAATGTATCTCACGAATAAATTCTTCAATATTGTCTTTCAATGCGTTAATTGAAGCGAGTTTGTCTGTATAGACACGAGCTTTAAAAAAGCCCCACAAAAAATAGTATTAGGCGGCCAATTGACCGCTCCGGAGCGTGAAATAAAAAGTTCACCAAAATCGCCTAAGTCCATTGTTACGCGTGCTGTGTCGCATGTGGCACCGTCTATTTGAAACCACGTGTAATGCAAGTCAAGCTCTTGCATTTTGAAAATAAAAAAGTTGGATATCATCTCACGGTAGCGCTTACCATTCACAGTAACGTTACGATTCGCATTATCTCGGAAGAAGTACGGTCCAATGATGCCACCACCCCATAAACCGCATCAAACTGTAATTTTTCTGGATGCATTGGTAGCTCTTTCAATGCTTGTGGCTGAACTTCACTACAAAATCAACTATTCTGCTTATTTACGTACCCATTGAGCTTCTTCGTAAAATGGAAGAAGCGCGCGATGAACTTTCTTAACAGATCACGCATATCGATAATAAAATTCAATAATTTGCAAGCGTTGTTCATTTGTAAGACTATTCATGGTGAAATTATAGACCAAACTGAAGATGTTTGATAGTGAAACAAAACACGAAACGTGCGTGAAATGTTTAAACCTGTATTGCCAAAAATATAATAGCTAAAAAACCACCCCTCAGTTTCCAAATTCTCTTATATTATATGAACATTAGTGATCGGTGAGACCTTTCTCTCGTAAATGCCGAAGACTGGCAAAGGGTGTACTTAAAAGTCGCTACGTCCTCCCCACAGGCTCTGAACAAAGTTTCGATAACCGCACATCACCTGGGTAGGGGCATCAGCAGTGCCATAGTTCGTACTGATCACATTTCTATTCTCCCACATTAATTGTCTCATCTTATTGCAGTTCGGATCTCCCTATAGGATTTTTCATTCTCCCCGACATTCATTTGGTACCACTGTGAAACGTGCTAGTTCTTGCCCATGTTATTTGACCCGGTTCGCTTTGCTACGAAGCCTGCTCTTTATCGCCAAATCTTCCGCTCATGCTGCCAGATTGTCCGCTCTTTCAATCACTATTACCCCACTGTAGTTCAGCACTCAAATAAAGCGAATCCAACAATGTGTAGAAAAAGTGTCAATCGTTCTCCTACCAAACAGCACAGTCTTTACAGCCCTGGCTTTTATTTTACTAATAGCCATTTGACTATTCATCATATCTTTTTTGTACCACTGTGCAAAGTGCGAGTCTCTTGCCCATGTTATTTGACTCGGATCGCTTTGCTACGAAATGCTTCGTGCTCTTTCAATTTATCGGCAAAACTCTGGCTTTACAGCCAGATTGCCCGCTCTTTCCTTCACTATTACCTGACTTTAGCATGACACTCAAATAATGCGAATCTCTAACAATGTGTAGAGTAGCGTTAATCCCTCTGCAGCAATCCAACACAGTCTTTGAAATTACTAATAGCCAATTAGCTATCCGTGAGCTTTGCAAGAATTGCAGATCTCGTGTAGCGCTGTGGACCTTGTTATACTCAGTTAGATGATAGACGAACTCGGTTTCTGAACATATCGGTTCTGTTCCCTAGCTTAGAGGCTCTTAGTAATAACAGCTACCAGATGGGTAGAGTTCATACCGATAATTCCCTACACTCGTCCTCAATCGTCATCAAATCAAAACACATCCGGTATTCTTCAAAATATCCGCCGTTGTATCCAGGCTTATGACGTCACCTAGATTTTACGACGTTAAATCAGAGCTGTTTTAAACTTTATCCGTATTTTTATTGGCCTAACGTCCAAATTCGACGCCAGCGCTGTAATTGGCGTGGGTCTCAAAAGCCCAACTCTTGCACTTCCTCTCCGCCGAAGTCCATTGCACTACTAATGGGTATGTCAGACCGAGCCTATGGCTCTTCTGTATGAGCTTTCTCCGCACCCTTCTCAATGAAGTACAGCCAGTTTAGTTTCCTCTCAAGGATGAGGTATAGTTGTTGGAAGCATGAGTCCTCATATTGATCTATCTTCGTCTGAATAGTGAACAGGCCGTGAGATCTCCTGCTTCTCACGGTTAAGGGTCCACGGCGAGGGTCCTTATTAGAGGTCAACCACAGAAGTGGTGATAACTTGTATTGTTCTCTATGCCATAAACATACAGTACGTATTTATTGAATTGTAAGTGTATTACTTTCGGAGGATTGGATATGAATGACAGGTCTCAAAATTGTTAAAGGCTCCCTCAATGTTAATGTACATCTAACATCTAAGTACTCCCCTACTTTTTGGATTACTTTGTGTAGGGCATTTCCCACTGACCTCCTTTTATTTTAAACAATGCGCTCGTTTTTAAACCCTCCACCATAGGTCGGGGGCATACTAATTTCGTCATTCTGTTTGTAACTACTCAAAATATTCGTCTGAGACCCCATAAAGTATATACATTTTTGATAGTCGCGACATTTTATGTCGATCTAGCCATGTCCGTCCGTCTGTCTGTCGAAAGAACGCTAACTTTCAAAGGAGTAAAGCTAGCCACTTGAAATTTTGCACAAATACTTCTTATTACTGTAGGTCGGTTGATATTGTAAATGGGCCATATCGGTCCTTGTTTTGATATAGCTGCCATATAAACCGATCTTGGGTCTTGACTTCTTGAGCCTCTAGAGTGCGCAATTCTTATCCGATTGGAATGAAATTTCGCACAACGTGTTTTGTCATGATATCCAACAACTGTGCAATGTATGGTTCAAATCGGTCCATAACCTGATATAGCTGTCATACAAACCGATCATGGGTCTTGACTTCTTGAGCCTCTAGAGGGCGCAATTCTTATCCGATTTGGCTGAAATTTTGCATGACGTATTTTATTCTTACTTTCAACAACTGTGTCGGTCTATAGCCCGATACAGCTCCCATATAAATCGATCTCTCTATTTTACTTCTTGAGCCCCCAAAGGGCCCAATTCTTATTCGAATTGGCTGACATTTTACACAGGTCTCCAACATATAATTTAATTGTGGTCCAAACCGGACCATATCTTGATATCGCTCTAATAGCAGAGCAAATCTTTTCTTATATCCTTTTTTGCCTAAGAAGAAATGCCGGGAAAAGAACTCGACACATGCGATCCATGGTGGAGGGTATATAAGATTCGGCCCGGCCGAACTTGGCACGTTTTTACTTGTTCTATTTAAATTTTATGATCCATTCAAGTTTTAGCTCAACGATAAGGTACCTGGTTTTCATTGAAAATCAAAGTCATAAATAGATAATATGCGGATCCCGCTGCGGTTAATATCATGAGTAGCTTGAAATAGCCAACAGCTTCAAGAACTGTATATGAGCAATAGAAGAAATAAATGGTCTAAAGTTGGTATTCAGTTGAAACCACAAAATTTAATGTTTCATAATATTTTCATGATGTGTATATTTCTCTTTCAAGTTCAACTTATTGCTCGACTATTTTTTCTGGAATTTTCATTTTAGGTAAAATATTTTCAATTAAAAATATTCTTACATCGCTGGCACCATTTGCGGCAGCTCCTTTATATACTGTGATCTATAAGGCCTCACTGACTTCATTCCCCGGCCTATTCAATATAGTCAGTGCTCTATTCCATTTTATAGCTTTTATATTTATATTGTAAGTATGCGACAGTAATGTCATAAATTAAAAAAAAAAAAAACAATTTTAATTAAACAATTTTTTTTGCTTTCTTTTTCAATTTTATTTTTGTAGGTGTGTTTTCCGCTTTAAAGTTACATACAAAGAACACTATGGAAAAATGTTAAAATAAGTTATTTTAATACATCATACCTGTAGTTATTTTACTGTATTTACTTAACTAAATGTCCAAAATTATTTATTGTGCATTGTTTTATGAATTTGTTACCGTACAGCGTCATGTGTTATTAAATATGGCAAATAATTAAAATAAATTAGTAAAAATGTATGAAATTGACAAAAACAAAACGAACCAACTTTCGAATGTAAAATTTCATTGTTTTTTAATCGACTTTTCATAGGAAATTATTAATTAAAGGTGTAACAGTATATTAAAAAAATATATTTAAACATTAACAAAAACAAGAGTAATATATCAACTTTGTGAATCCCCAAAAATAAAAGCGTCCTTAAATATTTTCTTTTGAAAAGTAAAGATTGAATCTTACAATAAGCATAAAATATAAGAAATAATCGTTTTATTTGCCGACTCGAAGCAATAGTCAAAGAAAAAATTGATCTTATGGAGCAAAAGTGTATGGATTCTGAAATTTAGTTACTTCTACACATTTTTTGGTATTAGAATCAATAAAAAATATTTTCATTAAAAAATGGTCGTTTGAATTTGTAACACTTCGTACCAGCTACCCTGTATATATGCCTCTTAGCCCATAGGTGCACAAAATGAAAATGGGACTGCATGTGTGAGATTCTCCTTTTTAAATTTGTATAATAATCTTCTTTTTTAGTAAACATTAATTTATAGATGCATAGCGGACGGAGAGGACTGCATCCAAATAATTGGGGATAGGAAACAACAAGAGACTGCAGATAGATTACTATTTGAAAAGATATAACTCAGCTATTGGTATAAATATATTACAGATACACCGGCCCAAACGAGCAGATTTTTAAAAGAAAATGACAATTCTTTTCGCGATTTTTCGAACATCTTCTAGCTTGAGATCATATTCAAGGCTTTCTATTTAAAGAACAGCATAGCAAAGAAATTATACAAGTTGAGCAAGTGTGTGTTACTGTTCAAAACACTTTCAGCTGACATTTTGCACGACTTCCAACAATTGTGTCACATACGGTCCACATCGGCGTATAACCTGATATAGCTCCTATAAAAACCGATCTCCTGATTTAATATCTCAAACCCCTGGAATCTTGAATTTTATCCGATGGGGCTGTTCTGTTACGACTTCCAACAATCGGTCAAAATCCTTTGTGTGAACTTTTAGCAGAATTCATAGTAGTGGATTCGTCTGAGACCCCATAAAGCATATATATTCTTGATTGTCGTGACATTTAATGTCGATCTAGCCATGTCCGTCCGTTCGTCTGTCTGTCGAAAGCACGCTAACTTTCGAACGAGTAAAGCTAGCTTGAAATTTTGCACAAATACTTCTTATTAGTGTAGGTCGGTTGGTATTGTAATTGGGCCATATCTGTCCATGTTTTGATGTAGCTGCCATATAAACCGATCTTGGGTCTTGACTTCATGACTTCGTTCTCATTTATCACTTGTGACGATCTTATAAAAGTCTTTTGAAGCTCTACGATTGTATTTTTCCAACATTTCTTTCCACCAATCGATACGAGCGTTTTTAATACCCTCCACCATAGGACGGGGGTATACTAATTTCGTCATTCTGTTTGTAACTCCTCGAAATATTCGTCTAAAACCCTCTAAAGTATATATATTCTTGATCGTCATGATATTTTAAGTCGATCTAGCCATGTGCGTTCGTCTGTCCGTCCGTCTGTCTGTCGAAAGCACACTAACTTTCGAAGGAGAAAAGCTATCGGCTTTTAAATTTTGCACAAATACTTTTTATTAATGTAATGTATTAATGTCGGTTGGGATTGTAAATGGGTCATATCGGTTCATGTTTGGATAGAGCTGCCATATAAACCGATCTGGGATCTTGACTTCTTGAGGCACTAGAGGACGCAGTTCTTATCCGATTTGGCTGAATTTTTACATGAGATGTTTTGTTATAGTTTCTAACAACTCTGTCAAGTATGGTTCAAATCGGTTCATTACGTGACACAGCTGTCATATAAACCGATCTGGGGTCTTGACTTCTTGAGTCTCTAGAGGGCGCAAGGGTATATAAGATTCGGCCCGGCCGAACTTAGCACGCTTTTACTTGTTTTCTTCCTTTTGAGCGATTGTCAAATTGTGCGGCATCCAACGAGAACAAATTTTTTTACGGCCAGATGTTCCTGCAATATCGAATGTGTGTTGATGGGATAAATACCTAAAGATGCCTCTCTCTCACGGTATGTCATATGATGATCTTGTAAATTGATTTTTTTTGCCAAAATACTTTTTTCAAGTCACTGTTAACAACATAAATTATGGTCGTCCGACAAAACGTTCTGATTACGATTATGCGAGAAAATGTCATAACTTCCAATGGCGATGTTAGATTGCACCTGGCAACACTTGGCATCGCTTAGGCCAGATATACATTTATAAAGCAGCCATGGTATCTTATGTCACCACTAAAATGCCAACATTTTTAAAATATGTCTAACCAAAAAAAATTTCTTTAAACATAAATATAATAACGTTTAATGAGTTTCAAAAAATGCAAATTTTGTCCATTAATTAAGGAACAAGCCAAACTTGTCACATATCAATGAGTGCAGTCCGATTCGAGTGCAAGCTCAATGATAAAGCGCCTCCTTTTTATAGCCGAGTCCGAACGGCATGCCGCAGTGCGACACCTCTTTGGAGAGGTTTTACATGACATAGTACCTCACAAATGTTGCCAGCTTTAGGAGGGGAAAACGACAGCTGACAATTTGTTCTGATGGTCTCGCCAGGATTCGAACTCAGGCGTTCAGCGTCATAGGCGGACATGCTAAGCTCTGCGCTATGGTGACTTAATGAGTTTCAAAGAATATATTTCTTGTTTTTTTTTGAATTGTTTGTGAAGAAGATTATAATTTTACCTTGGACATAATTTGATCCGAAAGTTTCCTTACTTTTTCCTCTGTGTAAGTAAATAGATATTTGGTATTGTAATTGGGCCATATCTGTCCATGTTTTGATGTAGCTGCCATATAAACCGATCTTGGGTCTTGACTTCATGAGCCTCTAAATTCTTATCCGATTGGAAAGAAATTTTGCATGACGTGTTTTGTTATGATATCCAACAACTGTGCCAAGTCTGGTTCAAATCGGTCCATAACCTGATATAGGTGCCATATAAACCGATCATGGGTCTTGACTTCTTGAGCAACTAGAGGGCGCAATTCTTATCCGATTTGAATGAAATTTTGTACAACGACTTCTATCATGACCTTCAACATACGTGTCAATTGTGGTCTAAATCGGTCTATAGCCTGATACAGCCCCCATATAAACCGATCTCCCTATTTTACTTCTTGAGCCTCAAAAGGGCGCAATTTTTTTTCAAGTTGGCTGAAATTTTACACAACGACTTCTACATTCAGTGTAATTATGGTCCGGACCATAAGTTCCTATAGCCCCAATATCATAGCAATTTTTTTCTTTTATCATATGTTTGCCTAAAAAGAGATACCGGGAACGAACTAAACAGATGCGAATCACGCTTTTACTTGTTTTCTGATGCTCTCGCCAGGATTCGTACCAGGGCCCTTAGTGTCATAGGCGAATATGCTACCCTTTGGACTTCATCAAAAAAAAAAAAAAAAAAAAAACAAGTAAAAGCGTGCTAAATTCGGCCGGCCGAATATTATATACCCTCCACCATGGATCGCATTTCTAGACCCCCAGGCCCACGCTGTCTTCTAGCTTTGATCCATCCGTGTAACATAATCTTCCAGATGGCAATACTAGGGTTCCGTCAATCCAAGACTGTGCCTCTGGCAGCAGTGCCTCGCACTCGACTTCAAGGTTCATTTCAGGTATTCGATCAGACCAGGTTTCCGCTCTAGTATGAGCTGCTCCCATCAATCTCATTTTCCCATCGCCTTAAGTCTCATCGCCGCAGTGGCTGCCTCACACTTAATCTGTATGTCAATGGGTCGGATATCTAGAATAGTCTCCAGTGCCCTAGTGGGCGTGGTCCTCATCGCTTATGTTGATCCTTTTCTTCATAACCTTCCACCAAACTACTGAGACGCAAGTAAGTATTGGTCTAATCACGTTTCTGTAGAGCCAGTGGACTATCCTCGGATTCAGGCCCCATTTCGAGCCTACGGCCCGTCTACATAGTGCCCAACATCTGTGAGCCTTCTCAGCACGCTCCCGAATGTGACACTCCCAATTCAGTTTCTTGTCCAAGACCAACCCTTAGTATTTCACCTTGTCAGATATCGAAATCGCCTTATTGATGCATTAAATTTGCCCACCTTCGTCTTCCTCGTAAACAGGCATATTTCAATCTTCTCTGGGTTAACATTGAGACTTCTGGGTCTAGCCCAGTCTGCATAGCTCGTTCGGATCCTTACCCCATAGAAGTATTATAACATCGTCTGCGTAGCAGAAGGGTTCAAATCCCTCCTCAATCAGCATCCGTAATAGGTCATTTATAGAGTGGCGATAAAGTGCACCCCTATGGCGTGCCTTGTGCCACTTTCTCCCTTATACTTATGTCATGGGACACACAATTTATCCACCTGTTCCTTAGCATATGGTTTATCCAGTCTCTAAGGACCGAGTCCACTCGGTACTGGTCTAAGTATTGAATCAGTGTGTCGGTCCGCACATTGTTAACAAGGATAAGATACTTGCCATTTTAAAGCTAAACGATTTTCCTCCAAAAAACATAGACAACTTATTGTTGACAACAACTTATTGTTGCTGTTTTCACAGTTGGAACTCTATAATAAGGAAAAGCCTATGTTACGGCTCATAAAAGGTTTAGCACTTAAAAAACTTAATCAACTATTTGGACAAAGTCGAAAATTATGAAAAGGAATAAATTCAACGTTATATATAAGATAGGATGCAACGGAATAGGATCAGACACATGCAAAATGCTTACGTAGCTGCCCGCTGTGCACAAACTAGACATAAGTCCAACTTTGGCAACGTAGATAGATACTGGCAGAACAGAGTTACTACCAAATTGCAAATTTTGCCCATGAACATTCCACTAAGGAACAGGGGCAAACTTCTCACATATCAATGAGTGAAGTCCGATTCAAGTTTAAGCTCAATGATAAGGGGCCTCCTTTTTATAGCCGAGTCTGAACGGCGTGCCGCAGAGCGACACCTCTTTGGAGAGAAGTTTTACATGGCATAGTACCTCACAAATGTTGCCAGCATTAGGAGGGGAAAACCAAGCGGACATGGTAACCTCTGCGCTACGGTGGAGAGAGTTATTACCACCGACCTTTTATTTTAGTAATGTTTCATATTATAGGAGTTCTCGAAAGGAGTCGACTTGATTATAAAACTGACCCAGACAAATGCTCTCAGATGTAACGACACACCAAAAACTATCACGGGAGAAAATGGGACTAGTAGACAAATAGCTTTTACCAGAGAAAGCCGACTCAATTATCGCACAGTTTAACTGTTTTAATGTAATTATACAATTTTTATTAGTTTTTATGATTCTGATGTTTAATCTTAAATATTGTTACAATTATTGCAATTGCGTAAACAGATCTCCAGACTAAGTTTGACGACGTCCATCGAAATATTCAATAGAACTTTTAAATAAAAAGGCATTTATTTTTTGTCTTTTATTTAAGGGACCTACAACCGAACTAACTTGGAAAAGAAAAAATTTATTTATTTAACTGAACGATTGACGTTTTTTAATCGTATTTTGCCAGCTGCCATAGACGCACTTCATATTCACACCTTTACCATCTGTGATAATAATGCGGTAATGAGTTTGCTTGCCAAGATTTGAACATTACTTTACATTTGAACTAATTAACAAATTTACTGTTAAATATTTAGCGACATAATATTACGAAAGGGAGTTCTGGTAGATATACGAAGGCTGCTATATATATTTCTGGCCAAATAATGAAAATGCAAATAACTATCATCACAAATCGTTTTATTGTTCTTCAAAGTTCTTCTTCGGCATAATTCATACAATTTTGCATGCGATCGTCGAATTACTTTTTGAATTCCAATTGAGCCAAAGACCAAAGCAAGGTTATTGAACGGTTCAACAGCATTTTCTGGCGACGAAAATCGTTGACCACGAATTTTTTCTTAAATGGAATTCATTGGGTTGCAAGTCAGCGCTTTACGGCGAATGAGCCATTAATTCGACGTTTTTGCCGGTCAAAAAGTCGATGATTTGAGTCAATGGGTGAGAGCTCGCTTTTTCATGGTGAACAATGATTCATCTTCTCTTGTTCAGCTTATCGTATATCTCTATACTTCAGACAAACCATCAGACTCACTTAGACATTTTCGTCCATTGTGATACCACAGGAACAGAAGAAGGAAGATGCCTTATAGTTCCTACAGTTGAATCATCCAGATCACTTTAAAAAGCCAAATTAATTGCGAATGTTCATTACATCCGCAAAATTGGACAGGTTCTCAAAGAAATGAGAACCTAAAGTGGAGCTCTTTCTGATTGCTAGTGCGGGACACACACACAGAAGGTGTTCTATAGTCTCTTCTTCTTCGATGCCCTCACAGCTTCTGCAAAACTAGTTCCTGGCAAGGGGTATCCTTTTCGATATGACCAGTTCTAGACCTTTAGAGTACACCCCAAAGCCCAACTGGTTGTTTTGTTTGGAACCATCGGTATAGAAGTCTATGTAACTTCTGTTACCAGTGATATCGTAGTTCCAATCGGTTTGAAAATGACCTTCGTGTCCCTCCCCCACTAGACATTGTCCATACATTCTCATCCTCCACGGAGCTGCAGAATTCTACCCAGGATTTTATCTGAGCCTTTCTCAGCTCGCCCTTATATCTTCTTAACTCAGCCTTATAGATGTCCCAATCCCAAGGTGCTCTCGTGCTTTTGCTCTGTTGAAGAGTTTTGTGCAGTCCTTCCTTAAACCAACCAGCTCTGGGATCCACCATGGCAGTCGTTGTTTACCCCTTGGCTTGGCACTAAGACATGCTGACACAAGCGAGTCATTCAGTGCCGAAATTTATCCCAATCCGCCTGTCTTCTGTTAAGCCGAGTGGCCACTTCCGCGGTATTTTCTTCAAAGGCTGAAACTTATACAACGATGATCAAAGAAGATGTGGTCATCCAGCACATCCCAGTCGTATATTCATCCACTTATATCTTTCGATACAAATGTAATATCTAGTACCTCGTGCCTGTTCCTGGTAGTAAAGGCCGTTTTATCCCCTTTATTACAAATCGCCAGATTGCAACTCACTGTGTACTAGTAGCACTTCCTACAATGAAGCTCTTCTTCTCTACAGAAGCGGCTTCAACCAACGACTTTAGGTTTGAAGGCGACATCTCTGAATCGTGTCCCATATATGGGGAAGCCAGCCAGTAATGAAACTTGTTTATTTCGAGTCTGGCTACTACTAAATCTTCAGCGCTTAGCTACGGAAGAAGAAAAACTTTTTGACTATTCTTTGCGAGAATACAGGCTTTGTGTCTCCCATTCCCCGTACCCTTAAGTAGTTTAAATCCCGGAATTCTTAGTCCACAAACCATTCCTCCACACACCAATGGTTCCTGGATAAGAACCACCTCAAATTCCGCTGCCATACGTAGGACCTTTAGTGCCGCCGAAGCGACCTTACAATGGTGGAGATTTATCAGTAGAAAAGGGACCATAGTCGAGATTCAAAACTTCTAGCACTGTTGTGTTAGTCTCGTCTTCTGATACCACCAGGAGTTCATCCTCACAAGATTCGTTAGATCTTGTCATGATGAGCTTCCGCATGCATTCATGATGAGCTTTCTCAGAACACTAGACACTTGCGGTGTGGACGTTTCCTCCTGAGATGCTTCACTAGCTGCTGCTGTCGAAGTACTTTTTGAGTTCCGTGCTTCCCCGCTGGCGCACACCTTGAGCCCAGTCCAACTGGATGACCCACCCACACAGGGCTTAGCGGGTCCCGTTTTGGCAAATGTTCCTTAGGCAAGTGTTCAGCAACAACTACTGAGTCGTCCAACCTCACCGCTTCCATAGACCTTCAGTTTCAGCTTGTTGGATCCGTACAATACAACCCCTACAGATTTGTTGAGGTGTGCGAGACAGCCAGAGACAAACAAATAGTGGTGTACCACTCAGAACTGAATTGTGGAACAGTCGCCACATGACTATTTTTGGCGATGAATCAGGCGATCATTTGCTTTGAGGTGCTACTTCCATGAACAACTTTCGTTGGATTTGACTCGTCTTCGAAATCTCACACTGTCGATTGTTTCGTTCTCATTTATCACTTGTGACGATCTTATAAAAGTCTTTTGAAGCTCTACGATTGTATTTTTCCAACATTTCTTTCCACCAATCGATACGAGCGTTTTTAATACCCTCCACCATAGGACGGGGGTATACTAATTTCGTCATTCTGTTTGTAACTCCTCGAAATATTCGTCTAAAACCCTCTAAAGTATATATATTCTTGATCGTCATGATATTTTAAGTCGATCTAGCCATGTGCGTTCGTCTGTCCGTCCGTCTGTCTGTCGAAAGCACACTAACTTTCGAAGGAGAAAAGCTATCGGCTTTTAAATTTTGCACAAATACTTTTTATTAATGTAATGTATTAATGTCGGTTGGGATTGTAAATGGGTCATATCGGTTCATGTTTGGATAGAGCTGCCATATAAACCGATCTGGGATCTTGACTTCTTGAGGCACTAGAGGACGCAGTTCTTATCCGATTTGGCTGAATTTTTACATGAGATGTTTTGTTATAGTTTCTAACAACTCTGTCAAGTATGGTTCAAATCGGTTCATTACGTGACACAGCTGTCATATAAACCGATCTGGGGTCTTGACTTCTTGAGTCTCTAGAGGGCGCAAGGGTATATAAGATTCGGCCCGGCCGAACTTAGCACGCTTTTACTTGTTTTCTTCCTTTTGAGCGATTGTCAAATTGTGCGGCATCCAACGAGAACAAATTTTTTTACGGCCAGATGTTCCTGCAATATCGAATGTGTGTTGATGGGATAAATACCTAAAGATGCCTCTCTCTCACGGTATGTCATATGATGATCTTGTAAATTGATTTTTTTTGCCAAAATACTTTTTTCAAGTCACTGTTAACAACATAAATTATGGTCGTCCGACAAAACGTTCTGATTACGATTATGCGAGAAAATGTCATAACTTCCAATGGCGATGTTAGATTGCACCTGGCAACACTTGGCATCGCTTAGGCCAGATATACATTTATAAAGCAGCCATGGTATCTTATGTCACCACTAAAATGCCAACATTTTTAAAATATGTCTAACCAAAAAAAATTTCTTTAAACATAAATATAATAACGTTTAATGAGTTTCAAAAAATGCAAATTTTGTCCATTAATTAAGGAACAAGCCAAACTTGTCACATATCAATGAGTGCAGTCCGATTCGAGTGCAAGCTCAATGATAAAGCGCCTCCTTTTTATAGCCGAGTCCGAACGGCATGCCGCAGTGCGACACCTCTTTGGAGAGGTTTTACATGACATAGTACCTCACAAATGTTGCCAGCTTTAGGAGGGGAAAACGACAGCTGACAATTTGTTCTGATGGTCTCGCCAGGATTCGAACTCAGGCGTTCAGCGTCATAGGCGGACATGCTAAGCTCTGCGCTATGGTGACTTAATGAGTTTCAAAGAATATATTTCTTGTTTTTTTTTGAATTGTTTGTGAAGAAGATTATAATTTTACCTTGGACATAATTTGATCCGAAAGTTTCCTTACTTTTTCCTCTGTGTAAGTAAATAGAGGTATTCCCTATTTATTAAGCAATAGCTTAAAGTACCTAAATATAGAATAAAAGTTGTTTAAGTTATTCCAACACGTGTTTTAAGCCGCAATTAGGAAGTTCAATAGACTAAAAATGTTGCATGACATTGATTTCTTTATTCGCCTTTAATTAATTTATACAGTTGTTAGAAATATATAATTTATTAAATTAAACATTCGTCTATGCGAATGAAAAAAAACACAACGCAAGTATATAGGAGTAAAGTTCGACCAGTTCGAATTTTATATACCCTACATCATGGATCTTTCTAACCGGAAGTTCTTAGAAATATAATTTTATGTTAGCCAATAATAGGATGACAAATAAACCCTTTTGTCATCCTATTAAGGAACACGGGAAACTTCTCACATATAAATGGGGGCTGTCCGAAGTTTGAGCTCAATAATGAGGAAGTCAGTTTTTACAGCGGAGTCAGAACGGCGCTCAGTGTTGCTAAATCGAGAAATCATGGAAATAATTCTGGAACTTTTGAACGGATAGAGGTATGCACACGAACCTTTTCATAGTCAATGTCGAGGAGTCCAATAAGTATGCAAAATTTGGGGACTCTAGTGGGTCCAGAGGCTGATCCATGCGGCTTGAAAGTTGGTCACCTCGAATATGTCAATTTTTGTTCTGCTTGCCATACAATCATTTATGAACCGATCGGCTTGATTTAAGACAAAGCTCGTAAAACTTTACAAAAAAACATGCGGAAATGTCCAGTGTATCCCTAACGGCTTATGAGTTATTGAACCAATTTTTTTTTTAAATTTATAAGCAATCTGAATCTGTATATAAGTAAAAAATCGGTCGACAAATGTCTTCGCAAATCAAAAAATACGAGGTCAGCCTACAATTTTTTGACTCCTTCGGAGGAATTTTTCACCTCAAGAATGCATTGGCCTAAGATCTTAAATCGGGAGATCTGTCTATATGGAAGCTATAAATGAAGATAAAAACCGATTTGAACCATTTTCAGCACGAATATCGAGGATCTTAGCACATATCATTGTGTCAATTTTAGCCCAATCGGGTAATAAATGCTGATTTTATGAGCATAAGACCAAAAATCGGGAGGTCTGTCTATATGTGAGCTATATATAAGTTATAGACTGATATGAAGCATATTCAGCACAGATATCGAGGGCTCCAAAACAAGTTGTTGTGCCAAATTTCACGGAAATTGGGTAATAAATGTGGCTTCAATAGTCCTAGGACCTTAAATAGAGAGACCGGTCTATATGGGGGTTATATTAAGATACAGACCGATCTGGACCATATATAAGACAGACAGAAAAAAAAATTGCTTGTATTTTTTTAGTCTTCTACTTTTATGGTTTGACATAACTTCAGGTTGCCCTTACTATATAGAAATTGGATTAGAGCATGCATATAAGGCAAACAAAATATTTCGTTTTGCATTTTCGAAAACCGGAATATGCCTGATAGTCCATACAACCCAAAGTTTGTTTGCAAAGTTTCAGCTCAATATCTTCTTTTTTAAAGACTGTAGCGTGATTTCAACAGTCGGACGGCTAGGTCGTCTTAGATTTTTACAAGTACCAGGAATATTTCGTTGTGTTGCAAATGGATTGACAAAATGAATATACCCCCATTCTTCGATGGTAGGTATATAAATATCAAGAAAAGGTTTTCTAAGGACAAAATTCATTTTAAATTTTGTTTTTTAAAAAATTTTTATTTAGAGATCATTTCTCTTACAAAAAAATTGTAAGTAAAAACAAATTTTCGATGTTCGAGTTGCAAACCGATTGACGAACTGAGCTACCTCTCATCTTTTGTCTAAGTGTTTACAAAATATACAAATTTTAATAAAATTAAATAATTATGATGTAGTTTAATGTCTTTTAGTAGTTAGTTGTGGTTAATATAAGAAAAGCAAAAGGAATTTAACGCCGATTATTTCGCAAAATTAAATTTAAATCTCTTCTGTGAAGCTCGCTATTTATAATTAAATCTCTTATAAAGGAATTGATATTTATCATCTTTGCTCCAATTCTACGTATTAAATGGTAGTCATTGTGGTCCGTCGGGAATAAATGATAGTTAAGATATTAAAAGAAGCATGACAGCATTCGGAATGAGTTAAGATATCTATCTGTGCCTTAAACTGCAGTTTGACAGTGTAATTCAAAATCTTAGTGGAAACGGATGTATTACAAAATTATCGAAGGGCAATTGTACAGCAATATCTTAAAAAGTCAAAACAGTTAAAAATCAACAAAATTCTTTCCTTGATCAAATTTTATTTAATATTTGTAATAAATGACTGAAGAAAAGGAATACATTACCGACAATACAAAGGCTGTAAAGCATCGTTGGTTTATTTTAGAACCAGCTGTATTTTTGATCTTCGTTGCAACAAATCTAACAGGTATTTCAATATTTTCCCAAATATAAACAAGTATAAAAATTATTTTTCGTATCTAACCCTAGCGGCTGTGTATCAGAATCAATTATTATATCAAACTTGCACGGTTATATTTCATTACAATGAAACTCAATGCGAACCTTTGCTGGGGGTCCAACGTGAAACGGATGAAATTAAAGTAAGTAGAGTGACAGAATTTCTTCTGAGTCCAAGTTACCCAGCAAATATTTACTTGGTATGTACATGTCATTATTTTTGGCATGTAAAATAATGGATAACTTATTATCCTTAGATTTACTCGCAGCTAAAATATAACGATTTGTCAACAGCAATACCGTCCGTGTAGTACAAATGTCATTACACACAGCATTCGATGAAGCTCAAGAATAAGCACTTATTTGTAATAATAGAAAAGAATCATTATTAAAATCTTGGTATTGACAAAAATGCAAAAAAGGCGGAAAAAATTTTATTATACCAATGAGTGCTATTCGTTACAAGGTTAAGCTCAATGATAAGGGACCTCCATTTTATTGGCGAGTCCGAATGGCTTACCGCAAAGCGAGACCACTTAGTAGCACTAGGAGGGAAGTACTGTGGCATTATTAATATAAAAAATATTTTTAATTTTTTCTACCTCCCCACAAATCCGTTGATTGGTTCGCCTGCTGTGGGCGTAATTTTAAAGAAATAAAAAATTTAAAAAAATCATTTTGCCGGTCCGAGTGAGTCTTCTGATGTACTACTAAATTCACTCCCATGTGTTAGAATATTGTGCCTATAAATGGAATTAAATCTTCAATAGAATTAAAGTTTTCTTTTGTGTTGTTAAGCTTACTTTGAAAGAAGAAAATAGTGTATTAGTCAAACAATCGTAATGTGGCTGAATGCGTAGATCGTTTGATTTGAAAACGGAAGGTTCTTGGTTCAACTCTCGGCTGCGATGAAGGAAAAGTTTTAATTTCAGTTATAATTTAAATTATTTATTATATTTTTAGCAACGTTCAACAAAGATAATATGTCATTATTTTTTGACAACTTGTATGCTTAGGCATCAGTACTTATTTTTGAACTATTGGTATTCTTGTGCCGAAGGACTTTCCTCTCAGGACGTCGCCATGTAAAAGTAATTAGAAATGATGCCTTACAATAAGTAGTTATTAGGTTTTTAATGAGCTTACCTTTCATGTTAGTTGCTAATGATAGCCTGTGTTCTAGTTAGTTTTGATTAACCACTACGAACGGTAGCAGCGCTTTTTTGATCAAATTCCAATGAAATTTTGTTTTTGGAGGAAATTTTCTTCTAATTTTGTTACTAACGAAAATTTCATTGAAACTTTGTTATTAAAGCAATTTTTGTCTTAAACAAATTTTTATTAACATTTTGTTTTTAGAGAAATTTTCATGGAAATGTTGTCTTTAGGGAAATTTTCATTTAAATTTTGCCTTAAGCCTAGTACTGATTTCATTCATAGCGATGATGCCTGAAATTATTGCGAAATCCGACGGATTCTATTCTTCGCCAAAACACAAACAACAGCACACAACAAAGACAACATCATTGAAACAGAGTTCATTATTGCCCATTTCGTGAGCATTTAATTACATTGTCAATTAATTGAAGCAAAATTTTTTATTGACGCAGCGACATGTCGCTGCCAGTGTTGCCATTCAAGAAAATTATTTCCTACCAATATTAAAGAAAAGTCCTACCAAACGCGACCAAAACCTACAAAATCTTCTACAAGCGAAAATGCAAACTAGACCAGTTCGTCTTAAGATTCATAGAGGATCATGCCATGTCCCTCCGTCTTTCTGTTGAAATCACTCTACAGCCTATAAAAATATAGGTCATAGTTAAAGATGGAGATGGAAAGATGGAGGCCACCATAGCGATTCAAATCCTGACGAGAACATTTGAAAATTTTTCAACAGTGGTTATTCCTTCCTAATGCTGGCGACATATGTAAGGTACTGTACCATATGGTATGGCATCCGTGTAAAAACTTCTCCGCAAAGAGGTGTCGAACTGCGCACGCCGTTCGAACTCGGCTGTAAAAAGGAGGACCCTTATCATTGAGCTTAAACTTGATTATAAGACGTTTGCCCCTGTTCCTTAATGGAATGTTCATGGGCAATTTTGTGTAGTTAAAGATGACTTATATATGGATATAGCACCCATTATACCGATTTCCCGATAAGAAATCTTGAAAAATTTTATTTTGGCCCGATTTCGATGAACAACAATGTCTCCTGCTTTACTACCCATTTCTGCCGTTACAGTGAGTTGCATTGTACCACTTAGCACCCAAGTATGGGCCAGATCTGTAGCTGCCATATAGCCTGATCTTCCGATTGAAGGCAATCGGACGAAAGCCGAATTTTTACCCTGCATTTGCAAATTTGGTGCAGAAACCTTGACTCTTGTACGAGTTGTAGTCAATAGCAGAAGTTATTAATTTTTTTTCTCCGAAATTTGAAACACTGAAACCCCTTAAACAGTATAAGACCCCCGACGTCCAAGCAGAGTAAGTGAGGAATATAGTCTAAATCGGGTCATGAGAGGCTTATAATAATTATATCAGATGATTTTGTTTGAAACTTTAAGCTCGAGGTCAAAGTGGTACCGATTTTTAAAAAAATACCGAAAAAATATCACATAACATATGGATTGCAAATAAAAGATATTTTAGAGTAGAATACAAATCTGATATATATTTTCAGAGCCAAGCCACTGAGTGGGCTCCCCGGCACCCAAAACACCCTCCCAAACCGGACATGTTTGCAAACTACGGATATATGGTGCTCAAAGGTATTTGGGAGTAGGTACGAATATGATATTAGTATTCAGGGCTAACTGTCTACGACGAGACGACGCCCCCCCCCCCCCCCAAAAAAAAAAATAACGCCCAAATAAGACATATTTTCTCATCATGACAATTTGGAGCCCAAAGAGATGTTAATAGTTAAAACCAATGGCAAAATAGGGTTCAAATACCCCATCCCAAAACACCCCTAAATCGTACATATTTACCGACCATGGCAATATGGAGCTCAAATGAAAGGTATTGGGGAGTAGAGCACGAAACTAATACCAACTTTCAAGGCCAAGTTTCTTGGGGTCTACCACTTCCTCAAAACACCCCCCACACAGAACTTATTTACTGGTCATGGCCATACGGGCTCAATAAAAGGAATTTGGGAGTAGAATTCAAATCTGATATCCAAACGTGGGACCAAGAGTTTGGGGTAGAGCTGGCAAAATATCGATGGCACTATCGATATTTAAATTTTTGACTGAATATCGATTGATTTTTTCCAATGGATACTATCGCAAAAGTTAAATTTTTTTGGAAAATTAAACAAAAGTAAGCAATCGAACATTGAATGCATCCTTTTAGATGCATTGCACCTATAGAGGGCGAAATTTTTTCCGATTAGGCTAACATTTTATACAATGATTTCTCGCATGACTTCCAACTGACTTTATTTATCTTATTTGGTCTGTGCATTGATATTACTTCAATATAAATCGATCGATCTTGAAGTATAGGCGATGGCAAATTTACGATAGTATCGATATTATCGATATTTATTATTAAAACTATCGAAAATATCGAATGTTGGGATTATCGATAGTTTGCCAGCTCTAGTTTGGGGGACGCCTCATCTCATACACTCCCCTTAAACCAATGGCATTATGGAGTTTAAATAAGGGCAATTTGAGAGTAGACCACGATGCTGATAGTTTTTCAGGGCTAAGTATCTGAAGAACCACCCCACACTCCAAAACACCCATAAATCGGACATACATATTTGGCGACCATGAATATGGGGCTCAAATAAAAGGTGTTTGGGAATAGAGCACGGAATAGATACCCACTTTCGGGACCAAGTTTCTGGTGGTCAACACCTCCCCCAAATCCACGTACCACCACCCTGGAAACTTTCCCACTCCCAAAATCTCCATGAGATCATAGGGATCAAATATTTTTTTTGTTTAATAGAGTTCATCTAACATCTAAACTTAGATGACCCTTAACCCTCTGAGCGAATTCATAGACTTATAAAGATCATATGGGAGTCAAAGACATTTAAATTGTAATACTGTTAGTCAAGCGATATCATTGCGTATCATTTGCGTAGCAAGGTATTTCAAAAAAAGCTCTTTAATTGTCGAAAATAAATATTCAAAGGATAATTTTTTTTCCATATAATATGAAAGAAGGCATAGCGGAAAGGGCCAAGTTCGGCTAGTTTTCTTTAAAAAAATCATCTGTCAATTTTTTTTTTTGTTTCTTTGTTTTTTTCTATTTCAGAAAATCGAAATTGAGGTTCAACCATATGTATCTAGAATATTGATGGCTCGCTCCTTGTTGGAAAGTATAATTCCGGCCATTGTAAGTTTATTTATTGGACCCTGGTCGGATAAATTTGGACGCAGGCCTGTAGTATTGGCAACATTTACAGGTAAAAACCTTATAGAAGCCTTTTGTTGAGAGTTAATCTAAATAAGGAAAATTTCAAGGCTATGTAACAAGTTCCATTATTTTGACCATATTATGCGCTATTGCTGGGAAAGTTAATTTGAGTCCATGGCTGTTTTTAATATCATCAATACCTGCGGTTTTAAGTGGTGGTAATTGTGCTTTGATAACAGGCATCTATTGTTATATTTCTGATGTTGCTGATGACAAGACTAAGGCGTCTAGGTGAGTGCTAATATAAAGAAATGAAGTTAGCTGGCGAACTCAAGGACTCTATAATTATTCAGAATGGTCCTTAACGAAGTTTCACTTTGTCTGGGCATGATGATTGGCAATATCTCCAGCGGCTATGTGTATGCGGCCACAAATGCCTTTATCACTTTTGCCATATCCGCCGCCCTGAATTCCTTGGCTTTGTTATACTGCTTTATATGGGTGGTTGAAAGTCTAAAATCGGAGATGATTGATAGAGGTGTAAGTGATATATATACAGTGGCACAGAAAAGTGTACATAACCCACTCAATAAACACGTTATTCAAAACAATTTTTTTTTTTTTGTATGAAAGAGTTTTTCTGCCAATTGTCTATAGTTTCTTAATTTGTTTACCATGGTTGCCAGTATTATAATTAGCAAAAATTTTTTGAAAAAAGTTTTATCCTAACTACGTTACGGTCAGTTTACACAACTGCCATTTATGTAAAAGTATATAGACATATCTGCGCCACTGTATATATTTACCTTTCTTAGGCTCTTGAATAGTGAATGCTCGTTTTTTGATTATCTCCCTTAGTCTAAAATCAAAGAATTCTTCCGTTTCGAGTTGGTTAAAGACTTATTCGTGACCTGCATAAAGAAACGGCCCAATTATGATCGTGTCATTATCTGGCTAACTCTTATGTCTCTAACATTCGCCGTTTTTGCCATGGAGGGTGATAACAATGTGACTTATCTGTTTGTGCGTAAACAATTTGAATGGACCCTGCAGGATTATAGCTTCTTTTCGGCTGGTCGTATTGTGGCCCAAGTTATTGGTAGTGTTCTGGGAGTCTATATACTAAGAAAGGTAAAGGATTGTTTTTAAAAATTTGAATATGTCTCATCATTAGTAAAATTTCCCAAATATATTTTCAGTTACTAAATTTTTCCATACTCTCTATGACCATGATTGCTTTAACCAGTTGCATTTTGGAGAGCACCTCTAGGGCCATAGCAACTCATGGGTGGGTCTTGTACATTGGCCTTGCTTTGGGATTTATGCGTGGTATTTTGGGGCCCATGTCTAGAGCCATACATTCCTTTGTTACACCGCCATTGGAAGTGGGTAAGTTGTGTATGTTGCCCATTGTTTGGAAAAAAGGTTGTTATTTCTTCGATTACAGGTAAAGTTTTCGCATTGACCACTTCGTTGGAGTCGTTGACGCCTTTGATAGCCGCCCCCTTGTATACTTCCCTATACAGTTTAACACTATCCACACACCCGGGTATTTTCAATTGCATAAGCGCCTCCCTATATACGCTTGGCTTTAGTTTTATGGTGTAAGTAGACAAGTGCTAGAGTTGGCACTATCGATAATATCAATATCTTATTTTTTATCTGAATATCGATTTTTATTTTTTCTATCAATACTATCGGCAAAGTAAAATTTTTTGCAAACTTAACTTTAAAAATACCCACAATCCATTGGAAACCGGTCAATTAAAAAACGGAAAGAGTTTTTTGCAAACTTTAACAAAAATATGCGATCCGAAAGTAAATGTGTCCTTTAAGATGTTGTTGTTGTTGTTGTTGTAGCCACATTTTCATGTGTAGGTCGCAATCCTCGTCAACCTCCGGTGTGAGCAAGCTCATTCCGGTCCAAAGGACCGACCGCCGCGGGAACAAGGTGGCCATTGGTTATTTAAAGGCGCCAATAACTCGCCTTGTCATATCGAACATCATAGGAACTCAGTATTTGTGCAAGAGCCGGTGCCACCCGGCCTCTCACTGAGACTTTCCACTCGATACCGCTGTTATTCCGTATGGAGCATTCCTCTATCCGCAACCTGTGGACTTATCTGATCTTAATCATTTTGTATAAAATTTAATTTATACAAAATGTTTGTCATATTCTAATCTTTCAATATTTTTTATTAGACAATAGTCTGTAATTTCAGACAAACGTTTGTATATAAAAGTTATTCATAGCTCAAACATTTTTTTATAATTGTTTTTTTCTTTTTGCTTTTTTCAGCGCTATTTTTGTGTTGCACAAGTGTAAAGGCAAATCATCGACCTATGAGAATATAGGGGGCTAGTCACCAATTTTGTTATTGTATTAAAAACTTCAAAGTATTAAAATATCGAATAATGTTATTTATGTTTCGTTACATTCGTTATCATTTGTTTCATTTTCTTCAATGTATCTTAGTTAAAAATTTTTTTAGAATAAACACAAATTGATCGTTATATTATTGAATAAGTAAAAACACACAAAAGCTGTGGTGCTGCCATGACATAAGTAAACAATTTTTTTCGCGAAGTGCCCTATCTGTCAACGAGTTTTGGTTGCGTGTGTGTGTGTTATAGTCAAAAACCATGACACATACAAACAACGAAAAATTGCGCTGACTAGTAACATACACAAAATCAGAGTTGCACTAATCACTGATTTCGACAGATAGTGCACCCAATATTATGTTGTTGGGCAACTGCCACTACCTGTAAATAGATATATGTATCTTGGGTGCAGCTCCTTCTATACTCACCATGAGAATATTCGAGGGGCATACGGATACCCGGAATCCAATTCCTGATGACAGTGTAGAATCTACACCGCTACTAATCTGAATGTGTTCAGCATAGCATTGGCAGCAGAAGTCGAGGGGTTACCAACTGATACTTTCAAGCATAGTATTCTGTAAAACATGGGAAATTGTTTTGACAATTTTTTTAAGCAAGAAACACTTTTTTATTTTTAAAGATTATAACAATAATTTTAATTTCTCTACTAAGGCGCGATGAAGCCCATTTTTGGCTCAATGGGTACATAAGCAGATTTGTCGTTTTTAGAGGGAAGCCAGAAGTGCAAGAGCTTCCAATGCATCCAGAAGAAGTCACAGTTTGGTGCGGTTTATGGGCTAGAGCCATCATTGGACCGTACTTCTTGAAATATGATTCGAATCGTAACGTAACAGTGAATGGTGGGCTCTACCGTGAGTTGATATCCAAAATTTTTTTGACCAAAATGCAAGGGCTTGGCTTGCATGACATGTGGTTTCAATAAGGCATTGCCACATGCCACACAGCACGCGTAATAATGAACTTATTGAGAAACGATTTTGGTGAACAATTTATTTCACGGTCGGGACCGGTCAATTGGCCGCCTAGATCGTGCGATTTAACGCCTTTAGATTATTTTGTTATGTTTATTCGTTAAAGCTCATGTCTATACAGACAAGCCCGCTTCAATTGACGCATTGGAAGACAACATTGAAGCATTTATTCATGAGATACAGACCGAAATGTTGGAAAGAGTATGCCAAAATTGGACTAAGCCATTTGAGGCTTTGAGGCGCAGTCAATTGCATGAAATAATCGTCAAACATTAAATAACAATATATGGACCGTATTATCAATTCAAATAAAGATTTCATATTTTTTTTTTTTTTTTTTTTTGATTCGCTTTAGCTTTGTCTGTCTGTCTTTCCATGTTAATTTGTGCATGGTGAAACAATTAAAGGTGGTCTCATTTGTACAAAAACCACAAATCATATGGCGCAATCTGCCATCTTGTCATCAAGCTGATCAACGTTTTTCCAACATACACAAAGAAAGTTGTATGCGTGTGTGTATACGTGTGCGTAAATGAGCAGAGATTAGCATGGCCGCCTATGACAAAGAAATTTGTATGCGTGTGTGTATACGTGTGCGTAAATGAGCAGAGATTAGCATGTCCGCCTATGACGCTGGGTTCGAATCCTGGCAAAAACATCAGACAATTTTTCAGCGGTGGTTATCCCCTCCTAATGCTGGCGACATTTGTGAGGTACTTTGCCAAACTTCTCCCCAAAAGAGGTGTCGCTCTGCGGCACGCCGTCCCGTATCATTGAGCTTAAAATCGGTCGGCACTCATTGATTTGTGAGAAGTTTGTCACAGTTCTTTAATGGAATGTTCATGGGTAAATTTGCAATTTGCAAAATGAGCAGAGAATAAGCGAGAAGGAAAATAACAACAAAGAGAATGCAAGAAAATCTATCATCTTAATACCACCTTTTTAATTCCGCCTTGATTTGTGTACAAGGTGCAGGTCACAATTTTTTGTCAGGTCGTCTCCAAATTGTATACGGGCATCTTTTTTGGCCTAGAGACGAAGCCTATTGAAATTGGAAAAATTCGGGTCAGACTTAGATATAGCTCCCACAAATCTTCCACATAATCAAATTAAATTTTTTAGAAGTTTCCTATGAAAATCAAATATCGAAAAAATTATTTCTAGTGTTTCCTTCAACTCAATTTAGACTACTTCCCCTTCTTGTGATGCAATGGCTTTGGAACTTTACATGCAAAAAGCTTTGGGTTCCCTGATAAATAAGAAAATAAATTTCATATTTTTATGAAGTATAGTTTAAACAAGTAAAACCGTGCTAAGTTCGGCCGGGCCGAATCTTATATACCCTCCACAATTGATCGCATTTGTCGAGTTCTTACCAGTATCTTTTTTAGACAATCAAAGGATAAAGGAAAATAATTGAATTGAGTGTTGGAGACCACAGTAGAAGTCTATTTATAAAATTTTTAAAATTTCAGCGAAATCGAACAAGAATCGGGCTTTTTAGGGGCTCAAAAAGTAAAATAGGGAGATCGGTTTATAGGGGAGCTGTATCAGGCCGAAGACCGATTCAGACTATATTAGATATTGAAGGTCATGGGAGAAGCCGTTGTACAAAATTTCAGCCAAATCGGATAATAATTACGCCCTCTTGAGGCTAAAGTCAAGATCCCAGATCGATTTAAATGGCAGCTATATCAGGTTATCGACCGATTTACACCATACTTGTCATAGTTGTTGGACATTATAACGTTATAACACCGCACGCAAAATTTCAGCCAAATCGGATAGGAATTGCGTCCTCTAGAGGCTCAAGAAGTCAAGACCCCAGATCGGTTTATATGACAGCTATGTCAGGCTATGAACCGATTTTAACCATAATTGACACAGTTATTAGAAACTACAACGAAACATCTCATGCTAAATTTCAGCCAAATCAGATAAGAATTGCGTCCTCTAGTGGCTCATGAAGTCAAAATCCCAGATCGGGATCCGATATGGCCCATTTACAATACCAACCAACCTATGCTTATAAGAAGTATTTGTGCAAAATTTCAAGCGGAAAGCTTTACTCCTTTTAAACTTAGCGTGCCTTCGACAAACAGACGGACGGGCGGACATGTCTAGATCGACTTAAAATATTATGACGATCAAGAATATATATACTTTATGGGGTCTTAGACGAATATTTCGAGGAGTTACAAACAGAATGACTAAATTAGTATACCCCCATCCTATGGTCGAGGGTATAAAAACGCCAAAAAAATATAAACCAAACATTTTCCTCGAATTTACATTTATTTACACCAAATTACTTGTTCGTATGCAGCATACAAATTATGTTAAAAATTTCAATTCATTTCATTTAGTTTTTGGGAGCTTGTCAAAATGTTAAATCCAATTTACCTTAACTAGGAACCATAATTAAATATTTATACATATATTAAAAAAACATAAACTTCATATGATTAAGGTCCCTTATCTCTATGATATCGGCAGGTTAAGACCAAAATACTTGGTATTTGGAAGACTTAACTCAATGTCGTAGTAAAAGTAGATATATGTATATATTGAATTATTTAAATACATTTGGATTATAAATGAAATGTTTATAAAGCTTTAATAGAAAATTACAATACTATAACATTTCAAAAAAAACGTATACAATTTGTCTATTTACTTAGATAAATTGAAAGTTAATGGGGTATTGATCTAATAAGTGATCAAATTTGCAAGAATTTTCGGTGTTTAAATATTTTCAGCAATCTTTTTTTTATTTTATCCTGCCAACAACTTAAATTTGGTCAAATGTACATACATATTTATATACAAAATATTGTGAGAGGTATTTTACCGTTTAGTTGTAAAAGCAAAAATTATAATTATTTATATAGAAGGTACACTTTGGAAAAATACATCCGTTAAAAAAGGTATCACTGCCCTTGTACAATACAATTGTTCTATTTAAAACAAAAATACATTCACTTTTCATACTACTTATATTAACTTCCTATAGCCTGATAGGTAGCAGTTTGACCCATGGATTTCTGTATACCAAATATTGCCCTATAAAAAAAGAAAATATATTAAAAAGTTTGTATACGCATGATTTTTGCTTAATTTAGTATTTAAAAACTTACGATATAAAAGTAAAACATAACAAATATAAGCCGGCACTTATAAAATTGAAAAGGCCTGGATAAAACTCCAAGGTTGCATTATATACCGAAGTGTATAGAGGGGCTGCTATCAAAGGTGACAAGGACTCCAATGAAGTGGTCAAGGCAAATATTTTACCTAAAAGTAAAATGTTTAATACTCATTCAGAAATACGACTCTATTTACCTAATTACTTACCCACTTCAGTTGAGGGGGCCACATGTGAAAGTATGGCTCGCGCCATGGGTCCCATTATGCCACGCATAAAGCCCAGAGTCAGACCTACATATAATTCCCACCAATAAATGGCAGTAGCTCTGACGGTACTCTCTAAAACGCAACTGGCTAAGGAGATCATAGTCATAGATATAATGGAAAATTTAAGCAGCTGAAAAGGTATATATACATATTGTTGAAAAAAATCCTTTTTTTTTTTTTTTTAATTCACATATGACCTACCTTTCTAAGTATGAACATGCCCAAAACACTACCAAAGATCTGTACTATAATACGCGCCGCATTAAACATGCTAAAATCCTTGAGGGTCCATTCAAACTGTTTTCTCACATACAGATATGTAACATTTGAATCACCTTCCATTGTGAATATGGCCACCGTCAAAGCCATCATTGTCAGCCAGATAATGGCACGATCGAAATTGGGCCTTCTTTTGATGCAAGTCTGCACCAAGTCCTTGACTAAATCAAAGCGGAAGAATTCTCTTAGCTTGGACTAAAATAGATAAAGCAGATTTATAAACATCTATGAATTTTCTCTGGCATGTGGTTTAGCTTACTCCAGAATGTATTAGGTCGGGATGTAAACTTTCGACAACAAATATGTACACATAGATAAGTGAAAGCAACATTAATCCGGACGAGATGGCAAAAACGGTTACGGCATTTGTAGCCGCATATAAATAACCACTGGCTACATTACCAATCATCATGCCGGCGCAAAGTGAGGCTTCATTTAAAACCATTCTGAAACAAAAAAAAATAGCGGAAAAGCCTTAATAACTAAAAAAATACAACAATATTCTAAGATATTAAATTAATGTTTAATTTTGAATTGTAGTAGAAAATCAAAATCAAATTGTGACAAAAAATTCTGTAGAATAAAAGTTAAAATAAAAAGTTAAAATAAAAATGTGCGCTCTAAATACTAAAGTAACCTCGAAAAAGAATATGTAAGAATATCTATCCTACCTACCAAATCCTTAATTGTCTCTCATACCACGCCCCTATGTTGGTTTATCTCTGTTATTGTGTCCACATTGCCCGGTGTCTGTTAGCCGGGCAATGACAATGACTCCAACGTCTTATTATCTTCCCCACATGCCTTGCACAGGCTATCACTTGCCGCAGCGAGCTTGCATAAGTCAGCTCGTAGTGCTGCGTCCTGTTGTTGTAGCCACATTTTCATGTGGAGATGGCGATCGTCAAGCTCCTGTAGGTAAGCAAGCTCATTCGGTTCCAATGAGGACCGATCGCCACGGCAACAGGGTAGCCATTGGTTATTCAAAAGCGCCTATAACTCGCCCTGTCATATCGAAGTAATCCCATGGCAGCCGGTTGTACGTACCGGATTGACCCCATGGATTCCTTCATCGGCAAGGGCTGCCTCCTCAGTGCACAACACACTGCTACAACATCAAAACATAGGCTCTCGGTATTTATGCAAGAGCCGGAGCCGCCCGTCCTCTAACTGAGACTCTTCGCTCGATACCACCGATTGTCCGCCACTACTGCTGCAGCTACTCCGTGTGGAGCATTCCTTTATCCGCAACCTGTGGACGTGCCCGTTAGCTCGCAGCTAAGCTTCTTGCGAAAGCCATGAACACCACACAGATCGGACTTCAAAGTTCCACCCTAAGTGGTGTTTATAACTATCCCGTGCCGAGTGTTCCGTTAGGATACCGAAAGCTATATTGACCTCCTTTTTACTTGCTTTCAGTAATAGCCTCGTCTTCTCACGATCCGGATATCCCCATAGAATGTTCATCGTCCTACCGACCGTTCCGCTGTTTCGAAAGGCTTTGGGTTAACGAAGTTTATTGACGGCTGTCCTCTGGCCTTCACTGCAAAATCGTCTGCTCTTTTATTCCCCCTTACTCCATTATGACCCGGCACTCAAACGATGCGAATTGTGCCATCCTAAGAGAAGGCGTTAATATCCTTCTTACACTCCAGAACTGTTCGTGTTCTTGCCGTCCTGGTTGTTATTGCCCTGATGGCCAGTTTACTGTAGAGTTGGTAAACTATCGATAATCGCAACATTCGATATTTTCAATAGTTTTAATAATAAATATCGATACTATCGTTAATTTCCTATTAACCTTTATTTCAAACGAATATGAGAATTAAAAATCAGGTTATCAATGCACAGACCAAATAAAACCAAGTTTAATAAAGTCAGTTGGAAGTCATGACAGAAATCATTGCTCAAAATGTTAGCCTAATCGGATGAAAATTGCGCCCTCTATAGGCGCAATGTATCTTAAAGGATACATTCAGTGTCGGTTTGCTTATTTCTGTTTAGTTTTGCAAAAAAAGTAACTCCATCGAAAAAATAAAAATCGATATTCAGTCAAAAAATTAAATATCGATAGTATCAAGTGTCATCGATGTTTTGCCAGCTCTAGTTTACTCTCCGTAAAGATGTTCACACTCGACGTTCTCGCGTGAACACCACACCACCTCACGCATTCCGTAATCGCACGGATCTCTGTCCCAAGGTTCTCAATATAGACCCCCAGGCCCACACTGTCCTCTAGTTTTGATCCATCTATATGACATGATCTCCCAAATGGCAATACCAGAGTTTCTTGAATTTTCAAGCAGTGTGTAGTACTCAACCTCGAGCGTCATCTTAGATATCCGATAGGAAATCTCTTCTAATCCATCCGGGTTTCCCATCACCGCCTCGATTAAACGGCGATGGTATGACCTCTATCCTCTATCCATTCTCCCATCGCCTTAAGTGTTATAGCCGCAGTGGCTGCCTCACACTTAATCTGTATGGCAATGGGTCGGATATCTGGAATAGGTTTTTATTTTCTAAAATAATACGTTTTTACATGAAAAAAAATATTTTTGTTTATTTTTAATATTTTATGATCATTTCTAGAAGAAAAATGGGTTTAAATTTTATAAAATCACATCTGTTCTCAAAAGTAGTAGACTTTTCGCCATAAATGTATTTTTTAAATATACAATAGAAACCATAAAACGCGTTAAGACGCTAAAACCGTTTATGGGAATTTTACTCCCAAGGGTTTTCCATTTTTTTTTTGTTTTTAAGCTATAAATATATGCTTGCAGTGACCATAAAAGTGACAATCGAGCGTTATATATATGTGGCAGCTATATCTAAATCTGAACCGATTTCTATGAAATTCGCCAGTAATATCGAGAGTCATTAGAAAATCCCTCCTGCGAGAAGAATCGGTTAATAAATGACCATTTTATTGCATTATAACAGCAAATCGGACGAACATATATATGGAAGCTATATCTAAATCTGAACCGATTTTTTCCAATTTCAATAGGCTTCGTCTCTAGGCCGAAAAACAAGCATGTACTAAATTTGAAGACGATCGGATGAAAATTGCGACCTGTAGTTTGTACACAAATTAACATGGACAGACAGACTTAGCTAAATCGAATCAGAAATTGATTCTGATTTGATTGGTATACTACTCAATGGGTCAATCCTCTCTACCTTTTGGGTGTTACAAACAAATGCACTAAGTTATAATACCCTGTACCACCGTAGTGGTGTGGGGTATAAAAATGCTGACCTTGGACAAGCCAGATTTCACTAAAACATGACCTAATGTGACGGGGAAAAATTTTTTTAGTGGTTGCATTCGTTCACTTTATGCCAACCAAAAATGCATTGGGGTAGGTCTTTCCTAGCTCGAGCTAGAATTTTTCTAAGATAGCTTTATTCCTGGATTTTTTTCTAATCATTTGGCGTTAATGGGTTAATACGATCGGCAATGGAAAATGGAATGGAAAGGCAATGAAAGTAATATCTCGATATGTTTCAAACGAAAATACAAAATATTATACCTCCTCATATGATCGTGGGTATTGAAAGTATCTTATAAAATAACAAAACTATAACACTTTGAATTTTAATAAAAAAAATTTTGTCGAAATTCAATTTTTGTGTGTTTTTATACAAAATTTGTTGGAAATTTGATTTCATGAGAATTTCGCCAACATTTGATTTTTATAGACAATGTCGAGAAAATTTGATTTTTCCACAAATGTTTCTATAGTTACCTCAAAGCTCTAGCTCTTGCTTTAGCTACATCAGAGATATAACAATAAATGCCGGTAATTAAGGCACAAGTACCGCCGCTTAGGACTGAAGGCACAGATGATAATAAGAACACCCATGGACTTACAATAGTTTTGGTGGCAATAAAACTTAAGGTGGTTAAAATAATCGAGCCGCATAGATAACCTGTTTATGAAAAAAAATTAAGTATATTTAATTGAATATTCAAAAATTAATGTTTATACCTGTGAATGTTGTTAGGACAATGGGCCTTCGCCCAAATTTATCTGACCAAGGACCAATAAATAAACTAACAATAGCTGGTATTATGCTTTCCAATAGGGAACGAGCCATTAAAATTCTGGCTACATATGGTTGGACTTGGGTTTCTATGCGCTAAAACGATAAGAAAGAACCAAACAAAACATGTTAAGGCATGTATGATACATTCATATGAGAATTTAATCATAAAATTGATCAATTATTTACTACTGAGTCATATTTGCATTTAAATTTTTGGTGCTGCTGTTTTGTGGTTATCTACTATTACCCGTCAAATATGCAATATGGATAAAGACCTATCGCAAACTTGACATATTGTTCGAGATAAAAGGGCAACATGTTTTAAATGTTTTTCCCATCGCATGAATCACCGAAATCTGAACATATTTGTATTGATATACCCATAACTAATTGATTTTTAATTTCTTTAATTTTGTATTTATTTCCATAAGTGTTATTGATAAATAAATGACTTTGTTGATGACTAAAAAGATTTACAAAGTTCTCCAATGTTGAAAGGAAAACCATCTTCTAGTTCCTATAAAAAAAAGAGATAAGAATGGCATCCAAATGGACTATAAAAAATGTGATTAGAGTCAACAATAAATAGACAAATCAAGTGTACGCCCCAGATTTTGTTTATATTCTAACTTAAAGTTCATAAAAAATCGTAAGAACACCATAATCATGCAGTTTTTTTGTTTCTTTCGAAACAAAAAAAAAAATAATCAATTAATATAAATATAATAAATGCATATAAAGTTACACTAGGCAACACTGATTTTGGTCAAATGTAGTGTTTAAGATATCAACAGGAGTATAAAGCAATTTTATATTCCCGAACACCACTTCGAACAAAACGAACGATACGTGGTTTTGAAATAATAGAAAAAGAACAATATTGGCTAATAGATGTTTCTTCGGCTTAAGTTAGAACTGGCAAGCTATCGATGGTTTAATGTTTGCGTCAGTATCGATAGTATTAAACACTATCGATACTATTGGGTTGCCCAAAAAGTAATTGCGGATTTTTTAAAAGAAAGTAAATGCATTTTTAATAAAACTTAGAATGAACTTTAATCAAATATACTTTTTTACACTTTTTTTCTAAAGCAAGCTAAAAGTAACAGCTGATAACTGACAGAAGAAAAAATGCAATTACCGAGTCACAAGCTGTGAAAAAATTTGTCAACGCCGACTATATGAAAAATCCGCAATTACTTTTTGGGCAACCCAATATTTGGGTTAACCAACAATTCCATAATTTATAAGCCAGACGTTATGGTTTTATATTGGAAATTAAGAGAAAACAAAAAGGTATGACATCCATCGATATTTCCACTTAAGAAGAAGAGAAAAACGGACTCGATAGGTCGAGTTCTATAGTATTAAGCATGACATTACTACTAGGTAGTGTACCGTAAATAGCTGAGTACAATTTTTCTCGCGAAGTGCACTATCTGTCAACGAGTTTTGGTTGTGTGTGTGTATTATAGTTAAGAACGATACACACACAAACAACAAACGATACAACAACAACACTACCTGTAAATGAGTACAATGGACATTAAACCCCGTTTATACTGCTCATTAAATCCGTATTAGGGCTCTCGTCAGCTGATTTTATTAAAGGAAAGCAGATGATACAAGGCGGATTTAATAAGGTGGTCTCACGCGAACAGCTGTTAACAGCCGGCCAGGTTTGACGGTATTAAAGTGACAGATTTTTGTTTGCATTCTCTTTGTTGTTATCTTCTTTCTCGCATATTCTCTGCTCATTTACGTACCCGTATACACACAGGCACACAAATTTCTTTATGTGTGTTTGCAAAACGTCGATCAGCTTGAAGAAAAGATGGCGGATCGTACCATATGATATGTGATTGCTGTAGAAATGAGACCACCTTCAATTGTTTCGGCATGCAGATGATCGAACCATTAAATCATCACTGGTTTAAAGAGAGATACCGATAGAGAGGGAGAGTTTCTTTGTATATGATCCAAAAAAAAAACTAAGTCTGGGGATCCCACAAACTTCTAACTTTTTTATTATTTACTACAAAATTTAATGATTTGTATTTATAACGAATATTGGGATATTTAAGTGGTCTATATAAAAATTAAAATAACGCGTCAGTTTCAAAATTACTATGATTATCAATTGTTATCCAACTTTTTGCCACCATAACATTATAATTAGCTTATAATGATAGAAAGCACAAATTTTGCTATTTCAAACTGTTGATAATAAATACAAAGACATTGCTGCAATAAAAATATATTACATTGATAGACATAGATGGAATCACCTTTGTTCCCTAGTAGAGCAACAAAACAAAGCATAAAATGGAAAAAATGACAAAAGAAACAAATAAAAACTGCTTTGGATAGCCAAAATAACATCATCTTGTCCTACGTGGTAGCTCACAAGAAGTGTAACCAAGTTCTCACTGGTATATCTGTCAAATTACAGCTACATGATATTCAATTATCAACTACAACAAAATGTCAATGAAATTGTTTCTAAAGACACAATGTCAATGAAATTTTTTCTAAAGACAAAATTTCAATAAAATTTTTTCTAAAGAAATTTTTTCTAAAGACAAAATTTCAATGAAATTTTTTCTAAAGACAAAATTTCAATGAAATTTTTTCTAAAGACAAAATTTAAATGAAATTTTTTCTAAAGACAAAATTTCAATGAAATTTTTTCTAAAGACAAAATTTCAATGAAATTTTTTCTAAAGACAAAATTTCAATGAAATTTTTTCTAAAGACAAAATTTCCATGAAATTTTTTCTAAAGATAAAACTTCAATGGAATGTTACTTAATGGAATGTTCATGGGCAAATTTTCTTTTGCAATGCCTACTATAACAGCAAAAGCTAGATGTATATACATATATAGTTCACATTAACAAGCTGGTTTATCTTATATGTGTTTAATTCTATTTAAATTCTTATTCATTTGTTACTCTTACTATCATTGATGTAAAATATAAAGCTTATAATAGAAATTTAAAAGAAATACATTTTTGATCTGACCACTGCACTGGATGCCAACTCTCATTGTTTATGTCTTTTGTGAAGCCTTAGCCATGCGTGTGATTAATAGGTTTAACCACCACAGATTATTATCCAGAATTTAAAACTTTCAATATGAATTAAATTTTGTTTCATAGAAAAATTACGTCTTTATATGAACAGGAATAAATTTTTTTTTGTAAAAGAACTCCTCCAATAAATATTCAATTCACAGATTTGCATTTAAAAACAAAAAAACCATTGGATATGGTAAATGGTAAATTATCAGTTTCTTGCTAAAAAAATAACATCAATAAAGTTTTGGGGTCAAAATCTGTCCACATTTTGACAACAATAAAATTCATAACAGCAGATAAGAATTCAACACAAAATGGTTGGCTTACACATCACTTATCTTTCGCCGTTTTCTTACATCAACATATAAATGTGCAGTTTTTAAAGGCTATAAGCCAAAATGTGCCTTAAATTCCGAACGACAAACATTTGTATGATACAATAATGTATATGGATAACACAAGCGAAGCGAAAATTTACGCCTATACAAAACATATTAAAAAATAATATAAAAAATAAAAAGAAGATAACAAGCATGTAAAGGATAATCATATTTTCTTAAGCAATTTGCTTCAATGTTACTCAAAATGTCTTAGGGCGCTTTCTTTTGCAAAATGTAACTTTTACCATGCCCTTTGTCGAACTTTTGATTGATAATAAAAAATTTAACTTTTTGTCCCTGCGTCTGCTAGTCCTCATTTTTTAACCTTCTTACAGCGAATTGTAGTAAAATCTACATGGGTATATCACATTTCTTATAACCTATTTTGTGTTAGACCCATGGCCGGCAAGGGCACAGTCAGTCAGTTGATTAAATTACAACAGAAATTGTTTTTGACAATTTTACCTTCACCTCCTCTGTTTCCCGTTCAACACCCAACAAAGGTTCACATTGCGTTTCATTGTAATTAAAAACGAAAATGCAGGTTTGATATAACAACTGGTTCTGATAAACAGTTCCTAAAAACAGACAAAATATATATATTTGTTATTTATGGATATTTAGGAATAACAAAAATGTATTATCATACATACCGGATAAATACATAGCTAGGAATACTAGAAATACTGGAGGTTCCAAAATAAACCAACGGTGCTTGACCGCCACAACCTGTTGGTCCTCAGCGGTAGGCGAGGATGCATTTGTGCCATTAACGCCTCCATTTGATTCATTTGGAATTCTTGGCAAACTGGCATCAATATTTTGTGCTGCATCACTAACCTCTTCCTCCTCGTTGGGATCGTACAAACGTTCCTCGTCGGTATGCATACTGCTAACTTCTATTGCTTTACAAATCACAAAAAATTATATATTTTTTTTCAAACAAAGAACTTGTTTTCAACAAATAATCATCATTAGCGCGACAATTTACGTATGTAGTTCGTAATCACTTCTTTGTGCGCAAAATTAAAATAATTTTATTATTTGTAAAAGGTTACTTAAGAGATTATTTACTACGCGGCGCGATCATTATACTTTCTCTTTTTGGGATTGTTTATTTGTTTGTTTTTAGTTTTTAGTTTTTACGTGGTTTTCTTGCACTTTTGTTTTTTTTTTTATTTTGAACAATTTTTTCTCTTTGGTAGGCAATAAACAATTTAGTTGGTCCCAACTTAAAACACTGAATCACTCACATATAACTATGTGGTGCTATCGTTATTTATTTCTAATTATTAAACAATACCACGACTTGGTGTTTGTTGGATTTGTATCTGTGTTTGTTTTCTTTGACATCAGCTGACGCTTTGTGTCAGGGATGCCAGCTACGATCTTTTTGAAGCTACCATGCTATTCAAGGTGGATTAATAAAGGTGGTCTGCCAAAAACAGCCGTCCAATTTGACGGTATTAAAATATCAGTTCTGTGTTTAAAACAGGTCTGTTCGCGTACTTTTCCAGTAAAAATTTGCAGGAGAGTAAGCTCAGCCTTTAGGTTAGATTAAGCCTAGTACTGGCTTCCCCTTTTCGGCCGAACAATTGTCAAAATGCATTATAAAAATTATGGTGAAGAAAGAGCGAACACATTCCGTAGAAGTGGTACTGAGTTTTATAAGCAAAATTGTAGCGACGTGTCGATGCGCCAATACAATTTTCGCTTCAATTAATTGCCAATGTAATTAAATTCTCACGAAATGGGCACCAATCAACTCAATGATGTTATCTTTGCTATGTGTTGTTGTTTGACTTTTGTTTATGTTATGGCAATGAATAGAGTCCGTCGGATTTCGCTATAATTTAATAGGCATTTTCGCTGCGAATGAAGTCAATACTAGGCTTTAGGTTGAAAAGAGGGTTCAGATATTAATACGCCTTTTCTCTCTTTTGTTTTCTATTTGAATTAAACAATATTTAATATAAAAAATTTTTGCAATTTTTAAAATTTGTAATTAATCCAATTAAAAAAAAACGATTGAAATGCTTTGAAAATTCCTATTAATTTTTATATTAGGTACGCGGAACCAAATAATTTCGGGTGTCGGGTTGTGGTGCCCTATAGATTTGATGTTTTTGTCATAGCAGTGTGATGTGCACAGAGGCGGCTGCCCTTGGACTATAAAGGACTCATTTGCGTCTCCCATGGTATAGCTCAAGGTGGATTTAAAAGGTGCTCTCACGCGAACAGCTGTTAACAGCCGGCCAGCTTTGACGGTATTAAGATGACAGATGTTTTTTGCACTCTCTTCGTTTATATCTACTTTCTCCCATATTCTTTGCTCACGTACGCCCACGTATACACACACGTACACAAATTTCTTTGTGTGTGTTGGCAAAACGTCGATCAGCTTGATGACAAGATGGCGGATTGCACCATATGATTTGTGGTTGTTGGACAAACGAGACCCATCGATGTGGACATTTGATTGAAAACAAGATAAATCATATTCTTTACTCAAATGTTCATACACAGTCCTCTTGAAATTCTCTCTTCTCTTAATGTGCTTCGTTTATTTCTAATCTTTGTACTTGGTGCCTTTTAAGAGTCTATGGTTTATCTACCATTCATTTACTGTCTGTGGCCAGCCGTATTGAAGTTGTTGTTGTAGCCTCATTTTATGTGGAGGTAGGAATCCTCGTCAAGCTCCTTTAGGTGAGCAAGCTCGTTCCGGTCCATATGACCGATGGAACGTTGTTGTTGTAGCCACATTTCCATCTATAGGCCCGATCGCCGTGGGAACAGGTTGGCCATTGGTTATTTAAAGCCGCCAATAACTCGCCTTGTCATATCGAGCATAATAAGCACTCAGTATTTGTGCAAGAGCTCATGTGTTGGAACTCTGAGCTCCGATTCGTGCATGGACCGGGCGTGTCCACAGGTTCCGAATAGTGGAATTCTCCATATACGGAATTACTGCAAATGCATTCGCAGGGAGACAGTGCGGTACTGGCTCTTGCTCACCAATAAGATCTTGAACTGTTGGATCTTAGCTATAACAACAACAACATTGACTCTTTGATAAGTCTTGAGCCAAAATATTGTTTACAAAAGAAATATAATTATTATTAGAAATACATTTCATTTATTGTTGTTGTTTAGACTTTTTCAGTGCAAATTAGTTGTTCTTTACAAAATTTCAGTACAAACCTGTACTGATATCCGATATATCGTGATTCGGACAGTACATTATTTTGCTATTTATTTTAATAAAACATTTGGTTTTCATAAACCAGATGTTCGATGCTGAAAATTTCTGCTACGAAAAAAACCTCCAATAGAAATTTGCAAGCACCTTATTACCAAACTTTCGCTTTCAAGCACTCTCCAGTTGGCAAATATGGTTCACAAACGACTTTGTGTATATATGTAGAAATTTTTGAGTACGCGAACACTCTTAATAAAGCATATAACACCATTTTTTATTTTTCTACGTGTCTCATATGAAACCCCCTGTTCTATACACAGCTGTTTGCTACGTATCTCCGTCGCATCTCTTTCAACGTTTTTACTTTTAGCGCAATACGACGTCATAAGTTTTAGTGTTTTTGTGTTATTTTTATTAATTTACACGTACAATATTATTTAGAATTTGCTAAACGGCTAAACGCGTTTTAAGATACAACAAATCAAAGGAGATAATAGATATGCAAGGAGAAAAGTAGGCCAATATATATTTGAGATATTAACATAGTAAACTCAACTCAAAAAAACTAAACATTGAAAGTTAAATTGTAACAAGAAATACCACCTTACCTTAAAAGAAAATGAGAAGAAATGCGTGAGTAAGCAAAAGCTTCGAGATGGGCGATTTATTAAGATAAATTTTTTTAATTTAACAGGCGATCAGTTCATCAAAATGAAGACCTTGCTCTGTTCTCCGCAGCCACAGCTGCGGCAGACGATTTTCTTCAAATGGAAAGACTGCCCGAACGTGGTGGTGGTGGCGGCGCCCATATATCAAATACACAGCATCGCTTTGAAAACACCATAGAAGCAAAAGTGGAACCAGGCGACACCTTACAGGCCATTGCTTTACGATTTCATTGTTCCGTGGCAGATATCAAGCGGCTGAACAAAATAGACAAAGACAATGAAATTCATGCTCGTAAAGTTGTTAAGATTCCAGTGACTGTATACAATGTTCTTTTGGATAATCTACCTACGGTACACAAAAGTGGAAATAGTAGTCCGAAGATTAATGCGAAAGTAAATGGAAATGGCAGTCGAGATAGTGACAGTGGGCTAAGCAGTATAGTTCGAAATCCTTTGGACGATGCACAGGCTATGTTAAGTGAGAAATTAATGGTCGCCTCTGTAAATTCATCAGGTGGCGATGGTCCATCTACTAGCAGAGGTTTGGCAGGGGGTGAAATTCATATAAATAATATAATAATGAATTCCAAACTGAAACCCGGAAGTACATACCACGACGAAGGTAAGTTTTGTTTTTGTATATGGTGGTTAAATGGCTAAAAATATTCTTTAATGACTTCATTGTTTTTAAGACTTTTCCGGTTTCATAAAGAAAAAGGCAAAACATTTCCTGGACCTATGTTTGGGAGTATTTTGCCAATAACTTTGTCTGCTTTTCGCAGAAAACTAGACTTTTGTTACAGTGGGGTTTAAACCCCGTTGACTCGGATCTTTAAATCCGCATTTAATAGCTCGATCATATGTTTCCCTTTATAAAATCAGCTGATGAGATCCTTAAATGCGGATTTAATGAGTAGTGTAGACGAGTTTTTAGATTTTATTGACTTGTTTTGAATTAAGTCAGAACATTTTGCAATTTTTCTTTAATTGCCGAGACTTTACTGCTCCGCTGGGAGGGCTCATTGATTCAATTGTTATAAATGTTGATATTAATTATCAGTACTTCAGCAATGTTTGTTATTGTAACCATATATTTCCATGTAATGTTAGCGATCCTCGTGAAGTTCCCATAAGTAAGCAATGTAGTTCCAGCTTATAAGACCGAAAGCCGAGGTAACGTGATGACCAACAGTTGTTTATAGCCACCAATAACTCGCATTGTCATATTGAGTATCCCAGGCACTCAGTATTTATGCAAGAGCCGGTGCCGCTCGGCTTCTCACTGAAACATTTTGGGAAACTCATTAAACTTCTCCATCAACGTCACTGTAATTTGGTCCAAAATCCCACTTGGGAGTGCATATAGTAGTATATAAGACAATTGACTGGTCAAGTGCAGTGCAGCTCGTCAGATCTGCAACACTTCGTCGTTAAGTGGTTAACCCTCGACAGAAATTTGCTTTCGAAACTTTGACAGGTTGCCTGCTCAGTTCTGATGTGGATTAACATCATCAGCCTGTGCGAAGCCCCAGATATATGTTTTCTGATGTTTTAGTAGCTGTTGTTGTGACTCGATACCGCTGATTGTCCGCGACTACTGTTGCAGCTACTCCGGATGGAGCATTCCACTATTCGCAACCTGTGGACGCTAAGCTTCTCGTGAAAGTAATGAACACCACACAGATCGGACCTTAATGTTCCAGCTTTTGTGGTGCTCACAGCTATTTCGTGCAGGGCAGCAGTGTTATTGTTGTAGCAGTGTGTTGTGTTCTATTCCAGACCGACACGTATTCACGCAGTGTATAACGCAGTTGTGGACAGCATTCATGGGAAGATGGTTGAAGAGGCTGTATACAACTTCTAAGTGAAAGTAGTTCGTAGAAACTGAATGGCCCAGCATCTGAAGAAGTTAAACTGCACGACGAATCACATTAGTTAAGGATCAACTAAGTTACGGCAGTTCAAGCTGTCTTGGAGTTAGCGTTTGGCGCCAATATAACGGGTATGTGACCTGCTTGGAATAAGCCACACACGTAGCACGCCACGCGTTTTGATGTCCAACTAATCCCACTCAACCTACATCCAGACAACTCTGGACGCAGTATGCTCGCTAAAAGTTACTTTTCTGTGTGATCGTGGGAAATTTATCAAAAGGTTTCCTTCTTTCAGTATGACTTTTTCTGGAGAAAAATTTGAATTTGTGAAATCAATCCAAATATGTAGAAGCAAAATTAAAATGTGAATTGGTGTGTTATTTATAGTTATAGCTCATCCGTTAAAATTGAGTGAGTGATAGAAGTCCGTCCAAGGGCACGGACGGACTTCAGATAGAAAATAATGCTTTGCCTATTCTAAGAAAATCTAGGAAAATTTCAAGAAAATTAACATAGATATATATGTATGCATGCGCATATATATTTTTCAATGCTTTCATTTATTTAAAATAACAAAAATTAAAAAAATACCTTTATTATCACAAAATGCAATTTTAATTCAAATTTTCCAACTCAATAACGGCTTATTCATTACCTGTGTGTGAATGCCCCATTGATGCGAAACACCCTGTTATTGTTAAATTTAAGTTATCGGTTTCCTTTAGATTGTCAATAAGAAGAAGCATAGTGACAGCTTGACATAAGCTCAGAAGAAGAAATTGCCAATTTGTATAGTCATTCTACGAGACGACGATACGGCAAACATTTTGTTAGAAAAGTTATAAATTTATATACTTACACAAAATTAAATATTCTTAAATATGCCTGACTATTTGGGAGACGATCAGCGCAAAGTAAAGCACGAAGAAAAGGAGGAAAAAGAAATAAAATCTCTGGATGAAGGTGATATCGAGTTGTTGAAAACCTATGGCCAGAGTCAATATCACAAAGCAATTAAAATCATCGAGGAAGATATACAAAAGGCTGTAAAACAAGTCAATGAGTTGACTGGCATAAAGGAGAGTGACACTGGATTGGCACCTCCAGCACTTTGGGATTTGGCAGCCGACAAGCAAATTCTCCAAAATGAACAACCCCTTCAGGTGGCAAGATGCACAAAAATTATCAATGCCGACTCCGATGATCCCAAATACATCATCAATGTTAAACAGTTTGCTAAATTTGTTGTAGACTTGGCCGATTCAGTGGCCCCAACAGACATCGAAGAGGGCATGAGGGTTGGCGTAGATCGTAATAAGTATCAAATACATATTCCCTTGCCACCCAAAATTGATCCCACAGTAACAATGATGCAAGTTGAAGATAAACCTGATGTCACCTACAGTGATGTGGGTGGCTGCAAGGAACAAATTGAAAAGCTGAGAGAGGTAGTGGAAACACCTCTGCTACATCCTGAGAAATTTGTCAACTTGGGTATTGAACCACCAAAGGGTGTTTTGTTGTTCGGTCCTCCTGGCACCGGAAAAACATTGTGCGCCCGTGCTGTAGCCAATCGCACAGATGCCTGCTTCATTCGTGTCATCGGCTCTGAACTGGTACAGAAATATGTAGGTGAAGGTGCCCGTATGGTTCGTGAATTGTTCGAGATGGCCCGTTCCAAAAAAGCTTGTCTTATCTTCTTCGATGAAATTGATGCCATTGGTGGTGCACGCTTTGATGATGGTGCTGGCGGCGACAATGAAGTCCAACGTACTATGTTGGAACTTATTAATCAATTGGATGGTTTCGACCCCAGAGGCAATATCAAAGTTTTGATGGCCACCAACAGACCAGACACCCTTGATCCTGCCCTTATGCGTCCTGGACGTTTGGATCGTAAAGTTGAATTCGGTCTGCCCGATTTGGAGGGACGTTCTCACATCTTTAAGATTCATGCCCGTTCCATGTCCGTTGAGCGAGACATACGTTTCGAGTTGTTGGCTCGTCTATGCCCCAACTCGACGGGTGCTGAAATTCGATCGGTATGCACAGAAGCTGGCATGTTTGCAATCAGAGCTCGCCGTAAGGTGGCTACAGAGAAAGACTTTTTAGAGGCTGTCAATAAGGTCATTAAGAGCTACGCCAAATTCAGTGCTACTCCACGTTACATGACCTATAACTAAAACATTCATCGTCTGGTATCATCATTTAAAAGATTTATTATTTTCTATCTCTATTTTGAACTTAGTTTTAACAAAATGTATCTTATTTGAGAAGCTGGGCGGAACTAAAGCTCAGTACTATTTACGAAATACGAAATTTCTTAAGGATTTAATAAAAGCTATAAGAAATATAAAAAAGAGGTGTTTTAGTGTTTTGCGGTGCACACAATTATTACAGCATCAGTGTAGAAATTTCTTCGTGGACGCTTGCTTGTGGATGTAACGATCCTCGTCAAGCTCCCATAGCTTGCAAGCTCTTTCCGACCCATATGACGCATTTACAACTTGAAGGCAATTCCATGACAGCCGATTGTACGTATCGGATTGATCCGACGGATTCCTTCATCAGCAAGGGCTGCCACCTCAGTGTACAACGATGCAACAACAATAACTCGCCTTGTCGTATCAAGTATCGCAGACATTCAGTATTTACGTAGAGCCATTGCTAGCCGGCATTTTACTGGTACTGTCCACTTGATATCACTGATTGTCCGTGTCTGCAGTTGCAGCTACTCCGTATACAAAACCTTTCATTATCCCCAACCTGTGGACCCGTCAGGTAGTTCCTAGCTGAGCTTCTCGTAATGAGGATGAACACATAAATCGGAGCTTATGGATCGATAACAGATTGAAACTCAACTGCAGTTGCGTTTTCAGGAGATAAAACCTTGATATAAAAATTAATATAACTTTGGAAATTTTTGTCAAGTGCAGTCAACGTCAGTGTTTTAAACATTCAGCTGCTAAGTAAATTGTAGAAAAGTATGCATTTCAATAAAATATTAGAAATTTTTATACAAATTTTCCTGTTGCCAACTCAACTGAAGTTGGGTTGCTATCTATAATCGACCCCTTAGAGTTACAACCCTTGTGGTGCTCCTGGTCATCTTGTGCCGTAACGCGGGAACATGATTTTATTGTTTATTTGAAAGCGCCTATTTTTTTATTTTAAGGCGCCAATAACTCCCCTTTCATATCGAGTATTACATGCAATCAGTATTTTAGGCCGATGCCACGCGGCCATTCATTCAGACTCTCGACACCGCTGACTGCCTGCAACGGTAATTGCAACTACTACGTATCCAAACATCCCGGTTGCTCTCAGCTGGGTGGTGCTACCAATTTTTTCATGCCGGGCAGCCAAAAGCAATTTGTTATCGTTGGTTATATTGGTTGGCGTAGACTAGTGATATAAGATGCGGGTGCTCAATAAAGTGACGGTTCAATAACCTGAAGTCAAGGGTCTTCGGATCAATCACTGCTACGTCGCTCAGTGAAATAAAACCGAAAAAAATAAACCAAACTGATTTCCAAAATTCAAATTGAAACAAGTAAAAGGCGTTACTTGGATACCCTACTCGGCCGGCCAAACTTTGGATACCCACCACCTCGGGTATATATGTAAACTATCTTTCGTCATAATCCGGTGGAAAGTTCATAATTTATGCCCCCTTAGCAGCTATATCGAAATATGGTCCGATTTTGACCAAATTGGACACGAACATTGAGTGGACTAATAAGTACAAGTCATTGTTCAATTTTGTAGAACAATTATTGGTTTTTTGGTAGCGATATCCAAATATAGACCGATGTGAACCATATATGATACGGCGTCGAAAAGCCTAACATAAGTCAGCGAAATCGGATTATAAATGTGCCTTTTGTGGGGCCAAGACTTTAAATCGAGAGATCGGTCTATATGCCAGCTGTATCTAATTTTGGACCGTTCTAGGCCAAATTGAGGACGAATTGCCTTACTCAACTCACTGTCCGAAATTTCGGCGAAATCGGACAATAAATGCGCCTTTTATGGGTCCAAAACCCTTAATCGAGAGATCGGTATATATGGCAGCAATATCCAAATCTGAACTCATCTGGGCCAAATTAAAGAGGAATGTTGAAGGGCCTAACACAACTTACTGTCCCAAATTTCAGCGAAATCGGACAATAAATGCGCCTTTTATGGACCCAATTAAATTAAAGAGGAATGTTGAAGGGCTAAACACAACTTACTGTCCCAAATTTCGGCGAAATCGGACAATAAATGCGCCTTTTATGGGCCCAAGACCTTAAATCGAGAGATCAGTTTATATGACAGCTATATCCAAATCTGGACCGATCTGAGCCATATAGCAGAAAGATGTCGATGGGAATAACTTTACCCACTGTTCCAAATTTTGGCGACATCGGGCAATAAATGCGCCTTTTATGGATCCAAAACCTTAAATCGAGCTATATCCAAATCTGGACCCATCTAGGTTTTATTGCAGAAAGATGTCGAAATCGCACAAGAAATGTGCCCTTTATTGGCCCAAGACCTTAAATCAAGAGATCGGTCTATATGGCAGCTATATCCAAATCTGAACCGATCGGGGCCAAATTGAAGAGGATGTTGAAGGGCCTAGCACAACTTACTGCCCCAAATTTCAGCAAAATCGGCGGATCGGTCTATATGACAGCTATATCTGAATCTGAACCTAACACACCTCACTGTCCCAAATTTCAGCAAAATCGGATCATAAATGTGGCTTTTATGGGCCTAAGACCTTAAATCGGTGGATCGATCTATATGGGGGCTAAATCAAGATATAGTCCGATATAGCCCATCTTCGAACATAACCTGCTTATAGACAAAAAGAAAAAAAAGAATCTGTACAAAGTTTCAGCTCAATATCTCTATTTTTAAAGCCTGTAGCGTGATATCAACAGACAGACGGACCGACGGACGGACATGGCTAGATCGTCTAAGATTTTTAAGGTGATCAAGAATATAAATACTTTATAGGGTCGGAAATGGATATTTCGATGTATTGCCAATGGAATGAATATACAAAAAATGAATATACCCTCATCCTTCAGTGGTGGGTATAAAAACTCTAAGAAAAAAACGAATAGAGATATCTTAACATTTCTTTTTGAATTTTTCAGATAAAAGTGTCATTAAACAGTCAATAATAAATTTTGTCCGAAAATCCCCAAAATACCCATTTCGGGGAAGATGATTTCGAGATTTCCATTTGGTAAATAAATTTGCTGTGGAGGTTACAAATATTGTTAGGTGTAACTAATTTTTTGCACGGATGTTATTTGGAGACATGGTCTCGGTACTGGATAGCTATGAGCACCACACAAGCTGGAACATTGGGTCCGATATGTGTGGTGTTTATTGCTGTCACGAGAAGCTTAGCTGCGAGCTAACGGGCGCGTCCACAGTTTGCGGATAGCCCAATGCTCCATCCGGAGTAGCTGTAACTGCAGTCGCGGACAACGGTATCAAGCGGAGAGTCTCAGTGAGAGGTCGGGTGTGGCACCGGCTCTTGCACAAATACTGAGTGCCTACGATGCTCGATGTGACAAGGCGAGTTATTGGCGCCTTAAAATAACCATTGGCCAACCTGTTGCCGCAGCGATTGGTCCTTTGGACCGGAACGAGCTTGCTCATCTACATGAGCTTGACGAGGATCGCCACCTCTACAAGAACAAAAACAACATGGTGTAAAAAACATAAACCCAAATGGAGGATCTGTGCTTTGGAATTGAGAGCTGCAATTTTTTAATTAAAAAATTGCCTATTTTGAAGTACATATAGCACCCGTTTAAGTTGACATATCTTATTCAAAATGTCCTCTTTACAAAATCTAAAAAAAAATTTTAAGTATTAAAGCAAGTTTGAATCCCAGTCCGCGTTTCCCGCTGCCTGTACCTCGAATTTAGACCTCGCCAGTGGCATTCGAATAGCTTATATACTATTTGTCATTTTATTAAAAATGAATGTTTTTTTAAATGTCTGTAATTTGCCAACAAGTCTATCAATCTCATTTAAATTTTCGACATTATCTCCTCCTCTTTGTTATAGAAATCGTTTCAGCAGATTTAAATGATGCCTCCGCTCCTCTCATCACCGATATATTGGACGATTCGACAAATGTGCCTAAAATCCATCGTATACGAGGACCTTCGCTGCGTACCATCGATTGGTCGGGATCTGATTGTGATATGTCTTGGATATGTCTATTCGTTGTAATATTGGCTTTGTGTTTTGTCATACCCTTAATCTATGTATTCTATATTGCGGAACATGCACACCACAATGTCACAGGGTCAACAACCACTGCCACACACCATTGACTTTGATTACAAAGGATCATTTAAAACCTCAAAAAAACCCCACTCAGTTCCCACTCGGTAGTTATACGGATTTAAAAAAAAACATATATGGAAATATATAAAATGACAATTCATTTCACATTCATTCCTCGCGAAATAAAATAAAAGAACACACATACACCCAGGAAAAGTCTTTACAGGATTTGCTTAAAGAAAAAAAAAAAATTTTAAGCAGGTGATTTTTTTAACATCCTTGGTTTCTCTAAGAAAATATCATTTATTCTAAAAACTAAAAATATACCTAATTGTATATAAAATGCAAATTCCCCTAACTTACAATAACAATACATTTAAATTATTTAAATTAAACTCAATATTTTACACTAATTTTTTTATGGCATTCTACTAGGTACATATGTTTAGTTTTATTTAAGCGCAAACCAACAAAGAAACTTCCAAATTTTAGTGTTTTTAAAACATCGATTTTATTATTATACAGATACGTACATAGGCTTACACGAGGTGTATATTTATACACTATGAAAACAGAAAAAACAAACAAATAAAGAAGAAGAATATGTATAAAAATTTTTAAGATATCAATAAAAGATAATTATAATTTGGAAATAGGTTTTTGTTTTAGATTTTTACAATTTCTTAAATTTTGATAAATTTTTTTTAGTTACATTCATTAATTTTCATTTTTTATTCTTATTATTTTAAGGAATATTCAAGTCATGTACATATATTGTGCTTAAAGGCAAATCAATCAGCGTTTTTTGTCAATATCAATTCAGAAGACAGGTAATGCATTCGAATACATCATTCCAAACTCATGAAGAAGAAAGTAAGGTAAGGAATTGAGTCATTTTATGATTGAGTGTCCACTCTACTATAGTCGAGGAAGAAGAGACTACGGAACATCTGCTGTGTGTGTGTCCCGCAGTGGCAATCAGAATGAATTCAACTTCCGAAGGAATTTCACATTTCTTTGGGAACTTGTCTGATTTAGCAGTTGTGAACATTCGCAAGTTGTTGGGCTTTTTTAAGCGATGTGGATGGTTCAATGGTTAGAACTAGAAGACATCTTCCATCTCTTGTTGTATCACAATGGACGAAAACGTCTTAGTAAGTCTGATGGCAGACTGCCACTTTAACATCACCTTACCTACTTCTACGACTACCACAATACGTACAGATATTAGATATGGCTACCAAATGTATGGTCCGATTTTAACTAATACCTCAATAATTTGGTTTTTTGATCCTCCAAAAATTTGGCAAGACGTTTTTGCTTATGACACGTCTGATCATTGGTGAGCTTCAAGGATTTTGTTCAGATTTAGATATATCGTATGTAATCTTATTACCTGCTTTTAACTTTCAAATCGTTTGCAATCGCATTTATTTGCACAGTGATTTCCTCTATGACTCCCACAATTTGTACGGATTTTAGTCGAAATTGTTCATTTAAAATTTAAGAAAAATTTTAATTTCAATAACTTATCGTACATACACAATGTGGTGTAGGGTATCAAAAGGTCGTCTGTACCCGACTTTAGCCCGTCCTTACTTGTTTTATGATAATTTAGATGTAGTGAAAACTTTAGGGGAAACTCCAAGACAAATAAAAAATCTGTAATTAGCAGTGCCCAACTTTGTACACCCACCACCATGGACATTCAAAATAGCTACGAATAGAATTCTCAAAACCTTCGAGAAAGTGAGAGATGGACTCCATAGTCCGTACAACCGGCTGCCATGGGATTGGGCAGGGATGGTAATATTCTCCTGTAGATTAATACTAGAGGGAAATTAGCTTCCCCTTTCCCAAGAGCCAGATTGCCTGTCTCGCCAAGTTGGTAGAGTGCTTGGATTACAAGTGTGGGTGTCGTTAGTTCGATTCTTAACAGAGGACTTATCTGTCACCGCTTTGGTACCACCATGGACTCAAAATACTGGTTTTCACATTTGAATGCCAGGTTCTTCTCACATGCTTCTGCATCTTGTGTCAATATCAGAAGTAAAGACATGATTCTCAATTTCCATAGGCTCTCAGTATTTTTGCAAGAGCCGGTGCTGCCTGGCCTCTCACTGAGACTCTCCGCTCGATACCGCTGATTGTCGGCGACTCCGTATAGAGCATTCTACTATCCGCAACCTGTGGACGCGCACGGTAGCTCACAGCTAAGCTTCTCGTGACAGCAATGAGAACCACACAAATTGGAGCTCAATGTTCCAGCCTGTGTGGTGCTCACAGCTATCCCGTGCCGGGCCCACGATGATTTCAGACACGAGTGCAAGAATTGAGAGTCACATCGACATGTACATATATCTTTTTAAATGTAGAAATTTTGCAAATTCTTCGAGCTCTGACCCGATTCCATGGCAGGTGCTGCCATTCAATCAAGCGACGCCAAAGGCAGGGTTTCAGCCAGGTGAAATCAACGTTCGCCAGATGGTGCGTTCGTACAAAAAAAGTGTCATTAGATTGTGACCGGTCAAGAATGTTTGATGGGGTTCTTACTGATTTTAGCTAGAAATGGATTGCCAATGTACAGGATTTATTCTACAGATGTAAGAAGCATGTTTTTATGCTTTTTAGAGTGTATGCGCTTGTTAACTATGTCAAATAAATTTTATTTATAATTCAAGTTAATTAAAAATTGAAACGGTCCTTAAATATGCAGATTTCAATGTAAAATTGGACGATAAGTTAACAAATTAAAGCAAAGCCATATTTTAGTTTTAATGGAAGAAATGAAGCATACTTTTAGTCTTATATTAAATGATCCGTTAAATCGATGACAGATTTATCGGCTCTCTTTTATGATTTACTTGTGAGGCCAACAACCAATGCAAAGTAATGAGAAATCACATAAATTCGTTTTTCATTCCATATGTTGATTATAATGAAGTCTTATGGGTCGATTATGGATATGGCTCCCATATATATGTTCGTCCCATTTGGACTTATACTGCAATAATATCGTAATTTGTCAACCTCACGAAAAAGGCACGATCACTAGTTATTTTCCCAAGCACAGGGTTGGTTTTCAGGGACGCTACAAAAGTAGATAGATAGGGGCATTAAACGAAGCCATATGTTTGCCGCTCTTTTGGCATTTCTCTTCAGTAAGGTTTGCCATTTTATGATGGAATCATATACGAGCCTCAACGTTAAGAGCTTCAGCGATGAGGCTCATTTCTGGCTGAATGGCTTCGTCAATAAGCATAATATGCGTTATTGGTCGGACTGCAATCCACACGTACTCCAAATAATCACGGTTTGGTGCGGTTTATGTGCCGGCGGCCTCATTGGGCCGTACTTCTTTCGTAATGACCAAGACCGGCACCTTGCATGGGAATCGCAGAATATTTTTGGTCCCAATTGGACTTGGAGTATATGTGATTCCAACAGGACGGCGCCACAAGCAATACGGCGAATGTCACAATCAATTTATTGCAAACCAAGTTTAGAGAACATGGTATCTCACAGAATGGTCCAGTCAATTGACCGCCTTGGTCGTGCGATTTGATGCCGTTAGATTTTTTCCTATGGGGCTAGGCCAAGTCTATGGTCTATGCCAAGAAGCCAGCGACGATTGATGAACTTCGTAGTGTTCTGTTATGACTCTCGACAACTGTGCCAAGTGCGGTCCAAATTGGTCTATAACCAGATATAGCTCCCATATTGTAGCAGCATCCATGGTGGTGGTTTCCCAAGATTCGCCCTGGCCGAACTAAGCACGCTCTTACTTGTTTTTTGTGGAACAAAACAGATTGGCGTTAAAGCCAATACCAGTTCGGTAATAAGGTTAGTACCAAACGATATTAATCATTTTATGGTTCATCCTTTGCCGCCCGGTATTAATTAGTACCACACGGTGTTGCGTTACTATCAACCCCGTACGGTATTGAAATGAGCACGCTTGGTATCAACTTTTCTCTGTAAATTAAATATTTTTGTTCAAAAAAAATTTTAAATATGAATTTTTTTTGTTAAAACTTTTTTTCGGTGGAATAATCAGTTACGGTTTGATGCTAAAACCAATAACACATTGGTATTAAAACTAATACCAGTTCGGTAATAAGGTTAGTACCAAACGGTATTAATCATTTTATGGTTCATCCATACCACTTGGTATTGATTTGTACTACACGGTGTTGCGTTACTATCAATACCGTATGATTCTTAAGAATAAAAGTCGTTTTTTATGATTTTGTTCTTTATTTTTATTTGGATAATATCTTTGTATGTAATTGGACTTTGTTGTTCATGTAAGCTTTTTTTTGGATTTATATCATTAGCAATTATAAAGACCTCTTTTTGTTCGCCGTTAAAAGACAATGCATTTGTATGTTGGTGATTTTGAAAACATAAAGCGATATGCATACAAATGAAATGTTTAAAAATTAATAAAGATGACAATGGAAATGGTAGATATGTAGCTTGTTACAAACTAAAATGAAATATATATGTATAATAAGCAAGTACTGCTTTTTGTTTTACTTAAAACTAAATAAAAATGGATTAAACAAAATTACTTCATACGATTAGTAGTAACACAAACATACATACAAATTAATCATGGTTAAACTTTCTAAACTGACCAAGAGCATTTCAAAGTCTTTCGGCATAAAAATAACTTTTATGACTTTGTTCATTAGGTAACATATTTGAAAGTAAAAATTTTCCATTGAACAGAAATCTATTTGAATATTTCATTACGGAACAGGGGATACTTCTCTCATACTAATGAGGGCAGTCCTATAATGTTTAAGCTCAATGAAAAGGGGCTTCTTTTGTTACGACGAGTCCGAGCGGTATGTCGTATAACGACACCACTTGGTGGAGAAGTTTGAAGATGGCAGGTTAACACTGTATAACAGGATAACCACCGCAAACAATTTTTCTGATCTTTACGCCGGGATTTGAAATCGGGAGTTCGGCGGCATATATAGACCACAGATAAAAAATTTGTTTTGCCATGATCACTTTTTCAGGCTAGCCTTTCAGCAACTGACTTTTTTTTTATGAATTGTGTGATTATCTATTAGATTAAATGATTAAATTTTAATCATATAAGAATAATAGTCTTTGATTATTTATACAAAAGAAATCTTTAAATTGAGGTTGTCTACGAAGAATGAAAAAGCAAATTTTCCACATATTATTCCATTTATATATAATTGGAGACTTCTCGCATCAGAATAAAGCGGACGTGTTTTATTTAACTGTTCTCAAGCAGAGCATTTTGTTCAGTTTTCGGAATTGTTCCGAAAAACTTAAACAAAATTTCATAATATTTTTAAACATAATTGCAAGACGTTTTTTGTACTTACTCATTCACATTACCCTGGAATTAATTATTGCTAACCGCTCCTTTTAAGCCATTAACGCAAAGGAGGCATTTATTTTTTTCATATGTTTTAAGTTCATAAGTATTTTTTTATATGGAGTTTGACAGTTGTTCACGTGAAAAGCCGTATAGAGTACCAACCCTAATGCAACTTTTCCCTGGAATTCTATTTAGTACATCTGATTTGCACGATAATAAAATAAAACCGACAATTGAGATCGGCAAGGTCTGTTGTATGATAACTTGCGTTTTACACTATTTAAGACTTAAAAAGAATTGCGCCTGGAGAAGGGTTAAGTAATTAACTGCAGTGTTGCCTTCCAAGTTCTATACAGTGTTATCTCATGATACCGATTTTCATCCAGTTCAAATCTTCAGTACCATTGTGGCTCTCAAAAAAATAGTGCAACAGTTAGATGAGCAAAAAGCGCACTTGTAGCTAAGTTGGTGGAAAGCTTGGATTGCCATTAGGGGGATTGCGGGTTAAATTCCTATCACAGGCGTTGGTCTATCGCTACGGTGGTATCACAATGGACTAAAAATTATGTAAGTCCGTAATGGACTGCCACTACAATCGGAGTCTTATTTTATTAATATTCTGGATTCTTATTTTCATAATATTGAAGTACGTTTTCATTGGCCACTAAATTCGGTTTAATGGCCTTATCGAGATTGAACTACTAAATCCTTTGTTTTTTACAGGTTTCACCATATAAAAATAAATAAAATTTTTGCAAATAAACCCCGATTTCATGGCTGAATAATCGATAAAAGTATCAAAATATGCAACCGTTTTTAAGATTTGTGTATGGATGTGTGTGATATGCACTTTCATGTATACGCATGTACGCTTAAATCCCCAAAAACGCAGTGTAAACGAACAGGATTTTTGTTTTTGGATTTAGTTAAATCCAGATCATAAAAATCTGAATGTAAACGTGCTATTGGTTTAATTTTCTAGATTTTCTTTGCCTCTTCGTGTTATCGACAGTATTATATAACAGGACTATCTATGTTATAACCTAGTTAGAGCACAATATTATTTATCGCCTGTAATCGAGAATTTATCCTAACAATAATAGGACTGTTAATTTTTTGCTCTATACAGTGTACAACGTGATATATCAGCTGTTATCACGTGTAATCGAGATTTATTCAAAGCAACAAAGTATTCGATAGCTACGTAGAGATCTAAATAGAGCAAGTCAGTTACTTTAGATCGCCATTTAGTAAATTGTTGCTATGCATAATTCTCGATAACATGCGATAACAGCCAATAACTCATGTTCTATAACTCTGTATAGAAGAAAGCCAAAACAGACCTAATGTACTGCATAGCTATGTAGAGCATTTGACTTACTCAATGTAATCTTGTACATAGTTGTAAGGTACAAAGTTACTTATAAAACTCTCGTACAATGCTCTGTACAATTCACGATAACAAGCGATAACAGCCAATAACTCATGTTGTGCTCTGTATAGACGAAAACAAAACCAGACCTAATGTACTGCATAGCTATTTGACTTGCTCTATGTTATGTTCTACATAGTTGTAAGGTACAAAGTTATTTATAAAACTCTCTATAATAGTCGATAACTATAGATATAATTCGATAAATATCGATAACCGATAATTGTAATTTTTTTAAATACAGTAAAACCTTACTTAAACGCGCGACCCTTACTGTGTTTTGGTTTAGTACTGTACAGTGCAAATCACGATTTCGATAACTATCCACTACAACTTTACACTGAAATTCTATGCAGTACATCTGAGTTGGCATGCCTGGAATAAAACTTAGATCCTTCAAAACTCTAAAAACCTATCTAGAGTATCGTTGCGCCGTATATCGTGCAATAATCATCGATAACTTTCATCTTGCCTAGTTGTTTTTCTTTTCTGTGTTTCCAAACTTCAAGAAAACCGTAAATGAAGGTACTAAATTGCATTTTGTTCAGTTTAGCTGGTATAACCACAACATATATATAAATAAACATACATATAAGTTATTTGGTACATCTTAAACATAAAATTATTTCTTATTCTCTAATGAAGAGTATATGTATACATATATATGACAACGACATTTTTGCATTCTTTTTTAAAGAATTCTCTCTTTTATGGTACAAAAATTTCTTTTCTTTTGTAAATAATACAATACATAAAAAAATTAAACAGGATTTACACAACTAAAGCAACTCAATGGCACCTGGAAAAAATAATGTTCGCAACAAAGATTTCCTTACAGTTTCAGTTTTTGTTTTGTGACTCGTAGTAATTGTGATTATTGTTTTCTTTTTAACGAAAACAATACCCATTGCATGAGTTTAAAAAAATTTGAAATATGAAATATTATAATATTTACTTATTCTTTAAATTCTCAAAGAAAGCAATATTTGTTTTAAGTACCCCTTTAGGTACAGTGGGGGTTGTTGTCGTTGTTGCTGTAGAGTTATGATTACCCGTCGCTATTGTCGTTGTGTTTGCTGAAGTTGGGGCTGGAGCATTTACAGGTGGGGGTGAATTTTGTTCTTTGGTGTCTTCTGCTGTTTTAAGAATCGATGTGGGATCCCTGTAAGATTTTGGGGGTTAACTTTTGGAGGCAAATTGTAAAACCTTGTGAAAAACTTACGTTTCCAATGATGATAGATCTGAAGTTATTGTCATGTCTTCTTCGGACTTGTCAATATCGATATTTAGATTTTCTAGATATTTTACAGGTGAATTGTTGTCTTTCTCAGTCACAGGCATTATTTTAGTCTAAAAAATGTTTTTTAGGGGATTTTGTTTTTTATGCAAAATTTATAATGGATTTATTTCTCTTACTTTTCTGGGCCAAACTTTTTCCGCTGATTGTTGTTGTTGCACTGTTGTTGATGTCATTAGAAAAGCCTTGGCTAAAGCCTTCACCGAAGGCAAAGCATGCGCAACCTCCTTTTCTATGACTGGTTTGTCGGCAGAAGCTCCATTTGCTTGCTGTGTTTGTTGGTAGTAAAACTTGTATAAATAAAACAGCGTTACTATTAAATTATGTTGTAAACTTACCTCCTCATCACCCTCTTCCAGTGAAAGAACTTGACTAGGATCCAAGAGCTTACGTTTTGGTTGTAAAAATTTAAAGGCTGCCGGTGTTGAGCCTCTAGTAGGTGTTGTACCAACTGTTTGGCTAACACTACTCTCCGCTTGTTGGCTAACATTTAAAGTTAGAGGCCTTTCTTTCCTTGCTGTTGCTGTCGTTTCCTCTTGTTCCATTACAATTTCCGTTTCCTCCGTTTTGTTGGTTACCTTGTTTGTTTCGCGTGTAATTATCGTTGTTTCCTGTTTCTTAAAATCATAAATTTTTATTGTATCTGAATCATCACTAGTAGTAGCTCCACCCGATTGCAGTGATTGTTGTGATATGGTATCGAGAGATGATGCTGTACTGTCCTCCACCACTTGGGCCGGCATGGCCTTGTATAGATTAAGAACAATTGGTTCCTCTGTTTGACATGATTCAGAGGCTACCTTGGCTTGTTCTGGCTTTTGTTCGATCTACAAAATGTTTTAGGTTGGGAATTTCAAGTTTTTGTCGTTTTTCTTTTTTTTCAAATATGCCGAAAGAAAACACCAGTGTATATGGGGGTTAGTACAAAAATGGGAGGTGGGATAAGAATGTGTGAGTGTGCTACTACGACAACTTGTTCTAGCTACTTGGGAGACGAATGAATGGACATGTAGTGTGTATAGGCTTAAGCCAAACTAAAAACTATTTAAAGCTATTAAGAGATCAATCTAAGCCTAGGGCATTACCTATACCGGGTTTCATATATATTTATCTAAGCCAAAAATAAAAAACTAAAAAAAATCTTTTTTTTTCCCAGACAAGGTAGGATACATATCACGTCACTGGTGGATGCGTGTTAATAATTGATTTAAGATTATCCCATCGGCAACATCGTTAACCATGTTCGTCCGTCCTACACCTTCATAGTCTGTTGTTCGTAGGTAGTACTTAAGTGAAGATCATCAGCACAAATGTGAAGTATTAAATACTACTACCAGACTGTCCACTATAAAGTACTTTTTACTGAGCAATATCTTTTCATACAACTCCAATTCCTTTTGATGGTTTTTACATTCATAGTACTCCTTTGTCAACGTGGCTTTTTCGTCTTGCATTAGAAAACAACAATATTGAAGGCTGTTGTTCTATACTTGGTGCTCAGAGTGTACTATCATCTGTTTATATGTTTGGTTTTTAATAGAAAATTTTGACAAAACATTATTTTTATAGAAAATTTTGTCAAAACTTTATTTTTATAGAAAATTTTGTCGAAATTTTATGTTGATAGAAAATTTTGTTTAAATTTTATTATGTCAAAATTTAATTTTTATAAAATATTTTGTCAAAATTTCATTTTAATAGCAATTTTTTTCAAAATTTTATGTAGATAGATAGTTTAATAGATAGTTTTTTCAAAATTTTATGTTAATTGAAAATTTTGTCAAATTTTATGTTATTAGAAAATTTTGAGATTCCATTGCAGGGTATTGTTCGGCAAAAAGATCATTGTTTAATGCTTTCTATTAAAAAAATAAAGATTTGACAAAATTTTCTATACAAATAATGTTTTGTCAAAATTTTATTTTTATAGAAAACTTTGACAAAACATTATTTTTATAGAAAATTTTGTCAAAACTTTATTTTATAGAAAATTTTGTCGAAATTTTATGTTGATGAAAAATTTTGTTTAAATTTTATTACGTCAAAATTTAATTTTTATAAAGAATTTTGTCAAAATTTCATTTTAATAGCAATTTTTTTCAAAATTTTATGTAATAGATAGTTTTTTCAAAATTTTATGGTAATTGAAAATTTTGTCAAATTTTATGTTATTAGAAAAAATAAAATTTTGACAAAATTTCTTATAAAAATAAAATTTTCACAAAATTTTCTATAAAAATAAATTTTTGACAAAATTTTCCATAAAAATACAATTTTGACAAAATTGTCTATAAAAATACAATTTTGACAAAATTTTCTGTAAAAATAAAATTTTGACAAAATTTTCTATAGAAATAAAATTTTGACAAAACTTTCTATAAAAATAAAAATTTGACAAAATTTTCTATAAAAATAAAATTTGAGAAAATTTTCTATAAAAATACAATTTCGACAAAATTTTCTGTAAAAATTAAATTTTGACAAAATTTTGTATAAAAATAAAATTTTTACAAAAAATAAGGTTTGGACAAAATATCCCAAAAAACAAAATTTTCTTTGAAAATAAAATTTTGTCAAAATTTTCTTGAAAAATAAAATTTTTACAAAATTTTCTACAAATATATTTTGCCAAAATTTTGAGTAAGTTTGAAAACAATATTTTTAAGATAAAATTTTGAAAAAAATTCCATAAAATAAAGTTTTGACAACAATTTTCTGTGAAACTAAACCTTAATTCGCTTAAATCCACAAGAAGGGTAGGGGTGTAAATTGAAAAAAAATTGAATAAAAATAAATAAATAAATTGCCAGCTATCATACAATCGGGCATTGATATCATATCATTGGCAAACGCGTTTTTATGCTGGTAAAACCCTGCCAGTGCCTAGTGTATCACATCCGTCCGTTTGACCAGCCCACAGTTTCATGGCATAATAATTATCCTATATAAGATAAGATTTTGAGCATAAATGCTTCTATGAAATCTGCGCACGTGGTCAAAATCCGAGTCCGATTTTAAATTATTTTTTTGCTGGAAAGTGAAAAGTTAAATTCTCTACAAAAACACTCCTAATTGTGCGGGATATCATTTTATAGTGTCCAAGAAATTTGACTAAAAATTTTTTTTTAATTAGAAACGAATTTGATATTCGATTTTGGATATTCAATTTTGGACCCAAGTGTTTTGGGGTACGCCCTAAAGCACCCCCTAAACTGAACTTCATTTCCGTTGGGAATAAAGAACGAATTTGATATCTAATATTTTCAGTGAAAAGTGCCGCCTCAGCCCCAAAACACCCTCCAAAAGGTTCATATTTACTTGCCATGGCCATATGAGGCTCAAATTAAAGGGATTTGGAAGTGCAGCACGAATTTGATATCTATATTTGAGTCAAAATGTCTGAGGTGCCATCCCTCCCCTAATGAGAACATTACCCTAGGAAGAACACTACCACTAGGAACCGAGAATGGGATAATTCTCACACATCAATGAGTGCTTTCCGATCCAAGTTTAAGCTCAACGATAAGGGACCTTTTTTTATAGCCGAGTCCGAACGGCGTCCCGCACTGCCACATCTCTTTGGAAAGAAGTTTTACATGGCATAGTACCTCACAAATGTCGACAGAATTAGGAGGGGATAACCACAGCTGAAAATTTTTTCTGATGTTCTCGCCAGGATTTGAACCCAGCCGTTCAGTGTCATAGGCGGACGTGCTAATCTCTGCGCTACGGTGGCCTCCCTTCATTTTCTATAGGAATACACATTTGACAAAAATTTTCTTCAGATATAAAATTATTAAAGAATAGGGCCATATGGGTGTGGCAATAGTCCTGACATATCCACCATCGACCAAATATTCATACTACTTCATAACATAAGACCCCAGCGAAACAAATCGATATCCTTTAACTATTTGTCGATTACAGAGCAGCTTTCTAAAGCACCAGATGTTCAAAGTTATTTAAAGCCACGTCTAAGTTTAGTAGCCCTGCTGTAAATATGCCGACTTAACAGTTATTATTATTTTGGTCTACAAATTAGATCTACTTTTGAATTATTAATATACAACAACAAATAAACCATAACTATACACCATACAATCATAAAGTTAGTTAAAGAAACAAAGGAAATTGCTTGTTATTGTGCACTGTAAAGTACAACACTAAATTAATTTGTATTTTTTTTACGTTAATAAGGCCAATTATTTCGTTTTATAGTAAAATCCACTTATTTAGTAATAACAACTACAACTACAAACATTAAAAAAATTAAACGATTTAGTTACTTTTGATCGCCTTGTGAAACAAATGTTGTTAGTAAAATTTTATAGAAAAAAAAACTTTTTTTTATACATACATCATACAAGACCAACGTAATCAGAATACAACACAACATAGGAATCTTCTGTATTATAGTACTTACCAATTTTAAGGGAACGCTTTTGAGGGAAGTTAGAATTCGAAATTTTGTAATATTTTTGAAAAATTTTCAACTTTAAACTTTAATACGAAGTTTTGTTTTCATCGTTTTTTTGGTGCTATTAAAAATTTTACTAAAACATTTGTTTCTTGTTGTTGGGTTTTTGAAAAATGTTCATACGTTTATTTCAATTCAAAGAGAATTCAAGACGAATATTAAATAATAATTAATTTCAAATTATATCCAATTTAAATAAAAACAAAAAGTTAGATTACAAAAATTATAGAAAAAATAATAAATTATAAAAAAATAGCTTTAACAAAAAAAAAAAAAAAGATTCAAGGTTCTTTTTGAAAGTTATGATAAATTGTGCATTCAATAACAAAGTTGAGGTTTTAAGCTTATTAAATATATCAATCAATCAATTAATTATAGCTAATATTAACTAAATATATTTTAAAGATAAATTGCAAGCAATTTAGTTTTTGTTTTTTTTATTCAATTCAATTGTTTTTTTGTTTTTAAATTTTAGATGTTTAATTCATGTCAGCAGAGTTAGGTAGTTTAGTGTTATTAATTTTCGTTCAAATCAATAGAAAAGCAAATTTTTTTCACTATGGTTGGAGTTCTAAGACAAACTTAGAGGGGACTTCATAATGGCACTAAGTTAAACAAAAAGATTGGCTACTATTTTTTCTGTTCTAGGTGAGGGTGGAGATGGAGATAATTTAATTGAAAACAGTGCACAGTGGGAACAGAATCTAAATACCGAGGCCAAAAATTAATAACTTCAGTCCTGGTAGCATTTTAAAAAAATAAAAATTGGCATTCCATTGCAGGATATTGTCCGGCTTTAGACCATTGTTAAATGCTTTCTATTCAAAGAATAGTATATTGCGGACAATAACCTGCAATGGAATCTCAAAAGAGTTTAAGACAAAAAAGAAAGCGCAAACAGACAATAAATAAAAATTAAAAAAAAAAAATTCATAAAAATAAAATTGTGAAAATTTTTCCAAAAAAAAAAATAAAATTTTGAAGAATTTTCCATAGAAATAAAATGTCCTATAGATAAACATACTTTAATAAATTTTATGTAGAAATAAAGAAAGTTTTTTTGTATAGCAAAACATTTTTTCACCTCTGGCGAATTTTCGTTACCATGAAAAATGCATTGACATATCCTAAGCGAAGTTTTCGTCATTGATACCGTTAATGAAAATTTTATTTGCAGGTACGGTGACATAATAGACATTATAGAATTTTTTTCTTGGAATTGCGAATGAAAATGTATGTTTTGATAGGCCTATGCAACATGAAATTTAGTTACAATATTTGCAAATAAAAACAATTAATTTTAGAAAATGCTAATGCAAATTTTGCCCATGAACACTCCTCTAAGGAACAGGGGCAAACTTTTCGCATATCAATGAGTGCAGTACGATTCAAGTTTAAGCTCAATGATAAGGGGCCTCCTTTTTATAGCCGAGTCCGAACGGCGTGCAGCAGTGCGATACTTCTTAGGAGAGAAGTTTAACATGGCATAGTACCTCACAAAGGTTGCCGGCATTGGGAGGGGTATCACCAGGACTCGAACCAAGACGTTTAGCGTCATAGGCGGACATGCCAACCTCTGCGCTACGATGGCTACATATTTTAGAAAATATGTACTTTATTGGCCAAAAATAATCAAAAATTCGGCCAAAATTATAAATCGATGTTTGCCGCCGGAGGCCACCGTAGCGCAGAGATTAGCATCTCCGATCATTCAGCTCGCGAAGGAGAAACAAACAAAAATTGTAAAATTTAATGACCTTCGCCCTAACAGGCAAAGGACTTTAATAATAACTTAATTTCTATAGAGAATTTTCTAAAAAAAAAATTCTATGAAAAATTTCTCAAAATTTGTCTGTTTAAGCCTTCTTTTTTGGTCTTAAAATCTCATTTAGATTCCATTGGAGGATATTGTTCGGCTATAGACCATTCCTTTCAATGCTTTCTATTCAAAAAATAGCGCAGCAAAGAACTTTCAAAAGCATTCGACAGGCTTTCTGTATCGCGATTTTTGATTTGTTAAAATCATCATCAGCAGAAATTTGTCAAATGAATCACGGTGCTTTGCATACCAACCCAACTAGAGTAGGTTGCAAAACACACATCTGAATATTAGTTTTATTTATATAGAAAGAAATAAAATTAAAAAAAAAATGCCCTTAGCCCTAAATTTTGATAAAATTTTCTATAGAGAATAAATTTTGACAAAATTTTCCGTAAATTTTTTTAGAAAATTCTCTATTGAAATAAGATTTTGAGAAAATTTTGTATAAAAAAAAAATTTTAAAATTTTTTTTATAAAAATTAAAATTTTGAGAATAATTTCTAAAGAAATAAGGTTTTTAAAAAAAATTTTATAGAAAGAAAATTTGTGAGAAAATTTTGTATAGAAATAACATTTTTAAAAAATTTGGTACAAACATTTTTTTGAGTTAATTTTTTTTTAATTTGAGAAAATTTTTTAGAAAAATTAAAAAAAATTTTGAGAAAATTTTGTTTAAATTTTCTGTAGAGTAAAAATCTTAGGAAATCTATTTTTTTGGTTAAATGTAAATAAGTTTTTTATGGAGAAATTTCTATTGATAAAATTTTTAAAAAATTTTCACAAAAGTTTTTAGAAAGAAATATTTTTATATCGAAAATTTTTTTACAAATTTTTCTACAAAAAAACGATGACAATTCATAAAATTTTCTATATAAATATTTTTTTAATATTTTCTAACAAAAATTAGCTTTGATTGTTTACAAAACGTACAGAAATACAGATAATTTTTTGAGAAACATTTTTACAGATTTATTTCTGTTTAAAAAAGAAGAAAAAGTTCCCAAGAAAGAAATGTAAAAAGTTTTTTTATATAGAAATATATTTTAAATAAAATTAACAAAATAAGAAAAAATTTCAGAATTTTTACATTTGCAAAAAAATATTGACAAACTTTTCTGAAAATATAAAATGTTGAGAAATTGTTCTATAGGAACAAGAATTTTCACACAAAAATTATTTATATAAGAAGTTTTGAAAACATTTTACATAGAAGAAAATTCAAAAACTTTTTTTAGAAACAAAATTTTTCTTTTTCAAGTTTTTGTTTTGCCCGTTAGAGCGAAGATCATTAGGTTTAATAATTTTTGTTTGTTTCCCTTTCCATACATTTAAAAAAATATTGCCAACATTCCCTATAGAAAAAAGATTTTGATAAAAGCATATTATAATAAAAAATGTGTTAAATGTTTTGTACAAAAATTAAAAAAAAAAAATTTACAAAAAAAAAAAAAATACAAAAAAATGGTAAAAAAATGTTATTTTACAATTTTTTATATGAATTTATATTTTTCCCGGTTACACATTATTTTTCTTGACCAACTTTTGTTTTACTTTTGCCCCTTACATTTCGATTATGTACCACTGTGCATGAATTGCTTACGATTCTATGTAGCTGTCTGCATTTCTATAGTTTAAAACTAAATTTTTATGATGTATTATTTACTTTTATTGCTTTTGATTATAGCTAAAACGTTGTGTATACTGACTAGTTACTAGTTGGATTAAATATTTGTTTTTAGATAGTGTTCCAAGATCTACTATAGTTTAACTTTATCAGCTTTGTCGAGAAATTTCATTTCCAACTGACATAGAATAGTTTCGGAACACTGTTCCTTAATTTACTTAATAAAAGAAAACGTCTATAAGCCTAATAAGCATTTACATTCTATCAGATCCAACAAGCCAAACCATCATCTAGAAGCTAAAGGTTTGCTATGGTGGCACTTGTATGATATGACTGAAGAGATTCTAGGTTAGGGGCCTATGGTGATCATGAAAAATCTAATAAAGAAATCATTTACTGCCTGTCCCACAGACTTTGTGTCACTGAAAATTACCCATTCTTGTTTATTTATAAGCAAAGACCGTAAACGACCAAGACGTATGGTCTGCTTGGTCTTGGTCTAATATCGTAAAAGTGGCACAGTTAAGATTCAAGCAAGTTGGCATGTCGAATGCAGCATTTTAATCAATCTTTCTTTTTGTTCCTTCGTAAATACAAAATTAATTTGCAAATTATTACGAAATTACGTTCTATTGTGTTGAAAAAGTGTGTAAAATATACAAATAAAAATTTTCTTTAAATTTTGTCATCGTTTATAGCAAGATTAAACGACTATTTTTTATTTAATGAAAAACATTATAAAGCAAGCGAAAAGCAAAAAACAGCAGTTTCACCCATGTTTGATCCTAAACTGTGGGGACTACAAGAAAAGAAGACCAAGCTGATCGTACATCTTAGTCGTATACGGTCTTTGTTTATAAGTCAAAATCAGCTGATTTAATAACGGAAAAACAAATGCTTGAGTAAGTCCATGGCATATTAATCAAGGTAGTGCACAGCAAGCAGCTGAGAAAAATTTTTCTACCGAAGTTCACTATCTGTCAATGAGTTTCGCATTATAGTTAAGAATTATTACACACACAAACAACGAAAAATGGCGCAGACTCATTACATACTCAAAATCAGAGTTGCACTAATCACTGATTTTAATAGAGTGTGCACCCAATATTTTGTTGTTGGCCAACTGCTTCTACCTGTAAATGAATATATCTTAAGTGATATATTCATTTGAGAGAAACAGAATTATTGGGGCAGGCAGTTAATATTTGAAGAAAACCCTATATCCGTTTCTTAAATTTTTTTCTTATTTAAATTTTTAATCCCTATTACTCTCATAAATGGCAATGAAAAATCTAAAAAGATGCTGTTTTGAACAAGAATAAGTTACTTTCACTGAAATTTTTATTACTTGAGGACCTTTAACCCTGCTGTTTTGAACCAGAATAGTCAACTTCCATTGAAATTATTACTTACTGAAATTACTGAAATTATTACTTTAGGCCCTTCAACCCTTCATCATTGTTCGTTCCTTGGCTTGTCTACTGAACTCTATACCCTTAAAATATTATTCTAAACTCAAAAGATTAAACTATCCTCCAAATATTTACCATCAACCGCAGTAACTCTTGCCTTCTCACTAAAACCATTTAAACAACTGTCTATCCCCGAATCTCCACCCTGGTCCTCTTGCAGCTTTTGCTGCTGCTGCAAAATTAGTTCCCCCTTATCCAATGGCTTAGCTATGGATAATTTAAGTCCTCCCTCACCATTGAGTAGAGGCTGTTTCTCAAACAAGGGATTCATAACAAAATCTTTGGTAGTAGCTGAGACAGCCCTAAAGCTGTTACGTTTCAAATCCTTGTGTAGCAATGTCTTCTCAAATTGGGTCAAGACCCCATTATCGGGTGGTGTTTGTTGGCTACGTGATCTAGTGCTGCACCTACCACTACTATTGCCACTAAATACGCTTAACATACTTAAAGTCCTACGTTTAGCATTAAGAGCTGAACTACTTGTCCAAGATTGTAGGGAATTTAAATCTTCATTTTCATCATCATCATGCAAACCATCATCATAATCATCATAGAGATCATTATAACCTCTGTAATCATTTTTATAATTTGAAGCCGATGTCGCGGGACGGCCCAATGATAATCTGTGATGTTGCTGATGATGATGATGATAATGTTGACGTTGGTGATGCTTTTGTCCTGCTGCTATTGTAGTTGGTGATGTTCTGAAGGACGAGGAGGGGGATGAGGTTAAATTATAATTTAAATATTTAAGGGAACTAGCACGACGCACTGGTGTGGATAATGTCCAATGGCAATCGTTTGTGTTCTTTTTTCGATTGGTGGCACTACTTGTATGATTCTCAAATGTTTCATTATTATGGTTGTTGGTGTTGTTGTTTTGCTTGTTTACCTCTGTGACATCCTTGTGGGTTTCTCGTACCGGCGAGGATAATTGTGACGATTTTGAGCCCTGGTTAATGTAATAATCACGACTGTATCTACAAAAAAAGAAAAAATAAAATAAATTAAGGAGGCATTTATGAAAAGAGTGAAAACAAATTCACTATAAATGACTTTAAATCATATATGTACAAGGAGACCAGAAAATGAATATGGTATTAAAATTTGGGTCCAATTACCCAGCGGGTCTCCCCAATTCCAAAATTCTTCTTAACAGATATATTCGAAGTTTCTGTCAATATGCAGCACAAATTGAATTACATATTTGATTCGAAATGTCTGAGGTGCCATCTTTCCCCTAAAGAGCACTCCTCATTACACTATTTTTAAAAACAACAGAAACCGAGCAGGGGCAAACTTCAAACACATCAATGAGTGCTTTCCGATTCAAGTTTAAACTCAATGATGAGGGATCTATTTTTATAGCCGAGCCTGAACGGCGTCCCACAACCTCTTTGGGGAACATTTTTTTAATGACCATGCGTGGCATGTCGCCAACATTAAGAGGGGATAACCACCGCTTTGTCCGATGTTCTCGCCAGGATTCGAACGCGTTCAGCGTCATAGGCTACAATGACACGAATTCAATCCGCATTCAGGGCGATGTGTCGCCCCCCTTAAAATATATGAGAAAGTTAAAGAAGGCGCAGCGGAGCGGGCCCGGTTCGGCTAGTATTTTATATTGATGTAGGTTGTTGGGGATTGCAAATGGGCCATATTGGCTCATATGTGGATATAGCTTCCATATAAACCGATCTCCCGATTTGACTTCTTGAGCCCCTGGAAGCTGCAATTTTTATTTGATTTGGCTGAAATATTCTGTTATGACTCCCAACAATGGAGTCAAGTGCGGTCCAAATCGGTCTGTAACCTGATATAGCTCCCATATAAACCGATCTCCCGATTTCACTTCCTGATCCCCTGGAAGCCGCAATTTTTATCCAATTTGGCTGAAATTTTGCGCATATTGTTCTATTTTGACATACAACAACTGTGCCAAGTATGGTTTAAATCTGTGTATAACCTCATATATTGTAGATCCCATATACACCGATCTCCCGATTTGACTTCTTAAGCCCCTGTAAGCCGCAAGTTTCATAAGATGTGGCTGAAATTTTGTACATGGTGTTCTGTTGACTCCCAAAAACTGTGCCAAGTACGGTTCAAATCGGTCAAGAACATGATATACCTCCCATATAAGCCGATCTCCCGATTTGACTTCTTGAGCCCCTACAAGCCGCGATTTTTATCCGATTTGGCTGAAATTTGGCATATAGTGTTCTTTTATGACTCTCAACAACTGCGCCAAGTATGGTCCAATTCGGTCTATAACTAGATATAGCTCCCATATTTTAGCAGAATACATGGCCCGGCAGAACTTAGCACGCTTTTACTCTATTTTTCTGTAATATATACACTTGACCTACCTTCGGTATTCACTTTCCCTTTTATCAACTTCATTGTTCTCCAGTTTTTCTTTGGTTATCATCTCCAGGGGACATTGTTCACTGGATGGACTTATATTGGGCAAATCGATAAAACGTTCTTGACTGCCACTAATGCGTCGTTTCAAAGCTTCCGGCGCATAAGGATTATTGGGCATTTCAACAGCATTGTACCATTTCTTATATTCACGTTCTGCAATAGAACCTGCAAAGAGGCATAAAGGAAAATCCAAGATTGAGATATTAAGAAATGAATGAAATGAAAACAAGTTGTTCCAAACTTATGAAAAAGAACCACTAACAGGCTCCTATATGGAGGAAAAATGATGTCCTGTCACCATGATTAATGCTAACTATACTACAAATGTTTAACATGGACCTTTGGGAAAATGGTATGAAGGTCCACATCACCTTTAAATAAATGGCAATGGCAAATGAACACATAAGTCCACCATGTTGGTTTGATGAAAATGTCCTTCAATGTGGTGTTAAGTTGGATATATAATTGTGCTTGTAGGGTTTAGTTAGTAGGGTTAGTAGTACCTGGCACGAGTTGAGGCAATGATGCCAATTCATCGTCTTCATCGCTTTTCTCATCCTTTTCTACCACAATGTCCACTTGACATGGATTTATCAATAGGAATTCATATTCAACATTTTGACAACTGTCTTCTGTTGCATAGTGGAGATCCATGGCTCCGTTTGTTAGTTGTTTGTGTTTATAATTACTGATTTTAGAATTGCTGTCGTTGGAAAATGATTCTGTGATGGAATTTTTACTTAAATTAATCTTATCATTAAATAGTGTTGTTGTTGTTGTTAGGCCATTAGTAGTTGTAGAAGTATTAGTAGATGTTATGATATTAGTAGATATTGCATTGCTTCTGTTACCCTTATTTAATAAAATATCCTTTTCAACACCGTTGACATCATTGGTCGTATTGCTATTCACTTCCATGGTGGACTGGACTTTGGATTCATCAGTTTGCTCATGGTTAATATTATTATTTGATAAATCTAAGAGAAGAATTTAGTAGACAATGTTAAGTGCAAAAGGAAAATTGTGTGGAAGATTAACCAATTTTGCTTAATATACAATTACTACTCTCCCTTTCTGGAATATGTAACACAATACAGGTGTTTTCAACTTGCTGTTCATGTTAGAAAATCACTTAATTAATTGATCATCAGTAAAAACGCACCTATTACACATATTGATTTGAAACTATAAACATAAATTAATAAAGTGGTGTAAGCTATTATAACATATATGGTCAATGGTAAACTATTCCAGGTTTACTGTATTGATATCGAAAACATAATATATTGTAATCCCAATAATTACGATAACTGCTCATAATTTAATTAGGAGACTGAATCAGAGAACAAGTTTAAATGTTGTGCTAATTTAAAAGTAATGAGGTCGGCGGCAACAGAGAAGAGCAATCGGCAGTATTTTTCTGATTTGCAGTTTTATAATAACAATGCGATGTTAGTACGCATCGCCACCGCAATTGATGTGGTGATGTTCTCAGCACACTGACATGTGTGACGATCATTTGAATACTCGTACATTCGTGTACCACCGCTTTAACATCGTCTTTCTTTATAGCGGTGTTATGAGTGAATGTAAGACGAGACTGGAAGCAACACAACATATTGCTTTAAATCACATTGCGGTGTGGCTTTTGCTTGTCATCATGTCACATGACAATTTAAGTGAGTGATCTGTACGATGTATTGTTTGTGGACGCGGTTAGCGAATTCATCGACAAAATTCGAATTGTCTTTAATAAGTCTTTGAAGACAATGGCACGATAGACGTTTGGACCGCTGGGGACGTTTGCGTTAATTAGTGTTGAATGGTTGCGTTATATCCGTTGATTCAAAAAGACAAGTATTTTTACGGTATACCGCAAATGCGATACACTGCTGCAGATCTCGGATATCGATACTTTACTTTGAACTTAGTTTGTTTATTTTAGTAATCCGTTCAATTAAACTAGTTCGTTAGTGCAATATTCAGTAGCGATGTATTAACGGAGGATTGTTAACGACTTCAGTGAATACCTGTGAATATTCATAGGATCCTAATACAGAACTTTAAATTTGGAATGTCTGCTTTCGCGTTTTAGATTAAGTGCGAAAAGATTTACTTATCTGCCTATCTACGAGGTGGCACTAGGGAGATATTAATAAGTTGGGAGAAAATGCTTTATGTCATGGCATGCAGTGACCTTTTTTGAAATCCTCTAATTAAATCAAATGTGTAAATGAGTATCTAAGTTGGAACTCCAGTACCGGACATCATTATATTCTATATTTCCATATTTCTAAACATTCTCGCAGCTTCTGCAGCATCTTATTTCCAATGTGTAAAGAAATGAGTACCTTAGTTGGAACTCCAGCTTTGGACATCTCTATATTCTATAGTTCCATCTTTCTTGACATCCTCATAGCTTCTGCAGCATCTTACTTCCAACCTTTAGTTTTTCAGCATGTTTAACAATCACACGGAAACATTTCATAACAGTTACGACGAGTGATACTATTGTTCTAGCCAAAGACAGCAATGTATAGACATATTAAAGCTTAGTAGGCCACATAATCTCATAGCTTTCACAACTCCCATTTTTTGACTATCTATCATCCTTTACCCTAGTTAGAGGTATACTATAGATTAGAGTTCCTCTGGTATTTGTGAGACAGTTCCTTGACTTAAAAGTTCATCTGCACCACTATTCCTCAAGATAACTCTTGAAATTTTTTAACTGTACTGCCAGCGACAGTTAAGGGTAAGGTGTAATCCACATTGTCTGGAAAATGAGGAATTTTTCAAAGAAAACACAGGCATTATCACAGCAATTTGTCTAACTACGATGTCCAGAACATTAAATTCAGTACATCAGATATGATTTTCCTTCGTACAAAAGTAATGACCAAACAACCATCTGATGAGTGTAGAACATTAAATGGATTTTCGAAATGCTGTCCACTAGACCACAATACCAGGTCTGACACCTGCAGTATAGGTCTAGTGCATAACACGAGATTTAAAGCTCATCGATTAAATTTCTTGAGCCTCTGGAGTATCCAAATCTTCCTAAACAGAACAGGTATCCTGATTACCGACATCAATAACATAAACAGCAAATTATACCAAAAAAAGGAATATTGGGGAACATTATAGCATAGAAAGAGGTATTTCTAATCACTATTCTAGCTTTAAACACAATATTCCGAGATAGAACATAAGAAATTGTTACTCTATACAAAAAATCAAAATCCACTTTATATACAATTGTTGTGTAAAATTTCTTGCCAACTTACCAGCTAATGGATTGCTGTTGTTTTCTCTGAAACCCTTAAGAGCACATGGAGCCTCCAAATTCTTTTGATCTTCTTGGTTGTTATTGTTAGTGATTGCCGTATTATTTTGTTGACTAACATTTGCATTAACCGCTTCATTTTGACCGGCAGCTTCAACATCTATGTTACGTGTTTCAGCATAAACATCCTCTTGATCCAAAGGCAAAGTATTGGAGATCATACTACTGCGTTCAATTAATTCATCCAATACCATTTTACTATTTTGTCCACCTATCAAATGCTTATTAAATAAACGATCATTGATAGGTTCCACAGTGGTACGTAAAATATCCATTGATGAATCATCCGTGTCTGAGCCCAATTCGGAGAGATCACTTATCTCATCGGCTGTCTTATCACCGATTTGGGCGCGTACATCTTCCTTGGGATCAGGTACCAACATCCCAATGCTCGAGGTGGACACTGAACCAGTGCCCAAGGGGCTGGGCTTTTTCTTTTTGAACAACCAATTATTTTCCCAGGTGCTATCACCCACAGCACTGGAAGTCACGGACATGTAATCTGTGGTAAACAAAGAGAAGTAGGCATATAATCAAAAACTGTTGGGAATATTATTGACATTTGTAAGTTACCATCTTCTTCAGATTCTCCTGGTAATTTCGATAAATCCGGTAGAGGAACCATATGACCAGCCAAATAGTCACTTGTGACCGATTCACGGCCAGCATGCAACATATCGAATGATTTATCTTCATTTGTCTGAAAGCCATAAAATATTTGCTAATTATTTTGCATAATAAATTTTAAATATCGCTTATGCCACCATTACACATGGAGGTTGCAAAACGAAATATATTTCTGAACTTTTGCTTCAATAAACAAGTAACTTCTCTACAGTTGCCACCCAGCGACAAGCTGTTCGAATTTGAGTATAAAAAGGAGCCCTTATCATTAAGCAAAATCCTTATTCGGACAGCACTCATTGATAGAGAAGTCTCCCGTTATACCTTAATTGAAAGTATATGAGTAAATTTTGCTTCAACTTGCACATTTTAGATATAACAAATAACTCACTGTTATATTAGGTTCCGTATCTGTGTAACTGCAATCGCTGCGTGGTTCCAATGAGCTGCCCGAAGTAACTGATTGATTTTCAATATTGAAATTTTGATCCAAATCTCCAGAGTCACCTGTGTCTCGTGTCAAATCTGGAGAACTTTCAGCAATTGTCCGATTATTATTTGATTGTTTGTCCGCAATCTAAAAATGCAATGAAAAAAATAAAAAAACATGTTATCGTTAAAAAAAAATTAGAAACGTTATGTATATACTCCAAATATGTGGTACAAGTATTCCCAACATTTTAGTGAAGTTGTGACAGTGCATAAATCAATTTTTAAAGCTCTTCAATAATAAGATTTAATAGGTTTTGTAGGCAAAACATTTTGAAGGCTGTGAAAATTAACGTTTGATGACATCAACTAATAATACATCTACTTGAGGAGAAACAAGTATTTTAAGTTATTCTAAGGTAATAATTACAAATTCCACCTACATGGGTTGGGGTTATATTTTGCAATCATGTCATTTCAGGGGTAAAAATGCAAAATTTTACCCATGAACATTCCACTAAGGAACAGGGGCTAACTTTTCACATATCAATGATTGCACTTCGATTCAAGTTTAAGTTTAATGATAAGGGGCCTCCTTTTTATAGCCGAGTCCGAACGGCGTCCCGCAGTGCGACACTTCTTTGGAGAGAAGTTTTTACATGGCATAGTACCACACAAATGTTGCCAGCATTGGGAGGGGAAAACCATCGCTGAACAATTTTTTTTCTGATGGTCTTGCCAGGATTCGAACCCGGGCGTTCAGCGTCATAGGCTGACATGCTAACCTCTGGGCTACGGCGGCCTCCTTCATGGGCAGCACCTCGAAATATTGATGTATACATTCTAATAGCATTTGACCATATCCGTCCATATGTCCGTCTAAAGTATTATAACTTGCTAAGGAATGAAGCTATCTGTCCGTCTTAAAGGGCCAGCTAGTTTGGCTCTAGCGACTAGGTGTTGTGGTGATATTATTCTTTTTGGTGTTTTTAATAAAATTCAAGGCATGATTCATACCCATATCTGTATTCTAGAGATATTACTGACGATACGTTTAACGTTTGATTACCAAACAGTTATTTTCTGAGGCTTACAAGAGTCAGATCAGAGATGGCTAGGTTAGATGTCTATATACTTCGATTCACCTGTTAGTATTTCAGACTAGTATAACTCCTATTAAAGTCTTTTCTCTGGTGCATAGGTTGGCATACCTGTCAATTACGCTCAACTCTAGATTGTTGAAGAGTACTACGAAAACCCATCACATCCATTGCATACTCGTACAAAAATTTTTCTTTTGAAATTACGTCACTTTTCCCTTGTTTGCTATTTGAGCCATTAATTAATTCTTCTAGATATTAACTGTTAAATTAATAATAAAGCTTACATAGCAGGCACATATTCAAACGCTAATAAATAGATATTATTTTGTAAAAATTTATCGAAGTATAAAATGATAAGATTGTCATATGAGTAACAGTTTTGTTAGAGTTTTTAATTTAACTTTTACATATACACCGCAGTATACAGTAGATGAGTGTTACACTTTTCCTTTCCTTTTAAGATAACTAGGTTGGAGTTTAGTGAGGTATTCGGACATAATCACTGTATAGCCTTGTGTGTTACGGATGTTTCGCAAAAGTTGACCGAATTTTTTCACTTCATACCATAAGACTATTTAATAACTGCATAATGATCACAACATACTTATGTAATTCTGGGATATTTTTTAAGGATTATGCGAGGGTTGCCTTTTATATTTCGGGATTAGAGAACACAAAAACAAATATTAATCATCGAAAATCGCTTTATTGTTTTTCAAAATATTGTTTTTCAAACCTTCCTCAACCTCAACCTCCTATAACCTCAAAAATGTCTAGCATAACGATAGAGCTGTCAATTGGCAGATTGCATACAAGGGTTGTTCAATCCCGAAAAATAAAATGCAACCCTCGTACTAAAAAATACACCTTCAAATTCCGGTTATGTTTTGTAAAATAAATGCTTTTATCATGTTAACCTTGTCGTATAAAAGTTTATATGCAACGATGTACAATAATAGTTTTCATATGTAATAAGAGGTAAGTCTGTATGGAAAATAGTCTGCCACTCTCTACTAAACTAACCCAAAAGACTCGTAAAGCTACAGTAAATCGTTTTTCGTAAACAGAAAGATAAGGTTTTACTTAATTGAAACGGCAATAAATCCATCATGTATATGTCAAATTGTTGGTTATTATTAAATAAGTATTTACTGTAGTAGAATTGTATCGCTAAGAGAATAAGTTTATGCAAATGCATATAATCTTTTATTAATGCTTATAAGTTCTGAAGTCTTCTAGATAGAAGGAAAGCAAAAGCTTGCTATGCTTATTAAAATAAAAATCGGTGTTTATTGGGATTTTGTTTTGTGGTTGTTCCCTATAAGAAGACCATTTCAATCAATTTGTTTCTGCCATACTCGCACTTAGACAGCTAGGTTAGGACATACAAACATTTTAAGTTATATTGAAAGAAATAGGTTATTTTTTGTACCCACCACCATAGAATGGGGGTATACTGTTGAAATCTCGATAGCGTTCGAATGAATAATGACATCCGCATGAAATTTTGCACCGATACATTTTATGAATGTAGGTCCTTGGGGATTGAAAATAGGCCATATCGGTTCAGATTTGAATAAAGCACCCATATAAACCGATCACCAGTTTTGACTTCTTGAGGTCCTAGAGGGCTCAATTTTTATCCAATTTGGCTGAAATTTGTCACAAGCATTCTCTTTTGACGTCCAACATTTGTGCTTAGTATGAACCGAATCGGTGCATAAACTGATATAATCCCCATATAAACCGATCTTCAGTTTTGACTTCTTGAACCCCTAAATTTCTACCCGATTTGGTAGAAATTTGGTACAAGAACTTCTGATCTGATATCCAACATTCGTGCCAAGTATGATCCAAATCGGTCCACATATTGATATAGGCCCCTTAAATACTGAAACCCCTCTATGAAGCTGCAATTAAGTTCCAATTTGTTTGTTATAAAATAATTCAAACACATATTGAGTTAAAAATGGTAATCTTTTTGACAAATCCTTGGTGGTGGTTTCCTAAGAATTGCCCCGGCCAAACTTAGCACGTTTTTGCTTGTTTTATACCAATCACCGAAGCTGGTATATTCATATTGCCATAACACATTGAAATATCCACTTCTGACCCTATAAAGTATAAACGAGGTTTGATAAAAAAATAATCGTTATATTAAATTGTTTTCAAAAGGGATTTATTCATTCATCAATAACTATCTTGGCCCCTCCTAAGTTATATCCTTCAGATATAATGCACTTATGCCAACGCACAAACATCGATGTGTGAGCTCGTGCGTTATCATGGTGCAAAATTCATGATAAATTTTTCCAAAATTTTGTGAGTTTCTGATGAATACGCACAAACGGCGCCTAACTTCAAGGTTGTATTTCCTTATTGACAGTATGACCTTGTGGCAAGAATTTATGATGCACCCCGCCATTGCAGTAGAAGAAAACAGAAAACACATTTGACCGAACTTGAGGTGATTTTTTCCGTCTTGGCTCTTCTGGACGTTTCCATTGGGATGATTGGGCTTTGGTTTCAATGAGCTATACACCCATGATTTGTCAGCAGTTATGACCTTTTTGAGGTTATCTGGACCGTCATTGACGATGTTCAACAGCTACTGGGCGATGTCCATGCGACGTTGATTTTGTTAAAAATTTATAAATTTTGGAACAATCTTGGTGGCCGCACGTTTCATGCCTAAAACATCCGTAAAAATTGCTTGGCATGAGCAGAGCGATATACCAATATCATCAGCAACCTCTCAGAAATTGATTCAACGATTATTCAAAATTATTCTGTCCACTGCTTCAATGTTTTTATCTGTCGTTGGCATGCTCGGGTGACCAGGACGAGCATCGTCATTGACATCACCAAAACACAAATAACCTTTTTATCTGTTAAAAAATAACTGACAATACAAAATGGCAGATATAACAGACGTGTGTAATAACGTAGTAGACAAAAAAAGTAAATGAGTGCAAATTCAGCCGGGCCGAATCTTATATGCCCTCTACCATGCATCGCATTTGTCAAGTCCTTTGGGCAATTTCTATGCTATTTTAGCTATACCAAGTTATGAACTGTTTGTTTGTTTAATTGGCTATGACAGCAGATTTGTTCCGTAGAATAGTGTTTCAAGCGCTTCGATCTTCTGCGCTCTTTTTATAATCTCTGACACCAAGTTTCGGGCTTTTGGTCGTCGCAGTTTGCGTGTACCACCGTGTTTGCCTTCAAAAGACTTCTCTGCTGGAGCTTCTTCATCCATTCTGACAACATTATCTATTCAACGTAGCCTTTGCATTCTGATACGTGTAACTATGCTATCGTCGTCATACAGCTAATACAACATGGGTTCACACGACGCCTATATTCTGCATTAACGCAAACTGGTCCATATATTTTAAGAAGAATCTTTCTCTCAAATACTCCAAGCACTGTCGCATCTGCTCTCACAAGTACCCATGCTTCAGAACCATATAACAACACGCGTAGTATCAGTGTCTTGTATAGTGTAATCTTCGTTTGTCGAAAGGAATAGTCATTTCACCTCTCCGCGTTGCTACTGATTGCAGGGTTGCTCCATATGCTCCATTCTTGGCTTCATGCTACTGAAGCCGATCGACACCCATGGGTTTCTTGGGGCATTTTCCATGAAGTGGGCAATGGTTTGCCATTGCGCCATTATATCATCGGAACAAGGAGTGCTTTCATCAAGCAGTTGGGTCAGTCGAGTGGAGTATGCCGTTGCCATCTGTTGTGTTTGCAGCTTTTCATTCTCCAGCTTCCGTGCAGTGTCAGATCGTACGTTCCTCGCGATGTTCAAAGTTATGAACTGACTGGGGTAATACTTTGTTTGGCTGTTGGAGACCAAAGTGAAATTCATTGTGCAAAGATTTAGCCAAATCGGATTAGAATTGCGCCCTAAAGTGGCTCGAGAAATAAAATTGGGAGATCTGTTTATATTTAACACGTATATTAAAGGTCATACAAAAAGTCGTTATGCAAAATTTCAGCCAAATCGGATAAGAATTGCTCCCTCTGGAGGCTCAAGAAGTATAATCTGGAGATCGGTTTATATAGGAGCTATAACAGGCTATGAACCGATTTAGATCATACAGTTATTGGAAGTCATAACAAAACACTTCACGCAAATTTTCAGCCAAATCGGATATTATTGCGCCTCAAGAAACCAAGATTCGAGATCGGTTTATATAGGAGCTATATCAGGTTATTAACTGATTTGGACCATACTGGGCAGAGTTGTTGGAAGTCAAATTAAAACACTTGAAGCAAAATTTATATATACATGACAGCTACCAAAATATGGACCGATTTGGCCCATTTACAATTCCAACCAACCTGAACAAATAAGAAGTATTATTCGACAGACAGACGGACGGACATGGCTAAATAGACTAATAATGTCAAGAAGATCAAGAATTGGTGGGTTTTAGATCAATACGCAATTAGTATACCTCCATCCTATCGTGGAGGGTATAAAAATGCGAAAATCGAACATACGTAACTCATAACGATTATTTTTTATACCGTACATATATTTACTGATCTCCCGATTTAAGTTCTTAGGCCCATAAAAGGTGCCTTTTGTAACCAATGAATTTAGTATAATGCGTTGTATTAGACCCTTAAATAGCCCTCCTGAATACGGTGGAGATGGGGCTATATTAAGATATGGCTGCTATATAGACCAGTATTCTGTTTTACCGTCTTGAAAATTAAATTGTATTAAAGCCCTCGACATCCATGCCGAGTTTTGTCCAAACGGGACAATATTTCCATATAGCTGCTATGGGTTTATAGCGATGGATTTTCCACCGTATCATGGCGAAAGGTGGTTAATATTGGGTTGCCCAAAAAGTAATTGCGGATTTTTGAAAAGAAAGTAAATGCATTTTTAATAAAACTTAGAATGAACTTTAATTAAATATACTTTTTTTTACATTTTTTTCTAAAGCAAGCTAAAAGTAACAGCTGATAACTGACAGAAGAATGCAATTACAGAGTCACAAGCTGTGAAAAAATTTGTCAACGCCGACTATGTGAAAAATCCGCAATTACTTTTTGGGCAACCCAATATATATATCCCAGGAGGGGAGTATCCGAAGTTCGGGCCACCCGAACTTAGTGCCTTTTTACACGCTGTTCTTAGAATAATAGATTTTATTCAAATGTTTATCAGTTATCGAAAAATACAGATTGCCATAGAACACACTAAATTTGTTCTCCTACCTTATTCAGCACAGCTGTAGCTAATAAATCCTGATAGATTGTAGGCTCAAAATAATGCTCGATACGATGACGATGTCCATTGGCCAAACCACTATTGTCGGCGAATTTACTTGGACGATCCAAAGCGATTTCGGATACCGCATAAGTTTTTGACAGAGGCGGCATATCGATGGTCTCAGTGATAATCTTTTGTATCATGTGACGCAAACGTGTCTCCGAGATATCGGTAAAATCAGGTCCCGGAGTGGATTCACGTGAAACAGGTTGTGTACTGCCCTCCTCACGTTGATGTACAACCGATCCATTTGTATAGGAGTGGTGATGGTGGACACCATTAGTTTTAGTGGCAGGTAAATCTGTAAGAGCAACAAATAAACGACAAACAAGAAATGGATGAGTAATAAAATCGTGGAAAAATGGATATGTTGAGGCCACTAACGGGGTAGTGACAATGTTGGTAAGTTGCTCAAATGCATGACATGCAAGTTAACAGTCTTGTAAATATTTATGTGATTAAATAGTACATGTATTGAACTAGCTTATTTGCATACAACAATGTGTTATTTGTTTGTATTGAAGAGGTAAGTATGATATATTCAAGCTAAATAAGTAGTTAAGGATTGACATTGATTAGCAAGGCAACAAGAATACATAGAATAATACACTTCAACTTTATTTACATTTCTGTCACTGTATTTCTTTATGAAAACAAATTTTATGCTTTGTTGTTATTCATATTTCAATATCACAAAATTGTGGAGGGTAACATTTTCAAAAAAAACATTTGGTAAAATTTTTATTTCCATAGAAAATGTTGTAGAAATGTAATTATCAGATAAGTGAGTAATTCGATTTTTAAAGAATATTGACATGGTGGACGGGGAGTTTTTAGGGAATGGGTTAGCCTTCCCTTCAACTTGTCCCAAATATTGGTATCAGATAGATAGAAGTCATTTTTTTATATACCTTATTCTTGAGTCTTAATTTTCAATTTTTTCATCTCGGGGGGGCACCAGGCTTCAAATTTTGATATCATATAGCTTCATATATTAATGCGAAGTTTAGCAAAAAAAAAACGCATAAGAATTTTCTTAGTTTTTATAAAAAACTAATTTTGGCAAAAAAATATTTGCAAATCTTTTATACCCTCCACCATGGATCGCTTATGTCAACTTTTTGCACGATTTTTCTAAATAGGTAGCTAGACAATAAATAGATGAGAATTGATATCCGTGGTTGCTCAAGAATTCAAATCGAGGAATTGTTATATGGGAGCTATATTAGGTTATGAATTGATTCTGACTTTACTTGACACGAATGTTGAAGGTCATAGCAAATGTCATTGCGGAAAATTTCATCCAAGTCGGATAAAAATTGGACATCTAAGAGGCCCAAGAAGGACATTCCAGAGATTGGTTCATATGGGAACTATATCAGGGTATGGACCGATTCAGACCATACTTAACAAGAATGTTGGGGATCATGGTAGAAATTATTGTGCAAAATTTCAGTCAAATCGGATAAAATTGCGCCCTCATGTCGAAGAATCGCTTTATGAAACGATATGACCTATTTGCAATCCCCAGCGACCTACATCAATAAAAAGTCTGTTTTCAAAATTTCAAGTAGTTAGCTCCACATGTTCGAACGCTATCGTGATTTCCACAGACGGACGGATCGACTTAGAATGTCGAGACGATCAACAATGGATATATACTCTAAAGGGTCTCTTATCAATATTCCGAAATATTACAAACGGAATGATTAGCTTAATATACCCCCATCCTATGATGGAGGATATAAAAATAATTTTTATAATTTCGTTGAAAAAAAATATAATGGCTAAAGTTAAAATTCATAGAAAGTTTTTACAAAACATTTTTAATAAAATTTGATTTCCACAAAAAAAAAAAAAAAAAAAGGTTTTTATACAAAATTTCATCAAAATTTGATTTTCATAAGAAATTTTGTTGCAATTCGAAGGCATTACTACAACTTCCAACAGATGGACAGAATCATGTGCACCATGGAAGTAGTGTAATTGTCGCAGAAAAAAGTCTGTCATTACACGAAAACACATGCATTGGTAAAAAGTACAGCTAATTGACACGTTTTTTGAGCTTGGTTATTGTGGTAATTGCATTATAGAGGCGTTTTCGCAATATATATGATTCAAATACAACATACCAACTCACAGCCCTTGAAGCCATCACACCTAATATGGTTAAAAAGCCTTCTAACCAAAGACGAAACGCGTCCCATAGTGTTTGGTGTGTGTTGCTCTGGCTTTGCAAAGAAAATCTCCGATCATTGAGCTTGTCTCGAAAGAGATACAAACAAAAATTGGAAAATTAGAGTTTCTTAGAAAATTTCTTCAAAATTTGATTTTCAAAAAAATTGTTTAAATTTTTAGTTTTTCGTTATCTCACATTTTTATTTGTGCCCTATATTGCCGTGGTGGTAAATATGTCCACCTTGGGAGTATTTTCAGGGTAGGGCGCCCTTCCAAACACTTTGACCAAAAATTAGATTTCAAATTTCTTTCTATTCCCAAATACCTTTCATTTGAATCTCATACTTCATGATTGGTCTATATATCCATTTGGCGGTCTTTAGGGGTGGGGCAGACCCCTTAACCACCCCACACTAAATTGTTTTTGGGCTATAATAAGTGTGCAAACAAAACATCGCTTGAATCTCTCCACTCATCTCCGAGATGTGGCGTTTTTGAAAATAAGGGTAAGGGGTGGGGTCTGTTTGTTTGTTTGTTTTATAGCGACGAAACTCTGGTCTGTCGAACCCAAAACTCCCGCACTGGTGATACTAGCTCGCTATCTCGTTTCCACTTCCAAATAGCATTCACAACACACATTCACACTGATACTACCCGTGCAGTTAGATGGTTCCGAAGCATGGGTACATGTGAAAGCAGATGAGGCAGTGCTTGGAGTATTTGAGAGAAAGATTCTGCGTAAAATATATGGACCAGTTTGCGTTAATGGAGAATATAGGCGAGGTATGAACCACGAGCTGTGTGAGCTGTATGACGACGATAGCATAGTTACACACATTAAATACAACGGCTGCGTTGGTTAGGTCATGTTGTCAGATGAATGAAGAAGCTCCAACAAAGAAGTATTTTGAAGGCAAACACGGTGGTACACGCAAACCGGGACGACCAAAAGTCCGATGGAAAGATCAAGTAGTGGGAGACACCTCGAAACTTGGTGTTAATCTCTGACACCAAAATGAGCGCAGAAGATCGAAGCGGAAATTTTATTTTCCTAATATTTTTATTGAAATTTTATTATATCGAAATTGTCATGAACGCTAAATTTTCCTTTTTTTTGTTTTGTGAAAATTTCTCTTTTACGGAAAATGTTGTCAAAATTTAATTGTCAAGGTGTTATGGGGTTTCCCCATTCATATCATAACTTCCTCGTTTCTATCTACATTTTATTTTATAATGAAGATATGTAATATTGCTTTTGTTTTGCTTTTGTCACCTAGTTTCGTTTACCTATAGCTGGGGGTTGGATATTTAAGGAGGAATCGCTACGTATGGTAAAGTTAAACAAAAGCATAATACGACTTATATATATACAACTTAAATAGTGAATTTACCTAAATTTACTTTTAAAACATGCACTACAAACAATGCAAAAGCTACCACAATTCCAAATATGCCCGTCACCAGGCCAAACATAAAGTCCATGTTGGGCTGGTCAACAGCTGGACGAAGGCGAGGAATGATGGGCAGCAACAGCAGCAGCAGAGGAAAAGTGTTGGTTCTAATAGTGAAGATAACGAGGGCTATGGAAAGTGGCCAAAGCCGGTCAAAGGCGGCATCACAAATTTTGTAGCATGTTAGGCGATTAATTTTTTTTGTAATTGTTTTGTTTGATTTTTACACTAATTTGAGGAATTCCATGGTTTTGTTTCTTTGGTTTGTTTTTGTTTATTGCACGCAAATTTTTTTCACTAAAATTTAAAACCAAAAAATTTTTTTTAACATTGTTTCCATGCTAATTGGTGTTGTGTGGCTTCCTTTGGTATATCTTGGCGGTTTAAGCGTTTTTAGTTTTCATTAACAACTTTTTGTTTTGGTAGGGGAAAATTCGTCATTTCCATGTTTGCAAGTCAAGGAAATTATTTGTGGCGTATCATGGCATGGCAAACCTTTGCGAGTATTTACTTTTATTTTTTCGTATTAATTTCCATTTTCAATTTGTTTAAATAAATTTGCTATCATATGCTGATTTTAATTTATGAAAGCCTGTTTGTATTTGGCATAAATGTTTGCATTTGCCGTTATTTTATTTATTTTGGCCATAATTATGATAACACGATTGCTGCTAACTGGACATGATGTTCGCACATATTTGGTTTTATTTCATGTGTGTTTTATTTTCTTTTTTTTTGCAATTTTATTGCATTGAACTTTTATTTTTATTTTTTTTTATTTACATTTACGTTAATGACGTTTAAGACTTGTCTCAGACCAATTATGGCTTGGATGTGTGGCCATTTCGAGTTTGCCGTTTTATGGCCATGATCAGAGGTGACGTCAATGGTTCATTACCTCGTTGATTGTTTAATAACGAAAATGAATTATTATGGCCCGTAATGTATTTTACATTTAATAAAAGTTAGTAAAGTGTTTGAATTGCATTTAATGATTTGTAATTTGTAAACTTTTGATTTAAGGTTATTTCAACTTATAAGCAATATTAATTAAGAATGTTATATAAAATGAACTGTCCTTAAGGTAATTATTAGCTTCTCTCCTCCTTTTGGGTGTTACAAACAAATGCAAAGTTATAATACCCTGTACCACAGTAGTGGTGTAGGGTATAATAAATTGTAAAAAACCACAAATAATTCAAAATAATAAAGTAAAAAGGCATTAAGTTCGGCCGAGCCGAACTTTGGATACACACCACCTCGGATATATATGTAAACCACCTTTCGTCAAAATCCAGTGAAAAATGCATACCTTATGCCCCATAGCAGCTATATCGAAATATGTTCCGATTTGGACCAAATACTAATGTTAAAGATTCTTCGTAAAATATATGGACCAGTTTGGGATAATGGAGAATATAGGTGACGTATGAACCACGAGCTGTATGACGACGATAGCATAGTTACACGCATCAAAATACAGCGGCTGCGTTGGCTAGGTCATGTTGTCAGTATGGATTAAGAAGCTTCAGCAATGAAGTCTTTTGAAGACAAACACGGTGGTACACGCATTATAAATTCGCCTTTTATGGGTCCTACACCTTAAATCGAGAGATCGGTCTATATGGCAGCTATATCCAAATATGGACCGATCTGAGCCAACTTAAAAAAAAAATGTCGAAGGGCCTAACACAACTCACTTTTTCAAATATCAGCGACATCGGACAATAAATGCGCCTTTTATGGACCCAAAACCTTTAATCAAGAGTTCGGTCTATATGGCAGCTATATCCAAATCTGGACCGATCTATGTCATATAGCAGAAGTATGTCGAGGGGCTTAACTTAACTTACTGTCCCAAATTTCGGCGACATCGGACAATAAATACGCTTTTTATGGGTCCAAAACCTTAAATAGAGAGATCGGTTCATATGACAGCTATATTAAAATCTGGACCGATCTGGGCCAAATTGAAGAAGGATATGGAAGGGCCTAAAACAACTCACTGCACCAAATTTCAGCGACATCGGACAATAAATGTGTCTTTTATGGGCATAAGGCCCTAAATCGGCGGATCGGTCTATATGGCAGCTATATCCAAATCTGGACCGATCTGGGCAAACTTAAAGAAGGATGTCGAAGGGTCTACAACAACTCACTTTTTCAAATATCAGCGACATCGGACAATAAATGCGCCTTTTATGGGCCCAAAACCTTTAATCAAGAGTTCGGTCTATATGGCAGCTATATCCAAATCTGGACCGATCTGGGCAAACTTAAAGAAGGATGTCAAAGGGTCTAACACAACTCACTTTCCCAAATTTCAGTAAAATCGGATAATATATGTGGTTTTTATGGGCCTAAGACCCTTAATCGGCGGATCGGTCTATATGGGGGCTATATCAAGATATAGTTCGATATAATCTATCTTCGAACTTAACCTGCTTATGGACAAAAAAAGAATGTTTGCAAAGTTTCAGCTCAATATCTTAATTTTTAAAGACTATGGGGTGATTTCAACAGACGAACGGACATGGCTAGATCGTCTTAGATTTTTACGCTGATCTAGAATAAATGTACTTTATAGGGTCGCAAATGGATATTTCGATGTGTTGCAAACGGAATGACAAAATGAATAAACCCCCATTCTTCGGTGGTGGGTATAAAAAAAATACAATAAAATAAATCAAAATAATAACAAGTAAAAGCGTGCTAAGTTCGGCCGGGCCGAATTTTATATACCCTCCACCATGGATCGCATTTGTCAAGTTCTTTTCCCGGTAATTCTTTTAAGGCAAACATATGATACAAGAAAATAATTGCTATGATATTGGAGCTTTAATATCCGAATCGGACGATAGATTCGGACCATAGTTGAACTGAATTTTGGAGACCATAGTAGAAGTCGTTGTCTAAAATTTCAGCCAATTCCAATCAAATTTGCGCCCTTAGGGGGCTCAAGAAATAAAACAGGGAGATCGGTTCATATGGGAGCTGTATCAGGCTATAAACCGATTCAGACCATAATTAACACGTCTGTTGAAGTTCATGAGAGAAGTCGTTGCACAAAATTTCAGCCAAATGGGATAATAATTGCGACCTCTAAATGCTGAAGAAGTTAAGATCGAAGATCGGTTTATATGGCAGCTATATCAGGTTATGGACCAATTTAAACCATATTTTACACAGTTGTTGGAAGTCGTAACAAAACACCTCATGCAAAATTTCAGCCAAATCGGATAAGAATTGCGTCCTCTAGTGACTCAAGAAATCAAGATCCAAGATCAGTTTATAGGGCAGCTATATCAAAACATGGACCGATATGACCCATTTACAATCCCAACCGACCTACATTAATAAGAAGTATTCGTGTAAAATTTCAAGCGGCTAGCTTTACTCCTTCGTAAGTTTGCGTGCTTTCGACAGACAGACGGACGGACATGGCTAGATCGACTTAAAATGACGAACAAGAATATATATGCTTTATGGGGTCTCAGACGCATATTTCGAGGAGTTACAAACAGAATGACGAAATTAGTATATGGGGGTAGGGTATAACAATATATGAAAGGCTGATCATGATAGAATAGAACTGCAATAAAAGGTCTTTGGTAGTAGAGTACACATTTGCCCTCCAATTGGGATAGACACAGGAAGGACTTGCGGATCTTTAAAAATGTGCTGTCACAAGGGTGGTAGCTTTGAAATATGATTTTGAAAGTAGATAACCAATAAAAAAAATAATTAGGGTGGATCTGAACGAGACCCGTAGACTGAATGTCTTCATCGCTAGCTTAAAATAGAAAAAATCAATTTTATGGATAAAATGAAATGAATGAAATGAAGATCCTAAATAATAAGATAATGTAAAAAAGTTATTTAGCTATTCATTATTTAGTTATTCATTAAAAAACAAATAGTTCATCTAAAACAATTCTTAAATTTTAGTTATAAATATATAATATTAACAATTATTTCTCCACATTAACTTTATGGCCAGGTGCTAACGCTTATACTGCAACTGATCAAACATGAAATGTATATTCAAGAATTATGCAATGTTTATGGATGATAATAATATGGGTTTTTTTTTTGTTTTCGAAAAATACTTCAATGCAACCATTTAATGTCATAACAATTAACTATAAAACATTTTTAAAAGTTAATAGAAAATGAGACTGAATGAAATAAAATTTCATATTAAATTAAGTAGAGTATGGCACACTTGCATTAACAAACCCAACGACCTCCAACAAATGGAAAAACTGCACTCTTTGCCTAACTTTCATTGTCTGCGGCAGATTAAAACCTACCTACATGGAGGATTTTTTGAAATGCATACAATTCTGTTGTGAATGAAACTGAAATTTATGTGCATTTCATTTGGGTGATTGGACAAAAGAAAAACTAAATCCAGCAAAACCCCCCTCCTATCAAATGGATGGAATTTTAAAATTCTGATAGTTGTAATGGCTTGTCACAAAAAAAAACAAAAACAATAGCAATAATAGAAAAATTAAAAAATAGGTGTAAAAATTGTTTTAAAAACTTCATTATTTATGCCCATATCGTAATAAATTATGACTTGTCATAGAGCTGAACTTTAGGCCTATGGGAACATTAATCTGAAGATTGAATAGTCTTCATGTGCCAATCCCTTTAACATTCACCATATTTTAGGGTGATTAAAGCTACTTTGTTGGTAATAACTCTAATTTAAATGGCTTTATATGTAAAATTCAAGGTTTTGAAAATTTTCATGTATGAAATGTCACATTTCACTATAACCATAACAATTCCCCTTTTCATTAATCGGTCTATGGCAATAGAAAATTTTTAAATTTGAAAAGTCACCTTTCATTCAGAAATCTACGTTACCGCCTTAAGGTCACGCTAGTACCACTATGATGTTCATTTTCCTATCAATGTGACAACTGTAGGAATGGTGAGCCCTCAGTCATTTAATATGGCCATTTTATTGCTGTTCAGACATTGTCATTGCCATAGACTTTCATTATCGTTTTAGCTAAACTCTTTTGATTAAAGTTTGATAGCTAGCCAAGTGTCTAAACAGATTAACGTGAAGATGTCAATTAACATAATTTAATGTTGGGCTTATCTTTACAAAACCAATTCCCAAGTAGGTACAAACTGTTGTACGAAAGACAAAATGTTTGAACTACAACGATCATTTATCGATAATGTGACCATCTTGATCATCTTCAGATCATTGAAAAAGCTGACTTTAAAAAAGAAAAAGTAAACTAAATTTAAAACTCCACCAACATGTTGGGGCATGACCATATTTTTGTTTTTAATACACTTTAAAAAATAAAGCATTTACAAAAAATTTCAATTAAAAAAAAATTCGTCAAAATTTTATATTCATTATATTCATATTGCGGGCCACATTTTGGACATTTCTGAAAAAAACCAAAGTTGCCCTCAAATGAAAACCCCAAGGGAGCAGAATTCGTCAATGCGTTTATGTTGACTGAACTCGTTATAGAAATCGAGATATCTCAATATTTTTGAATGAACAAGCGAACCTCAGTTTGGACATCTCTGGAAGGAATTTTTCAAAATTTTGATATGTATGGAAAGGTAAGGGGAGTACTATTTCACCATGTAATCAGATTTTCGGTAGCTGAAAAATACACCCACACAATGGAGGCCTACATTTGTGTAAACTTTGTTGGCCATATTGTGGACATTTCTGGAGGAGATTAAAACAAAAAAGTGGCCCTCAAATGAAAGCCCCATGGAATATAACTCCAAAAGCATGATAATTCGTTTTTATACCCTCCACCATAGGATGGGGGTATACTAATTTCGCTATTATGTTTGGAACACCTCGAAATATTCGTCTAAGACCGCAAAAATTATATATATTCTTGATAGTCATGACATTTTAAGTCGAACTAGTCCGTCCGTCCGTCTGTCTATCTGTCGAAAGCACGCTAACTTTCGAACAAGCAATGCTAGGTTCGTGAAAATTTTTACAAATACTTTTTATTAGTGTAGGTCGGTTGGGATTGTAAATGGGTCATATCGGTCCATGTTTTGATATAGCTGCCATATAAACCGATCTTGGGTTTTGGCTACTTAAGAATCTAGAGGGCGCAATATGAAATTTTCCACGTGGTGTTTTGGTATCACTTTCAACAACTGGGTTAAGTATGGCTCAAATCGGTTTATAACCTGATATAGCTGCCATATAAACCGATCTTGAGTCTTGACTTCTTAAGCCTCTAGAGGACGCAATTATCGTCCGATTTGACTGAAATTTTGCAAGTGGTGTTTTGGTATCACTTTCAACAACTAACAGTATTATGGTTCAAATCGGTTCATAACCTGATATAACTGCCATATAAATCGATCTTGGGTCTTGGCTTCTTAAGCCTCTCGAGGGCGCAAATATCATCAGATTTTACTGAAAATTTCCACCTGGTGTTTTCGTATCACCTTCAATAACTGTGCTAAGTGTCAGATCGGTTCATAACCTGTTATAGCTGTCATATAACCGATCTTGGATCATGACTTCTTGAGCTTTTGGAGGAAGCAATTCTTATCCGATTTGGCTGTAATTTTGCACGTGGTGTTTTGGTATCACTTTCAATAACTGTGCGAAGTATGGTCGAAATCGGTCTACAACCTGGTATAGCTGCCATATAAACCGATCTTGGAGCTTGACTTCTTGGGCCTCTAGACGGCGCAATTCTCATCCGACTTGGCAGAAATTTTGTATCACGGCGATTTTGCTTTTTGAGCCCCTACAAGACGCAATTCTTATCCGAATGGATTGAAATGTTACACAATGACTTCTACAATGTTCAGCATTCAATTCATTCATGGTCCGAATTGGACCACAACTTGATATAGCTCCAATACCATAACAATTCTTATTCATTATTCTTTGTTTGCCTAAAAAGAGATACCGCGCAAAGAACTCGACAAGCGAGATCCATGGTGAAGGGTAAATAAGATTCGGCCCGGATGAATTTAGCACGTTCTTACTTGTTTTTCCCTTGTTTGCCTAAAAAGAGATACCGGGAAAAGAACTCGACAAATGCAATCCATCGTGGAGGGTATATAAGATACGGACCGACCCGGTGGAGGCTATATAAGAAAACGACCCAGGCATTTACTTATTTTAACTAAAAATGTTTGCAATTACTTTTTCAAAAACGGTGATTGATATTATCATTTACGTGATTGAAGCAATTTCAATTAAAAAATGCATCGGATCAATTAATTTTGTGATAGAAACTGATTTTTACTTTTACTTTTTACCCATGAACATTCCAGTAAGGAACTGAGGCAAACTTCCCACAAATCAATGAGTGCTGTTCGATTAAATTTTAAGCTCTATGATAAGGGACCTCCTTTTTAGCCGAGTCCGAACGGCGTGCCGCAGAGCGACACCTATTTAGGGAGAAGTTTTTACGTGGCAAAGTACCTCACAAATGTCGCCATCAATTTTTTGATATTCCTGCTAGGATTCGAACCCAGGCGTTCAGCGTCATAGGCGGACATGCTAAGCTATGCATTACGGTGGCCTCGTAGGATGTATATATGTATAGTATGGGGGGTATACTAATCTGGTCATTCCGTTTGTAACATCTAGTCTTGACATTATAAGTCATGCAATGTTCGTCCGTCTGTCGTTTGTGGAAATCGCGATAGCGGTCAAACGCGTTAAGCTAGCCACTCAACATTTTGCACATATACTTCTTATCGATATGGGTCGTTGGGTATTGCAAATGGGCCATATGGGTTCAGATTTGGATATAACTTCTATATAAAGTGCCTTTTCGAAATGATTTTTTGAGCCACTATTATCCAATTTGCTGAAATTTTGCATGTAGAGTTCTGATATGATTCAAAACCGTTCCATAATTTGATATAGCTCCCATGTAAACCCATTTCTCGATTTGAAATCTTGAGCTCCCAGAAGGCACAATTGTTATCCGTGTTGAGTGAAATTTGGCACATAAAGTTCTGTTATGACTTCCAAAAATCGTGACAAGTATAGTCCAAAACGGTGTAAAACCTGATGTAGCTCCCATCAGTGCTGCCGTTTTTGGTAGGTTCCTACCAAAACTGGTAGGTTTTAAATCTCTTGGTAGGTTGGTAGGCTGACCTCAATTTTTGGTTGGTTTTTCCAAACAAATAAATATCAAAATAATTATTGAAAAAACCGCAGTGCATAACTCAAAATTAATTCACTTCTTGCCGTTTGTGTATATTCGTTAAGAGTGCAGAACAAAACCATGGATGTCGAGAGACCAAATACAGTTACAAGGAGTCTCACTGTTTTAAATTTCGGTAAAAAGGGTGTAAGTTCTGATATTGACTGTAACTTGTACTAGTTTTAAGGGATCTCTTTCAAATTTCGTAAATTCTGGGTAGGAAATGCGGCTTTGAGCCTTCAATCGAAAAATAGGCCTATGTAGCAGCCGCATACACAGTTTTTGAGGGGTTCAGGAAACTCAATGTAACGACGCAAATTGGTAGTAAAAGCGCATTTTTGAGCCCAAACATTTAAGTCGGGAGATAGCTTTATCCAAACTTGGCACGGCTGTTCATAGAAATTGGGGCAACAATACGGGTATAAAGGGTGCTATATCAAGTTATAGGCCATCATTGAAGATAAGGCTGTAGCGTGATTTCAACAAACAAACGGACGAACATGGCTAGATCCTTTATGAATAACTGCGGTACTAGATGATGTGCAGCGTAGAAAATGTATGGCAAAATGGCCTAGTCTCCGGTGGCGAGTATAAAAACATATACCGCATTTTTGGTTTGTAGAACATTTGGTAGGTTTTGGTCGAGTTTGGTAGGATTTTTCTTAAATTTTGGTAGGAAATAATTTTCTTGAGTGGCAACACTGGCTCACATATAAATCGATTTGCTGATTTGACATCTTGAGCCCCTAGATAACACAAGTTTTAACCGATTGGCCTGACATGTTATAGGCAGTGTACAACCGTACTAATTGTGGTCCAAATCGCTCTTTGCCTGATGTAGCTCCCAAACCTCTCATCCGAGTTGACACCTTAAGCTACTGGAAATCGAAATTGTTATCCGATCGTTAGCATGTCCGCCTATGACGCTGAACGCCTGGGTTCGAAACCTGGCGGGACCATCAGAAAAAATGTTCAGCGGTCGTTATCCCCTCTTAATGCTGACAACATTTGTGAGATACTAAGCCATGTAAAACTCCTCTCCAAAGAGCTGCTGCACGCCGTTCGGACTCGGCCATAAAAAGGAGGACCCTTACCATTGGCTTAAACTTGAATCGGACTACACTCATTGATCTGTGAGAAGTTTGCCCCTGTTCCCTAGTGGAATGTTCATGGGCAAAAAATTTGCATTTGCAGTTTGTTTTTCATCGAAAATTGAGTATTCATTGAAACTCTTTTTACACAATTTTCTTAAGTGTATTCCTCGTCAGATTTGATTGTACATCATTGGAAAACGTTCAAGTAGGCTTGTGTTATGGTACTTCACATTCGATTAACCGACAACGTATGATGATAAGCTGTCATGTCAGTGTGTTTGAATAATATCCAAAGTTTAAACGTTTTCGACTTTGTTCCCAGTTAATGAAATCACGAAAAAGAGTAGAGGGGGCAAACGAACCTGTTTTTTTATATTTCAAAGCATTTCACTAAGTTTAAGTTTGGTGTGAGATTTGGAAGAGATTATTGAATAAATACTCAAAAAGCCGTTTCAGTTTTTTTTTATAAATTCAAATTTTATGGAGGATTCATTTTTTATTTTGTGATATATATAAACATATATACATTGGTAAAATTTAATCATGTGTTATAAATGACAAATAGTTTTTGTTATGTAAAATAATATCAATTTATGGCAGCAAATAATAATCATAGAACTCTAAGTCTTTGTCTATTACACTTGACTAATATTTCTGAAATATGATATTTCAACATTTTTTCTATGGATGAAGTGCGACACGTTAAATTAAAAGATTTATAATCGTCTAATAAACTCTTAATAGAATATCCGCATTTGTTTTAAAAATTATTTATATAAGAAGGCCTTTATGGCTTCTTTAGATGGCATGTTATGCGACATTTGTGACGTTGTAATATATTTCTTTCATTTTTGGAGAGTTTAAATTTCTATACGAAAATTCCATTTCGAATGCTAATTTTGAGTTTTTTTAGCACATTCTGCACCAATGGAATTTAATTTTGTCAATGTCTAAGCTTGAGGCATTTTAGATGAGATTCATATGATAGTTGAGTTGACATCATAGCCTAGGCTTTTTTCTATTCTTTGGAGGAGTAGTGATCACATATATTGGGGGGATTAACTTGTAGATATTTGTATTGATAATGATACAAATCAATATTCTAGAAGAAAGTCTAGAACCAATGCCAAAGCGGCTAAGTTGACCAATTGAGACATTTGCTGTTTCTTATTTTACTACTCCACCGGGCAAATTATAAATAATCGGCTATTATTATCTGTTATCGCATAGGATAGTTATCGATATCATGCGGTAACAGATAATAGGAATGCTAAGCACTTTGCACTGCAGTTCCTTCTAGAACATCTGAATAGAACTTAATGTAAATTTGTCGCTGAACATTTCATTAGGGAACAGGGGTAAACTTCTCACATATTATATTGTATTGGGTTGCCCAAAAAGTAATTGCGTATTTTTTAAAAGAAAGTAAATGCATTTTTAATAAAACTTAGAATGAACTTTAATCAAATATACTTTTTTTACACTTTTTTTTTAATGCAAGCTAAAAGTAACAGCTGATAACTGACAGAAGAAAGAATGCAATTACAGAGTCACAAGCTGTGAAAAAATTTGTCAACACCGACTATAAGAAAAATCCGCAATTACTTTTAGGGTAACCCAATAGATGAACTTAAATAAAACAAATATTGGGAGTTTGATAAGAGTCTGTTATGAAAATTTCGCAACAATTGTCAGGGGGTGGACCATCCTCCTGTTGCAGCTACTAATGTACAAACAAAGTTCCGGACACAAAATCATATACGGAGTGATTTTGGTTTTGGAGAATCATCCACCACCCATAGTTACAGTATTTCTATATGCATTTACATATTAGAAATAGAGATAGATAACGATTTTGAAAAAAAAAAAATTATTTAGGCATTATTTGGTGTAAGAAAACGAGTTTTGAAGTCATATCTGATGTATGCAAAAAATATGCAAAATATATGCAAAATATACGCAAAATATATGCAAAATGTACTAGCCAAAATAGATACGTTCAGAACATTTAATGATTTAATGGTTTGGGTTCTAAGTACTTTAGTGGGTATAAATGTCCTCTTTAAACCCATTTTCCTCTGATAGTATCCTAAGAACCTACTATATCCAAATTTGTATCCGTCTCCCGCCTTAAGGTCTTAGGCCTATAAAACCACATTTATTATCCAATTTGGCACAACGATTTGTGTTAAGATCTGTTCCGAATATGATTCAGATCGGTCTATATCTTAGTATAGCTGCCATATAGACCGATTTCTCGATTTAAGGTTTTAAGCCCATAAAAGCCGTATTTATTACGCGATTTGGCTGAAATTTGGCACAATGAGTTTTGTTTAGATCTTTGATATCTATGTCGAATATGTTTTAAATCGGTTTATATCTTAGCATTACTACCACATAGACCGATATCCCGATTTAAGGTTTTAAGCCCATAAAAGCCTACTTATAACCCAATTTGGCTGAAAGTTGGCATAACGAGTTGTGTTTAGATCTTTCGTATCTGTGCCGAATATGGTTCTGATCGGTCTATATCTTAGATCCCAAATATCGAATATGCCGAATATGTTTCAAATCGGTTAATACCTTAGCATTGGTCCCATATAGACCGATCTCCCGATTTAAGGTCTTAGGAACTTAATAGCCGTATTTATTGGCCGATTTCGCTGAAATATGGCACAACGAATTGTGTTAAGATTCAGATATCTGTGCCGAATATGGTTCAAATCGGTTTATATCTTAGCACTGCTCCCATATAGACCGATATCCCAATTTAAGGTCTTAGGTCCTTAAAAGCCGTATTAATTTCCCGATTTGGCTGAAATTTGGCACAACGAATTGTGTTAAGAACCTGGATATCTGTGGCGAATATGGTTCAGATCGGTCTATATCTTAGTACAGCTCCCATATAGACCGATTTCCCGTTTTAAGGTTTTAAGCCCATAAAAGCCGTATTATTACCCGATTTGGCTGAAATTTGGCGCAATGAGTTTTGTGTTTAGATCTTTGATATCTATGCCAAATATAGTTTAGATCGGTTTATATCTTAGTATAGCTCCCAAATAGAATGATCTTATTATTTAAGTTGATCAGATTTAACATTATTGAACAAAAAACAAAAAAATAATTTATATGACCGGTTGGTCTTTCTAGTGCTAAGTAATATCTTAGTATTCTGTAGAGCCAAATTTTAGATACCCATCGGTCGGGTCTTGACGACATGTTTCCAAATACCTTACATTTGAATCAGATATTGTCCCAATCTACCAAAATCCTTTGGGTTACCACCAGATTTTTATTTTATTATAAGGGTATTTTTAGGTTATTATAAGGGTACATACAAAAATAAGCTTAAATCGGCTAAGCCATCTTCGTTATCTGCCGTTTTGTAATCAAAAAATATGCACAAAATATGGAAAAGATTACAAAATATGAAAAAATATGTAAGATATGCAAAAATATGCAATATATGCAGTTTGCATAAAATATGCAAATATTTCTTAACGTTTTCTAAACCTACATTCGATGAACGATCTTCTGTGTTTTAAAATTTTTTCCGATGCACCAAAAATATATTTGCATATGTATCCGCTCTCTAATTAGAAAGAAACATAAAGTTGAATAGAAATCATTGAATATCACATGTAAGTGTTAGTGATATCGGAGAAGCATATACCATCTGTTGAGAAGCATAGATCATCTAAAAGTCCTTTTGTTTAAGTGGATTAAGGTATGAATGCTGTTGAAATTGAAATTCAAAATCTTGACTGCCATTAAAATTGCATTTCTTTTTTTATAGCAATCATGAATTAAGGTAACCATACCATAATCTGTCAATGATCATTAATTCATTCATTAGTGTACCATTTTCATGGTTTATAAAATAACTTAATATTCTCTTTTTGCTGTTTTTAGTGATTTATGTATTTCCACAAAAACAGTTAAAACTGCAAAACAGGTATACAAAATAAGATTTAATTTTGAACAAAATTAGTCATTTCAAGTCATTGAAGGTATTGAAAATTTCAAAGTCTAACGAACGAGTACCACTACAAAAAACAAAAACAAGTAAAAGCATGCTAAGTTCAGCCGTGCCGAATTTTGGGTATACACCACCATGGATTATGGAAACAATTTAATCAAATGAACTTAGTTAAACTTAGTTTAAGTACAAAATTTCTGCCAAATGAGGTAAAAATTTAAGCTTCAAGGGGCCGTGGAAGTCTAATCGGGAGATCCGTTTATATGGGGCCTATTTCAGGTTATAGACCGATTTGCACCATACGCAAAATTTCAGCCAAATCGGATAAAAATTGCGACTTGTAAAGGCTCAAGAAGTCAACTCGGGAGATCGATTTAAATGGGAGCTATATCGGTTTTTAGAACGATTTAAACCGTACTTGGCACAGTTGTTGAAAGTCAGAACATAACACCACACGCAAAATTTCAACCAAATCGAGTAAGGGTTCAAGAAGTCAAATCGGGAGATCGGTTTGTATGGGTGCTATATCAGGTTATATACCGATTAGGATCGTACTTGGTACAGTAGTCGAAAATCAGAACAGAACACTATACGCAAAATTTCAGCCAAATAGCATAAAAATTGCTGTTTGTAAGTCGGTTTGTATTGGAGCTACATCAGGTTATAGACCCATTTAGACCGTACTTGGCACAGTTGATAAAAGTCATTACCAAACCTTACATCCTCAATTTCAGCCAAATTGGACAATAATTGCGGCTTCCAGGGTCTCAAAAAGTCAAATTGGGGGATCGGTTTATATGGGAATATCATATTATAGACCGATTTAGACAGAACATTACATGCAAAATTTCAGATAAGTCGGACAAAAATTGCGGTTTCCAGGGGCTCAAGAAGTCAAATCGGGAGATCGATTTATATGGGAGCTATATCAGATTATAGACCGATTTAGACCGCACTTGACAAAAATGTTGAAAGTCATAACAGAATACTACATGCTAAATTTCAGCAAAATCGGACATGAATTGCGGCTTCAGGGGGTCCAAGAAGTAAAATCGGGAGATTGGTTTATATGGGAGCTATATCTAAATTTAAACCCATATAAGCCATTTCCTATCCCCTACATCAATATTAAGTATCTGTGCAAAAATTCAAGCGGTTAGCTTTACGCGTTCAATTTCGACAGATGGCCTGACGGACGGACATGGCTAAATCAACTCAGAACATCAAGACGATCAAGAATATACATTCTTTATGGGGTCTAAGACGGATATTTCGAGGTGTTACAAATGGAATGACTAGATTAGTATACCCCCATCCTGTGGTTATGGGTATAAAAACAATTAAGAAGGCATTATGTTCGGCGGGGCCGAACTTTGGTTACCCATCACCTCGGGTATATATGTAAATCACCTGTCGTCATAATCCGGTAAAAAAGGCATAATTTATGCACCCATAGCAGCTTTGTCCAAATATGGTCCCATTTGTACCAAACGGCACGACCTTGAGTGGTCTAATATATATAAGTCACTGTTCAATTTTGGTTCAATATTGGTCTTTTTGCCAGCTTTATCCAAATATAGGCCGATCTGGCCCATATAGGACATGTATGTCAAAAAGCCTAACATCATCACTGTGTCAAATTTCAGCGAAATCTGATAATTAATGCGCCTTTCATGGGGCCAAGATCTTAAATCGAGAGATCGATCTATATGGCAGCTATATCAAAATTTCGACCGATCTGGGGTCTAAAACAACTCACTGTCATTAATTTCGGCGTAATCGGGCAAAAAAGCGCCTTTTATGGCGATTTTTGGTCTTGGCCGATACCCTTAGCTGCCATATAGACGCAGCTATATCCAAATATAGACCGATTTGGTTAATTTTCAAGAGGGGTATCGAGGGGCCTAAAACAACTCATTGTCCAAAATTTCGGCAAAATCGGACAAAAAATGAGCATATTATGGGCCCAAGAACTTAAATTAAGAGATCGGTCCATATAGCTGCTATATATAAATTTAGACCGATCTGGCTCACTGACCTTAATTTCAACGAAATCGGAGAAAAAAGGCGCCTTTTATGGGCCGAAGACCTTAAATCGAGAGATCGGTGCATATGGCAGCTATATCCAAATTAAGACCGATCGAGGGGTCTAAAACAATTCACTGTCTTTAATTTCAGCGAAATCGCACAAGAAATGCGCCTTTTATGGGGCCAAGACCTTATATCGAGAGATCGGTATATATGGCAGCTATATCCAAATTTAGACCGATCTGGGCCATCTTCAAGAGGGATATCGAGAGGCCTAAAATAACTCACTGTGCTTAATTTCAGCGAAATCGGACAAAAAAGGCGCCTTTTATGGAACCAAGACCTTAAATCGAGAGTTCGGACTATATGCCTGTATATCCAAATGTGGACCGATTTGGGCCAATTTGAAGAAGGATGTCGAGTAGCCTAACACAACTCACCGTGTCAAATTTCAGCAAAATCGGATAATAAATGTGGCTTTTATGATCCTAAATCGGCAGATCGGTCTATATGGAGGCTATATCAAGATATAGTCCGATATAGCCCATCTTCGAACTGAACCTGTCTATGGACAAAAAAGAAATATGTGCAAAGTTTCAGCTCGATATTTTAATTTTTAAAGACTGTAGCGTGATTTCAACAGACATTCAAACGGTCGGACGGACATGGCTAGATCGTCTTAGATTTTTAAGGTGATCAAAAATATATATACTTGATAGGGTCGGAATAGGCTATTTCGATGTGTTGCAAACGGAATGACAAAATGAATATACCCCCATCCTTCGGTGGTGGATATAAAAAACAGAATACATATACTACAAGCTTGGTATATACGTGTAGAAGAGGTAACAGCTACTCATTCATTTAAATATTTAACCAACTTGTTGCTGTATCATCCTCATCACTTAACACTTATTAACCTTTTTGGAGGGCTTCTCTGTTTACCTTTTTTTATGAGGGGTTTTATTTTGGTTTATGCTTTTTTCGACTCTACTCTGGTGAATGAACGAAAAGGCATGCCGTGCGACTAAATCTAATAATTTTCGCTTTATATATTTATTTTGCATTTAGCACCAATTTTGACACAGAATTTAAGGTCAGGGTTTCATGACAGTGATAGCTGAAGTTTGTTTTTGTTTTTCTACAAACTACACCAAAGATAGAACCCCCAACGTAAAAAATTTAACAAATACATGCAAAGATTTTGGCTGTGAGTATGTATAAGAAAATTGCCAAAAATAAAAGCAAAATCACAATAGCCGGTTGAATAATCATTTTTTAAATTGTTATCATTTTCTGCTTGATTTGCGTGGACATTGTCTAGTGGCTATTTGTTTTGATATGTGTGTACTACATCATGTTTTAGAGTTAAAATATAGTGTTAAGAGATTTATTACGATTTAAAAAGAAAACCAAAAAAAAAAAAACAGAACAAAAATCTTATCATAAAAAACTGATTATGATTATCTAAGATTAGGATTAGAGTAAATTATTCGTGGAAATGTTGTCGAAATCTAATAGAAATAAAAAAAAAATAATCATAAAAAAATACATTAATTCCAAATAATTATTTTGTAATTTTTTTTCTTTTAACATAGATTGAGATTCCATTGCAGGATATTATCCTGCTTTAGACCATGGTTTAATGCTTTCTATTCAAAAGAATAGTATAGCAAAAAAACATTTAAAAGTATGCAAAAAGTGTGTTGTTGCTAAAAGCATTTGACTGGTTTTCTGTATCGCGATTTCATTTTCGACCAAGAAAAATCATCAGCAGGAGATGTCAAATGGATCATGGTGCTCTAAAACCATTCCAACTAGAGAAAGTTGTAAAGCACACATCTGAATTTGAACAGGGTACTTTAAGACGACTTGATTCATAAGATTTATAAGTTGTAAATAGTTGTAAAACACCATGGTTCATTTGACATCTCCTGCTGATGATTTTTCTTGGTCGAAAATGAAATCGCGATACAGGAAACCAGTCACATGCTCTTAGCAACAACACACTTTTTGCATACTTTTAAATGTTTTTTTGCTATACTATTCTTTGAATAGAAAGCATTGAATAATGGTCTAAAGCCAGACAATAACCTGCAATGGAATCAGGATATTAAGCGCCGTTGTGGCCTTCATCGTGTCAGTATTCTTAAAATTTGATTTTCATGAAAAAATATAATTTTTTTTTTGGGAATTTTTTGGAATTTTTTATTTTTTTTTTTTTTTGTAAAAATTTTAAAATTTATTTAAAAAATAAAAGTTTCATCCAAAATTTAATTTTTAAATTTTCACCAAAATTGAATTTCTATATACTCATAGAAATTTGTTAGTACAAACAACAAAAATGTTTGCTATAACAGCAGAAAGTCTGTTGAAAATGGAACAGCAGTAATTTGTTGCTAAAACCGCAAATATTTTCTGCTGTTTTAAAATTTTAAAAAGTTAAAAAAAGCTCAAATATGTCTTAAATATTTCAAAAAATTTTATATTCCATCCTATCTTTCAGTTTAACAAGCATATAACTTAACATTTTTTCAAATTGACTACAATTTACCCCTAAAATTGGCCAATTTTGTTTTATTAATATATAGAAAATGCCTTAATTATTGTTTAGAAGTTAAAAAATTTTAAATGGATTAAAAAAAATGTTAAATGGATTTTTAATTTAATATCAGTAGACAGTGTTTGCTGATATCCGCAGACAAATATTTCTGGGTGTAAAAAATTTTGCCAAATTTGATTTGAATCGAAAATTTTATTCACAATAGAGACTTCTTTCCCTTAATTGATTTTTGTCCATTGAGATGTTTTGGATGTGAGAAGGAAAACCAGTCTGTTGGCTCGAAATCGTATTCAAGTCCCAACTCTTCTCCTAAATACCGTTCAATTGAGTTCCAAGTTATCTATGTATTCGTTTGGTTGGTTTTGGTTATAGAACCACCCCCATACACTAAACTTGGACTCATATGTTTAGGTCACGCTTGACTCGACTCGCAGACACTTTTGGTTCGATTCTTATTGTCTTGATTGATCTTTATATTTGTTTGGGAGGATTTGGGCGGCGTCACAGCCCCCTCACATCCACAGTTTGGTGATAGTAAAAATTCGTTTAGGTTAGGTTGAAAAGAGGGTGCAGATATTAATCCGCCCCATGCCACTATGGCAAAAACTACAATATATAAAGTAACCTCTTTAAAAATAAAATTTTAAGTTAGGAATTCTGGGCTACTTACAAAATCCTTAATAGTTTTCAATACCACTCCCTTAGTTGGTTCATGTCTGGTATTGTATCCCCACCTAAGAGCCGGTGGCTTTCGCGCCTGTTAGACGGAAAAGCCGGGCAATGACAAAGGAAATGCTCCAATGTCTCATCATCTTCCCTGCATGCCCTACACATCTTATCACTTGCCGCACCGATTTTAAATAAGTGAGCTCGTAGGCCTATGTGTCCCGTTATGATACCAATAGCTATACTGACCTCCTTCTTACTTCCTTTCAGTAATAGTCTCGTCTTCTCACGATTTGGATCCCCCCATAGGATTTTGGCCGTCCTACCGACCGTTTCGCTGTTCCACAATGTTGCATGCGTATTCGTCGCTCACTCCCTTAACTCGGACTGCATCGACCCGAAAGGCTTCGGGTTAACCAAGTTTATTGACGGCAGTCCTCTGGCCTTCACCGCTAAATCGTCTGCCCTTTCATACGCCCTTACTCCGTTATGGCCTGGCACCCAAACGATGCGGATTTTGCCATCCTCAGAGAACGCGTTAATCTTCTTCTTACACTGCAAGACTGTTCGTGTCCTTACCGTCTTGGTTGTTATTGCCAATTTTACTGTCGGTAAAGATCTTCATACTCGATGTCCTCGCGTTAGCACCACACCTCATCACGCATTCCGTGAGCGCCCGGATTTCCGCCTGCAGGACCGTATTACGGTCAGGCAGTCTAAAACAGATCTCAGTCCCTGGATTCTCAATGTAGACCCCCAGGCCCACTCTGTCTTCCAGCTTTGATCCATCCATGTAACATGATCTTTCAGATGGCAATACTAGGGTTCCCTCAATCCAAGACTGTGCCGATGGCAGCAGTGCCGCACACTCGACTTCAAGGTTCATGTCAGGTATTCGATCGGAAACCTCTTCCTCAATTCTCCCATCGCCTTAAGTCTCATAGCCGCAGTGGTTGCCTCACACTTAATCTGTATGTCAATGGGCCGGATATCTAGAATAGTCTCCAGTGCCCCAGTGGGCGTGGTCCTCATCGCTCCGCCTACGCCAACACCCTTTATACAAGCCAAGACAACATGTTCTCTGAACCTGTTTTATGGTCCTTATGTTGCATTTTTTCTCCATAGCAGTCCACCAAACTACTGAGTCGTAAATAAGTATTGGTCTGATCACGCTCCTGTAGAGCCAGTGGACTATTCTCGGATTCTGGCCCCATTTCGAGCCTACGGCCCGTCTACATAGTGCCCAACATCTGTGAGCCTTCTCAGTACGCTTCTGAATGTCGGATTCTGGCCCCATTTCGAGCCCGTCTACATAGTGCCCAACATATTTGAGCCTTCTCAGTACCATCCTGAATGTGACACTTTCAATTCAGTTTCCTGTCCAAGATCAACCCTAAGTATTTCACCTTGTCAGATATCGAAATCGTCTTATTGAGGAAACGTGGTGCATTAAATTGGCCCACCTTCGTCTTCCTCGTGAACAGGCATATTTCAGTCTTCTCTGGGTTAACATTGAGACCTCTGGGTTTAGCCCAGTCACATGCCATATGCAAGACCCTTTCGACCCTTCTGCATAGCTCGTTCGGATCCTTACCCCTTAGAAGTATTATAACATCGTCTGCGTAGTAGACGGGTTCAAATCCCTCCTCAGACAGCATCCGTTATAGGTCATTTATGGTGGTCACCCATAGGAGTGGCGATAAAATACCTCCTGTGGCGGACCTTGGGCCACTTTCTCTCTTTCTTTTAAATCGCTTTTTTCATCCCCAAAATCTTCCATATTTTAAAAATTGAGGTAATAAAACGCCCTTTATACAAGTTAAATCACTTTGTTATAAAGTTCCGATTTATCCGTTTATAACTGTGTACTTTTTAGGGGTGTTTGCATGCGGAGCTGCCCTCTAGACTCATAAACATATGTTTTAATGTTAAATAAGTAGCTACTTTATTCCCAAATACATTTAATTTGAGATTCATTTTGGAATTAGTTAGTGTATTTAGTATCTACGGTTAGCTGCAAGAGTTAAGGCACCTGTTATTCAAAAAAAAATAATTTTGCCATCACACTCTAGTTTATCAACTTCACTTTTATAGCCATCTGCCATCATTTCAACTAGATTAGTTTTGACTTCAAATACAAATCAATTAAGTGTACAAGGATCAGTGTCATAAAATGTATTGCATGGCTATACCAAAAAGCTATGGGTGATGTTGTTTTACATAAATTTCTCCCGCATACAAGATATCCTCATTTCTTGCCTCTTTCCAACTCTCACATTCACTTTCTGTGGATTTTCTTTCAATTTAGATGCCGTTTTGTTTTGCAAAAAAAATTATGAAATAAATGCAATAATAATATAATAAGTGCCCGATCGTGTTGTTCGTGATTATACCGGCCACCGTAAGGTCAAGTTTAATTTCTTGTTTTCAATTGCAGGCGTATTATTTATAATTCGCATAAGTTTATATAATTTTCCTTTCATTTTTTGTTTTTTTTTTTTTTTCAAAGTTGATTGACAGATCTTGGGAGTTATGCATTTTAATTGTATGTTTTGCTATACCAACATAGCGGAAGTTTTACTTTGTTGTTTGACAGATGGAGCTGTCATAAGAAAAACTCCAAGTAATTCTTGCATTTGCCTTAAACCGGCAACAGTTTGTAAGAGAAGGAAGATGGATGATATTTGTTTTTATATTTAAAGAATTTACTTTTATTTATTTTGTGTTTTGTTATCTATTTCTGAGGTTTGGTATTTTATTATATTTTTGGCTGCGAACAGCAGAAGAGACACACACGTATTTAAAGAAGCCACACAAACACACACACACAGTTGCACATTAATATTATCACTGCCAATTTGTAGCTAGAAGATAACGGTGTTTACGAGGTCGCACTGATATCACCACCGTAGAAATTTTGGCCAAGTAAGAAAATTAAAGTGGTGTTTTCTTTTCTTGGCACCAAACGACCGACCCAACAACGAACGGACGAACCTTTTTGTTTACTATGAGTATTGAATGTGATTTTGTTTTATGTTAATATGTAAATATTTCGATTTTTTGCTTTCTTCAGGTACAGGGGTATGTATTTTTTTTAATTTATTTATTTACAATATTATTGATATTTATTAATTCGTTTTTTTCATTTAATTTCAACTAAAATGTTGTTTTAATTAATAATAACATTTAGGTAAATGTTTTTAGAGTTATCTACACTACAGGTTGGCGCGCGTTTCACGACTGATTGTGGTTTAAATCAAATTTTTGTGTGTGTGCCTTCCTGCCCGTCTAGTGTTGGGTGGTTTTAGAGTATTCGTGCAATAATCTCCCCCTTGCCGGTTAACAAGAGACGTTTGGCAAGCGCAAATTTAGTGCGAGAGAGTGAGTGTTTGCGAGTAAGTATTAGGGATGCCAGATTAGATGATTAATCGTAATTGTTGCTTTCTTAAACATAGCAAGTAAAAATGCTTTAACTCATCAACGTCGAATGAGCAAAAAATTAACCAAAAATTAAAGTGTCCTAAAAAATGTATAGCTCGAGTTAGGAAAAAAAATAGTTAAATATTATTTGACTCGTCATATAAGATCATGCTTGCCCAAGGTCAGCAATTGCTGGGATTACTGTCTGGTAGCATTATATTAAAAAAACTACAATAATGGCGATAGGCTGACTAGTTTATACGGATTCGAAATCATCTCATGGTCATTAAAATCGTCTTTTCTGCGGCATGATCATAAAATACTAAGACAATCAATTTCTTCGCAGTAAAAACATAGTGGCTTATTTAATAGGAAGAAAAAAATTTTTTTAAAAATTAAATTTTTTAATTTTCAAGTTTTTTGTCTGTTAGGATGAAAATCACAAAATTTTACAATTTTTGTTTGTTTTTCTTGCGAGACGAGCCGAATCATCGAAGATTTTTCCTTGCAAACCACCAACCAACCACTATTTTTATAATTTGGTTTAGAATTACTCATCAGCCAAATAAGGTGTGAAGGCTTCAAGGACCGTATATTGTACTTATACCGAAAGATTCTTCGTAAAATATATGGACCAGTTTGCAATAATGGAGCATATAGGCGACGTATGAACCACGAGCTGTATGACGACGACAGCATAGTTACACGCATCAAAATACAACGGCTGCGTTGGCTAGGTCATGTTGTCAGAATGGATGAAGAAGCTCCAGCAAAGAAGTCTTTTGAAGGCAAACACGGTGGTACACGCAAATTCGGGGGGACCAAAAGCCCATTGGAAAGATCAAGTGGTGGGAGACACCTCGAAACTTGGTTTCAGAGATTTTAGATTGAGCGCAGAAGATCGAGACGCTTGGAACGCTATTCTACGTTCGGCTAGTGGAAGAAATATTCTGTCATAACCAATTGAAGTAAGTAAGTAAGTACTTATACCGAATTTATTGCGGAAAACGCCTCTATGATATAAATACCCCATTAACCACGCTCGACAACCCTTTCTATTAGCTGTACTTTTCCCAATGCATGTGTTTCTGTGTGATGGCAGATTTTTTGCCTGCACAAATTACACTACACCCATGGTATACACATGATTCTGTGCATATGTTGGAAGTTGTATTGATGATGATGATAACAATATTGGGTTGCCCAAAAAGTAATTGCGGATTTTTCATATAGTCGGCGTTGACAAATTTTTTCACAGCTTGTGACTCTGTAATTGCATTCTTTCTTCTGTCAGTTATCAGCTGTTACTTTTAGTTTGCTTTAGAAAAAAAGTGTAAAAAAGTATATTTGATTAAAGTTCATTCTAAGTTTTATTAAAAATGCATTTACTTTCTTTTAAAAAAATCCGCAATTACTTTTTGGTCAACCCAATAAAATCCGAATTGAAAAAAGTCTAAAAACGTGCTAAGTTTGGCCGGGCCGAATATGGGAACCGAATTTATGCCAAAAGTTAAAATCATAAACCGGTTAAGACCATATTTGGCACAATTGTTAAAAGTTGTAGTGAACCACTACGTGCTCAATCGGATAACAATTGCGACTTCTAGGACCTCAAGGTGTCAAATCGGGAGATCGATTTAGTGGGACCTTTACCAGCTGAAAGACCGATTCATACCATACTTGGGACGGATTTTGGAAGTCATAACATAACACTACGTGCAAAATACCAGCCCAATCGGACAACAATATTGTTAGTTTGGAATTTAATCGGCAGCTAGACTGTCGAACTGTGTTGTCTGTGTGAATTTTGGTGGTGGACTAATTTTAGCTTTAATTTTGAATAATGTTATCTTGCTAATACGACATACGGTTGTGGAATTGTGGAATCCCCAAATGATTAAATTTTAATTTATTGTATTTTCTCCAGCTTGAGGAAGCTATTCGATCGATACTGAATGTTTTGACTCATCCTCGCGTTTAATACACTCCAACATAGGATGGAGGTATACTAATCTCAAAAACCATATGGCATCCCTATTGTGTCATATCGATAAGTGAGTGCTGTATTGATATTGACTGGCTATGACAGGCCAGTGATGATGACTACCCAATTTGTATTTGTTTTCATTTTAGTTGTTTTTCATTGGTATTGGTTAGAGAGACAGAGTAACAAAACAGTCGGAGAGTTTATTTTTAAACAACAATAGTTAGTTTGTTAATAAAAACACTGTTACTAATTTTATGTTTTCTTTATTTTTTGCTCATGCTCTATCTAGGTTACTACTACTCTTTAGTGTGTGTGTGTGTGTGTTTGTGTCTGTACTTCTCTCTCACTCTCGCCCTCAGGTGGAAACCAAAAGTTCTTAATCATTTGATAGGGATTTTTTTCATATATTTTATATTTTTTTTTTTATTGAAACAGGTATCTTCTTCGTAGTGTGAAGTGTATGAATCCCATTGTCAACAATGAACCAATATTTATGAAGTATCGTTGCGTCTTGTCTTTAGCACTTGACTCTGGGTGCTGTCTTCTTATCATCAAAAGTGTTACGAACAAGAACAAGAACAACAATAGCACCAGCAAATACAAAATTAAACAGTGAAGAGTCTTTGCTTTAGAAATTCATCAGTGTTGTATTTGTAGTGCGAATAGCTTATTTTGTTTCCGGTTAATTGGCAAGCATTAAAAGGTAGTTAAAGATACAAAAGGCTTGACGGGATGCTTTAGTGGATTTATTTATGTAGGTATAGTTTTATCTTTGCAATAAAACAATTGAGCAAAATGTAAACAAACATCTTATTTACATATGATATGTAGCTTTGGGCCATTGTTGTCAACTTTTGTTTGGCAAAACTAGCAGCAGACATAGAAAACACAGCTAAATATTAAAGTTTTTATTACTCACATTTAGATTCCCTTCCCTTAAGGATAGACAATAAATGTTGATATTTCAACACACCGTTAGTCTTCGTATATTCAAATGTGAATACTTTCTTCTTTGCCTTGTTATTTAGCTATGTCCGTCCATCATTTAAAACTTTTAAGAACATCTTACTCGGTTTGCCAATATTATTGCAGAGAATTTAGTTATACTCCAAAAAACTCGTTATTATAAATTCAAATTTTGGTATAGTTTTTTAATTTCTATTTGTGTTTAAAAAAAAATGTGACACATACTTTAATTTCTTTTTAAATCTTTGCAAAAGAAATTGATGATATCTTAAGCAGTTTAATCATTATTGACCCAACTAAACAGGGTGCGATAAGTAAGTTCTTATCACTTTGGTTTCTTTTTTTATTCAAGTGCCACCACCATAGTCATCCTTATATTGTGTGCAGATAATGAATAAACCAAAAGTGCATGCATAATATTGAAGAAAATATTGTTTTTATAAAATTTTCGAAAATGTAGAAAATATTCCACGGTAGCATTGGTATGGATTTAGTAATATATTTTCTTTATAGTATATGGATTCAAAATGACAATGTAGAAAATCAAATCTTACATTCTGAAACGTTTATTTCCATTGATCCACCAGTTCTGTATTATGGATCTTAATGGAATTCATCACAATTTGTATTCATTCATTGAAAAGTTTTTTTCTTTTTTAAAAAGTGATAATAAATCATTTTAGTTTGTGTTACACTTGGAAACAAAAATGAGAAAATATCAAACATTTTTAATATTAATGAACACGACCGGTTGCTTGTCGACAACTAACATTCATTATTCAATTTAGATTATACCATTTTAAAATTCAATTAAGCCAGAAAATCTTGAAGATTTTGTGGGTTATCATTAGTTACCATGGGTTATACGTTGCCTTTTGTACAATATTTAAGAATTTAAGCAGCAACTACATTTGCTCTGGAACTTGTAAGATGATTCCTAGGGTAGTTTTGTGTTTTTAACAATTTCTCAACTGTATTTGCCGGAGCAATTAGTAATGCCATCATATTAGGTGAAAGGATCATCACTTACGCGCTGCAAATATTAGGAAATATTTTCGATATGTTCAGATCAAGTTCCACCTAAGGTAGTAGTGCACAAAATGACAAATTTCTTTTACGCTGCACTCAGCAAAACAAATCTGGTGATTTCAGCAAAGACTGTCTGCTGATATTTAATTAAAAATTTTAAACTTTTGCATAAAACAAATTTAAAATAAGTACCATTGATGTAGGACGTTGGGGATTGAAAATGGGCCATATCGGTTCTGATTTGGATGTAGCTCCCATATAAACCGATCTCCCGATTTGATTTCTTGAGCCCCTGGAAGCCGCAATTTTTGTCCGATTTGGCTAACACTTTGCAAATAGTGTTCTGTTATGACTTCAAACAACTGTGTCAAGTACGGTCCAAATCGGTCCATAATTTGATATAGCTCCCATATAAACCCATTTCCCGATAGGGAGAATTATAAAAATTTAAAGAGAGCATCTCACCCACACAGTCTCACTTTTATTTTGTGCGTGAGTAGGAGGTCAAGTAATGTTATATTAATGGTTGCCCAAATATCATAATTTCTATGTTACTTAGTGTTAACAGAGTTTTTAGTTTCATTCTGATAATTAATGCTATGAGAGACTGGTTTGTTATGAGATACAATATAATAATTTATATTTGTGGCATATATGACAAATTGAGTTAAATTTTTTAAACAGTGGTCCTCAATGACATAATAAACTGAATTTTATGCAGACAACTCATACGACATATTTGATGAATTTGATTGAAACCATTAACACTTTTTAATCTTTTTATTGTGATAGTAAATGGTTGTGACCTGAACCTTTTAATATTAAACATCAAAAAATGACTAAAGTGTAAAAATTAAGATATTTTCTCTATCATGACTTAGGGTATTAGATTGAAATGGAGTGAAGCATTGTTTTGTAAAATTTTGACAAAATTTTCTCTAGAAATAAAATTTTGACAAAATTGTCTACAGAAATGAAATTAAAAAAAATTTTTTTTTGAGAAACAGGTTAGGTTTAAGTGGCAGCCTGCTATCAGACTCACTTAGACGTTTTCGAACAGAAGAAGGAAGATGCCTTCTAGTTCCTACCGTTTAACGATCCAGATTGCTTTAAAGAGCCCAACAACTTGCGAATGTTCACATCCGTTAAATCAGACAGGTTCTCAAAGAAATGAGAACCTAAAGTGGAACTTTTTCTGACTACCAGTGCGGGACACACACACAGGAGGACTTCTATAGTCTCTTCTTTTTCGATGTCCTCACAGCTTCTGCAAAAGTCGTTGCTGGCAACCTTCACTCTGTCAGCATGTTTTCGATTAGACAGTGACCTGTCATGACGGACACAATGACTGAGACGTCTGTTCTAGCCAATGACAGCAATGATAACGACAGCGGTAGATCTCTTCAAGTCTAGATTAGGCCACATCGTTTTAGAATGCTCACAGCCTCCTTCGGGCCTGGTCCAGAAAACTTAGCTTTCATGTCGCTAGAGACATACCCACAAATTCCAGTATCCCTGGAATGTGTATGGTAGTTCCTTATCCAGCAAGCTCATCCGCTTTACAATTCCCTAGGATATCTCTGAGGCCCGGCACCCAGAATAGGTGAGTTTTGAACTGTTCAGCCATCTCGTTGAGAGATCTGCGACAGTCGAGGGCGGTTTTCGTGTTCAGAAATACTTTCTCCAGGGTTTTAATGGCTGCCTGAGAAGATATGTATGCCAATCGTCGTTATGGCATTATATCTTAGCCATTCCACCACTTACTTAATTGCAAGGATCTTCGCCTAATACACACTGCAGTGGTCGGGCAACCTTTTCGATATGACCAGTTATACATTGATCTTTAGAGTACATCCCAAAGCCCAACTGGTCGTCTAGTTTGAAACCATCCGTATAGAAGGCTAAGTAACTTCTATTTCCAGGGATATTGTATTGTAGTTTCAATCAGTTCCATCAGAAATAGTGGCACATTACTTTTTATCAAAAAGCAAAAAGCGGTAGGGTGTAATCCACACTGCCTGGAACATCGGACATTCTATCAAGGATAATACAGTGTCCGTAACCGCCACATGACCAATGAGAAAGCCCCCTTAACCTCACGGCAGTGGTCGCTGCAATTTGTTTAGCCACAATGTCTAGTAGCATTAAGTTCCGTGCATCAGATGGTGTCGTCTTCAGTGCGGCTGTGATGCACATCCTTTGAATTCGGTAAAGTATCGAGCAGTATGTGGATTTTTGAAGCGCCGTCCACCAGACCACAGCACCATATAGCATTATACGTCTGTCAACTGCAGTGTATACCCAGTGCATGGCACACGGTTTAAAAACCAAAAAATTGGCCTCTTGCATGTGTATAGGGCAAGAGTTGCCTTTCTTGTCCTTTCCAAAATGTTGGATTTGAAGTTAAATTTTCTGTCCATTAAAACACCCTATAAAAGTAACTTTCTCTCCTTCCAAGGAGACAGGTTCCACTGTAGGCAACTTGTATCTCCTGCTGAAAAGAACTACTTCTGTCTTGCACGGATTCTGTTTAGACCACTTTTGGTAGCCCACTTCGCTGTTGCATGTAAAGCTTCCTGAAGTATATCTCTTAGAGTGCTGGGAAACTTTCCACGTCATCAGCACGCGCAACTTTATTACCAAAGAAAATTTTGCCAACATTTTATTTCTATAGGAATTTTTTTTAAATTTATATTTCATTTTGTCAAAATTTTATTTCTATAGAAAAATTTTTTTAAGAATTTAATTTTCAAGGAAAATTTTTATAATATATTATTTCCATCGAAAATTTTGTCAAAATTTTATTTTGTATCGATTTTACAAAAAATTTTGTAAAAAATTAATTTCTTTAGACAATTACATAAAAAATTTATTTTTACAGAAATAAAACATAAAAAGTCAAAACAGGTTTTTATAGACATTTTTAAATATAAATATTTGGATGTATATATTGGGTTGCCCAAAAAGTAATTGCGGATTTTTCATATAGTCGGCGTTGACAAAGTTTTTCACAGCTTGTGACTCTGTAATTGCATTCTTTCTTCTGTCAGTTATCAGCTGTAACTTTTAGCTTGCTTTAGAAAAAAAGTGTAAAAAAAGTATATTTGATTAAAGTTCATTCTAAGTTTTATTAAATATGCATTTAAATCCGCAATTGCTTTTTGGGCAACCCAATATACCAATATATATTAATATAATTTATAAAATAATCTAAATGTTATCTCAGAAAAGTGTCAAAAATTTTATTTTTATAAGAAAATTTTTAATTTGTTTCATGGCGTGTAAATATTTCATAGACAATAAATTGGCTCCAACGATACAAACACATATAAAATCGAACTAACAAACATTCTCAGATATCTAAGGTTAAAAGGCCATGCGTTATTATAAACAACTGCAACACACACGTATTTACTGTTATGCAAGCAATTAGAACAACAGAAATGTATTATTCCAAGGCAACGAATAATTGTTGCATTAACAAAAAGGTTATTAGCCATTAGTCTACTGATTTCTAGGCCACTATACACATGTAAGGTTACTACTATTAGGGGATGCAAATGACAATGTGGCATTATTTCAAGTCTGTCTCAACTCACCGCCTTTGTTGATGGCACGAAAAGTTAAGGCACTTTCCAGATTTATTAAAATGTTACTCAGTCTTGAGTGATATTTACGAAATAACAACAAATCTACGTGAATTTTGTTTAAAGCCCACCACAGAAATATGTTTGAGTGCATAAATGAAGAAAGAAAATAAATTAAAAAGAAAAAATTATTTTAATCTTGAGAGGGTTAAAAATAGTTCTATCAATTCATTTTAAATTAGTACAATGATTTTCGCAAATTGTTTGATTTGTAATTGATTTCCAAATTTTCAATAACTATGATTTTCATTATGTTTGCAAAATAATTTGGAGATTGTTGAAAATAATCACAACACTTCAAGATAATATTTTTAAGAATAGTATTTTTATAATTTTTCAACTGTAATGCTTGTTAAATAAGTATTTTTATATATTTTTTAAACGAATTTCTTTTGTTTAAAAATTTAAAAATAATTCACAATAACTCTAGTAAAGCCTAAAAGTATGCTTTGGAAAATATTAACGCCACCCCAAAGCAATGTTAATACCCCACCACTTTGATGGGTATTTAGTTAAGCTTAACATTCACCACTTTAAGCTTGCATTGATTCTGGTTTATAGCTGTGGGCTTAACAGCATTATAATGTCTATTTTCATAATTTTTGGAAAATAAAATTGAGATTAAAAAAAATATTCATAACATTTCAATAAAATATTTTTAAGAATAGAATTTTTATAATTTTCCAGCTTTAATGGTTTTTAATAAAAATTTTTAAATATTTTCTAAATGAATATAATGTTTAAAAATATTAAAATAATTCACAATAACTTTAGGAGAGCCTAAAAGTATGCTTTGGAAAATATTAACAACACCCCAAAGCAATGTTAATATCCCCCACAACTTTGATGGGTATTGAGTTAAGCTTAACATTCACCACTTAAGCTTGCATTGATTCTGGTTTATAGCTGTGGGCTTAACAGCATTACAATGTCCGTGCATTTTAAAATTTTTAGAGGTCGTTTTAAAATTAGCATTACTTACAATTTTCACTTTTGGACAATTGATTCACAGATATCGTATCCAAATTTCCACCCAACAAACGGGCAACAATCTCTTCGACATATTCACGTATTTTTAGTTTTTGTTCGGCCGTTATTAAGGCCGATGTGGCACCAATTTGACTAACACTTTCAAAATCTGCAGAAAAATTAGATTTATTAAAAAAAAAAAACAAACTTAACTCTTTTATAACTTACGTATTGAACTGTCGTTGCACTCTGATATGGGTATGTAAATTTCACTTCGCGCTCTCATGGGATACACCAACTTTTGTTGATTGAATGACATTTGTTCGGCCACCCACGATGAGGTCTGAGCCATCGAATCTTTCGAAGTCTGACAGAGCTCACATTCCCATTGGGCGGTCTGCGATAGCCAGTCGGCACATTTGAGACTACGGCAAATGTACTTCTGGCAAATGAAACATGTAACAAATCTACAAACGAGAGAAGTTTTAACAAAATATTAAATAAAAAATTAAAAGAAAAGTATTGTATTTAATATTGTATTTTTCAATATTGCACACATTATTTAAAATAAAAATATTTTATTTATTAAAAATAAATTTGACTTTTATACAAAAAATTCCTTCCAATTGTTGATGTGAAACTATTTTAAAACTTTACAGTGCAAATCACTATTTTTTGACTACTACTATGTAGTCGTATATCTGTTATCGCATGTTATCGATAACTATTCAGTACAATTTAACACTAACATTTTATTCAGTATGTCTGACTTGCATTGGATACGACTTAAAGAAACAGTGGCATCAAATGTTGGAAAATACTCACGTTTTAGCATCGTCTGGATTTACTTCTGCACAGCAGACATTGCATATAAATTCTGGTGGTCCTTCGACAGTTTTTTTCTTTTTTCTCTCTGAGATTTTGCTGCAATTTAAAGAAATTAAAGAAAAAAATTAGCAACTCAGCAACTAGTTAAAATGATTTTTTTTCGAAGAGCTAAAATCAAGTTTATATTAGGTTAGGCTAAGTTAGGTTATAGTCGCAATTTAAATTTTCGACAATTAGATAGAAGGTGTTAAAATGACTTCGATACGCCGAAGAAGTTGTTCTGAAAATCCCATGTCCAAACTGAGCCGTTAGCATATGACATGGGAATAATAGTGGATACAACAGAAGACATGTTGGGGCTTTTGATGATAGAAGTAGATTTTCCATAGTCTAGTATGAGACATATAGAGCTACAAGAATTTTGAAATAATGAGATTGATCTAAGATAACAACAATAGGAAAAAGTCGTTTAAATTTTAGTTATCAAGAATACGTCCGGCATTACTATAGAAGGAGGCTAAAATATACCCCAAAGGCCTATCAGGCATACCCTTCCCAAAAAACAGAGTACTAAAACTACCATTTCCTAAGCAAAAGGGTAGTAAAACTGCCCTATCCCAAGAAAAAAGGTATTAATAATAATTAATAATGCACTTTCCCAAAAGAAAGGGTACCAAAACTATGCTTCCCCAAGAGAATGGATATTACAGCTACCTGTACTAAAACAAGAATGGATATTACAGCTACCTGTACTAAAACAAGTACTAAAACTTGTACCTTTCCCCTGAGAAAAGGTACTTAAACTACCCTACCCAAAGCGAAAGTGTACTAAAACTATCCTCTCCTCAGAGAAAGGGTACTTAAATCACCTTTTCCTTTTTTAAAACTACCTGTACTAGAACAAATACTTAAACTAGTACCTTTCCCCTGAGAAAGGGTACTTAGACTACCCTACCCAAAGCGAAAGTGTACTAAAACTATCCTCTCCAAAAAGAATGGGTACTAAAATCACCTTTTCCAAAGGTACTTAAACAACTCTTTCTAAAGATTTTCAAAGAAGAGAGTACTAAAACTAACCTTCCCAAAAAGAAAGGGTACTAAAACTACCCTTTCCAAAAAAGAGGGTACGCAAACTATCCTTTCCAAAGAGAAAGGATAAAAAACTACCCATTCCAAAAGGAAAGGGTACTAAAACTATACATTCTCAAGAGAAAGGGTACCAAAAAAACACTTTATTAAAAGCAAGGATACCAAAACTATCCTTTCCAATGGGAAAGGGTATTAAAACTACCCTGTCCAAAGGAAGGGGCATGAAAACTACCCTGACCCAAAGGAAAGGATTTCAAAACTACCCTGATCCAAAGGAAGGGGTATTAAAACTACCCCGTCCAAAAGGAAAGAGTATTAAAACTACGCTGTCCCCTACGCTTTCCTTTGGGAAAGGGAAGTTTTAATGCCCTTTCTCTCGGGAAAGGTTCGCTCCAGTACCCTTTCCTTCGAAAAAGTTTGTTTTAGTAACCTTTCCTTCGGGAAAGGGTAGTTCTAGAAAACTTTCCTTCGGGAAAGGGCAGGTTTAGTACCCTTTCCTTCGACAAAGGGTAGTTTTAGTACCCTTTCCTTAAGGAAGAGGTACTTTTAGTACCCTTTTCATCAAGGTTGTTTTAGTACCCTTTCCTTCCGGAAAGTGTAGCTTTAGTGCCTTTCCTTCGGAAAAGGGTAGTTTTAGTACCTTTTTCTTCGGGAAAGGGTAGTTTTAGTAACCTTTCCTTCGAGAAAGGTTGTTTTAGTACCCTTTCTTTCGAGAAAGTGTAGTTTTAGTGCCCTTTTTATCGGGAAAGGTAGTTTTAGGACCCTTTCTTTCGGGAAAGGGAAGTTTAAGTGCCCTTTCTTTCGGGAAAGGATAGTTTTAGTACCCTTTCCTTCAGGAAAGGGCTGGTTAGTTCCATTTTCCTTGGGGAAGCAAAATTTTAGTACACTCTCCTTCTGGAAAGCGTAATTTTAGTGCCCTTTTCTTCGGGAAAGGGTCGCTCCAGCACCCTTTCCTTCGAAAAAGTTTAGTTTTAACCCTACCCTTTCCTTGGGAAAGGGTGGTTATAGTACCCTTTCCTTTGGGATTGTGCCCTATCCTTCGGGAAAGGGTAGTTTTAGTACCCTTTCCTTCGGTAGAGGGTAGTTTTAGCACCCTTTCCTTCGGGAAAGAGTAGTTTTAGTGCCTTTCCTTCGGAAAAGGGAAGTTTTAGTACCCTTTCCTTCGAGAAAGTGTAGTTTTAGTGCCCTTTCCTTCGGGAAAGGGTCGCTTCAGTACCCTTTTCTTTGAAAACGTTTGGTTTTCGTTCGGGAAAGTTTTATTACCCTTTCCTTCGGGAAACGATATTTTTGGTACCCTTTTCTTCGGGCGAGGGTTGTTTTGGTACCCTTTCGTTCGCGAAAGTTTTATTACCATTTCCTTCGGGAAACGATATTTTTGGTACCCTTTTCTTCGGGCGAGGGTAGTTTTTGTACCCTTTCCTTCGGGAAATGGTGGCTCCAGCACCCTTTCCTTCGAAAAAGTTTAGTTTTAACACTTTCCTTGGGAAAGGGTAGTTATAGTACCCTTTCCTTTGGGATTGTGTCCTTTCCTTCGGGAAAGGGTTGTTTTAGTACCCTTTCCTTCGAGAGAGCGTAGTTTTAGTACCCTTTCCTTTGGGAAAGGGTAGCTTTAGTACCACTTCCTTCGGGAAAAGGTAGATTTTGTACCCTTTCCTTCGGGAAAGCCTAGTTTTAGTGCCCTTTCCTTCGGGAAAGGGTCGCGTCAGTACCCTTTTCTTTGAAAACGTTTGGTTTCAGTACCCTTTCTTTCGGGAAAGTTTTATTACCCTTTCCTTCGGGAAACGATATTTTTGGTACCCTTTTCTTCGGGCGAGGGTAGTTTTAGTAGCCTTTGCTTCGGGAAAGGTTTTTTAATACCCTTTCCTTCGGGAAATGGTGGCTCTAATAACCTTTCCTTCGGGAAAGGGTAGTTTTAGTACCCTTTCCTTCGGGAAAGGTGTCTCTGATACCCTTTCCTTCGGAAAAAGGTAGTTTTAGTACCCTTTCCTTCGGGAAAGTGTAGTTTGATTGTGAAATGGGTATTTTTAGTACCTTTTTCTTCGGGAAAGGGTACCCTCGGTACCCTTTACTTCGGAAAGGGCAGTTTTAGTACCCTATCCTTTGGGAGTGGGTAGTTTTGGTGCCCTTTTCTTCGGAAAAATTTAGTTTTAGTACCATTTGCTTCGGACAAGGGTAGTTTTAGTACAATTTTCTTCGGGAAAGGGTAGTTTTGGTACTCTTTGCTTCGAGAAAGGGTAGTTTTGGTACTCTTTGCTTCGAGAAAGGTTATTTTGAGTACCCTTTCCTTCGGACAAGAGTACCCTTACCTATAAGTAACACTACAACAACCCTTTTCCAAATGAAAGGGTATTTAAACCACGGCTCCCTAAAGTAAAGGCTACTACAACTACCCTCTCCCATAGAAAGAAAAGGGTGCTTTAACTTTCTTCCTTTTTTTTGTTTTGATTTTTTTTTTTCAAAAATTGAATTTTATAGTAAATTTTGGGAAGGTTCATATTTTGTTGAAGTAACAATGAAATACTGTTTTGTAGTTTATAGTTTAAAATTTTAATTGTTTTTATATAAAATTTCGTTGTAAATCGAATAAAGCATGTTTGTTACTTTTTTGAACCTTTAAACGTAGGAGTTTGGTGGTTTTGCCGTTCATTGGCTTTGGAAACTTGGACAACAGAAGGTCAAGTTTAATTCCATATGTGCATATATTTGGTTTTATTTATTCAAACGAGGATAACATGAATTTGCCAATGTGAATACCAACAGATCTGGTCTGTAAGGTATGATGTTACTCTCCAGTTACAGTGACATAATGTATTGCAGATGGATGCATATTTTAGTTTTTAAAAAAATTTTGAAATATGAGTATTTTTTTTTGACTAAATTTAAGTATTGATATGCTTAGGCATTTCACAACGATCGTTTTTTAATGAGCCGGTAAATGATTAGCCATTAATTTACCCTCCCTCAGAGTTTGTATTTTCAACCAATTTATTTGGCAAACAAAGAAAATATTAAAATCGTTGATTTAAATTAAATCAATTTTTTTTAGCCATCGCCAATCTCCAAACAGTCAAAATGAAAATGACGAAGTTGATGATGACGATATTAAAAACGAAATTGATGATGAGAAGAAATCATAGAAGCAGAAGTCATGTTCAAATTGACCGGGCGGACGGGCAGCATAAATCAGCATGGATTGACCGGCCAGCTCAGCTGGATCTTAGAAAGCATTTTGAGCGTAAAAAAGTTAATGACCTGTTCGAAGGTAAAGTTCAGATGGTGGTGACTCAACAGACAGAATGAATTTTAGCGAACAATGGAGACAGATAGATAAATGGGAAAGACAGATAAACAATCAGCAACTCTGAGCAATGAAAACAAATAAACAAAAATAAAAAAAAAAATGCAGTCAATCGTCATATTTAAATTGGTGATTTTCAATGTGAGGGTTAAATGCCAGGCTAGCGGCATTTTTTTCTACTTGGCGGGTTTCTAACATGAATAGACTGCACATTCTAAATTCATTGCTTGGTTAGATGCAAATGGACTTTTTCTTAGAATTTTTTTTATTGAAAAAGTTTCATCAGAAACTTGCTTTTCCCGATATTTAGATGGACGCGTGGTTGGTTAATCAGATATTGTTGAAAAACTTGATAGAATGCATACTTCAAAAACTCGTAAGGTCAGTCCATCTCTTGTCTGTTTAATGCGTAATGCGCCAGATGCTTCAAATAGGTAGTTTTTTAAAGCCTTTGTTTTCACTGTTTTTATTAGCAATAATGCATTCAGCATTACGTCGAGCATTACCAGAAGCTTTAATGTAATTCTTACTTAAGTTGCCATTACAGAACATTTGTTCCACTGACCGAAATATATTTTTAATACTATTTGCTATCAATTTAATACTAGACGAAGGAGGCTAGTAAGAATTAGATTAGGGTTTTCAGTTCACTAACAATAACCTTTTGATACAAAAACCAACAACAGATTGGTATTGAAACCAATGCCAGTTCGGTAATAAAGCTAGTACCAAGTGGTACTAATCATTTTATATTTCATCCACTACCATTTTATTTTATATTTCATATATATTTCATTTCATTCTATATTTTATACTTTGTTATCGTACGAGTTATGTTGCAGTACTGTCAATACCGTATGGTTCTGAAATGAACACACTTGGTATTTACTTTTCTCTGGGTTGCGTTGCCAACGCGCAAGTGGGGTGCATATTGTAAGCGCGACCCTGGCGGCGCAGTTCCGAATATAGGCCTCAATGGGCTGCATATCCAGCACCGCCTCCAGGTCATACTTAACAGAGACGTTGAAGAGTCTAATACATCATATTCAGCGTGCGTAGGGACCTTATATAACAAAAAATCAGCAAATCGGGCAATAAATGCGACTTTTATGTACCCTAAATCTGGTGATAGGTATATATGACACCTATATATAACTATAGATCGATCGAACCGGAATTTGATGAGCCTAGCATAGCTCTATGTGCCAAATTTCTGTGAAATCTGTTAATAAATGCGTATTTTATGGTGCCAAGGACTTAAATAGGGAGATCGGTGTATATGGTAGCTATATACAAATATATCCCTATCTGGACCATCATCGGCCTCTCAAAGCCTAACACAATTCATTGTACCAAATTTCAGAGGATTTGGTAAATACATGAGTTTTTTATCGGCCCAAGACCCTAAACCGGAAGATCGGTATGTATGGCAGCTATATCGAAATATGAACCGATCTGAACCATATTCGGTAGGAACGTCAAAGGGCCTAACATAACTCATTGTGCCAAAATTCAACGGAATCCAGATCTTAAATAGGGAGATTGGTGTTTTTGGCAGCTATATCCAAATATAGATCGATCTGTATCAAACAGAGATGTTGAAGAGCCTGATACAGCTCACGTTGCTAAATTTCAGCGAAATCGATAGAAACGCATTGTGCGGGATTGTGCCAAAATGCGGCCAGATTACATTCGTGAAGCTTGGAACTCGTCTTTTGACCGACTCAGATCCATGATGTAAACAAAAGATGGTACTACTGAGTAAAATTTTTGTCAATATAATCAACAAAAGATATTTTCCCACTTAAAATATTTCGGCCATTTGAATTGGTAACACTTCACTGTCAGGTTCCCTGTGTTGTATAAATGTACGAGGGCAGAGTTAAGAAATTTTAATTGTGACACAACATACAAATGCTTATTACTTACATTTAACATTCCTGAAGCTTATTGATTAAGCAGAATTCACCTTCGAAAAAAAAATTATGCACTGATAGAAAACTTAATACCAAAGGTGCTGTTTTGAATACCATATGGTATTAATAATGAAGCAACTCTGTATGCCAATGAATACCATATGGTATCCAAAACAGCACCTATGGTAGTAATTTTTCTATTAGTGCATAATTTGTTTTTAAACTAGAATTCTGCTTAAACAATAAGCTTAAGTATAATTAATAAGCAGTTGTATGTTGTGTCTTAAAGGACATTTTTTAACTGTAACATATGTTTGTGAAGCAATGAATACCATATGGTATTAATAGTGAAAAAACTCCGTATAGTATCCAAATAATCTCGTCTGGTGTGAATAAAATATAAAACGACAAGTACTGTTTGACATTCTATTTGTTACCAAACAGATATTGCTTTTAATACCAAACTGTTATTGGCTTTAGTACCAAAGCGAGACTGTTCTAATACCATAATGGTTATCACTTAAATGTTCCATCCCCTAAAGAAATAAAACAAATACCATTGAAAATAATTTTAGTTTGTATTTATACTACTTATTAAGCAATAATCTTTGATTTCCAAAAGTGGCATTTGTATGTATACACCAACAACCATAGGAGATACTTTATCAAGTTTTACGATATAGACATTTTCCTTGGAGTTTCCTATTTTAATTCATTTTCACACTTAAACTCGTTCTACGAACAAAACAAGTTTTTGTACGGTACTGATGAAAGCACTTGCCAAGCTTGAAACGTAGGACGAAGGCATGTTGTCTATGATCAAATCCAATTTATTTGCAGTAATCAATTAAATTCTTACATTACTGGTGATATTCATTGTCATTATCATTAGTTTTATTCACTTTCCTTTGGAAAAAAATAAAGTAAACATAATTCATAGACCAGCCATAATAGGCACCCATAATAAATATTAAATAGCGTTTATACTTTTTTTTATTTAATAGATGATAATTTATATTGCTTTTGTTCGTAAAACGTGTTTTCATTGTGAAAATGATCGAAAATACGACACTTATTTTATAACGGCGACAATATTTTTAGAATAAATCTAACAAAAATGTTGCCTCAATGACATTGTTATAAACGTGGCGCAGTCAATTCATAATAGTCTCCTTCGTCTGGCATTGAATTAATACCAAATGGTATTCAAATGGCAAAGTTCCGTCCTTTCCCCATCAGTATGAAAACTCGTGCTGTAAGCTCTTTCCTCCATGTTAAATTGTCGCGTGCAAATACTTAACAATGTGAAGTGGATGATAATTAGCTACAAATTTCTATTTTAACAATACCCTAAGGTTATTTTACAACAAGAGAATATGCAGAATATCAAATATTATGCAAGCGGCTGTGGCATAGTTCAAGTGTTACATTTGAATACAATAAAAACAAAATAAAACCCCTTTTCATTTCATAAGCAGTGAGTGATGACTCAAGCTTTAATTAAATCAACATTAGCCCATTATAGGATGGAATTCAGTAAAATATGTTTATGATCACTGGAACTTATAACGCTGTACTTTATTATGTAATGTAGCGAAGCGTAGGCTAACTGTGGAAAAACTCTGGCTATTCCTACTTTAAAATAATTTGAATATTTAATTTAGTTTCAATCACGATTGAGATTTATGTTTAACATATGTTATTGTATAATTTTTTACTTCTTCTATGTCCTCCTTCGTGTGTATACCTCTTTTGTGAATTTGTTCTCTAATTAAGGTTTCCTTCAGAGGTCTGGTATTGACTATGAGGAGACATATTCTCCTGTGGCGAAGCTTAGTACAATCCGAATAGTATTAAAGGTAAGAGTAAAGAATCATTTACATTTACATCAGCTTGATGTAAAGCCGCCTTTCTTTACAGAAATTTGAAGGAAAACATTTTCTTGGAAGTCCCTGAGGGACAAAATGATCCTGCAAATCAAGTATGCATGTTACGAAGGTCACTCTATGGACTTTAACAAAGCTCAGGTTGTTGAAACGAAAAGTTAAACGATTTCTTGCTCCAACTTGGTTTCAAGAAATCAATGCATAATTCATGTCTTTCAAAGAAGCCATGTTTAGTACTTGCTGCTCTATGTGTCTTCGTTGCGCGAAACGATTTGCAGGCAATAGAAAAGCTTAAATCCGATCTGCGGAAATCGTTCAAAATGTCGGATTGTGGACCCCTTCAACATTACTTGGGAACGAAGATTGAATATGAAAGCAAATGCAAATTTTGCGCATGAACATTTCTCTAAGTAACAGTAACAGGGGTAATATGAAAGCACCAAAGGTAGAATGCAGTTAATCCAGAGAAATCATATTAACAAGATTATTGAAACATTTTTAATGAACCGCATATGGTCGATATTGGACAACATTTGGATAAAGCTTCCACATAGGCAGCAGTACTAAGATCTTAAGCCATAAAATCCTCATTTATAACCTGATTTCCGTGAAGTCTTAAACAGTGACTTGTATATACTTCTCGGTACCTGTACCGAATATGATGCAAATCGGAACATAATTGGACATTAATATAGATATGGTAAGTTTATAATAAAATAGGATAATAAATATATCCAAGGTGGTGGGTATCTAAAAATAGATACGCCTGAATTTAATGCGTTTTTACTTGTTTTTTAAAATTTGGTTAGGGATTGCATCAGGTATATGCTTAAGAAGTAAAGTCAGATGATCTGTTTATATAGGAGCAATAAGCACGGATCATTATGAAAATTTTCCGTCAAATCAAATAATATTAGCGCCTTTAGACGCTTAGGATGTAACATCGTGAGGTCGAATTTCACCCAAATCGGATAAGAATTGCTCCTTCTAGGGGCTCAAGAAGTACCATCGGCAGATCGGTTTATATGGGGGATATAATCAGTTACGGACCGATTGAGACTATACTTTACAAATATGTTATAGGTCGTAAAAGAAACCGGTTTGCAAATCGGATAAAAATTGCTTCCCTAGAGGTTCAAGAAATCAATTCCGGAGATCGGTTTATATAAGACGGTGTGTATAAGAAGAGCTTTTAAAAATAAATAGTCTATTTAAAAGTAAAGGCACAGGAGCAAAGTGGAGAGAAAGTTTTTGCCGGAGCGGGAGTGGAGCGTAGCAGAAAAATGTACCCGCTCTGGATTCCTGTTAACGGCCTTATTCACAAAACTTAAAGTAGATTTTAAATGGGTTAATTTAAAATATTTCCTTTACCGAACTGTTAAATAAACCTTTTTTATACCCACTACCGTAGGATAGGGGGTATATTCATTTAGTCATTCCGTATGAAATATCTATTTCCGACCCTACAAAGAATATATATTTCGGATCGTCGTTAAATTCTAAGACGATCTAACAATGTCCGTGTGTCTGTCCGTCCGTCTGTTGTAATCACTCTACAGCCTTCAAATATATATATATTGAGCTGAAACTGAAACACAGATACATCTTTTTGATGCACGCTGGTTTAAGTTCTTGAACGGGCCAAATTGGATCATATTTGGGTATAGCTGCTGTATAGACCAATCTGCCGATAAAGGGTGTAATGCCCATAAATGTTTTATTTTTTATCCAATTTCGCTGAAATTTGAAACAGTGAGTAACTTAAGGCTTCTTGAAATCTGACTTTATTATGGTTCAGATCGGACTATATTTAGATATAGCTGCCATATATTCCGATCTGGGTCTGGGTCCGATAAAGGGTCTGAAGCGCATAAAAGTTTTATTTTTTAACCGATTTCGCTGAAATTTGAAACGGTGAGTAGTTTTAGGCATCCCGACATCTGACCTAAATATAGATTAAATCGGACTATATTTAGATATAGCTGCAATATAGACCGATCTCCATATGAAGGGTCTGAAGCCTATAAAAGCATTATTTTTTAACCGATTTCGCTGAAATTTGAAACAGTGAGTAGTTTTACGCCTCCCAATATAGGACCCAAATATGGTTCCGATCGGACTATATTTAGATATAACTGCCATGTAGACCGATCTGCCGATAAAAGGTCTGAAGCCCGTAAAAGCTTGATTTATTACCCGATTTCGCTGAAATTTGGAACAGTGATTTGTTTTGAGCCTCCGTTCGGCTAGTGGAACAAATATTCTGTCATAGCCAATTAAAATAAAGTAAATAATAAATACAATATTTATTATTTACTTTACTATAATTGGTTATGACAGAACATTTGTTCTAACGCTAACGTAGAATAGCGTTCCAAGTGTATCGATCTTCTGGGCTCATTCTAAAATCTCTGACACCAAGTTTCGAGGTGTCTCCCACCACTTGATTTTTCCATCGGTCTTTTGGTCTTCCCGGTTTGCGTGTACCACCGTGTTTGCCTTCAAAAGACTTCTTTGCTGAAGCTTCTTCATCCATTCTGACAACATGGCCTTGCCAACGCAGCCGTTGTATGCTTCATAGCTTCACAGCCCATATGCTTCAGAACCATATAACAGAGTTTGGGAGTTGAAACCATCCATTTCGTCTTATCTCCATTTACTGGCAGACCCATTTTCATTGATTCTCTTTCGATTCGGTATCGTCGGCATTGGCGAGTAGCATGTGTTCTCTTGTGATTAGTGTGCCATATCTATTCACAACTGCATCTCGTATAATCTTCTCCAATAGGTTATTAAAGAGATCACACGATAGGCTGTCTCCCTGTCTGAAACCTCGTTTGGTATTAAATGGTTCGGAGAGATTCTTTCCTATTCTTACTGAGGAACGCGTATCAGCATTGTCATCCTGCAGAGCCTCAAACATGGTTTGAAATACTTTGAACGCAAAGGGGTATCGAAATCTGCTTTGTAGTTAACAAAAAAGTGGTAGGTGTGATTTGTTCATCTCGGGTCTTTTCCAGGATATGGCGCAGTGTGAATATCTGGTCCAGGGTGGATTTACCAGGCCTAAAGCCGCATTGATATGGCCCAATTATCTCATTGACTTTAGGTTTTAATCTTTCACACAGTACGCTCGAGAGTATCTTGTATGCGATGTTGAGGAGACTTATTCCTCTGTATTTGGCTTTCTCCTTTCTTGTGTACGGAACATAGTATGCTGAGGTTCCAATCGTCGGGTATGCGTTCTTCTAGCCAGATTGCACAGATAAGCTGATGCATACGCCTTATCAGCGTGTCGCCTCTGGGTTTAAATAGTTCAGCGGGTAACCCGTTGGCTCCTGCTGCCTTGTTGTTCGTTAGTCGGGTCACTGCTCCTTGGACCTCATTCTGACTAGGAGGTGAACATTCTATACCATCATCAGGGATTGCTTATATTTATTAGACCACTCAATGTCCGTGCCGAATTTGGGTGCATAGGTTATCCAACTTTCACCGGATTATGATGAAAGGAGGTTTACATATATACCCGAGGTGATGGGTATCCAAGTTCGGCCCGGCCGAACTTAATGCCTTTTTACTTGTTTTTAAGTTTTGTGAACAAGTCCGTTATTCTCCCAAATAGTTTAACTTTCATTTTCCCTTACAACATTTTTTTGAAAATTTTGCATAATTAGCACATTTGTTATTACTCCTTTAATTACACGCTCAAAAAGTTCAAAGCTCAAATGAAATAAGTCATTAATTACAACTAAAAAAAACATGGGTGTCAAATTTGTCTTATTCAACACAGCTTGCTCGAGTGGCGTGCAACATTTGCAGCAACAGCATCATCATCATCGTCCAATCTAAAGTGTGCGCTAATACTTTTTGGTCAATGGCGTTCGAATTACAACAGCATCCTCCAAAGTAAACCACCAACCAGCTAACCAACATCTGACAAATTGTGGCAAAAACTGCAACCGCGTAAGAGGCAAAAATAAAAAATTTTAAAGAAAAAACTGCAGCTCAGCATAAAAAAGTTTTGCGTGTTGGCGTTCCATGGTCTTTTTTTTTCTTCGATCTCATGGTAATTCAAAACTTTTCCTAGTTCACAAATAACCAGTTTATTGGTGCTGTTAGTGTTGGTGGTTGGTGTTTACAGGGGGGGTTCCTTTTGATTTTAGTGTTACAATGATTATGACACACAGTTGTAAAAGGAAAATGCGGAAGTTTTTCGCATGACACAGTGGCATGAAGTCATTAGGAGATTGGGTGAAATATGAGTGTATTTTGTTGTTATATAATGAAAAGAGTAATGATATAAATTTTTGAAAATTATGCAAATTTATAGAGGCACATGTCAGAGATTAGCATGGGTTCATATCCTGCCAAGAAAATTAGAAATAACTTTTACCGTTGGTTGTTCCCTCTCAAATGCTGGCGAAATTTGTTAGCTCTTCAGCCATGTATAATTTCTCTACAAAAAATTTTTGCGACTCGCCCTAAGGTTTTGACTATAATAAGGAGTCCCTTATCATCAAAGTAAACAACTTCAATCAGGTAGCTCTCATTGATCTTCGTTTCCTCTAAATAAGGTTTTCGAAAATACGCATTTGGTAATGGAGGTTAATAGTTTTTAAAATTAATTTTTTCGTTTTTATTAACAAGTTTATTGCTTTCTGTTATATTTTGTGCATGATGAGAATATTTGTTAACTCAAGACTTATCGCGTACCCAAGGGTAAACACTGCGTTATGTTGCCTATGCAATTGATAATGTAAGCTTTTGCTACGTTTTATGCGGATTTTACGTTTTTCGAAAAATTTAATAGTCCCAGTGTGCTTTTATAGCACTTTAAGCCAATTTGTGAATTGTGCCATTGATTGATTTTATGCATTTTCGAAATATCCGAATACTTTGGTGGCATTAAATTAATCAGTAAGTCATTGATACCGTCTTCATGAGGTGTAATAACAATAAAGATACGATCGCTAAAGTGGGCAGGAGCTTTAGGCTGTTAATTACTACCTTGTTTTGCGATCAAGCTATTTGTCAATAAATTTTTGAGTGTTTTATGCCAGATTGCATTAACGAAACGGGAAATGCCGTATGTTTCCACAGAAATTTATTTTTATACCCCCCATCATAACATGGAGGTATAGTGAATTAGCCATTCCCTCTGTAACACCTCAAAATATTGTATTGAGACATTATAAAGAATAAGAGGTCTGACCAAAAAATCCTTATTTTAAAATTTCGTGAGTTACGTATGTTCGATTTTTTATACCTTCCATTACAGGATGGTGGTACACTAATTTCGTCATTCTGTTTGTAACTCCTCTTGATCGTCATGTCATTTTAAGTCGATCTAGCCATGTCGGTCCGTTCGTCCGTCTGTCTGTCGAAAGCACGCTAACTTTCGAATGAGTAAGGTTAGCCGCTCGAAATTTTGCACGAATATTTCTTATTAGTGTAGGTCGGTTGGGATTGTAAATCGGCCATATCGGTCCATGTTTTGATATAGCTCCCCTATAAATCAATCTTGGATCTTGACTTCTTGAGTCACTAGAGGGCGCAATTCTTATCCGAGTTGGCTGAAATTTAGCATGAGGTGGTTTGGTATGACTTCCAACAACTATGCTAAGTAAGGTTCAAATCAGTGTATAACCTCATATAGCTGCCATATAAACCGATCTTGAATCTTGACTTCTTGAGCTACTAGTGGACGCAATTTTCATCCGATTTGGCTGAACTTTTGCATGAGGTGTTTTCAACAACTGTGCAAAGTATGATTCAATTCGATCCATAACCTGATATAGCTGTCATATAAAACGATCTGGGGTCTTGACTTCTTGAGCCTGTAGATGGCGTAATTCCTATCCGATTTGGCTGAAATTTTGCATGAGGTGTTTTTTTATGATTTTCAACAACTGTTTTAAGTATGGTTCAAATCCGTCAAAACCTCATATCTCTGTCATATAAACTGATCTTGATTCTTGACTTCTTGAGCCACTAGTGGACGCAATTCTCATCCGATTTGGCTGAAATTTTGTATGAGGTGTTTTGTAATGATTTCAACAACTGTGTTAAGTGTGGTTGAAATCGGTCCATAACCTGATATAGCTGCCACATAAACCGATCTTGAATCTTGACTTCTTGAGCCACTAGTGGACGCAATTCTCATACGATTTGGCTGAAATTTTGCATGAGGTGTTTTGTTATGACTTCCAACAACTATGCTAAGTAAGGTTCAAATCGGTCCATAAACCGATCTTGAATCTTGACTTTATGAGCCTCTAGTGGACGCAATTCTCATCCGGTTTGGCTGAAACTTTGCATGAGGTGTTTTTTTAAGATTTTTAACAACAGTATGTTTGAAATCAGTCCATAACCTGATATAGCTGTCATATAAACCGATTTGTGGTCGTCACTTCTTGATCCTTTAGATGGCGCAAATCCTATCCGATTTCGCTAAAATTTTGCACGACATGTTTCGTCCTGACTTTCCAACATATGTGCAAAGTATGGTTCAAATCGGTCCATAACCTGTAAGTTGTGTTTTCACACATATGAATTCCTATTTAAGGATGAATATTTCTTTACACGCAAAATATTATCAATATCAGTATATTGGCATACTGACCATTACCCAATGAAAAAACCAAAAAACCCGAGCTCTGCCAAATGGAAGAGAAACATGAGACAAATAAAGTACTCGAACCATTTTTATACCCACCACCATAGGATGGGGGTATACTCGTCTCGTCTAAGACCCCATTAAGTATATATATTCTTGATCTTCTCGACGTTTTGAGTCGATCCAGCCGTGTCCGTCCGTCCGTCTGTCGAAATCACGATAGCGGTCGAAAGCGTAAATCTAGCTGCTTCAAATTTTTCAAAGATACTTAAAATTGCATGTAGTGTTCTGTTATGACTTCCAATAACTGTGTCAAATACAGTTCAAATCGGTCTATAACCTGATATAGCTCCCATATGAACCGATCTCTCGATTTGATTTCTTTAGCCCTTACAAGCCATAATTTTTGTCAGATTTGGTTAAAAAGTTACACAACAGTTGTCATATTTGGTTGTAATATTACATGTAGTGTTTTGTTATGACTTCCAACAAATGTGACAAGTATGGTGCAAATCGGTCTATAACCTGATATAGCTTCCATATAAATCGATCTCCAGCCAAAGCATCCTTTGACGCAAACACAAAATTTTTGGTTTAAAGAATTTTAGAATTTACGAGTAAAAGAGTCATATTTTACCACAAAGAAAGATCCTAAAGGTTTTACCATAAACGAAGTGACTTTTATATCGAAAAGTAGGTAGTTCGCGACTAAGGTCCAATCGTGAAGAGAAATGTTACAGAGTAACCATAAAAATGGTATTTTCGCAAAAAAAACAGATTGGTTTGTCGCAAAAATATTTCAAAAGTTTTTTTTTTTAAACACGAACATTTTGGGAATTTACGATTTGCTCAAATGTGAAATTTTTCTCGTTTATGCAAGCGCAGCAATTCCTTTTCGCTTTCGAGTCTATCATTATTTTGCTGTGGTGTAAGATTGTGTGCCTTTTAGAACTTGTAATGCTTTCCCTTGAACTGGTTTTTCATCACCGTGGAGCAGGCGTTGACCGCCTGGGTTCGAATAACTACTTTCAGCGGTGGTCATCCCTCCTAATGTTTGCGACATTTGTACCATGCAATGTAGAAACTTCTCCCCAAAGAGGTATCGCACTGCCACACGCCGTTCGGAGCCATTGAGCTTAACATTGATATGTGAAAAATTTGTCCCTGTTCATGGGCAAATTTTCATTTTTGTCATTTGAATGCCACTACCGCGTTGATTTACTTCAATTCGAGACTTTACTCGACGAACCATTTCAGGTGTTGCAGTTTTTTGGAGTACCATCTCGCGGTTTGTCAACGTTGCCAGTATCATTATAACGCATTATGGTGCGATACACAAACAATTTGTTCACCTTGAGGTTTTAGAGTTCGCCAACAATAGCCGATTGTTATTTTTCAGCCAAACTTAACACAATCACACTATTACGATTGAACTCCTATACGAATAACTTTATTTTTAAATAAACTTTGAAGTAAATGCCTTTGATGGCTTGTAAACTACTGTAAATTAATGAGCTGACTATAAAAAAATACCATGTAGCTGTCATTTCTAGTTTGAGGGATATACCAGTGTGAACTTGCACTATCTCCTACACTTCCTCTCACTGGGGAAAGATTGGCCTCCGAATGAACTCACTTGATGATTGACTCCCTTCCAACTGAAATATGTGCCTATAGGACGAAGTCTAATATTAATCTATCGTCAGTTTAGACTCTAGGAGCCGATGTGTTGCCAGCTGAGCTTTGTTAGAATGTAACTTCTACACTCCATACGATTTTAAATCTTACTTTTCGAGTTTCCATTTATTATACCAATTATCCTGCTTAAAATTTTTACTTACCGTTTCTATAAAATTTTAATAAAAAAGTAAATATTTTTTTATAATTTTTCTTTTTAAATTTTAATCGTAATTGGTTGCTTTACTTTTTCGCTTAAACATATTTCGTTTGATTTTCTTAAGAACTAAAAGTTTTTATTTTGTTTTACAAAAAATATCACAAATAAAGACACTTTTTTTTTAGATACAAACTGCTTAAATTTATAATAAACAATTGATATCTTAATTGCATTATTCGAGGACTTTAACCTTAAATTTAAAGCGGACAGAGTTCGTGAGTATGGAAATTGGTGGAGTGAGTGAGTACATAAACCTAAAATTAAACTTAGAACTAAACTTAAAGTTAGACTTGACGATCAGTCAGTTAGTCAACAGTCGTTTAAATTAAGAAATTTCATGGATATACATGCATTTGCATATGAGAACGGCGAATCTTTCTTTGAAGCTCTGAGTGTGTGTGTGTGTGTGAATGTGGGGAATTTGCGTGTGTCGCTTGATTAGCATATGGTGGAATACAAACCACAAAAAGCAATTAACAAACACTTAATAACTTTATTTGTAATTAATCATTCTGTTGAAAGTGCTAATTACGGTAAATTCTTTGATATATGTGTGTATGTATGTGGCCATATTAAAATAGTTCATTGATGATTTCGTTGTTATGGAACAAATTAAGACCAATGCCAGAAATTTGTAAACCCTTACAATAATCTTAACAACAATTATCGATAACACCATAAGAGAACCGTTATTAACTTATGACATTTGTGGGTAATTTGTATTTTGCAAGTCGCAATAATGACATACTGACATTTTTTTCATTTCAATAGTTCATTATAACCATTTTTAGTTTATTTTAGTTAAATCGGTCAATTATTGCTTTTCCTTTCATTAGGTGTGTTGTGAAAGATATGTTTTATATGCATTGACACAAGCTTTGAATATTAAATGTACAATTAAATCGATTACAGTAAAGCATTACACAAAAATATTTACCAAACACAATAAAAAATAACAGTTAGTGGCCATTCTTATGTTTTTGTTTGGGTTATTGATCGATGACAAAAGGTAAAGACAATGACACAAGTGATGACAATGATAAAAAGCTAAGACAAATGATTTGATATTCATAAGCAAGCAAAGATAATGGTTTTATTTAAAACACGAAATTTGGTCAGGCTAAAATAATATCTTTGAGAAGAAAAACAGCAGTACATAAACAACATCATCTTTTTATTCCGTTGGGAATATCGATAAGACTTAAATCGATTATGAATCAAGTTTTGATTAGAAGAACATTAGTAATTGAGAAATTTTCGCTAAAAGCGAGTGGCTGATTAAAAGTTTAGAGGTTTTGAGAAATTTGAAGAAAAAATATTGATCATACAAATAACCTTATGTTTAAATAACATACGGTTCAGAAAAATCTTCTATCGATTAGAAAAAAAAAACAAAATATTGATTTTATATGTTAAGACAATCCACTTAAGATTTAATGGGGACTTTACATGGCACATCATGATGCGTTGCCATCGTAATAGTATTGGTTAAAATAGAGGTGTATGAGTCGCATGTACAGATGACCATCAGTCATGGTTGAAAAATTAAAATCATTTGATTTTTTCGATAATTGGCCTTTATCGATTACAGATATTTAAAAACACGTTATGTAATAAATGAAGTTATAAATAAGAGATGAAATGTATGAAAAATCAAATAAATTGAAAAAAAAGAAAAAATTAAGGTACCGTTTTTTTTTAGCAAAAGCTGTAATTGATATGTACTCACGATAAGTATGATCATGAGTGCCGAATAAACTGCCTATAAAAGCAAATGAATTAAATAATCTAACAAAGACTCAAAAACCTATCGACTACACAGAAAAAAGGTTTGAAAAAAAAGACAAATAGTTTTTTGAAAAAATTCAATTGACGCAGAGTTACTCAGATTTGATATCCACATCATGCATTAACAGCCGATAACAGGAGATTTACACCACATTACTATAAAATGCAAGTTATCGGCTGCTAACTTATGGAAATCGATAGCAATCTAGTGCAAAATAGGAAATCAAAGCATTTGGTTTTGTTTTCGGTAGATGGATGTATGCATTATTTACATCACGAAATAAAGTACAATTAGGTAAGCAAATGTTCAAGATATGCTGTGTTTCATTTTAGTCCTATACAGTGGAAGTCAGATGTTTTGTTCAGTACATTGTTAATCCGGATAACTCGCGATAACGGTTGACTAAAAATTGCTCACTAAAGAATCTAACGGTTAAGATCTTTCTTTTGAACAGAAAACAACTATTGATTGAAAGGAAATTAAAATCAAATAAATGTGCATTTTTACTCAGTTTATTTCTTTAAATTTTGTTAATTGGCAATTAGGTGTGACATCGATAACTTTACAAAAATAGTTGAAATTTTCATGTAGTATGGTGCCATGGTTTGGTGGACAACATTTCAAAAATTCAACAACTATCCAAAACTTATTCGGATCGAAAGAAAGTAGCATAACTTACTGAATTGCTAAAATGATACTTCTTTTCTTTCTGCTTATTCCATCATGGAGGCATACTGTTGCCTTCATAATATAAAAAATATAGGCGTGAACAAACAAACTGCAAAGTTCCCAAATCTTTAATGCTACATATACTGTTGTGGGCTGGTGCACGGCACTTCAAAAATTCAACTTCTGTTCAATTCTTATCTGGATCGAAAGGGTGACTTTATGTGTGTCACAGCTGCATCAAGGATTAAACCATCTGATCCACTGAATCAAATGTTACTTATGTGGCTATGGAGGCCAACGTAGCGCAGAGGTTAGCAGGTCCGCCTATGATGCTGAACGCTAAGGATTCCAGTATTATCCCATGCATAGAAGCTATGTAAAAACTTTTCCGCAAAGAGGTGTTGCACTGCGGCAAGCCGTTCGAAGTCGGCTGTAAAAAGGAGGTCCTTTATCATTAAGCTAAAACTTGAATCGGACAGCACTAATTAATACGAGTACGAGTATATGAAAAGTTTGCCCTGTTTCTTAATGTTGGTATAGAACTAGACTAGGAATAGACATATCCAGAAGGTTATGTGCCGTACGAATTCGGCTTTGGAAAGGAGGACCTTTATCATTGAGCTAAAACTTGAATCCGACAGCGCTCATTATAGAATATGAAAAATTTTCAATGTTGCTATAGAAATAGGACTGGAATTATCGGGATGTGTTACTGGTATGTGTTGATACACAAAGATAAACATATTGCAGATTCCAAAGTTTTTTTTTAGTTAATCGTGGCGCAGAGGTTAGCAAGTCCGCCTATGACGCTGACGCCTGGGTTCGAAATCTGGCGAGACCATTAGAATAAACATTTTTCATCGGTGGGTTTCCCTTCATAATATTGGCCACATTTGTGAGATACTATGCCATGTAAAAACTTCTCTCCACTGCGGCACGCGGTTCGGACTCGGCTTCTTAAAGAAAGCCCCTTATAATTGAGCTTAAACTTGAATCGAACTGCACTCATTGATATGTGAGAAATTTGCCCCTGTTCCTTAATGGAATATTCATGGAGAAAATTTTTGAAGTTGCAAAAAAATGTTCTGAAATAACTACTATAACTGTGCCTGATTACTGTAATGTGTATTAAAAGTGTAAAGTATATCTTCAATTAAAGAAGTTGTGTATTGGCCAAGATGTAATGCTGTATCTGTTGAATGTCAAGAACCGGAACGTAATTGAGCCAGAACTACTCTGGTTTGCCGGGGGAGGTCAATTTCTTCAGGTGCAATGGGAGGCGGTCGTTCCCCAAGGACTATATACACCCGGTAGCCATTTACCGCATCTGCTACTCTGTCTGCATGAATGTTGTCTAGACCTGCTTGATATGCCACTTAATCTAGGGATCAGATCATGTAGATCTACCTACCAATCCCATGGCAGCCGGTTGTAAGCATCAGATTGACCCGATGGAACTCATCATCGGCAAGGGCTGCCGCCTCAGTCTACGTGTTCAGAAGGGTGAAACAGGTGTGAGTACATCACAACTCTAGATGGAAGTTTAATGCATGCTATCAAATATTTCAATTCTATTAACCTTAACCTAATACAAAGATCGCCATTGAACCAAAATTAATATAACATCACGCAGTTGCTTATTGAAATGCATGCCATATATTTAACACCTTGTGAAGTTTACATACATATGTATTTTTTAACACTGTCTAAATGATACGCATTTAATTAGGCAAACCTAAAAACTAATCAAGGCTCAATAATGGGTTTGGCAAATTTTATGATCAGTCTATCCAAAAACATATTTAAAAAAATTGTTTCGCCTAATAGGCATAACCAAATCAATTGTTTGGGGTAATTAAATTAAATCAGTTTTTGAAGCCAGGTATTTATGTAAGGTATGAAAATTGATTTAATTAAATTATATAAGGCTTTTAAAATAATTCCTTATTATAAAAGTACGTGACCTCTTTTTTTATGAAAACCCGTATTTGGAAAAATGACATGCAAATCATAATTAAACAATTGTGTCGTGTGGTGGCAACATGGTATTTTAACATTTGAAAATATTTCAAAATATTGGGTGTGTTTTATTTCTTAACATCAAAATTTAATTTAGGAGTGGCGCCCCAGCCCCAAAACTTCTTAAAATAGGTTTATTTGACGATATGGAACTTAAATGAAAGGTATTTGGGAGTTGATTACGAATATGGTGAGAAAGTAGGAATAGGCTTCATAATTTATTGATAACGGAAGGGGGCGGACCCTCCACCTTTACCCCAAAAACACCACCCAAAATGAAAAGTGGACCGATAAGGCAATATGGGTATCAAATGAAAAGTATGCGTGAGTACATAACGAATCTGGCATACAAATTCATGTGAAGTATAGGGGGTTACCCCAACTCCACAAAAACGACTAAAATGGGCACATTACCATATAGACTGAAAAACGGCTGAACCGTATTTCTCGAAATTTTCGCTTTATTTTGGAGCTTTTTCATTGTGCAATATCTCATCAAACAAACTCCAACTCCCTTTTATGGCCTTTGCATTCATTTTATTCCTTTATCAACATGGCGAGTTCCGCCTGCCGACGTCAACATGACATAGTTCACGATGGTGCCGATGAGATAAAGGAACCCAATTATCGAAACGCATCCACCAGTGGGGTGACATGTGTCCTGCCTTGTCTGAGAAACTGGCAAATTTCTTTTCTTCGAAGACTCATTTAACAATCTCTCCTTTGGGTGTTTCATTCGCTTGGTCATTAAGTTCGACTTGAAAAACAATGAAACAAATTATTTTTATTTTTAATGACAACTCCTTTTTTTAATTCTACAGGTATTATTCCATATTATCGTATTACATCATTTGGAGGTTTAACAACACTTAGAACAATATTTAGTATGGGAAATACAAGAGGATTTGAAGTTTTATAACTCTTGTTATGGATTTAAATAGGAAATCAACTATGACGTCCGTCTTTCCATTATTAGACATAAACATTTTCAAGGTGCATAGGTTAGGTTATTCGTTTTAGGCGAGTTAAAAAAAAAATTGGGTTTCAACATTTTATGTTCCCGCAAAACTTTAGATTAAGTAACAATTAAATCGTCATTGAACGATCGAATGTGACAGGCTTACTAATAGTTTTAATTTAAAATATTGTGTCAATTCACCTGTTCTATTCTTGTTCGAGGTTTTCATAGTACTTTAGAGTTTAAGAAGGAAATAAAGTTTGCAAATTTCTTAGTAATTCGAAAGACTCACTTTGAATGCCTTTATCATAATTGAGGTTTAATTGGATTTATTTGATGTTAACACATGATTGTGATCTCAAATGTTGTTGCTAGTTTCAAAGCCATTAAAGTCTAGCTGCTAGTAAAAGAAAATCACGTTTCGCTTTCATTAAAAGTAGTAAATTTTATTTTCTGTCAGCAGGTAATACGTGATTGTTGTTAGTAAACACTCATCAAACGATTTTGAAAATGTGATAACACTAAACTTTGAATAAGATGCAATTAATCGTTTAATATTTGCTGGTACTAATTACACATTAGTTAATTATGCACCGAAAGAAATGGAGGGAGTTTTATTATTTATGCAAGTTCAAGGAAAGGAATTGTAGGTTCACAAATCAATTGCAAAAAGAGGCAGTGGTTGTGATTGAACCTAGCTTTCCTTAAAATAAATGTCAGAAACTATCAACTATATCAGTATTTTAGTGAAGGATGATAATTCTTTCGAATTTTTGTATTCAGTGTCAAAAAAGAGGTAACATTATTATGAAATTTGTCATAAACATCACTTCGTCTTCGTTGTTCTGTTCTTCTCCCCATAGTTCACTATATGCGTTCATTTTGATTGATTCATAAACTCATACTATAGACAAATCACATTTGATGTCCACGCGTTAGCACCACACCACTTCACGCATTCCGTGATCGCTCGGATCTCCTCCTGCAGGACTTTATTATAGTCAGGCAGTCTAAAACAGGTCTCAGTCCAAGGGTTCTCAATGTAGACCTTCAGGCCCACTCTGTCCTCTAGCTTTGATCCATCCGCGCTACAAAAGATACTTTCAATCAACTGTGCGCGAGATATGCTCATACATATTCACATGTTTTCCCCTGAACATTCCATTAAGGAACAGGGGTTACTTTTCTCATATCAATGTACGAAAAATTCTCGTTGGGCTGAGCTCAACGATTTCTTCCACAGTTTCAATTAGAAGCTTTGCTTTCTTGATAGTGACGTAAATGCGTGGGCTGAAAGATGAAGAAAATAATTTTAATTGGAATGAAATTATTTATTCCAACTAAAATAATTTCAGTTAAATCAAAGGACAAAAGCTGGTTGAACCACATGTGCAGGAATGCCCTCAGATCAAAAGAGGAAGCATTGAGTAATTGGCGTTTAAATAAAAATGCCAGTAATGAATTGTTGTGCAAACAGACAAGAACTTCGTATGCCAGAGTACTTTCATCAATATTTCGAGGTCGCAGATCAATATTTCGAGGTGTTACAAACGGAATGACTAGATTAGTATATCTCCATCCAATGGTGGTTGGTATTATTAATTGATCCAATAATTTTTTGATTGAATATGACTTTTTTTCAATTACAGTAACGATTGCAATTTTTGCCATTTTCAATTAAAAAATTGATTCAATTAATTTTTTAATTGCATATGAAAATGTTTTCAATCACAATCGTGATTGAAGATTTGTTATTTTCAATTAAGTGAATAATTGATTCTATCTTGATTCTATCGATTATCAAAAAATGTTCCAATATGATGCTTAAGTAAATTCAATCAAAGGCTATTTTGTCCCCTACAATATAAAGGGAAGGAGATTTCAAAGACCCATACATCCCACATATCTATAGAATTCATGTTCATGTTCCAGGAGGTAAGCATCTGTAAATTAAATATAGAATGTAAATCGAATTTTCACAAAATTTTATTTGATCAATCAGCAAATTAATTGAAAATTTCAAGTATTTATTTAATTGCATAAATTGAAAATTTCAAAACTTTTTTTCATTACAATTTAATTTTTTTAATTGAACTTTTTTTAAATTACTTTTTCAAAAAACGGTGATTGACAATATAATTTTCGTGATTAAAGCAGTTTCATCAAAACAATCAAAACAATAATTGGATTAATTAATTTTGTGATTGAAACCATTTTATATTTTATTCTCTTTTAATTTTCATCGTAAACAAAGCCCAACGTTTTTAACTAAAGAAGTTTACTTCACGACAATTTTCTTTTATGTGAAAATAATTACTTTTTTGCTTCAGACATTAAATCTTTTAAGAATTTTATGATTATAATAGGGCCGGAAATGGATGTAAAAAATTTTATTATCCTATTTGAGTTACTATGTAGCTCAAATAGAGCGCTAGTTTTCAATTTATTGGATTTTTATTAAAAGAGCATGATTTGCATATGGAAAATATTTTGCTTTTGTAAGGAAATCCCATAGATTTCTAGCTAAAACTGGTAACCCCATACTTTGTAAAGAAAATGTCCAATTACTTTTGCTTTTTAATGTCAACTGTCTTGCCATGCAATTTGAGGATATAATTTTTTTTTTTTAATGACAGATTAGATTATCTTTTGTAAGTTTCAATTTCTTACTCTTTCTTGTTAAACTCGAACCATCCGTTCAGCTAATAAAATCCTAAATTCTTACCCTCATCCTAACTCAGCGTTTTGATTTTATTTCTCAATTTTTGCAACTATAAATCAAGGAACTGGAGAAACAAAGCGCAGAAAATTGTTCCTGACTCTTGACTCACAGGGTGTTTCTTTCTAACTTCAGAGGTTACGATCCAACTCAATATAATCAGATGACCTCATTTTTTAAACCTGTTTTGTTGCCATTGTCATTTACTCTCAAAACGACTTAACTTTGTTTTACGGAAATTTTCTATATCTTTTAAACATATTGAAAAAGAAAGGCTTCAAACAGAAAATCCTCAACGAACAAAATACATCGCTAGCACAAGAACTCAGAAAAGAATATAATCTCATAAGCAAGAAAATAAGAAAGCAAATAAAGAGCCAAAAGAAATGCTACATCGAAAAACTTGGAAATGAAACGCAAACAGCTGCCAACAAAGGAAATATCAGAGACCTATACAAAATCCTACGACAACTCAGCAATAAAAATGCATCAAGCACCAACATGGAACAGGATGCCTTATAACAGCGAAATACGACCAAATAAAGTTTTGGAGAAATCATTTCGAGAAAACTGTGAACATATTTCATAACCCTCAGACGCAGTTTTAAATATCAACGATACATCTAACGAACGGCTACATTTCAACTAAAAATCCATTCCACGAAGAAATCAAATCTTCCATTGATACCTTCAAGAAAGTTAAAGCAGTCGGAATCGAAGGTACACCGGTAGAATGTATAAAGGTTTGCCGTGACATTATGGCAGACAAGTTATACCCTCTGTTTAAGCATATTTGGGATGACGCAGCTATTCCACAAGACTGGAAGCAGTCAATTATAGCAAAACTTCCTTAAAGGGTAGTAGAGCAAAATGTGGTAATTGGAGGGGGATATCGCTACTACCAACAGTTTTGCAAATATTCAACAAGGTTCTATTATATCGGATACCTGACCCACTAGCAAAAACGCTACGTAGGAACCAGGCCGGTTTCAGATTGGGCAGATCAAGAAAGGATGAGATATGCACAATTAGAATCATTATAGAGCAATCAATCGAATATAATACTAGTCTCTATTTGGCATCCGTAGATTATGAAAAGGCATTCGACGCCTTTAATAGAACATAAATATGGAATGTACTTTTAGCGAAAGGAATTCCACAAATAATTGTGTCGATAATCAAGAATAGCTACGACAGCGAACCCTTTGCTACTACGAGTGGAGTGTGCCAAGGATGCACCATCTCCCTATTAATATTTATTGTGATTCTTGATACCGTGTTCGAAAAGCTTGACGATGCGCCATCTGGATTACGTTGGAGTATGTTCAACAAACTAGGGGATCTGGAGTATGACGAGGATTTTAACATTCACTTATTCGGAAATGCAGGCCAAACTAAATAAGCTATCCGCAGAATCACTTAAAGTTGATCTAAAGATAAATAAGAGCAATATAAAAAAACGATGAGGATTAACGCAAATAACGAGCAGCCGTTTAAAATCCATAATGATGAGGTTGACAAATTGAATCGCTTCGAATACCTCGACAGCATCCTAGCAACAAATTGTGGTAGGGCAGAAGATGTAGAAAACCGTATTAAAAAGGCGCAGAAAGCGTTTGCATATGTATGTGTTAAATCGATATTACTATACGGATCTGAAACTTGGCTTATCACCAGCACTATAACCCATAAACTACAAGTGTTCCCAAACCGATGCCCTCGAAGAATATTGGAAATATGGTGACTTCGAACCATATCAAACGAAATCATTATGGCATATAACTAACCAACAAGCAATTCGCGGTGACATTATCAAACGAAAGTATGGATGGTATGGATCAAATATTCCATCGACGATTTAAGATATTTAGCAAATGACAGAGAGAAATGGAAAGTCTTTTTAAATAGACTAAATTTGTAATATGTTAATATATATAAACATGCCATAATAATAATATTCTGTCCTAAGGTAGTGGTGTAGGATAGAAATTCCTACATACGAATTTAAAATAAAATCAATTCTGTATTTTTTGAAGCGTAAAATTATGTACACAAATGCTGATGTCAATATTTACGATGTTGCAAAATATCACTATAACTCAAACTATCTACACTGAAAAAAAAAAATTAAAGATGCTGTCTTTAAATTAATTTCCTATTTACTTACGGACAAGACCATCCGTTCCAAATATTGATCGTTGATTGATTCCTAGTTTACTTCATAGATGACTGTCCACTTATTACTTTTTGAAAAATGCAATTTTTAAATTATGGACTTTAACCTAAAAAAATTTAAAGATGCTCCTATTTCTAAGGGTAACATTTTTTTTTTCAGTGCAAATTAAGACTTGAAGCGTTATTATCTGGCATGCGTTGGTGGCGTTGTGATCAGTGTTGCCGTTTTTGGTAGGTTCCTACCAAAATTGGTAGGTTTTTATTCTCTGGGTAGTTTGGTAGGCTGGCCTCAATTTTTGGTATGTTTCTCCAACATATAAATACAAAGTTAATTATTGAAAAAATTGCCGAGCATAACTCAGAATTAATTAACTTCTTATAGATTCTGCATAGAAAAACATGACTCTGGGAAAAAACCAACTATCGAATTGGTATGTGAAACTTTAATAGTAGAGAGATAGAGAGAGAGTGACAGAGAAAAAAAACCGCAAGCAAAGCAGAAACGAACGGGACAAGCAGCGCGAGTCGAGCAAAGAAAATAAAAACACCACCACACCGAAGCTGTGCAGCAAAGCACATGTGCCGGCTGGTTAAATGGCTGTTTTTCTTGCTTATAGACATATTGTTGTTGTTGTTATATGATGGCTTGCAAATAGTGCCTTTCAACAACAAATTTGTACTTTAGGTTGTTGAAATTCAAAATAAATTGTTGCAGTAAAATTAACAAATTTCGTCGTCGCTTTTTCGACAAAAGTTGTTGTTTTTCAAAATCATTTTTATCTATGAGTGTATTCTTTAAGAAAACAGAATAAAACTATGGGTTTTGAGGGGCTAAATACTGGCTCACCACTCACTGCTTTAAAATTTAGAAAAAAGTGCGTTGGTATTGACAGTAATTTATACAAATGTTAAGGGATCTCTTCCAAATTTCGTAAGTTTTGGGTAAGAAATGCAGCTTTTGTGCGTCCAAAATTCACTTGTTTAATGACTTTAATCGGAAAATAGGGCAGTATTGCAGCTCCATACAAATATGTTCAGATCTGGTCATACTCAGATATTGATGGGTGTATGCAATTACGGTAACGGCGAAGGGTAGAAAAGGCGTATTTCTGAAAACATACCCTTAAATAAGGAGATCGGTTTATCAAAGCTCAGCACTATTGTTCATTGAAATCGAGTCAAATGTACGACTATATATATACGACTCTTATGAACTCAAGATTTCTTATCGGAAGATCGGTATAAATGGTGCTATATTAAGCTATAGCCCATTTTTGGACTTTAGGCAAAAGAGTGATTTCATCAAACGACAATCTAAAATTTATGCTTTCTATGTATGCAAATGTATAATTTGATGTGTTGCAAATGGAATAGAAAAATAGCCAATAAATATTTCAGGGAATAACGTGGGAAAAAAGAATTTTTTCAGAAAATTTCCTCTTTTTTAAGTAGCATTTTCCACTGACTGTGGTTGTGTGTTAAATCAGCAGTTACAACTTCAACATTTAAAAATAAATTCATATGAGAAAATCCCCCATAACCATTCCCCTAAATAATGCCTTAATCAATATAGGAAACATATGTTAGTTGATATTTTTGGGACATGACATTATTTACATAAATACTAGTTTCTGGCATAATCTCGTTTGTAAATATACATAGCTATTTTGAGAAATGTCAATAAAACTTCCAGTTAGCAAATCCAAATAAACAACAATTTTGCAAAACAAAATGCTAACAAGATGAGCCAAGCCAAATTAGGGCTTACAACATACAAAACCCAATATATGCGTTAATGGGGTGGGGAAATTTATAAGATAGTCAAAATCAAACCTTACAAATTCAGGCCATGAAATCATCAATGACAGTTAAATTTTTCCATTAAAACTATTTTTTTTTTTTGTAATTTATTCAAATGCATTCTCTTCAAAGACTTTGGTGTTCAAAAATTCATCGAATCAATTCATGGTTTTCTTTTTTTTGTGATATCATAAATCTTTTTTGTGTTAATTTCTTTGGTTACAAAAAATCAAATTCATGGAAATTTTTTGAAGTTATACTTTATGGGGATTTGTTTGAGAGGGCTTGGCATTTTTTTCTTTGACTTTCTTTTTTTCTTTCAATTCTTGGAGACATTTCAATCTTAATCCACTTCTTTCTAAATTTTAGAACGTCATCATATTTAAAAACAAATGAACATCACATTTCTCTGAATGTAACTGGTTTTGATGGATTTATGAAAAAGTGAATGTAAAACGGGATGTTTGACATTTCCAATTTGGAACTCAAATGTGGCCACTATTTTTTGCTATTGGCAATTTGTTTTTACGGGGACATATGTTTTAGAGTTGCCATAAATGGGCTACATTTTTTTTTTTTGGCAACCCACCCCGTCTTCATGCACAACACTCATTGCTCAAATTAGCACACAACACACACACACACTCAGCACACAACCAAGACGTATTGGTCTTACTCACTCGTAACGTATAGGTTTCATCCACGAATTATGATTAACTATGACTAACATATCTACATATATAAATTAAAATACATATATACAAAAACAACAAAATACCATTCCAGCTAGGATACTTAGTTCTGAGTACTTCTTGCTTAATTGAAGAAGCGAAAAACTCCGGTTCCTGAATTATGACCAGGATAGAAATTCCTGCTGGGAGTTATGCTGTAATCATCATCATCTTCATCGACTTCAGTCAAATGTCGATATTGTTGTTGTAGACTGTTGGAATATTGCTGCAGCTGCTGATGTCCTTCACTTGAAGAGGTCGTTTGGTTTTGCATTTGACGTTGCTGCTCTCTTTGACGTTGATAGACCATGCGATCATAGTCATTGCTCAAATGCTCATAATAGATATTCTCATCTTCGTATTCATCGGAGCCCGTGTAATCGGCAGCATGTTCGATGAAATGATTGGATCTGGTAAACAAAGAGTTGGTCATCTTCCAAAGTACCACCTCCATGGTGCACACCATCACCAATAGGGCAATGAGCAGAGCAGGTGTATGATCCCATAATTCGAGTTTATCCCAACCACCGATTAAAGAAGGCGTAATAATCATTTTGGAGCGAACGGTTTAAAACAATGCAACGCGTTACCGTTAGTTAGTTGGTGGTGTTAAAGTAGTAGTTAAAGACTTGTGTGTATGTGTAATACAAACTGCACAATTTGTTTTTCAATTTCTTTTTTTATGAAATATTTGATTTTTTAAAACATTTTCATTTATTGCAATTAGGAAAAAATGTTGAACACTTTTATTTATATTTTTTTTTCTTTTTATGGTGATTTTTTTATTATTTGTTTCGTTAATTATTTTTTTTTTCAATTCATTTGTTTTTTTTTTATTTTTGTTTGTTTTTGCTTCACTCTTCTATGGCTCTCGCTTAGTGGGATACACGACACAGACTTAACAACACAACTTTCTCGCCCGACTGTTACTTTTGTATTGAAATGTGTATTGAAAAGTGCCCGTCATAGCTCGGCTTGCGGTTATTGCTGGTCGCTGTTAATGTTGTTGAAGCTTCATATTGTTGTTATTTAACGATCACACTCTCTAGTGTTGAGTTGAATGATTGAGTGAGCGAGTTGAAGCATGCATGTTAACCGGTTTTTGTTTTGGTTAAGTGAATTTCACCACGTTTGAGAAGTTGCTGTTCGTTGTCAACATAATAAATGTGCATGATTGGAAAACCTTTTAGAACAAAATGTTCTAGGGGAAAAAATTATGAAGAAAACAAATGAATAAACAAATGTTAAGTTTGGCCAGGTCTAGCTTTGCTTATCCTAAATCACAGATATCCTCTTAAACCCATCAAGGTCCAAGCGCCAAAAGATTTAAGTGACAAAATGATGAGGAGCTTTTGCACAAAATTGAAATTTTTCTTGTCCCACAATTTTATACAAATATTGCAAACCTTTAGCGTTTCGTATTATCTGTCTGGCCCACTAACTTGGTGTCACTGAACATTCGTTTTTCCTTAAGAAAATCAGCTGGTTTTGACATTAGAGCGAAAGAAAACCACTCATTTTCAGTCACACAAAGTTAATCGGACAGGCTATAAATTAAGTATTTCTATTGTTGTCCAACTAAGATCTAGAGCTGGTCCTATCGAAAAGGTTACCCGACAATTGCAGTGTCTATCAAGCGGAGATCCTTGGAACTAAGGAATTAAGGAAGTGGTGGAATAGCTATGATATAATATCAAAACGACGATTTGCATAAATATCTTCTCAGACAGCCATTAAATCCCTGGAGAACGTATTTCTGAACACACAAACCGCCATCGACTGTCGCAGATCTCTCAACAAGATGGCTGAACAGTTCAAAATTCACCTGTTCTGTGTGGCGGGCCATAGAGATATCCCAGGGAATTGTAAAGCGGACGAGCTTGCGAGACTAGGAACTACCCCACACATTTCAGAGATACTGGAATCTGTGGGTATGCCTCCAGCGACATGTATAGTGATGGGTTTCTACCGTGTAAACACGCAAGACTTTAAATCTGGAGATCGGTCTTTATAGCGGCTATATATAACTAAAATTCGATTTTCTGAGATCAGAAGGTCAGGTTTATATACAAAGAAAACGAAATCATTGGGAGAACACAAAACCATTGAAAAAACACAAGTAAATTAACAAAAAAAAACCAAAAACAAGTAAAAGCGTGTCAAGTTCGGGTCGAAACTTGGGAACCCATCTTCATGGGTAAAATTTTATTCTACATACCAAACTTCTGTCAAACCAACAAAAATGTAAGCTTCTAGAACCGAACAATGACGATCGATAGACCGTTTTACATGGGAGCTGTATCAGGTTATAGCCTGATTTGAACCGTAGTTGACACAGTTGTTGGAAGTCATTACAGAATACTATGTACAAAATTTCAGCCAAATCGGACCAAACTTGCGGCTCCAGTGGCTCAAGAAGCCAAATCGGGAGATCGGTTTATATGGGATCTATATTAGGTTCTCCACCGATTTGGATCGTACTCGGCTCAGTTGTTGTAAATCATAATAAACCACGATTTGCGAAAATCGGCCAAAAATTGTGGCTTCCAATATATCCAAAATTTCAGCTAAATAGGACAAAAATTGCTTCTTCCAGGGGCTCAAGAAGTCAAATCGGGAGATCGGTTTATATGGGAGGTATATCAGGTTATAGACCGATTGGGACCGTACTTCGCGCAGTTATTGGAAGTCATACAAGAATACCACGTGCAAAATTTAAGCCAAATAGGACAAAAATTGCGACTTGTAAGGACTCAAGAAGTCAAATCGGAAGATCGGTTAATATGGGAGCTATATTAGGTTATAGACCGATTGGGACAGTACTTAGCACAGTTGTTTGAAGTTATAACAGAACACTACATGCTGAATTTCAGCCAAATCGGGGAAAATTTTTGACTTTAAGGGTCTCAAGAAGTCATATCGGAAAATCGGTTTGTATGGGAGCTATATAAGGTTATAGACCGATTTGAACCGTAGTTGACACAGCTGTTGAAAGCCATAAAAGAACACAACGTGCACAATTTGATCTGAATCTGACAAAAATTGCGGCTTCCAGGGGCTCAAGAAGTCAAATCGGGAGATCAGTTTACATGGGAGCTATATCCAAATCTGATCCCATTTCCAATCTCCAATGACCTACATCGATATTTAGTATCTGTACCTAATTTCAAGCGGCTAGCTTTACGCGTTCGACCTCAATCGTGATTTCGACAGACGGACGGACATGGCTATATCGGATCAGAACGTCGAGAGGCTCAAGAATATATATTTCGAGGTGTTACAAACGGCATGACTAGATTAGTATACCTCATCCTATGGTGGTGGGTATAAAAATAATCCCCTTACAATTCATCCCCTCCTGCGACTTAATTTTGAGATTCCATACCATTTTTCCCCAAATGTATGCACAGTCGATAACGGTTTCCACATCACTAACAGCGTTATTATCCCAATACTATCACTAACTTCACGTTTAAGCGTCTCTTTTGGAATCCAGTTTTGCTTTCAAGCATCGTCTACTATAAATTCACTACTGCTTGTCAATGTTTTCAAAACGTTTACACATAGGCAGCCTGGTAAATACAATGGATGGTGATGATGTTGGCTCTGCCATGCCTCAATACAATCGAGCTATGTTTCTTCCATCAGTTTATTATCATTGTAAACAGCTTTGGATCGCAAAGTGGAGAAGAAGGCATGCTTGCACGAGATGGGAGGTTGCTGGCTTGCACTCACTACCTGTTATTTGCAGGCAAAGCAGGCGCCAGTTTAGTTGGTGTTCAATCAAAATGCTGTTCTCTTTCCTAGGCCAAAACACGAAGCGGTGAACTGGATTTGTTTATGAGACGATATTATTAATTAATTGCTGGCATTCAGGCGAAGCAGCGGAACGCATCCAAACGGCTTTAATCTGGAAAACGTCATTATCATCATCATAATCATAGCAGCCATCACTTATGTTTGGTTCGTGTGATTTCATGAGTAAACACACATTGTTCGTGTGCTTCAAGAAGCCCGTTTTTTTTCTTTTTAAGATATAAACGCGTTTTTTCGCCTTCTGTGCGTCACACTTCTATTCTTGGCCAGTTCTAACGATTTCCACTTGAGATGAATGAAACCCATCAACAGCAGCACCACCTATTGAAATGAGGAAAAATTATCGGAGGTTGGTGGCTTTCTTGCACTTGTTGCTTGTAGCTGAAACGACCGCTAGTCAGCAAAGACGGACGGACACAAATAATTTTGTTTAGTTAATTAGTTTTTATTTTATAAATAAATATTTAAAAACAATTTGCAAAAAACATTCGCTGGTGAATTTCTTGCAAATGCACAACGAGTGGGCAAACTTGACTTTTCATTATTATAATGGAATTTGAATTCCATAAAGTCACTTAACACAATAAATGCGTAGCATCCATCCACATGGTGTGATATTTTGCAGTCATTTGACATTTGAAATGTTAATTTCTAATGAAGTGTAAATCATTTTGAATTTGAATGGGAAAAGTAAAAAATTTGAATAGTTCCACTGGTATCCACAAAACTTAATATTAATAGGTTTTTTTTTGACAGATTTCCTTTATAAAGCTGTGAAAACTCGTAAGGTCTTTAAAATTTAAGGCTAACAATTATTGGGTTGCCCAAAAAGTAATTGCGGATTTTTCATATAGTCGGCGTTGACGAATTTTTTCACAGCTTGTGACTCTGTAATTGCATTCTTTCTTCTGTCAGTTATCAGCTGTTACTTTTAGCTTGCTTTAGAAAAAAAGTGTAAAAAAAGTATATTTGATTAAAGTTCATTCTAAATTTTATTAAAAATGCATTTTCTTTCTTTTAAAAAATCCGCAATTACTTTTTGGGCAACCCAATAAAATATATCAATTATAAAAAAACTTTGTATTAAATATTATTTTTATACCCTCCATCATAGAATGGGGTATACTAATTTTGTTATCCTGTTTGTAACTCCTCGAAATATTTGTCTAAGACCCCATAAAGTATATATATTCTTGATCGTTATGGCATTTTAAGTCGATCAAGCCATGTCCGTCCGTCTGTCCGTCCGACTGTCTGTCGAAAGCACGCTAACTTTCGAAGGAGTAAAGCTAGCCGCTTGAAATTTTGCACAAATACTTTTTATTAGTATAGGTCTGTTGGGATTGTAAATGGGCTATATCGGTTCACGTTTTTAAATAGCTGCCATATAAACCGATATGGGATCTTGACTTCTTGAGCCGCTAGAGGGCACAATTCTTATCCCATTTGGCTGAAACTTTGAATGAGGTGTTTTATTATGACTTCCAATAACTGCGATGAGTATGGTTCACATCGGTCCATAACCTGATATAGCTGTTATATAAACCGATCTGGGATCTTGACATCTTCAGCCACTAGAGGGCGCAATTATTATTCGATTTGACTGAAATTTTGCATGAGGTGTTTTGTTATGACTTTCAACAACTGTGCTAAGAATAGTTGAAATCGACCCTTAACCTGATGTAGCTGCCATATAAACCGATGTGGGGTCTTGACTTCTTCAGCCACTAGAGGGAGCAATTATTATTCGATGTGGCTAAAATTTTGCAGAGGTGTTTTGTTATGACTTCCAACAAATGTGCTTAGAATAGTTCAAATCGGTCCATAACCTGATATAGCTGCCATATAAACCTATTTGGTCTCTTGACTTCTTGAGCCTCTAAAGAGAGCAAGTATTATCCGATTTGACTATGATTTTGTACAATGGCTTCTCTCATGACCTTTAACATACGGGTTTAATATGGTCCGAATCAGTTTATAGGCAAATACATCTCCCCTATAAACCGATCTGCCTTTTTTTACTTCTTCAGCTCCTAAAGTGCGCTATTCTTACCAGATTTGACTGAAATAGCTTAATATTGTTCCGATAACATAGCAATTCTTTTCGTTTATCCTTTGTTTGTCTAAAAAGAAATACTGTGGAAAGAGCTCGACAAATGCGATTCATGGTGGGGGGTATCTAAGAATCGGCCCGGCCGAACTTAGCACGCTTTTACTTGTTAAACTTGTTTCCACGCCCAAAAATAGTCCGATTTGACCTGATTAAGAGCATAATATGCCTATGAACAAAATTCGAATCTGCGTAAAATTTGAACTCAATATCTAAATTTTTAAAGGCTCTAGCTTGATTAGAACTGACAGATGGACAGACACACAAACATTGTTGGATCGCCATAGAATTTTATGACGATCAATAAATATACCATAAGCTCAGTTATGGTCGGGAATACTTTGTATGGGTGGAGGATTAGAGGTATTGCAAACGGGATGACAAAACGAATAAACCCCCTATAAAAATTCGATGAAATTGTATGTAAACATTATTTTGAAGAAATTGCAAGGAAATGTTAAACAAGTAAAAACGTGCTTAGATCGGCCCAGCCGAATCTTAGGAACCCACAATCATGAATTCTTCTAAAAATTTACACAAGTGGACTAATTTGAAGGGCCTAATTTTACTTGCAAATGCAAATTTTTCCCATGAACATTCCACTAAGGAACAAGGGCAAACTTCTCACATATCAATGAGTGCAGTCAGATACAAGTTTTAAGCTCAATGATAAGGGGCCTCGTTTTTATAGCCGAGTCCGAACGGCGTGGAGAGAAGTTTTACATGGCATAGTACCTCAAAAATGTTGCCAGCATCAGGAGGGGATAACCACCGCTGATAATTTTTTTGTGATGGTCTCGCCAGTATTCGAACCCAGGCGTTCAGCGTCATAGGCGGACATGCTAACCTCTGCGCTACGATGGCCTCCATATATATGTATCGCCCGAATTTGGCTGTAGTAGCTACAATTCTCAACCGATCTGCACAAAAATTGGCATGAAATTTGTTACTGATTTTAACATACTTGCAAGATTTCATCAAAATCGGTTCAGATTTGGATATAGCTCCTAAGTATATGTATCGCCCGATTTGCATTTATAAGGCTGTAATAAACACAATTTGTAACCGATCTGCACAAAATTTGGCACGGATTGTTTTGTTACTGATCTTAACATATCTGCGAGATTTCATCAAAATCGGATGAAGCAGCCATACATTTTTATCGCCGGATTTGCACGTAGTAATAGCAATTTTCAAACGATCTTTTTGAAAGTCGGTTCAGATTTAGATATAGCTCTCATATACATATATATTTGTACATTGCCCGAATTTATAATTGTAGGGTAGGTGTAGGGCCCGAATTTTGCCATTCTTTAATGGTTTTAAATAAAATGGAAACTACTAGATATATTTCAAAAACTTGAAGAACAACCAAAACATTTATGAATGGAACTCGAATTCATTCATATGGCCACCACGGGTACGTTTGCTTCATTCAAAACATTGGACCCAAATATCGATGACTCGGTAACACCCTTCAGCCGAAGCCGTCGCTATTTCCCGTTCAATGTTGGATCTAAGCTCTCTTCCTCGGCTTGTTGGTATAGACCAATGACCAGTAGACCTGACGTATCCCAAAATGAAAATAGTCTAGAGTGGTCAAATCGCACGAACGAGGCGGCTCAACGCTCAACAAATATACTCTTCAATAAATCGATTGTAAAGTGTGCTCTGTGGTTTATGACACCGTCCTGTTGTAATCCCATATCGTCCAGGTCCATATCCTGCGGTATTGTTGTCTATTCACGCTAAAGTGGCAATTGGTATTGTCGGCGAAGAAGTATGGCCCAAAGACGCCGCCGGCATGCAAACCGCACCAAAAAGTTATTCTTTGCGGATGAAGTGTTGAAGCGTAAATTAGATGCGGATTAAAATGAGCTTAATCGAAATTAGAGTTAATTCTATTAAAGTAGCGGTTTAACTTAACCTAACTAAAAAAAACTCTCCTAAAAGCCATATAGATTTATCATGACATTTTTCAGCAGAAACAGAATTTAAACAAAATTTTCCATTAAAATTTCATAAATATCTTTAAAAATAACTTTTTCATCTCTTTGTGCTCTTTTATTTTGATCTTTAAAATCTTTTCGTGAATTTTTTGAACATATTCCAGCTGGAGGTCGTATTCAAGAAAATCACTTGCAGTGACATTCAATGAATGTTGAAGAGTTTGGCAATGTTGATATGTTTGTTGTTCTTAGCATTGATGATTAGTTTGTATCGAAATAGTGGAGAGTATGACATTCTTCTCTCCTACTGCGCTAAGGAGAGTTAGAGGATTTATTGAGACCTGTTTCAAAACAAAAGCGTGCTCTATACCGTACACAATATCCATTGGGTATGTATTGGGTTGCCCAAAAAGTAATTGCGGATTTTTCATATGTCGGTGTTGACAAATTTTTTCATTCTTTCTTCTGTCAGTTATCAGCTGTTACTTTTAGCTTGCTTTAGAAAAAAAGTGCGCGAAATTTTGTTTACATTTGTTTGTTTGGCGTCAATTTTAATATGGAGCCCAAAAAGGAGCATTTTCGTCATATTTTACTTTATTATTTCCGTAAAGGAAAAAACGCGCAGCAGGTTGCTAAAAAGTTACGAGATGTGTATGGTGATAAAGCCTTAAAAGGAAGACAGTGTCATAATTGGTTTCGCAAATTCCGTTCTGGAGATTTTTCACGTAAAGATGAGCCACGTTCAGGTCAGCCAAATGAAGTTGATGATAACCAAATCAAAGCATTAATCGAATTGGATCGTCATGTAACTGAGCGTGAGATAGGAGAGAAGTTAAATATACCAAAATCAACCGTTAATTATCACATAAAAAGTCTTGGACTGGTAAAAAAGCTTAATATTTGGGTACCACATGTATTGAAAGAAATTCATTTAACAAACCGAATCAACGCTTGTGATATGCACCTTAACCGCAATGAATTCGATCCGTTTTTAAAACGAATCATAACTGGAGATGAAAAATGGATTGTTTACTACAACGTTAGTCGAAAACGATCATGGTCCAAGCATGATGAACCAGCTCAAACCACTTCAAAGGCTGATAACCACCAAAAGAAGGTTATGCTGTCTGTTTGGTGGAATTGGAAGGGTGTGGTATATTTTGAGCTGCTTCCAAGGAACCAAACGATTAATTCGGATGTATACTGTCAACAATTGGACAAATTGAATACAGCCATCAAGGAGAAGCGACCAGAATTGGTCAATCGTAAAGGTGTCATATTCCACCAGGACAACGCTAGACCGCACACATCTTTGGTCACTCGCCAAAAACTGAATGAGCTTGGCTGGGAACTTTTGATGCATCCCCCATATAGCCCTGACCTTGCACCATCAGACTACCATTTATTTCGATCTTTGCAGAACTCCTTAAATGGTAAAACTTTCGGCAATGATGAGGCTATAAAATCGCACTTGGTTCAGTTTTTTGCAGATAAAGGCCAGAAGTTCTATGAGCGTGGAATACTAAATTTGCCAGGAAGATGGCAAAAGGTTATCGAACAAAATGGCAATTATATATTTGATTAAAGTTCATTCTAAGCTTTATTAAAAATGCATTTACTTTCTTTTAAAAAGTCCGCAATTACTTTTTGGGCAACCCAATAGAACAGCTTAACTATTTTGACAAAGATAGTGATGAAGATATATGGCATACAGAAATAGCGATCCACCATGCGAGTCAAAGTGTTTTGGCAACAGCACACACTTGCCTTATGCTATGCTATTCTTTGAATAAAACGCATTGAACATGATCTCGAGCTGGAATATGTTCGAATTTTCAAAAGGCGATGTGACTGATTGGCACAGGTTGGTTGCTTTTTAATCAGTTAGGAGAAAGTTCATCATTTGTCTATTGTCTATTTCTTGTTATAGTCACTACCCCTGGTATTGTTTAATAAATGAATGTACATAATTAAAATAAAACTTGCATATTTTTTGTTTATACCATCAAGTTTAAAACGTGCAGCAAGAAAATAAGCCTTGTGGAATGACGCAGAATTAGTTTTGAGGGAATAATTTTTGATGATATACATTGACATTTAAATGAAGACGAAAGTCATTAAAAACTTATTAGAAAAAAAAGAAAAACAGCTTAGAATAAAAATGGTTAATTGTTGCATTTTTTTTTTTAAATTTAAGTTTTTGTCTATTTAAATGACATTGTTATCCATTATCTTAAAAACATTACTTGTTTTTAAAGCCCATATCTAATTTCTTTCCAACAACTTGGGTTTCTCATACCCATAATTATGAGTATGAGAAACTTAAGTTGTATCTTCATAATGATGAAGAACAGGCCTAAAATTAAGACCGGCTTTCATAGACATTTGTTCTTAGTTGGTGTTTATTGTTAATCTCTTGAATTTCGTTTTATGTTTTGATTTTGCAGAATGATAGGAAGAGTGAAATTCAGCCAGACACTGCTTGAGTCCGTTGACCTAAGACTCACAGCTTCCGTGATGTAATCACAATGAATCCAAAGTTCGTAACCATTCAACAGAACTGCTTGCTTCGCTTGTGCGCTCGCACTGTCACTCGGTGGGTGTCGTTCTGGTTGACTAATCAAAGGAGCTATGCTTACGATTTGTCTAAACTTAGACTTTGGCCGAATATTCGGCTTTAGTTTAATGGGTGCTTAGTGAGTAGTAGTGAATTAAAAAAAATTTATCGAAAATAAATTCAAATTTATGGAATATATTATAGAGAGCTGTATAAAATGGAAGTAAAAACTTGTTTAAATTTAAATTGAAAACGAAAGTAAAAGTATTTGAAATTAATCTGTTTTAAACACTTGGCAAAAGCGAAAGAATTTTAAGAAATTCTAGTGAAATGTAAAACATAAATGATTTAAGAATTTACCTACATTTTGTCAAATCTAGAGCTAACTACCAAAAAGAGGTATATGATTATAACATTGAAACCAAAGTCCAATACTTCAATTGAAAGAGCCAAGGAGAGTCTATTCTCCAAAGAAGAAAATTCAATAAATTTTGTTCTAAAGAAAAAAATGTTTATTACATTATTACTAATGTTAAAATTTCATTGTTGTTGAAATTGTTCTAAAGAACAAATTGTAAATCTTTTAAATAAATGTTGCTATAAAATTTGCATATAAGAAAAGTTTAGGTTTATATGGTAATCTCCAACCAGACTCAGGCTTTTACTGCATTGTGATACTTAGAAAAAAATTCTATAAATTTTCTTCAGAGACAAAATTTTAATGAAATGTTCTCTTATGATAAAACACTATAAAATCAGTGAGAATGAGCCAAAGACGGGCGGAGCCGACTGTATAATACCTTACACCTATCCTATAAGCACAATGTGGGGCCTATATCCAATTCCGAACCAATTTTGATAGTCCTCGGCGAGTAAATATGTTCAAACTGTTGACAAATGGCAACATTATTGCAAATTACCCAAAATCTGACGAACATTAATATAGGAGCTATATCTAATTCTGAAACGATTTCGAGCAAACTTCTCAGATAATGTGGTAGTCGTCGAGGAAAGCGTTGTGCAAATATTTGGCAAGATTGGTCAAACAATGCGCAGTAGCAGTAGCTCTTGGGGTGAAAATCTGGCGATATACATATATGACAGCTATATCTGGGAGCTATACCTAAATCTGAGCCGATTTCGTGCAAACTCCTCAGATACTGTCCCAGTCGTCAAGGAAAGCGTTTGGTAAAATTTTGGCAAGATTGGTAAATAAATGTGCTTGCAGTGGCTTTAGAAGTGAAAATCGGGCGATATATATATATATATATATATATATATATATATGAGAGCTATATCTAAATCTGAACTGATTTCCTTGAAATTCACCAGTATTGTCGAGGGTCGTAAAAAAATTCTTCCTGACAAATTTCGAGAGAATCCGTTAACAAATTACCATTTTATTGCATTATTAATGAAAATCGAACGAAAATATATATGGGAACTGTATCCAGATCTGAACCGATTTTTTCCAATTTCAATAGGCTTCGTCTATAGGCCGCAAACCATGCCTGTTCCAAACTTGAAGACGATCGGATGAAAACTGCGACCTGTATTTTGTACACAAATTAACATGGACAGACGGGCAGACAGACAGACAGACGGACATAGCTAAATCAAATCAGAAAGTGATTCTGAGTCGATCGGTATACCTATCAATGAGTCTATCTCTCTTCCTTTTGGGTGTTACAAACAAATGCATTAAGTTTTAATACCCTGTACCACAGTAGTGATGTAGGATATAACATGTAAAAGCGTGCTAAGTTCGGCCGGACCGAATCTTATGTACCCTCCACCATGGATCGCATTTGTCGAGTTCTTTGCCTGGCATCTCTTTTTAAGCAAACAAAGGATAGTGGATAAGAATTGCTAAGCTATTGTAGCTATATAATGTCATGATCCGATTCGGACCATAATTAAACTGAATGTTGAAGACCGTAGTAGATGTTATTCTGTAAAATTTCAGCCAATTCGGATAGGAATTGCACCCTTTAGGGGTTCATGAAGTAAAATCGTGAGAACGGTTTTTATATGGGAGCTGTATCAGGCTATAGACCGATTCAGACCGCATTTGATGCATATATTGAAGGTCTTGGAAAAAGCCGTTGTACAAAATTTCAGTCCAATCGGATAAGAATTGCGCCCTCTAGAGACTTAAGAAGAATAATCAGAAGATCGGTTTATATGGCAGCTATATCAGGTTATGCACCAATTTGAACCATACTAAGCATAGTTGTTGGAAGTCATAACAAAAAACCTCATGCAAAAATTTTTGCCAAATCGGATAGGAATTGCGCCCTCTAGAGACTTAAGAAATATAATCGGGAGATCGGTTTATATTGCAGCTATATCAGGTTATGCACCAATTTGAACCATACTAAGCATAGTTGTTGGAAGTCATAACAAAACACCTCATGCAAAATTTCAGCCAAATCGGATAAGAATTGCACCCTCTTGAGGCTCAAGAAGTCACGAACCCAGATCGGTTTATATGGCAGCTATTCCAGGTTATGTACCGATTTGAACCACACTTTGCACAGTTATTAGAAGTCATAACAAAACACCTCATGCAAAATTTTAGCCAAATCTGATAAGAATTTCGGGCTCTGGTGGATCAAGAAGTTAAGATCCAAGATCGGTTTATATGGCAGCTATATCATAATATGGACCGATATGGCCCATTTACAATTCCAACCGACCTACACTAATAAGAAGTAATTGTGCGAAATTTCAAGAGCCTGGCAGCTATATCAAACCATGGAGTGATATGGCCCATTTACAATCCCAACCGACCTACACTAATAAGAAGTATGTATTTGTGCAAAATTTCAAGAGCCTAGCTTTACTCCTTCGAAAGTTAGCTTGCTTTCGACAGAAAGACGGATGGGCATGGTTAGATTCACTTAAAATGGCATGACGATCAAGAATATATATACTTTATGGGGTCTTAGACGAATATTTCGAGGTTTTACAAACAGGATGATGAATGCCAGCATGCATACCGAAACATTGTGCGGAAAATCTCATCCTTTCTCTTTGCATACTCTTCAACAAATCTTTATATTCTGGGTATTTTCCTGAAATGTGAAAAGAGTCTTACATTGTTCCTTTATTTAAGAGGTATCGCGAAGCTTAATGCTATACCAAAATTATTTGAGAACAGATTCAATATCATTCCAAATATCGTCTTTTGTTATCAAAATACCAGCATGGTTTTCGTAAACATCGCTCGACATTAACGAATATTATTGAGCTCACTACGGTTGTGAACGATGAATTTAGAAAGAAACATAAGACAGTCTGTATTTATACTGATTTCAGTAAGGCATTCGATAAGATAAATCATAGATTGTTATCTTACAAGTTGCATTACATGGAATTCGGTTCTACGTTATTAAATTGGATAAAGTCGTACCTTATTGGCAGATCACAAATTGTGAAATTTGGTAATGCAGTGTCTTATAAAATTGATGTGAGTTCTAGGGTTCCACAAGGGAGCCACCGTGGTACTTTTTACATTGCTTATTAATGATTTGCCGAATGTATTATGTTACTCTAAAGTACATATGTATTTGGACGATATCAAAATATTTCTGTCGTATAATATCGAAACGCATCAAAGTTAATCTGATCTTAACAGTTATTTTTTTGACTGGTGCAAAAATAATCTACTGGAACTAAATATTAAAAAATGTAAGCATATGACCTTTTTTAGACTAGGTAGTTTACAATCAAGTTATTATTTTGATGTTCTCTTAATTGAATCCGTCTCATCTATGACCGATCTTGGGATCCTATTGGATCACCGACTAAACTTCCGCGAGCATATTTCTGTAATTACTAAGAAGGCATATAAAAGCCTAGGCTTTATAAAACGCTGGAGTAGAGAATTCTCAGATCCAATAGTTACTAAGCTGTTGTATATTTCTTTTGTGCGTTGTATCTTCGAGTTCGGTTTCGTAGTATGGGACCCAGTTTACCTTATTCATTCCAATACAATTGAATCGGTTCAGAAACATAATATTCCAAAAACATTTGTATCACAATCGCATTTTCTACGACGATATTGAGGAACATGATACATACAAAGCTTCTTCATTATGATGTTTGCGGATGTCTGCTTCTACATTTTATATTTCGGTTTATGTTTTATGTTATTTTTGGTAATTGCCATCAAATAGTTACCTGTTTTATAATTGAAATCATTTTCAGTTGAGTATACAACAATACATACCTGCAATGAAAAAAAAAAAGAATGAAAACAATTATTAGAGGCCAAGCGTTCAAATCAATATCACATAAAGTTCAAAAAAATATTATAAATACTTATAAATAAATAAAAATATCACCGCTCGCATTAAAGACATTTATGTTTAAGGTTCCAATAATTGGTGACTACAGGTAACCTTTAATTGAAGTTAACTCATTGTACTTAGCAATCAAGAAAGCCATGCAGAAGAAAGAAAATAACATCAAATACTGTTCCACTTAATAGTGAGAATGCCTTTGAAGTAGCACTATTAAGTCTTTACAAGTTTTAAAGGCAATCAACTCTAAGTTTAAAATCAAGCAGAAATAAATGAATGAAAAACTCAAGGTCCCACTATGCCTTTTAAATTATCTTTAAAAGTCTTTAACTAGAACCTTAATAAATTTTTGTATGGAATGGGGTTACCTTACATATGGATACAGGCTGGAAATCACTTTTTCTTTTACCTTTTCCTTGTAAAACCAGTAAGGAAAGGCAAAAATCGGGCGGTGCGGACTGTATAATACCCTACACCTACCCTGTAGGTACAAAGTGGGTGTTATATTCAATTCTGAACCAATTTTAATGGACCTCGGCGGAGGTTTTCAGATAGATTATTAAGCAATCGATATCAAATTTCGAGCAAATATGTTCAAACTGTAATAACTACGGTTGACAATTGACAACATTATTGGAATATTTCTCAAAATCGGACGAATAAATATATATATGGGAGCTATATCTTAATCTGAACCGATTTCGACCAAACTTCTCAGATGTTGTGGTGGTTGTCGAGGAAAGCGTTGTACAAAGTTTTAGCAAGATTGATCAATAAACACGCTTACAGAAGGTCTAGAAGTGAAAACCGGGTGATATAAATACTTGATAGCTATATCTAAATTTGGACCGATTTCTATGTAATTCACCAGTAATAGTAAGAGTCAGAAGAAAATCCTTCCTGCCAAATTTCGAGAGCATCGGTTAACAAATGAGCAATTTATTACAATATTTCTCAAAATCTGACGAACATATTGGGTTGCCCAAAAAGTAATTGCGGATTTTTCATATAGTCGGCGTTGACAATTTTTTTCACAGCTTGTGACTCTGTAATTACATTCTTTCTTCTGTCAGTTATCAGCTGTTACTTTTAGCTTGCTTTAGAAAAAAAGTGTAAAAAAAGTATATTTGATTAAAGTTCATTCTAAGTTTTATTAAAAATGCATTTACTTTCTTTTAAAAAATCCGCAATTACTTTTTGGGCAACCCAATATATTAGGGAGCAATATCTAAATCTGAACCGATTTCAAGCAAACTTTTTAGATATTATTGTGGTTGTCGAGGAAAGCATTGTACAAAATTTTGTCAAGATTGTTCAATAAATGTGCTTGCAGTAGCTCTAGAAGAGAAAATGGGGTGAAATACATATATGGAAACTATATCTAAATCTGAACCGATTTCTATGAAATTCACCAGCAATATCGAGAGTCATAAGGAAATTTTTCCTGCCAAATTTCGAGAGTATAGGTTAAGAAATTACCATTTTATTGCATTTTTACTGCAAATCGGAGGATTATATATATGGGAGCTTCATCCAAATATGAACCGATTTTTTTTCGGATTTCAATATGCTTTGTCTATTTGCCAAAAAAGATGCCAGTAACAATTTTGAAGAAGATCGGACGAAAATTGCTACCTGTACATTGTATACAAATTAACATGGACAGACAGATAGACGGCCATAGCTAGATCGAATAAGAGAGTGATTACAAGTCGATCCGTATACTTATTACTGGGTCCATCTCTCTTTCTTATGGGTGTTTCAAACAAATGCCCTAAGTTATGATACCCTGTGGTGGTGGTTTAGGATATTAAAAGAACTGCGAATGTATTAAAAAGAAAAAAACTAGACGTCCCTTCTGGCAAGCGACAGTAAAGCGGTAGAGCTTCAAGTCTAGACCAGGCCACATAATTTTGGAATGACCGTAACCAAGACTCTTTGTAATCTTTATGTCCTGGTTGTTATTGCCCTTATGGCAATTTTACTGTCGGTAAAGATGTTCACATTCGACGTCCTTGCGTGAGCACTGCACCATCTCACGCATTCCGTGATCGTCCGGATCTCCGCCTGCAGAACCGTATTATGGTCAGACAGTCTACAACAAGTCTCAGTCCCTGGGTTCTTAATGTAAACTCCCAGGCCCACTCTGTCCCCTAGCTTTGACCCATCCGTGTAACATTATCTTCCAGATGGCAATACTAGGGTCCTGTCAATCCAAGACTGTGCCGCTGGCAGCAGTGCCTCACACTCGACCTCAAGATTCATCTCAGGTATCCGATCGGAAACCTCTTCCCTTTCTTTCAGGTTTCCTATCGTCGCCTCGATTATACCGCTATGTTATGAGCTGCTCCCATCCTCAATCCATTCTCCCATCGCCTTAAGTCTCATAGCCGCAGTGGCTGCCTTACACTTAATCTGTATGTCAATGGGTCGGATATCTAGAATAGTCTCATATAAACCGATCTCGGATCTTGACTTCTGAAACTCTAGAGGGAAATTTTGAATGAAATTTTGCTAATCTCAAATACCATTCACTTAAATCACTTATTGAAAAAGCCAGCAAATATATCCAGTTTGGGGTATGGGCCTTACAAACTATGAGTAACGAGCTCCACTGTCTTGAAGACTCAAATTGTCTTGGTGAGCAAATACGTCCTACTTGGGGGTTGTTATGGTGGTGGGACGTCCCCTAGATAATTGGTGCCGAATGTTGATGTCAGATTTATGGTCTACTCCCAAATAACCTTCATTTGAGCCCCACTTTTTCATAGTCGGCAAACATGACCGGTTTTGGGGGTGTTTTGGGGGTTGGGGCGGCCGTTCAGTGACTTGGCTTTGAAAATGTATATCAGATTCGTAATCTACTCTAAAATACCTCTTATTTGAGCCTCATAGTGCAATGGTCAGCAAATACTTCCTATTTGGGTGGTGTTATGGGGGTGGGGTGGCCTCATAAACACTTTTACCGAACATTGATATCAGACTCTTGCTTTACTCCCAAAGACCTTTCATTTGAGCCCCATATTGCTATGGTCGTAAATTTGTCTCCTTTGGGAAGAGGTTCTCGGGGATGGGTGGCCCCTCAAACACGTGGTGGATCTACACTCAAATAACTTTTATTTAAGCCCCATATTGCTATGGTCAGTAAATAAGTCTTCTTGAGGAGTGTTTTGAGGAAGGTGTGGACCCCCAGAAACTTTGTCCCAAATTTCTTTACTCCCAAAGACCTTTCATTTGAGCCCCATATTGTTATGGTCGTAAATTTGTCTTCTTTGGGGGACATCTGAATATCAAATTCGTATTCTACACTAAAATCCCTTTTATTTAAGCCCCATATTGCCATTATTGCCATGGTCAGTTAATAAGTCCTGTTTGAGGGTTTTTTTTGGTAGAGTGGCGGCCCCCAAACTCGTGGTTCCAAATTTGGATGTTAGATTTGTTTTCTACTCTCATATACCTTTAATTTAAGTCCCATATTGCCATGGTCGGTAAATAAATATGTCCGATTTAGGGGTGTTTTGGGGGTTGGGGTGATCCCCCAAACACTTGGTCCGACAATTGAATATCAGATACGATTTCTAATCTTAAATACCGATCATTTGAGTCCCATAGTGTTGTGATTGGTGTATATATATATTTGGTAGGTTTTGGGGTGGGACGTCCCCCCTAGGTACCACATCCGAAATTGGGATACCAAATTTTTGTTTGTAGATAACTAGCACACAAAATTTCGCTTAAATTGCACCCATTTCCGAGATCTGGCGTTGCTGAAAATTAGGCTAAGGGGGAGGGTCCGCTCCCCCTTCAGATATTAAAAATGTAGTAACCTATCTTCACCACGGGATCATTGGGCACCATCAGTAAAAATTTCAAGAAAATCGGTTCAGCCGTTTCTGAGTCCATAAGGAACACACAAACAAACAAACACAAATGGATTTTTATATATGAGATATATATATGGTGGGTATTGAAAGTTCGGCCCGGCCGAACTTAATGCCTTTAAAATTTTATCTTTTTGGGGTTTTTTAATAAGAGTCTTGTTCTATTAGAATTTAATTTTTTTTTTGTTTTTTTTTATTATTTTTTTTTTATTTCCCCTACGATAATAAAATTAACTACACCAACAACATTGAATAACAACATCGCCTTAATATGACGAGGACGACTACAATAACAAAACGTTTATTGGCTCACAATACAAATGAAATGAACAAGCAATTGGAATAAAGATTCCATGTTTTTATCACAAAATGTGCATTGGCTGGCATTATTATGCGATCAATTTAAATCTAAGCATCTCGGTTTCAATCTAAATTGCGGTAATTTATAGAGGCAAGCGATTTTTTTCCATGTACGGTTTAATAAATCAATTTCTATGTAGACAACAAACGAGCCAGCCACACTCAATGCAGGGGAGAGTTTTCACAGAGAATTAAATATTCAAATGAGGTAGGTTTAAGGCTTTGTATACTGTTATCAATTTAAGATTTATTACCGAAAAAAATACATTATATTTTCAAAGCATTATTTTAGGTATTTATATAAAATATGTACAAAATTTTCCTTTGTTATAAAAAAGTGTATACAAATTAAAAGCTAATTTTCCTGACATTAGACAAATATTTATTTAATATATAATCCAAAAAAAATTAACAATAATGATGGGATTCATAATTATTGCATTTAAAAATAATATTTGTTTTTTTTTTTTACTTTTCGTTAATAGTGATCATTCTCTGTGAAAGTTTTCTCTTGGAAATGTGGCTATCGGACGAATGGCCATGATTCAGCAATAAACGATATCGTTCATTTTTACTACCTTCTCTGGAAGTTGATTTTTAACACCTTTTATGCCAATCATCACTGCATAAAAAAAATATCCATCATTGATTTGCATAAAATTTCTATGACTAAAACCCAGAAAAGAAACAAATGTGGCCGTCTGACAGGTGGCCGTAGACATGGGTGCGCCCCCAACGCAGTAACATATGTTTTAGCCAATCTCGATGAAACATAAATCGCTGATTTGAATTCGAAATAACAATGACTTGCTTTCTATTTTACATATTTGTTCGTTTTTTTTTTTTGAGAATAAAAGTCACCTGATTGAGAGGGGGAAGTTGTGTAGGAAACAGCATAGTGTTGTAAAATTTGCATAGTTTCAAAGTTTTGGGGATTTTTAGGTAGATTGTAAAATGAGTAGAAGTCCGTTCACCCCAAGGGATTTGTTGCAAGTCAGAATGAGAAGAAAAATCTGTAAGGAAAGGCAAAAGTCGGGTGGAGCCGACTATATAATACCCTACACCTACCCTACAATTATAAATTCGGGCAATATATAAATATGTATGTATATGAAAGCTATATCTAAATCTGAACCGACTATTAAACAGATCGTTTAAAAATTGTTGTTACTACGGCCATTAAGGTGCAAATCGGGCGATACACATATATGGGAGCTATATATAAATCTGAACCGATTTGGATGAAAATTTTGTTAAGATCAGTAATCCACGCCAAATTTTGTGCAGATCGGTTGAAAATTGTAGCTACTAAGGCCATTTAAGTGCACATCGGGCGATACATATATATGGGAGCTATATCTAAATCTGAACCGATTTTGATGAAATTTTGCACATATGTTAAGATCAGTAACAAAACAATCCATGTTCAATTTTGTGCAGATTGGTTGAAAATTGTAGCTACTAAGGCCATTTAAGTGCAAATCGGGCGATACATATATATGGGAGCTATATCTAAATCTGAACCGATTTGGATGAAAATTTGCAAATATGTTAAAATCAGTAGCAAAACAATCCGTGCGAAATGTTGTGCGGATCGTTTAAAAATTGTAGCTACCAGGGTCATTTAAGTGCAAATCGGGCGATACATATATATGGGAGCTATATCTAAATCTGAACCGATTTTCATGAAATTTTCACATATGTTAAAATCAGTAACAAAACAATCCACGCCAAATTTTGTGCAGATTGGTTGAAAATTTTTGCTACTAAGGCCATTTAAGTTCAAATCGGGCGATACATATATATGGGAGCTATATCTAAATCTGAACCGATTTTCATGAGATTTTGCACATATGTTAAGATCAGTAACAAAACAACCCATCTCCAATTTTGTGCAGATTGGTTGAAAATTGTAGCTACTACATCTATTTAAGTGCAAATCGGGCGATACATATATGTGGGAGCTATATCTAAATCTGAACCGATTTTGATGAAATTTTACAGATATGTTAAGATCGGTAAAAAAACAATCCATCTCCAATTTTGTGCAGATCGGTTGAAAATTGTAGCTACTGCGGCCATTTAAGTGCAAATGGGGTGATACATATATGTGGGAGCTATATCTAAATCTGAACCGATTTTTATCAAAATCAATGGCGTTCGTCCTTGGGCCAAAAAAGTAATATGTTCAAAATTTCGTGATGAGTGGACAATAAATAAATAAATAAATACGACCTGTACTTTGATTACAAAAATACATGGACTTACAGACGGACATGGCTAAATCGAATCAGGAAGTGATTCTGAGTCGATCGGTATACTTATTAACGGGTATAGCTCTTATCCTTCTTAGCGTTGCAAGCAAATGCATAAATCTATAATACCCTGTACCACAGTGGTGGTGTAGGGTATAACAAAGGGGATTGGAAGAACTTACTAGAAAGCTAGTAAAAGCGTATTAAGTTCGGGAGGATCTAATCTTATATGCCCTTCACAATGGGCCAAAGAACTTGAAAAATGCTATGTCAATTTCTTTGCCCGATATCTCTTTATTGTCAGAAAAGGATAATGGAAAATAATTGCTATGCTATATGAAGTTATGTACCGATTCGTACTTGATGCTTGATTTTGATGTTGGACGTCATTGTAGAAGCCATTATGCAAAATTCAACCCGGCACGGGGTAGTTGTGAGCACCACACAGGTTGGAACATTGAGGTCCAATCTGTGTGGTGTTCATTGCTGTCACGAGAAGCTTAGCAGCGAGCTACCGGGCGCATCCACAGGTTGCGGATAGTGGAATGCTCCACACGGAGTAGCTGCAATGGCAGTCGCGGACAATCAGCGGTATCGAGCAGAGAGTCTCAGTGAGAGGACGGGCGGCACCGGCTATTGCACGAATACTGAGTGCCTATGATGCTTGATATGAAAAGGCGACCCTGGCCACCCTGTTCCCGCGGCGATTGGTCCTTTGGAGCGGAACGAGCTTGCTCATCTACAGGAGCTCGACAAGGATCGCCACCTCCACATAAAAATATGGTTACAACAACAACTACAACACATCGAATAGTATTTGCGCCCTATAGGGTCTCAAGAAGTAGAATCGAGAGATCGGTTTGAGTGGGAACTACATCAGGCTATGGACTGATTCAGACATACTTAACACATATATTGAACGTCGTAGTTATTGCGAAAAATTTCATCCAAATCGGAAAAGAATTGCGCTTTCTAGAGACTTAAAAGAATAATCGGTAGATCGGTTAATATTGGAGCTATATCAGGCTATCAATCGATTCAGACCACATTTGGCATGTATGCTGAAAGTCAGAGGAAAAGTCATTGTGCAAAATTTCAGCCAAATCGGATAAGAACTGCGCTCTCTACAAGCTCAAGAAGTATAAACTGGAGATCGGGTTTAATTGAAGCTACAACAAAATATGGACCCACCATGGTCCATTTACAATCCAAACTAACTTAAGTATGATAGGAAGTAAGCAACATTTCAACGAATATTTCGGGGTGTTACAAACGGAATGACGAAATTCGTATTCCACTATCACGTGGTGGAGGGTATAACAAAGTAAAAAAATATTTTCTTTATATTTATTGACCATGTATCGCAACACAGTACATTTTAGTGCCAATTACATAAACTCGAACCTTTAGTCAAAAATGGTGGGCATATCGCCATAACTGTTTTTTTTTTAATAAACAGAGAAGCTGACACAAAGTATTTACAAGTTTAAATTGGTACATTTGTCAAACTAGGAATGACAGCTGCATGATATTTGTTTTATTGACAAATTGTTTACCAGAATTTGCTTTTTATTTTTTTTAAGCAATTTATTGCGTTTTATTTGGCTGGAAATTCACAATTAGCTATTGTTGGCGAACTCAAACATCTCAAAGTGAGCAAAATGTATGTATCACATCATAAACCGCAAAAATGATACTGGAAGCGTTGCCAAACACCATGATGGTGGTCCATAACAAACTACATTAACTAACTTAAATTACCAACCTTATTTACCCGCTAGAGCGAAGATAATTTTTCAAATGATGTCTTAATTTATCTTTCGATATGAGCTTAGACGAGGTTAGGTTAGAGTGGCAGTCCTTTACAGACTCACATAATTTTAACTCCGTTGTGATACCTCAGTAGCGACAGGCCAAGGCCAAAGTGGGAATCGAACCCAGCACTCTACCAACTCGGCTACCGGGGCGCTGTATGAGCTTAATGATCGAAAATTTTATACAACGGAAAAATGAAAGCCACACCATCTATGATTTTACGCTAATCGATCTCTTGGTAAGGAGGGGACGCCGTCATTAGAAATCTTAAGGTGTGATGGGTTTTGGCCAAAGAAATTGCTGCGCTTGCACGAACGTGCTGAATATCCAAATATAATGTTTTCTTGTGAAGGCCACCGGGGTGCAGAGTTTAGCATGTCCGCCTATGACGCCGAAGGCCTGGATTCAAATCCAGGCGTGAACTTCAGAAAAATTTTCAGCGATGGTTATCCTCTAGCCATGTTAAAACTTCTCTACCAAGTGGTGTCGCTTGGCAGCACGCCGTTAGGATAAGGCAATATAAAGGCGTCCTCCCCTTATCATTGAGTTTAAACTTTAATCGGACTGCACTGATTGATATGAGAGAAGAATCCCCTGTTCCTTAATGGAATGTTCATGGGAAATCTTCTGCCAGATAGCACACAAATATTTTCTTTTTACAATCAGTTTTGGTCAACATATGCGAATATGCATGACACATAAGGCGTGACGATCAATGAATTCACTAAAGGAAAACATTATTACGATTTAGGGTTAGGTTGCAAAGAGGGTGCAGATATTAATCCGCCCCATGTATCTATGGACATGCACTTAAGCCAGTAATCGGCTTGCTGTGTGCTCTAAAAACTGAAAAGTAACCTCCTTGCTACTTACAAAATAGTTAATTATTTTCCATACCACTCCCCTAAGTTCGTTCATGTCTGGTATCGTGTCCCCACCTAAGTACCGGTGTCTGTTGGCCACGTAATCCGGGCAATGACGTAGGAAATGCTCCAATTTAGGGTTAGGGTGACTCCTAACAAATTGCTCAAGTGCTAAATAGAGCACCCTATAATACTATTCAGTGGCAAATATTAGATATGCTATAGTGTTTTAAATTTTATAGCAACTCAAAGCCAGCAGCCATTACCAATGATTGGCAACTCGAATTTTAAATGAAGCTCCTAAAAGTATGCTACAAAATTTAAGTAAGGTTTACAAACTTTCATTACTGAACATTAGACCAGCTCATGCATACACAATATATTATACATATGTACTATAAAAAAAACTATATAAAGCACTCTCATTAGCTTTGAAGTGGACATGATTTACAAATACTTGAAATTGTCAATATTTAAGATCTTACTTGAGTGACTTAAAAAAAGACAAATTAAGTGTTAGCTGGCGATATTGTTGGACATATAAAAGTCAAAGTGCAAACACTCTCTTGTCCATAAAGAATCGAAAGTGTCTAAACGAATTTTTTTTGAAAAACATGCGGTGGAATAGAACAGCTAGTGTGAAAGGTTTCAAACTTGTACTAGTGTCGAGCTAAAGTCATAGACGCGTTTTCATGGTTTATTCGATCTAAGTACAACCTACCACAATGTATGGCCCTTGAAGCCTCCATACTTAATATGGTTGAAAAGTCTTCTTACCCAAGACGAAACGCGTCTCATAGTGGTTGGTGTGTTGTGATCTCTGGCTTTCCTTTTCCATTGCAAAAATCTCAAATCATTAGCTCATCTCGAAAGACAAACAAACGAAAAATTCGCACTAATTCATACAGTCGGATATTGTCCGGCTGTCTGATTAAATTTTTTACAAAATTTTCTATATAAATAAAATGTTTACCAGGTGGTGGAGTTCGGCCTCCAGTGAAAAAAGTGATATTTGTGAGGGGGGCGGGCAAAATTTTGTATGCCTCTTTATTATAATCTGAAAACACAAAATTGGTATAAAACTTTGGGATCAAGTAATCGTGGGAGACGCCCTATCGCAAACCAGCAATCTTACCAATTCTGACAATATGGGTATCAAATGAAAGTGTCGAGGGTTCCGCCCAAACCTAAAACCCAATAATGACATATTTACCGATTGCGCCAATATGGGTATCAAATGAAAGGTAATTGGAAGGAGAGTACGAAACTTATTTAAAAATTTGAGGTCAAGTCCTAGCCACTGAATTGTGTTTGTTTGTCGGTATTTTTTTTTTGTTTGTTCCGTATAGACTCAAAAACGGCTGAACCGAAATTTTCACAGATTGTGTAGATTGGTCTGGAAGGAAACATAGGCTATATAATTTTTTTGATATCGGAACGAGGTCGGACCCTCCCCCTTACCCCAAAAGTACTACCCAAAAATAAGAGTGTACCGATCAGGATAATATGGGACTCAAATGAAAGGTATTCGGGAGTAAAGTATGAATTTTATATTAAAAATTGGGTCCAGGTTAATGGGGGCCTGCCCCAACCCAAAATACCCTAAAAGAGGTTTATTGGACGAGCATGACAATATGGGACTCAAATGAAAGGTATTCGGGAGTAGATTACGAATATAGTCAGGAGGAAGGAATAAGCTTTATAATTTGTTTATATCGGAAGGGGGAAGACCCTCCCCCGTTACCCCAAAAAACACCACCCAAAATCAAAAGTGGACCGGTAAGACAATATGGATATCAAATGAAAGGTATTGAAGAGTTGAATACGAATAGGGTATTAAAAATTGGGTCCAAATACCCAGAAAGTCGCCCTAACCCCAAATCTTCTAAAAGCAGACAAATTGAACGTCCATATCAGTATGGGGCTAAAATGAAAGGTATTTGAGAGTAGATTACGAATCGGGCCTACAAAATCAGAACGAAGTGTAGGGGGTCACCCCACGCCCCAAAAACGCCCCAAATCGGCATATGACCCATCATGACTATATGAGACTCGGACCGATTTTCTTAAAATGTTCACAGATTGTGTAAGTTTTTGTGCAAGGAAACATAGGTTATATAATGTTTAGATATCGGATGGTAGCGTACTCTCCCCCTTACCCCAAAAACGCCACCCAAAACCAAAAGTGGACTGATAGACACAATATAGGTATCAAGAGAAAGGTATTGGAGACTAGAAAACGAACATCGTTAATAAATTTTGGGTTCAAGTACCCAGCGAGTAACCCCAACCTCAAAACTCCTCTAAACAGATATATTCGACGTTCCTATCAATATGGGACTCAAATGAAAAGTAACCGGCAGTAGATTACAAATATGCCATACAAAATTAGGCCCAAATAATGGGAGTCGCACCACCCCTGAATACCCCCAAATGGGCATATCAGCCGGCTATAAGGGATTCAAATGATAGATTTTTGGGAGCAGATTACGAATATGATATTAAAATTTGCTTTCAAGTCTAGGTGGCGATTTTTCTCCTAAAAATACGTCAAATAGGTTATGACAATATGGGACTCAAATTTTAAAAAATTTTCTATAGAAAAAATATTTTAACAAAATTTTCTATAGAAATAAAATTTTCAGAAAATTTTCTACAGAAATAAAATTTTCAGAAAATTTTCTACAGAAATAAAATTTTGACAAAATTTTCTATAGAAATAAAATTTTGACAAAATTTTCTATAGAAATAACATTTTGACAAAATTTTCCAGAGAAATAACATTTTGACAAAATTTCCTGTAGAAATAAAATTTTGAGAAAATTTTCTATAGAAATAAAATTTTGAAAAAATTTTCTATAGAAATAAAATTTTGAGAAAATTTTCTATAGAAATAAAATTTTGAGAAAATTTTCTATAGAAATAAAATTTTGAGAAAATTTTCTATAGAAATAAAATTTTGAGAAAATTTTCTATAGAAATAAAATTTTGAGAAAATTTTCTATAGAAATAAAATTTTGAGAAAATTTTCTATAGAAATAAAATTTTAACAAAATTTTCTATAGAAATAAAATTTTGAGAAAATTTTCTATAGAAATAAAATTTTGACAAAATTTTCTATAGAAATAAAATTTTGACAAAATTTTCTATAGAAATAAAATTTTGACAAAATTTTCCAGAGAAATAAAATTTTGACAAAATTTTCCATAGAAATAAAATTTTGACAAAATTTTCCATAGAAATAAAATTTTGCCAAAATTTTCTATAGAAATAAAATTTTGACAAAATTTTCTATAGAAATGAAATTTTGACAAAATTTTCTATAGAAATAAAATTTTGACAAAATTTTCTATAGAAATGAAATTTTGACACAATTTTTTATAGAAATAAAATTTTGACAAAATTTTCTATAGAAATAAAATTTTGACAAAATTTTCTATAGAAATAAATTTTTGACAAAATTTTCTATAGAAATAAAATTTTGACAAAATTTTCTATAGAAATAAAATTTTGACAAAATTTTCTATAGAAATAAAATTTTGACAAAATTTTCTATAGAAATAAAATTTTGACAAAATTTTCTATAGAAATAAAATTTTGACAAAATTTTCTATAGAAATAAAATTTTGACAAAATTTTCTATAGAAATAAAATTTTGACAAAATTTTCTATAGAAATAAAATTTTGACAAAATTTTCTATAGAAATAAAATTTTGACAAAATTTTCTATAGAAATAAAATTTTGACAAAATTTTCTATAGAAATAAAATTTTGACAAAATTTTCTATAGAAATAAAATTTTGACAAAATTTTCTATAGAAATAAAATTTTGACAAAATTTTCTATAGAAATAAATTTTTGACAAAATTTTCTATAGAAATAAAATTTTGACAAAATTTTCTATAGAAATAAAATTTTGACAAAATTTTCTATAGAAATAAAATTTTGACAAAATTTTCTATAGAAATAAAATTTTGACAAAATTTTCTATAGAAATAAAATTTTGACAAAATTTTCTATAGAAATAAAATTTTGACAAAATTTTCTATAGAAATAAAATTTTGACAAAATTTTCTATAGAAATAAAATTTTGACAAAATTTTCTATAGAAATAAAATTTTGACAAAATTTTCTATAGAAATAAAATTTTGACAAAATTTTTTATAGAAATAAAATTTTGTCAAAATTTTTTATAAAATTAAAATGTTTCAAATTTTTCTATAGAAATAAAATTTTGACTAAATTTTCCATAAAAATAAAATTTTGACAAAATTTTCTAAAGAAATAAAATTTTGACAAAATTTTCTAAAGAAATAAAATTTTGACAAAATTTTCCATAAATATTAAATTTTTAACAAAATTTTCTGTAGAAATAAAATTTTGACAAAATTTTCCGTAGAAATAAAATTTTGACGAAATTTTCTGTAGAAATAAAATGTTGACAAAATTTTCTATAAAAATGAAATTTTGACAAAATTTCCTATTGAAATAAAATTTTGACAAAATTTCCCATAGAAATGAAATTTTGACAAAATTTCCCATAGAAATGAAATTTTGACAAAATTTCCCATAGAAATAAAATTTTGGAAAAACTTCCTTAGAAATTTATTTTTAAAAAATTTTGTTTCGAACATCTTACTTAACCCAATAGAAAATCTAGATACGAAATATCTTATCTTTACCACTGCCAATTTTACTTTTGTTTGCCCTAGTGAATACTTTCATCACTATGCAATTTTGTAACTCTAAGGGAAGTACAGCATTGTAATTTAGATCGTGGATAAATCATAGGCAATCCTAAAACTCTTCACAGCCTTGTACTCTTAGAGTGTTATTTAATTTCTTAATCATTTAGCCAGAGATCATCATCTTGGCAAATTGTGATGTTCAGTAATTAAAGACATGACCAAGGCAAACAAAAAAATAAACCAAAGCGCTTTAATTACAAAAATCACTCAACATCGAAATTTCTCTTGGGCCATGTTGTGATTATTGAAAGTCCCATCGATTGGCCAGTGGCGGTGATTTTTGAGGAAACCTCGGCATGTTGAGATATTTTCAACATACTTTCATCAGTGATTTATGAGCAATAATTTTGAAGACAACAACAAAAACCAAAAAACCGCCAGTGACTGATCAGTGTTGTTAATCTTGTACATAATTGTGATGTTGTTGTTGTTGTTGTAGCTGTTGATGATGTTTATTTATAATTATTGCCGGTAAAAGCAAATCTCTTCATTATTTCACACATTACTTGGTTTGCTGTGGAACTTTTAGGGCATAGCCTCAATTATATGAGAAATTTTTGATTGAAGCCGCTTTGGAAAGAAAAAACACAATTGGAAAGTTGCATTAATATGTGGCATGCATTTTCCAGTGTTGGCAGTTGAATGGAGCTGGAATTTTAAATTTAATGCGATTAGAGTTATTTTTCAACTTTTCCCTTACTCGCACACACAATTTCCAACCAAAATTGGGTCTTTAATGCAGGTTGTGGAAAAATTCTAAAATTTTTTCCAAACTCATTCTCATGACAATCACAATAGCTTAAAAAACAACAACAACTATAACAACAATGTGAAAAAAGGAAAACAAATGCCTCAATTAAATTCATAACCAACATTGGAGCTGTCCATCCCCAACACTCGTGCAGCAAGAAGAGAATGGCCAACAAGCTGACCATGAAAAAAAAAAAAGGTAACAACAAAACAATGAACACTGCATGGGTCACCATAACACATTTTTGTTTTGTTTTGAATTTTCAACTGATTTTAATTTTCCCAAAAAATAAATAAAATAGACTAAGTTTTTTTTGTTGTTTATAGTTCGCTAATGGAGTTCCATGAAACGTCAGCATCAGCTACATTTCAATATGGTAATGGATTTTTTTATTCGCTCGGAAAGCCAGGCAGGCCGACACACAGACAGAGCGACAAGTTGAAGGTCATTGGTGTTGTTAAGTGTGGTGTTGAGGTGTTTAGCCCCATTGCACTTGTGAGGGCTATAAAAGTAAATTTCAGCCTAAAATAAATCGAGAGGCCATAGGTTAATTTTTTTGCGTCCTCTGTCATAGGATGGGGACAAATTTAATTTTTCCATCCATTGCTTAAACCTTGAAAAGTTTTAACCATAATGTATAGATCCCCGATGGGCATGACATTTTAAGTCAATTTCGCGATTTCTGTCAGTCCGTCGGTTTGTCTCTCAACATATCAACGAGTAAAAATCGATTATTGCTCTGATATTTCCTATTTTGCTCTTATATTTCCTATTGAACAGCATTAGAGGTGAGATTACCACCGCTAAATTTTTTGCGCTTCTCTATTCTATAACGGTTTGACGTACTGAGTCGACTTAGCCATGAACGTCCGTCTGTCCATTTGTCTGTGAAAATCACGTCAGCGTCTAGACGATTAAAGCAATTTGATTGAAAATTTGCACATATACTTCAAATCGATGTAGATCGTTGGGGATTGTGAATGGGCCAATCGGCTGAAATTTTGTTATGATTTCCGACACGTATGCCAAGTCTGATCGGAAAGCTGATATAGCTTTCATATAAACCCATCTCCAGATTTTACTTCCTGATTCTATAGAGAACGTAAGTGTTTTTACTTTATTTTCTTTTGTGTCAACATTCTTCTTCAATTTGGCCCAGATCGGCCAAGATTTGGATATAACTGCCATGTAGATCGATCTCTCGATTTAAGGTCATAGGGCCATAATAGGCGCATTTATTGTCCGATTTTGCCAATATTTGGGACAGTGAGTTGTGTTAGGCCCTTCGACATCCTCCTTCAATTTGGCCGAGATCGGTGCAGATTTAGATATTGCTGCCATATGGACCGATCTCTCGATTTAAGGTCTTGGGCTCATAAAAGTCGCATTTATTGTCCGATGTCGCCGAAATTTGGAACAGTGCGTTGTGTTAGGCCCTTCGACATCCTGCTTCAATTTGGCCGAGATCGGTGCAGATTTAGATATAGCTGCCATATGCACCGACCTTTCGATTTAAGGTTTTGGGCCCATAAAAGACGCATTTATTGTCCGATGTCGCGGAAATTTGGGACAGTGAGTTATGTTAGGTCTTTCAATATCCTTTTCCAATTTGGCTCAGATTGGTTAAGATTTGCATATAGCTGTCATATAGGCCGATCTCTCGATTTAAGGTTTTGGGCCCATAAAAGACACATTTATAATCCGATGTCGCCGAAATTTGGGACAGTGAGTTATGTTAGGTCTTTCAACATCCTTTTCCAATTTGGCACGGATTGGTTCAGATTCGCATATAGCTGTCATATAGACCGATCTCCCGATTCAAGGTCTTGGACCCATAAAAGACACATTTATTGTCCGATGTCGTCGAAATTTGGAACAGTGCGTTGTGTTAGACCCTTCGACATCCTCCTTCAATTTGGCCGAGATCGGTACAGATTTAGTTATAGCTACCATATGCACCGACCTCTCGATTTAAGGTTTTGGGCCCATAAAAGACGCATTTATTGTTCGATTTTGCCAAAATTTGGGACAGTGAGTTGTGCTAAGGCAGTCGGCATCCTCCTTCAATTTGGCTAAGATCGGTCCAGATTTAGATATAGCTGCCATATAGGCCGATCTCTCGATTTAAGGTCTTGGGCCCATAAACGGCGCATTTATTCTCCAATTTCGCCAAAATTTGGAACAGTGAGTTGTGTTAGGCCCTTCGGCACCCCTCTTCAATTTGGTCTAGATCGGTTCAGATTTGGATATAGCTGCCATATAGACCGATCTGTCGACTTGAAGTCTTGGCTCCATAAAAGGCAGATTTATAATCAGATTTCGTTGAAATTTGACACAGTGACTTATGTTAGGCATTTCGACATCCGTGTCGTAAATGGTTCAGATCGGTCTATATTTGGATATGGCTACCAAAAAGATTTGGTCCAAATCGGACCATATTTTGATATAGCTGCTATGGGGGTTTAAATTATGCATTTTTCGAATTATGACGAAAGGTGGTTTACATATATACCAGAGGTGGTGGGTATCCAAAGTTCGGCCCAGCAGAACCTAACGCCTTTTTAGTTGTTGTATTTTATTTTATTTTATTTAATCTTATTTTATTTTATTTTATTTTATTTAATCTTATTTTATTTTTTTTATTTCATTTCATTTTATTTTATTTTATTTTATTTTATTTTATTTCATTTTATTTTATTTTATTTTATTTTATTTTATTTTATTTCATTTTATTTTATTTTATTTTATTTTATTTTATTTTATTTTATTTTATTTTATTTTATTTTATTTTATTTTATTTTATTTTATTTTATTTTATTTTATTTTATTTTATTTTATTTTATTTTATTTTATTTTATTTTATTTTATATTATTTTATTTTATTTTATTTTATTTTATTTTATTTTATTTTATTTTATTTTATTTTATTTTATTTTATTTTATTTTATTTTATTTTATTTTATTTTATTTTATTTTATTTTATTTTATTTTATTTTATTTTATTTTATTTTATTTTATTTTATTTTATTTTATTTTATTTTATTTTATTTTATTTTATTTTATTTTATTTTATTTTGTTTTATTTTATTTTATTTTATTTTATTTTATTTTATTTTATTTTATTTCACTCTTCTTTTACAACTTTATGATAGCAGTCATCAGACAGTGTTTGCTAATATCAGCAGACTTTCTTTTATAGGTGTATGACTAACATCTTAACCTGGTAAGGCCCGAATCTAACTCGATCTCGAATTTGCTGATTCGGTCACTAGAGGGCGTTTTTCTCACCCATCTAACGACTTTTACTTTTTAAACCCCCATAGGAGGCAGTTCTTATCCATAAATATAAAAAAATTTTCTATGGGTTTCCTTGATTTCACCTCCCATTATGAACTGAACACCATTGTTCATGAAAATAAAAATTGTGATATTTTGGATAAGTATTGCTCACCACTATTCATTTCACCTTTTCTAATATGTTGTCATATGATAATTAAATATAAAACTGACAACAAAAGAAAAAAAAATGCATTTTCATTGCAATTGCGAAAAATGAGTACAAAACTTCATAAACTAAAAAATTTTAACAAAAATATTTTTTTAAGATATCCAACATTTCACAAATATCAATTTAAGCAAAAGCGTTTTCATTTTGTTTTAAATTTGTTTTTCCAACGTGAGATAATGAAAGGAAATGCTTGCAAAAAATCAACGCAGAAGCAAAAAAGAAAAATAAACAAACAACACCGTCAGGTGTCCGTTGCGAAAATCGTTTAAAAATATTGCATTTTAATTGGGAAAAATCGCCAACACCACAACACAAATAGTTGCACACACTCACACACATACCGAACATTGGCATAAAATTCAATGATGGTCGTCACACTCATTACATCGCCGCAAAAACTCTGTTACTCAGCCACTTTGGGAAAAACATAAATTAATTTTTTTTGATAAATTTCTTTATATTTAAAACACAAATATTAAATTAAATTTAAAAATTTTTTAACAAATGAAAAGACCACATTAACTTTTAACGCCGAGGGCACCGCTAAGTTCGTTACGCATATCAATTGAACTGAAAGCAATTTTCATTCTACAGGTGGAATGGCAGGGTGAATTCTTGGCTAAGAGTGAAACTATACAACAGACAGAGGAGAATGGACGGACGTACATATGTACATGCAGACAGATCAAGGCATATGACATGGTTAGGGAAGCTATTTTTTTTTTTAACTGTGATGTTTTGTTTGCTGTGTGGCTTTTCGCTGGTTTTGAGGGTGCGCGCTTGCGCAGCTGTCATTTGCTATGTGATCGATTCTTCTGCTTCTGCTTACTACATACATACAAACATTTTTACATATGTTATATTCTTGTTTTAACTGCCTGCTTTTGGACAGGAAATTACAACAAGAACAATAATTTGGTAGGTTAGAAAACGAAACTTGAACTCTACATAAAAAGCCAAATAGCTCAAGTTGAGAAAATTGAAAAATAACAAATAACGTGATATCGTCAAAACCGCCTATCTACAGTTCAAATGGATTGCGGGTTTTATTTAATTTTTTTTATTTTATTTTATTTTAATTTATTTTATTTCATTTTACTTTTTTTTTGGTAATTTTATTTTATTTAATACACCTCCAAGTTTATACCCCTTTACTGACTTGGGTCATTTTGCTTGTTAGCTCCCCATTCAAAAGAACCATAACAAATTGAGGCATGTCCATCAATGCATTAGTATTCTAATTGGTATTTGTATAGCGACCACTATTGACCAAAATGAATGTTTACTACCTTCCACTTAAGCTAACCAACCAACTAAGCCATCTACTGCACACTGCTCTTTTTTGGGGGAAAGTAAGTAATGGAAGTAGAAATTTTCTAGCTGCCAAATTCGGTAAGGAAAAAAACAAATTTTGTATCAAGTAAATTAGAATTTTTTAAGCTAAACCATGTATTGAGAGAGGGAGAATAATTTGATTATGTGTGCAGAGAAAGGTGTTGAGAGAAAACAATAGCGGGTATTTATGGTTATTTTTGTTGTTGCTGTTAATTTGTTAAAGTTATTAAATTCTCATCAAATGGTTTGAAGCTTCGCTGCAATAAATGACTGTTAAATGATTAGGCTGAGGTTTAAAAAGACATTAACATTGAAAGCGGTTTTATCGATAGTGGAGGTGGCAAACGCTTGTGGTAGTAGGTACAGAGGTAAAAGCTTTCGTCGATAAAACAAAGATAATGGAACTTGAAGGTCTTAGACAAAGGCTTTGATGAGTATTTTCTGGAAATTTTGTCTTAAAAGAAAATTTTATGGAAATTTTTGTCTTTAGAGAAAATTTCATAGACTTTGTCTTTGAAGAAAATTTTTCTATAGAAAGATTTTGTCTTAACAGAAAATTTTATGGAAAATTTTTGTCTTTAGAAAAAAAGTTTATGGAAATTTTGTGTTTGAAGAAAATTTTGTCATTAGAGAACATTACATGGAAATTTTTCCATTAGAGAACATTTTAGTAAAATTTGTCTTAAGGCAATTTTATTCAAATTTTTGTTGATTCATGGGAAATTTTTCTTTAGAGAAATTTTGTCTCTAGAGAAAACTTTATGGAAATTTTGGTCTTTAGAGAAAATTTCATGGAAATTTTGTCTTTAAAAAAAAATTCATGGAGATTTCATGAAAATTTTGTTTTTACAAAAAATTTTGTGGAAATTTTGTCTTTACAAAAAGTTTTTTGGAAATTTTGTCTTCGAGCAAATTGCTTGGAACTTTTGTCCCAAAAAATTCTATTTAAAACAAGTAAAAAGGCGTTAAGTTCGGCTAGGCCGAACATTGGATACCCACCACCTCGGGTATATATGTAAACCACCGTTTGTCAAAATCCGGTGAAAATGCATACCTTATGCCCCATAGCAGCTTTATCGAAATATGTTCCGATTTGGACCAATTACCAAAGTACCAAAGACCAAGTACAAGTCATTGTTCAATTGTGTATAACAAAATATTGATATTTTTAGTCGCTACATCTTAAAATAAACCGATCTGAACCATATACGACATAGATGTCGAAAATCGGTTTATAAATGCGCTTTTTATGGGGCCAAGGCTTTAAATAGATATATCGGTCTATGTGGCAGCTTTATCCAAATCTGGACCGATTTGGGCCAAGTTGCAGACAAATGTCGAAGAGCCTAACATAACCCACTGTCCCAAATTTCGGCGATATCGGACAATAAATGCGGTTTTTATGGCCTCAAAATCGAAAATCGAGAGATCGGCCTATATGGCAGCTATATGCAAATCTGGATCGATCCAGGCCAAATTGCAGAAATATGTCAAGGGGCTTAACTTAACCCACTGTCCCAAATTTCGGCTACATCGGACAAAAATTGCGCTTTTTATGGGTCCAAAAACTTAAATCGAGATATCGGTCTATATGGCAGCTATATTCAAATCTGAACCGATCTGGGCGACTTTGAAGAAGGATGTCGGAGGGCCTAACACAACTCACTGTCCCAAATTTCGGCGACATCGTACAATAAATGAGCCCTTTATGGCCCAAAAACTTAAATCGAGAAATCGGCCTATATGTCAGCCATATGCAAATCTGGATCGATCCAGGCCAAATTGCAGAAATATGTCAAGGGGCTTAAATTAACCCACTGTCCCAAATTTCGGCGACATCGGACAAAAATTGCGCTTTTTATGGGTCCAAAAACTTAAATCGAGATATCGGTCTATATGGCAGCTATATTCAAATCTGAACCGATCTGGGCGACTTTGAAGAAGGATGTCGGAGGGCCTAACACAACTCACTGTCCCAAATTTCGGCGACATCGTACAATAAATGAGCCCTTTATGGACCCAAAAACTTAAATCGAGAAATCGGCCTATATGGCAGCCATATGCAAATCTTGATCGATCTAGGCCAAATTGCAGAAATATGTCGAGGGGCTAAACTTAACCCACTGTCTCAAATTTCGGCGAAATCGGACAATAAATGTGCCTTTTATGGGCCCAAAACCTTAAATCGAGAGATCGGTCTATATGGCAGCTATATTCAAATCTGGACCAATCTGGGCCACATTGAAGAAGGATGTCGAAGGGCCTAAAACAACTCACTGTCCCAAATTTCGGGGACATCTGACAATAAATGAGCCTTTTATGGGCCCAAAACCTTAAATCGAGGGATCGGCCTATATGGCAGCTATATGCAAATCTTGATCGTTCTAGGCAAAATTGCAGAAATATATAAAGGGCCTTAACTTAACCCACTGTCCCAAATTTCAGCATCATCGGACAATAAATGCGCCTTAAGGGCCCAAAACGTAAAATCAACAGATCGGTTTATATGTCAGCCGTTCAAATCTGGATCGATCTGAGTGAAATTGAAGAAGGATGTCGAAGGACCTAACACAACGCTCTGTCTCTGGGCCTAAGACCCTAAATCGGCGGATCGGTCTATATGGGGGCTATATCAAGATATAGTCCGATATAGCCCATCTTCAAACTTAACCTGCTTATGAACAAAAAAAGAATCTATGCAAAGTTTCCGCTCAATATCTCCCTTTTTAAAGACTGTAGCGAGATTTCAACAGACATGGCTAGATCGTCTTGGATTTTTACGCTGATCAAGAATATATATAAAGGGTGATTTTTTTGAGGTTAGGATTTTCATGTATTAGTATTTGACAGATCACGTGGGATTTCAGACATGGTGTCAAAGAGAAAGATGCTCAGTATGCTTTGACATTTCATCATGAATAGACTTACTAACGAGCAACGCTTGCAAATCATTGAATTTTATTACCAAAATCAGTGTTCGGTTCGAAATGTGTTCATTCACCGTAACGTTGCGTCCAACAGCATCTTTGAAAAAATACGGTCCAATGATTCCACCAGCGTACAAACCACACCAAACAGTGCATTTTTCGGGATGCATGGGCAGTTCTTGAACGGCTTCTGGTTGCTCTTCACTCCAAATGCGGCAATTTTGCTTATTTACGTAGCCATTCAACCAGAAATGAGCCTCATCGCTGAACAAAATTTGTCAAAATTTGAACACATTTCGAACCGAACACTGATTTTGGTAATAAAATTCAATGATTTGCAAGCGTTGCTCGTTAGTAAGTCTATTCATGATGAAATGTCAAAGCATACTGAGCATCTTTCTCTTTGACACCATGTCTGAAATCCCACGTGATCTGTCAAATACTAATGCATGAAAATCCTAACCTCAAAAAAATCACCCTTTACTTTATAGGGTTGGAAATAGATATTTCGATGTGTTGCAAATGGAATGACAAAATGAATATACTCTATGGACATTTATAGAAAATTTGTCTTAATCCGCGGGTGAGAAGGTCCCTGGGGACCTTGTTCAATTAAAAATTTAAAAATTTACAAATGCACTTTCATATAAAATCCCACAAAAAAGTACAAGTTTTCTGTGGATCTTGTACAACGGCAAGGATGATTCAACTGTCGGAAAGTTAAGAGAAAATTTTATGGAATTTTTAGTTGAAAAGAAATTTAATGGAAATTTTGTTTTTGGAAAAAAGTAATGGAAATGTTGGCTTTAGAGAACATATCATGGAAATGTTAGTTTAAAAGAAAACTTCAAGGAAATTCAGATTTTAGAGAAAATTCATAGAAATTTTAGCTTAAGAGAACATTTTATGGAGATTTGATCTTAACGCAGAATTTCATAAAAATTTGTTTTTATAGGAAATTTTCAAAAAATTTTTTAATGAAATAAAATAATATTTTATGTTCAGAATAAATTTCATGCCAAATTTTGTTTTTTAATAAAATTTGTTTTCCTCTCGTATATGTGGCAACTTCTTAGTCGAGTGGAAAAAATGCCTTTTGTTGTGCTTTTTTTTACCCCTCGATGTACAAGCGCCCATTTAAGTGTCTTAAGAGTTCTTTGACTTATTGTTAAGTTTTTCTGTTTGGCTGGCAATTTTTCTATACCTTAAAAGCTTCCTTCCTCTTGCGATTTATTAACAACAGTGGGCAAAACGTGCTTGAAATTAGAAAGACACCCATCTCCACCCCAAAACACACAACAACACATCATCATCATAAAAAAATTAAAAAAGAAACGCCAACAATGACACCAGGCCAAATGACCATATTTGCCATATTTATTGGCAAAATGTAAAAGCCGACAACAAATCATGGAGAAATGGCTAAACCTACCCAGGCAACAACTTGAATGCAGTTGAGGTAATGCATTCATGAGTGCACTCAAAGTACGGCGTGTCAAATAATTGAAAGAAACCCTGAAAAAGACCATAAACCATAAAAACATTTTTTTGGGATTTATGACCAAAAAGTCTGGTGTTAGATATGGAATATGCCAAACTACTGGTGGCAAACTACAAATTGGGCTTTTGTGCATGAGACTACATTTCCGGTTGCAAAATCGGCAAACAAACAACCTTTCTTTTTTCTCGCTTTGTAGCAAGTTTTTCGTTTTTTTCAGCGTGGAGGAAGAAGAGGAAGAAAAGAGAAACAAATTAGATTTATGTTAAAATATGACATGGCCATAATTATGTTAACGAACGACAATTTAGTGGTGGTGGTGGTGGTCCCTTATATCAACAACATGTGGATATCACCATTTGCTATGGCTTGGCCATAAGCGCGAATATGGTTGTACTACACCCCAGACTCTGTATGGCTGCTAAGGATTGTAGACCATGTTTGCATTCATATTTCTATCACCGAACCCACAAACATTGGTTGGAAAATAACCCAAAGATTGCAATATGTTTTATTATTCAAAACATGCGTTTTTTTCCATGACGCCACGCAACTCCTTCCGTTTGTCTGTCTGATGGCTCGTGGCCATATTGTGGTGTGAAATGTATTTTAAATTCTGGTGATTTGTTAACACCTTTCATGTATGTATATCTCAATTTGTGCGGGACATTGTTATTGTTTTAAGATTTATCAATGATTTTTGTTCGTAGTATTTGTAAGCCTATAACACCAAATACATACGTATGCATATATATATGCTATACTTATCTCATAACTGCTTGTTGTAAGAGAGTGAGGCTGTATTCTAACTAATTTGTTAGTAACAGAGAGTAATAACTCTCTTAACATACGCACTGTATGCATTTGTTTTTGTTGGTCCCAAGCAGATCGCTCTTTTGCTCTCTCAGGCCATTGAACAAAAACAATTTATATAGGATACCGTTACTAAATGAACATATGCTCGGACCCCCAAGCAAGATAAAAAGATGTAGGTAGCAAAAATAAACTCAAGGACAAGTACAATCATAACGGTTTGCATTATTGGTGTAAAATTTGATTTTTTATTGATTTCAAATATTATCGATTGCAATCAAATGAAGAAATTCCCCCGCTTTGCCACTTAGGGATAGTTTATACGGTATATCAAACACACATTCATCGAATGTACAAATGAAAATTTGCCCATTAACATTCCACTAAGGAACAGGGGCAAACTTCTAGAGATGGCAAACTATCGATAATGGCAACATTTGATATTTTCAATAGTTTTAGTAATAAATATCGATAGTATCGATACTATCGTTAATTACCCATCAGCTATATTTCAAACGAAAATGAGAAGTACAAATCAGGAGATCGATTTATATAGAAACAATATCAATGCACAAACCAAATAAAACCTAGGTTAATAAAGGCAGTTGGAAGTCATGAGAGAAATCATTGTTAGTCTAATTGATTAAAAATAGCGCCCTCTATAGGCGAATCGTATTTTAAAGGATACATTCAGTGTACGATTGCTTATTTTTGTTTAGTTTTGCAAAAAATTAACTCTTCGATAGTATCCACGGAAAAATATCAATCGATATTCAGTCAAAAAATTAAATATCGATAGTATCAATAGAGCCATCGATATTTTGCCAGCTCTACACCTCTCATATATCAATGAGTGTTGTTCGATTCAAGTTTAAGCTCAACGATAGGGATCGAAAAAAAAATAAAAATGTAAAAAAGTTCGGCTGAGCCCAATCTTAGGAATTCACCACCATTGTACTAAAAATGTACAAAAATTAAGAAAATGAATGAAATGTGTAAGGCATGTGGGGAAGATGATGAGACGTTGGCCCATTTTCTATATCATAGTTAGGCTTTCAAGGTTAACAGACACCGGCACTTGGTTGTGGACACAATACCAGATCTACTTCGGAGCATGGTTTGGGAAACAATTTGGGATTTTGGCAGTAGCACATAATTCCTGACTTAAATTTTCTAATCCCATGTTACTTTTTAGTATTTAGAGGGCACAACAAACCGATTACAGGCTTAGGTGTATGCCCATATTGGAATGGGGTGGATTAATATCTGCACCCTCTTTTAAACCTTACCTAACCGAAATTAACTTAGTTGAAGGGCACATATGTACTGTAGTACAAAATTTCCGCCAAATCAGCCAAAAATTTTAGCTTCTTGGCGACGTAGAAGACTTATCAGGAGATCGGTTTATATGGGGCCACTCTTACCACGCGTATTGGAAGTCATTTGAGGAACTTTAAGCTAAATCGGATGAGACTTAAAACTGAACAAATTTTGGTAAAATTATGCACACATATTGAAACATGAAATAGAACATCTTGAGCAAAATTTTGTAGAGATCGGACCAAAATTATTGCTACTAGAGCCTCAAAAGGCCATATCGGATGAGAGATTTATATGGGAACTATCCTAAAACTGAACCGATTTTGATAAAATTGTGCACACATGTTGGAACATTAAATAGAAACATCTTGTAGAGATCGGACCTAAATTTTGGCTAGTAGAGCCTTTAAAGGCCATATCGGATGAAATATACATATATGGGAGCTATATTTAAAACTGAACCGATTTTAATAAAATTAGGCACACATGTTGGAACATTTATTTGAACGTTTTATGCAAAATTTTGTAAAGATCGGAGCAAAATTATGGCACTAGAGCCTTAAAAGTCCGTCGGATGAGAGATATATATGGGAATAATACCTAAAACTAAACCGATTTCGATAAAATTTTGCACACATGTTGGAAAATTAAATAGAACGTCTTGTGCGACCGTTCTTGGACCAAAGATGTGACTTGTGCAAAATTTTACGAACAACAAATGATACCTGTACCTTGACCACAAGAATATTAAATATCGAAAGAACAGGAAAAAATTTTTGAAGTTGACCATGCATCATGATGTGTCATGTAAGCTACCCATTAAATACATTGTTTTTGGTTGGGGTCTGTATGTTAAGTCTAACCAATAGTTGTAAGCAAATAAAGCAACTCGACAACAAGTAAAACGTGTTAAGTTCGGCCGGGCGGAATTTTGAGTATCCACCATCATTCCGCTAAAAAGTTGCCTTTGTTAACTTAGTTCGTATTTGAATTATTTACCAACAATCAAATCGGGAATTGGTTGCGGCTGTTATGGTCTCCAGTAGTTGAGGACTATATCAGTTTATAATATAATATATAGTATAATATTAGGGACTGATATTGGAAGTCAGAATGGAAATCCTGGTGCCAAATTTCAACCAAATCGAATGAAAACTGAGGGCTTCGAGGGGCTCAAGAAGTCAAATCTGAGTACTATATCAGTTTATAGACTGATTTAGATCATACTCAGCACTGACATTGGAAATCAAGTCCAAGTCCTTTTGCCTTTTGTATGGGGGCTATATACAAATCTGAAGCGATATCGCACATTCACAATCCACAGCGACCTATATTGATAAGAAGTATCTGCGCAAAATTTCAAGCGGATATTGTTATTCGTTCGAACGCTGTCGTGATTTCGACAGGCGGATGGATAGACGGACATGGCTAGATCGACTCAGAATATCGATACAAAAAAATAGAAATCGGTTTCAATCATGAAATTAATTGACTCAATTAATTTTTTATTGAAACTGCTTCAATCACCAAAATGATAATATCAATCATAGTTTTTTGACGAAGTAATTGAAAAAAATTTTAATTAAAAAATTGCATATCCAATAAAAAAAATGATTGCAAATTTTTAAATTTTCAATTAATTTTGTAATTGATCCAATTAAAATTTTTTTTGACATTTCTAATTTATATTTTAAATTTAAAGAAACATTTTTGAAATTGTTTGAATCTTCTTTTTAAAATCCGTTTTGTAAAATCGGCTGCCGTGGGATTGCTATTTTATTTATAATTTATCGAAAAAATATTGAATCAATTAATTTTTTCATTTTATTTTCAATTAAATTTTTAATTAAAATTGTTCATCGATTTTTTTTTCTACGTATATTTACTTTATGGGTTTGCAGATCAATAATTGGAGGTGTTACACACGGAATGAATAGATTAGTATACCTCCCATCCTATGGTGCTGGGTATAAAAACTGAATTCGGAATTTACCGCATGTTTCACCTATTTTATCTTCTTTTTCGATTATTTTGTAACTTTTGTGTCAGTTTGGCCTGCAAATCCATACTTAATTATTAAGCTAAAATTACAGATTAGTTTTTTACCGTAATTTTATCCACTAAGATGAGTACCTAGTGTTGTATGAAGTTTGATATATGATACATCTTACAACTCGTAATGACTTGGCTCTTCAAGTGTCAAAAATATGTCATAAAGTCTGTGATGAACTTCACTTGAACAAAAACGCATCCGCAATTTGTAAGCCTTCGATATTCATCATAGACACAGGCCATCGGCGCCCAAAATAGATGAAGACTTTGGCGGCCAGAGCCATTTGTCTTGAAGTGTGGCGGAAGTATTCAATTACATAGTCAAAGCGCAGGAAGATATTGGCACTTCTCTCCAACATGGATTTTGTGGTAGTGTCAGTTAAAAATTATTGACTGGCGGTGTTTGTTTGGTTTTTGTTTTTTTAACTACGGCTAGTTTTTGCTATAACTTTGGGGGTATGTCATTGTCGAGTTTTTCCTAGTTGTCATTATTTTTTCTTCTTCTTCTTCCTGGCATAATTAATTGAGGTGGTGTAGTAGCAGTGGTGATGATGATGGTGGTTTAAAACCCAGGAAAAATTAAAAGAAAAGCAAAACGAACAAAGCTGACTTTAAATGACACTTAAGAGGTGCTGAGACATGAGTCGCTTTTAAAACGCCGTATTACCATGGTCCGGGGCCCCCAGCCATCAGCAATGGACTATGAATCGAATCGAGTCGAGTGACTGACTGACTGAGTATCTCTGTTTGACTACTCATGCTTGGATGGCAGCTATATGGGGAATAAATGAATGAATAGCTTGCTGGCTGGTTGGCTGGATGACTGACTTGTTGGATGGCTGTTTTGTTAACTGTGGTGTTTGAATGATGATGATGATAATGGTGGTGGTGTTATGTCGCACTTCTTTTTTTTTTGTTTTGCAAAAAACTATTTTTCAATTTAGTCTTGCTTGAAAAACGACAATTGCATTTGAATGGAGACATTAGGTAATTTGATCCAATCCGCCAGCGAGTAACTGAGTCGATTGTTTTGCTGTGCAAATAATGGTATTAAAACTAACAAACAAGCCTATTAGTGGCCGAGTTATGAATGAAACATATATGGGCTCTACTTTTGCGGAGCCAGTTTTCCTGTCTCATCCATATATAGGGTTGGCTGTCTTATGGTGGATTTATGTAATTAAAAAAATTACAGAAACACTGACATAATAAGTGTGAAATTTATGTTTGAGAAAACCTTATCTTAAACATTTGGCAAAAATGTCGATTAAATTTTCCATGAAATAAAAATTTTTTCCTTAAGAACAATTTTACAAAAATAAACAATATTATTGAGCTCCCATTGCAGGATATTTTCCGGCTTTAGACCATTATTTAATGCTTTCTAGGCAAAGAATAGTAAAGCAAAAAATATTTAAAAGTCAGCAGTGTGCTGTTGCCAAAAGCATTTGACTGGTTTCCTGTATCGTGATTTCATTTTCGACCAAGGAACATCATCAGCAGGAGATGTCAAATGGATCATTGGGGCTTTACAACCATTCCAACTAGAATAAATTGTAAAGCACACATCTGAATTTGAACAGGGCTCTTTAAGACAACTTGTTTCATAAGCGCAATAGAAAACCAATCAAATCTTACTTCTCTTATTCAAATCCAACTTATCCAACGGATAAGAATTGCGCCCTCTAGAAGCTCAAGAAATCAAGACCCAAGATCGGTTAATATGGATTATTAACAGATTTGAATCGTACTTAGCATAGTTGTTGGAAGTGACACCAAATTTCAGTCAAATCGGACGAGAACTGCGCCTTCTAGAGGCTCAAGAAGTCAAGACCCAAGATCGGTGTATCTGGCAGCTATATCAAAACATGAACCGATTTGAACCATACTTAGCACAATTTTTGGAAGTGATACCAAAACACCACGTGCAAAATTTCAGTCAAATCGGATGAGAATTGCGCCCTCTAGAGGCTCAAGAAGTCATGACCCAAGATCGGTTAATATGGTAGCTATATCACAACATGAACCGATTTGGACCATTTCCAATCACAACCGACCTACACTAATAAAAAGTATTTGTGCAAAATTTCAAGCGGCTAACTTTACTCCTTCGAAACTTAGCATGCTTCAGACAGACAGACGGACGGACAGACGGACATTTCTAGATCGACTTAAAATTACATGGCGATCAAGAATATATATACTTTATGGGGTCTCAGACGCATATTTCGAGGTGTTACAAACAGAATGACGAAATTAGTATACCCCCATCCTATGGTGGAGGGTATAAAAATATATATCACAAGTAAAAATGCATTCAGTTCGGTCGGGCCGAACTTTGGATACTCCCTTTCGCCATAATCTGGTGTAAACTCCCTTTCGCCACAATCTGCTGAAAATTGGATAACTTATGCACCCAAATTCGGCACGGACATTGAGTGGTCTACTAAATATAAGTCAATGTGAAATTTTCTATTTCAAATTTCAGCGAAATCGGATAAAAAATAATCTTTTATGGTCTTCAGACCCTTTATCGGCAGATCGCTCTGTATGGAAGCTATATCTAAATAATGTCCCATACAAACCATATTTGGAACTGACGTGGGGAGACCTAAATCTACCCATTGTTTCAAATTTCAACGAAATCGGGTAATAAGTAAAGCTTCTATGGGATTCAGACCCTTTAACTGGAGATCGGTCTATATGGCTTTTATGGACTTCAGACCCTTTATCGGGAGATCGGCCTGTATGACAGCTATATCTAAATATAGTCCGATCTGTACTATATTTGGGTCGGATGTTGAGAGGCTTCAAACTGCGCACAGTTCCAAATTTCAGCCAAATCGGATAAAAAAATAAAGCTTTTATGGCCTTCAGACCCCTTTAGGGGAGATCGGTCTATATGGTAGCTATATCTAAATATAGTCCGATCTGAACCATATTTAGGTCGGGTATCAGGAGGCTAAAAATAACTCACTGTTTCAAATTTCAGCAAAATCGGATAAAAAATAGAGCTTTTATGGCCTTCAGAACCCCTTATCGGGAGATCGGTCTATATGGCAGCTATATCTAAATATGAACTGATCTAATCTATATTTGGGTCAGTTGTCGGGATCGGTCTATATGACAGCTATATCTAAATATAGTCCGATCTTTACCATATTTGGGTCAGATGTTGGTAGTCCTTAAACTACTCACTGTTTCAAATTTCAGCGGAATCGGATAAAAAATAAAGCTTTTATGGCCTTCAGACCCCTTATCAGGAGATCGGTCTATATGGCACCTATATCTAAATATGAACTGATCTAATCCATATTTTAGTTAGATATCGGGAGGCTTAAAATAACTCACTGTTGCAAATTTCAGCGAAATCGGATAAAAAATAAAAATAAAAAAAATAACATTTATTAAAATTAAGTTTTGAAAAAAAAAAAATTCGAAACATTGACATTTTGGAAAAAAAAATTTTCACAAAATTCAAAAAAAAAAATTAAATTTTACCAAAATTTTCCACAAAATGAGATTTTGATAATTTTTTTTTTTAATTTTTTAAAAAATTTTAAAAATTTTTTAAAAAAGGTTTTAAAAAATTTTAAAAATGTTGAAAAAAATTTTTAAAGTGTTGCAAAAAATTTTAAAATTTTTGAAAAAAAATTTAAAAATTTTGAAAAAAAAAATTAAAAATTTTGAAAAAAAATTTTAAAAAAATTTGCAAAAAAAAATTTGTAAAAAGAATTTTGAAATATTTGTAAAAAAAAAATTAAATTTTTGAAAAAAATTTGTAAAAAAAATTTTAAAAATTTTTAAAAAAATTTTAAAAAATTTCTAAAAAATTTCTTAAAAATTTTAAATAAATTTTAAAACGTTTTAAAAAAAAACTTTAAATTTGTTTAAAAATTTCTGATCGTAAACTTATTTTCTTCAATGCAATTTTTTCTGTGTGTATTGAACTGGTTTCATTTGCCAACCATTGACTATATGTAACTAGGAAAACTATTTTCATAATACAATCTAATGAAATAAAGAAATAATTATAGTGATCATATGAGTGAGTTGCTTACCCCAAATAGCATTTCGTTGTCCGTGTTAGTAGTACCACACCGCCAATGATGCCTATTACAGCAGAAATGCCGACAACTAAATTGTTGCAACGCATCGGTGGAAATTCCAAAATTTGTTGAATTGGTTTCTTCATTTGTTCGTTGGTAAAAAAATAACTTGACTTAACTGTTAAAAAACTATTTACAAAATTTGTTTTAATTCTCTTTTTTTTTCTTATTCATTTTTCATATTCAAACTTTATCACTTGTAAAGATAGTGTAAGAAAACAAAGACAGATAAGCTTTAGTTATTCAATCACTTGTTTTTTCTTATTTTTTTTACATCTCGTTTTTCGGAAATTCACTTTTTTTGCACTCCTGATTTTCTTTTGCTTTGGCTTTGGTCCTGCTTGTTTGTTTGATATGATTTCAATATCTGCTTCTTAACTTGTTTTTGAAATGTTTACTAGCCACTTTTCGAGGGTTGACGCCGCTGACTGAACGTCAAACTTATCTCCTCAGTGTTGTTTCACTTTGCAGTAGAATTCAGGGTTAATTTTTGTTGGTTTGTGCGAGTAGATAATAATCGTGTTTATAGTGTTGCTTTGTTATCTACGTTTTGTATAATGTGATAAGTTTTTGGGGACATTGGGGTGGAACGATATAAACGTGCTTAGTATCTAAGATTTATTCAGAAGTTGTATATATTAGTGGTAGTTTAGACAATTTTTTATGGATTATTTTCTATTATGCCGCACTGTATATACCATCCCTAATCAAGGTTGTCCATAGTTGCAGTAACTTGTTTATATTGCTTAGTTGTGTTACGATTAGAACAGTTAAAAAAATCTTATCTGGGGAATTTCTTTGTTCTTTTCTCATTCAAGCTTTTTTCTTAAGATTTCTGTTTGTGATTTGTATATGCAAACAAAAATACGTGCTCCTTTTGACCGATTAAAATGTCTGAAGTGGAAGTTGTGTTTTGAACTATGATTTTAAAAATAGAAATTCGGAGGTCTCAATTACGAGACTCTGAACAAGACATACTTAAAAGGTTTAAAACCAACCTTTAAGGCATTGGAAGTTTCTAAAATAGGAGTATATTCTGTAAAGTCAATGGAAATCATTGAGACTGGTACCCTATCTCATTGACTTTGTATAAAGTTTCCAGCACACATGAATTTTGCAGATTGTTTCTTATGGGAGACTTTTTTCTCTCATCATCGGACGAAATTTCTTTTAAACTCTTACGAAACTCGCATATTAGGGTGAAAACAAAAAAAAAAAAAAAAAAAAAAAAAAAATATCAAGTTATAGTCCGATTTGTACTATAAATTAATACTGAACAGTGTAGAAGTCATTGTATAATATTTCAGTTCATTCGAATAAGAATTGAGCCTTATAGGGGCTCATGAAGCAAAATCGGGAGATAGGTTTATATGGGAGCTGTATCAAGCTATTGAACGATACAGACCATATTAGGCACGTATGTTAAAGGTCATGAGAGAAGCCGTTGTACAAAATTTCTGCAAAATCGGATGAGAATTGTGCCCTCTAGAGGCTCAAGAAGTCTAGATCCCAGATCGATTTATATGGCAGCTATATCAGGTTCTATACCGATTTACGCCAAACCTAGCACAGTTATTGGAAATCATCATTGGCTCAAGAAGTCAAGACCCATGATCAGTTTATATGACAGCTATACCAGATTATAAACCGATTTCAATCATACTAAGCACAGTTGTGGGAAGTGATACCAAAACTCTACGCGCAAAATTTCAGTCAAATCGGACAAGAATTGTGTCCTCTAGAGGATCAAGAACTCAAGACCCAAGATCGGTTTATATGGCAGCTATATCCAAAACATAGATCGATTTGAACCATACTAAACGCAGTTGTTGGAAGTGATACCAAAACACCACTTGCGAAATTCCAGTAAAATCGGATAAGAATTGCGCCCTCTAGAGGCTAAAGAAATCAAGACCCAAGATCGGTTTATATGGCAGCTATATCAAAACATGAACCGATTTGAATCATACTAAGCACAGTTGTGGGAAGTGATACCAAAACTCTACGTGCAAAATTTCAATCAAATCGGACAAGAAATGTGCCCTCTAGAGGCTCAAGAAATCAAGACCCAATATCGGTTTATATGGCAGCTATATAAAAACATAGACCGATTTGAACCATACTAAGTGCAGTTGCTGAAAGTGATACTAAAACAACACGAGCAAAATTTTAGTCAAATCGGGCGAGAATTGCGCTATCTAGAGGCTCAAGATGTTAAGATTCCAGATCGGTTAATATGGCAGCTATATCAGGTTATGGACCAATTAAAACCATATTTGGCACAGTTGTTGGAAGTCATAACTAAACACTTCTTGCAAAATTTCAACCAAATTGGATAATAGTTGCGCTTTCTTGTGGCTCAAGAAATCAAGATTCAAGATCGGTTTATATGGCAGCTTTTGGGTTGCCCAAAAAGTAATTGTCGGTAATATAGTAGTAATATAGTCGGCGTTGACAAATTTTTTCAACGGCTTGTGAGTCTGTTATTGCATTCTTTCTTCTGTCAGTTACCAGCTGTTACTTTTAGCTTGCTTTAGAAAAAAAGTGCGCGAAATTTTGTTTACATTTGTTTGTTTGGCGTCATTTTTAATATGGGTACCAGATGTATTGAAAGAAATTCATTTAACAAACCGAATCAACGCTTGTGATATGCACCTTAAACGCAATGAATTCGATCCGTTTTTAAAACGAATCATAACTGGAGATGAAAAATGGATTGTTTACAACAACGTTAATCGAAAACGATCATGGTCCAAGCATGGTGAACCAGCTCAAACCACTTCAAAGGCTGATATCCACCAAAAGAAGGTTATGCTGTCTGTTTGGTGGGATTGGAAGGGTGTGGTATATTTTGAGCTGCTTCCAAGGAACCAAACGATTAATTCGGATGTTTACTCTCAACAATTGGGCAAATTGAATACAGCTATCAAGGAGAAGCGACCAGAATTGGTCAATCGTAAAGGTGTCATATTCCACCAGGACAACGCTAGACCGCACACATCTTTGGTCACTCGCCAAAAACTGAGTGAGCTTGGCTGGGAACTTTTGATGCATCCATCATATAGCCCTGACCTTGCACCATCAGACTACCATTTATTTCGATCTTTGCAGAACTCCTTAAATGGTAAAACTTTCGGCAATGATGAGGCTATAAAATCGCACTTGGTTCAGTTTTTTGCAGATAAAGGCCAGAAGTTCTATGGGCGTGGAATACTAAATTTGCCAGGAAGATGGTAAAAGGTTATCGAACAAAATGGCAATTATATATTTGATTAAAGTTCATTCTAAGTTTTATTAAAAATGCATTTACTTTCTTTTAAAAAATCCGCCATTACTTTTTAGGCAACCCAATATATACTTTATGGGATCTTCGACGAGTATTTCGAGGAGTTACAAACAGAATGACGAAATTATGGTGGAGCGTATAATTATAAAAAATGTTGAAAAAATTTATTTTTATGCAAAATTTTGTCGTCAATGTTTGCCTGACTAACTAAATATGCCTCTCAAACTAAGACGCTTCTCAAAAAAAGTCTACGCAAACTCTCAAAAAAAGCAATTATGAGATTTTTCCATTTTTTTTATTTCCCACAATGGTCAGTAATAAAATTCCAATTATTTTCACATTTTGTTAATAATAAAACATTTGTTGGGGGCCATAACGATAAACAGAAATTTGTAATCACTCTAAATAAGAAACCTAGAGTCTACGTGCAAAATGTAGATGGCAAGTTGATTGATTGCAAATAGCGCCGCAAAAATTTGTTAACAATTAAACAAAAAAAAAAAAAAAAAACACAGCCACCGCAGGCAGCGCACAATTGTTGATAAGTGAGCTTAGCAAAATAAACACAAGAGCTAATAAAGAGGAGAAACAAAGTCACATAAAGAAAATGGAATGCCAAAGAAAAAAGTGAAACAAAATAAAAGCTGTTATGGAAGAAAAGGCAGATAAACGCTATTTTATTGAGGAGTTACATAAGTAGAAATGGCAAAATCGTATGAGAGAAAAAAAATGAAATTCCCACCAAATCATAGCTGCTGAACCATAAGGTTTGTTTACTTTTGTGTTTTTTTTTCCTCCTGCGGCTGTTTAAGTTTTGCTTTTTTTGTTTGTTTCTCAGACTGATACGTTGGTGGAAAATTGGGTCAATATATTCGCAACACGAAATGATAAAAACCCAGTCTATACTTAGTTTGTATGCATGCGTTATTTAGGGAATTGCGAATTATTGCGCTGCTGTTAAACCTGGAGGAGTTGCCTTAATATGGTCGGTGGTTTTTGTGTGTTGCTTGTGTTTCATTTTCAAAATGTTCCGCAACAACATAGCAACTGTGCTTAGCAAATCGATGCATTTTTTTAATACGATTAACGCTTTGTTTTGATTTTTATTGTTTCTGGGATTATTTTCTTTGTTTGCTGCACGTTTGTAGAGGATTTGAAATTTAGAAAATAATGTTTCATTTCCATTTGGTTTCCCTTTCGAAAAGTACTGGCCTACAAGAAATATGGCTTTTAAATAAGGTGCCAGAGCAAAGTGACTCTTACTTAATATTGTAAGGCATTTTTCCAACTTTTTTAAATTATGTCTAAAACTGAAATTTTGATAAAATTTTTATAGAAATAATATAGTTAGAAAATTTGTAATAGAAATAAAATTTGGGTGAAAATATTGCAAAAAATTAATAAAATTTCTATAGAAATCTAATTTTGACATTTTTTTTAAGAAATAAATACTCAAAAAAATTTTATAAAAACAAATTTATAGAATAAATAAATAAAATTTATAAAATAAAATAAAAATTTTGAAAAAATTTTAATTAAATTAAAATTGGAAAAAAATATGGGTGTTCTATTTACCCAGAAAAATAACTTATCAGCTTACATTGTCTGCCTATTTTTAAAACGTTTTTAAACCTTTGTAGAAAACTATATATTCTTAGGCGACTTAAAATGTTTTGCACATCTGAAAACAGCACCAAATGTTTGCTGTTTTAGCAAACATTTAATGCTGTCCAATTTTAACAGATTTTTTGTTGCAACAGCAAACTTTTTAACAGTTTTTACTAACAAATTGCTGGGAGTAAATTGAAATTGTCATAAAATGTACAAAAAAATTATCTATCGAAATTAACCTTTCACTAAACTTGCTATAGATATAAAAAAAAAAATTAAAAAAAAAAATTTTTTTAGAATTAATAATTTGACAAAAATACACCAATCTGGGTCATATTAAACACAGCTAACTTTGCCAAATTTTGTCGAAGAGCATAGCTTCGAATATCGAGGGGCCAGCACAACTAATTGTGCTAAATTTTAGCGAAATTGGCAAATAAGATGACTTTCATTTGAAACCTATATTGTTCCGATCGGTCCACTTTTGATTTTGGGTTGTGTTTTTGGCATAAGGGGGAGGGTCTGTCCCCCTTCCGATACCGAAAAATTATATAGCCTATGTTCACTTCCAGAACAACCTACACAATATGCGAAATTTACGAGAAAATCGGTTCTACCATTTTTCAGTCTATACGGAACAAAAAAACAGAGTCCCATATATCCGTGATTGGCTAATGTGCCCATTTTAGGCTTTTTTGAGGGTGTAGGGTGACCCCCTATACTTCGACATGAATTTGCATGTCAGATTCGTTATCTACTCCAGCATAAATTTTATTTGATAACTATATTGTCCTTATCAGTCCACTTTTGATTCTGGGTGGTGTTTTTTGTAGTAACGGTGAACCCTCCACCGTTATCAATAAATTATAAAGCCTATTCCTACTTCCTGACCATATTTGTAATCTTCTCCCGAATACCTTTCACTTGTCCCATATTGTCATGATCGTCAAACAAACCTATTTTAAGGGGTTTTGGGGCTAGGGCGGCCCCCCCCCCCCAGGTACTTGGCTCCTACTTATATTATGAAATTCGTACTCTATTCTTGAATACCTTTCATTTGAATCCCATATTGTCCCGACCGGTCCACTTTTATTTGTGGGTAGTTCTTTTGGAATAAGGGGAAGGGTCCGCCTCCCTCCCGATATGAAAAAATTATATGGCCTATGATTCCTTCCAGACCAACCTACACAATCTGTGAAAATTTCAAGGTAAGCCGTTTTTGAGTCTATACGGAACAAACAAACACAATTTGTATTTTATATATAAGATTATTATATATTAAAAACAGCCAATTAACAGTTCTATGTTAATCAATTAACATACCTCTGTTGTAACGTAACAGGTTCTTGTCTTGTAAAGTAATAGGTTCTTGTCTTGGCTAAGTTATATTAAGCTTTATCTGAACGGACTTTACGATGGTCTGGAAGGAAATATAAGCCAAATATTTTTTATATCTGAGCGGATTCTCCTCCATAACTCAATTTTTTGGTTAGGTTGAAAATAGGGTACGGATGTTAACCTCAATTTTAAAAAACGCGATATTTTGAAAATAGATCAACCAATTTCGTTTGTACCTTTATTGCTACTCCACTGAGCCGAATCTAATATTCAAATTTAAATCTGAATCTCCCAAAATACACCAAATTTGTAGTGCGCCTATGACGCTGGACGCATAAGTTCGAATCCTGGCGAGAACATCAGAAAAACATTTTTAGTGGAGGTTATCCAAAAACATGCACCAGAAACTTGACTTTGATTTAAGAGTCACGGTTTTTTGGGTAAAACTACTGATAATTTATCGTAGATTACTAGTTTGACAACCGTTACTATTTGACGCATCCTATAGCGCAACCAGAACAATATGTGTTTAAAATTATATTTCGATTAGAGTACAAATATTACATGAAAATTTTAGCTTGGGGGTCGCCCAAACTACCCCATAATAGGTTGACAGCTACAATTTTGAACTTTTATCTAGAGTCTGTGGGAGTAGAGTAAGAATCTGAAAATAAGGTTACAAGTTATATATTTGTAGGGATTGCCTTCGCCTTTTAAACCGCCACAAGGACATAAAAGCTGAATAGGACAGTGTGAATTCAAATTCAATCTCTAGTCGAATAGTAGTAGAGTAGAAATCAAACTTTCAAGTTTTAGTCCCAAGCGTCAGGGGGCAGCCCCAACAATAAAACAGTCTCCCATGTTGATTTTTGCGCTGGGGGTCAAACTCATAAAAATACGAATAAAGTATGAGGCAGCACTCGCGGCTAAGAGTTTAAGGGCGATGGAGAAAAAGATTGAAGTTAGAAACAAGGCGCACTATCGTTGGATAATCGAGAACGGGAAAGAACGCTAGGGGTTTCGGACCGAATACCTTAGACGACGGTTAAGTGCTGATTACAGTGGTTAATTACAAAGATGCGTTAATGGTCGGGGGAATCCCTAATAGAAATGCCAGCAACTAAGAAATTTTGTGATAGTCTAAGAATTGTGTAAAAATATGTTTTTATAGGAATTCAAAAATTGCAAGGCCTTTTGAAGAGTTTTTATGGAATTTTGTTGACCAGTGTATATTATTTTGTAATTAGCCATGTTTTTTTTAAACCAATTAAAATGATAAAACTAAACTGTTGTATTACACCAAAGTACTTATAACATGTTCCAAATCCACAATGTTCCACCAAAAACAAAAATATTTCACTTCAAACATTCAAGGCCAATTAACACTGGCTTCACATAACTTTTTGGCTTTATTCTCCAACAACTATGGTTTTTCGGGCCAAATTAAGGCATAATTTCCTTGTAAATTTTTTATTTTTATTCTATTTCCAACTAATTGGGAAAACGTGATTTGAATTTTATATACCGTTGACACTCTCGTCTCAATTGGTCGTTGACATTGGAGAGATATGAGACGACGACCTCCGGACCAACGTCGATTGGTGTTACGCGTTTGATACTGAACTCCTATTAGTTTTAGCCTTAATGCGATACCTTTAGCATGAATGTATGTGCCATCGTATGGCGATGGGACGACCAACTTTAATTATAACAACTTTGTGGGCCAATGATAAGAAGAGGTAATGGGGAGACGGCGTCATTGTCGCTACCGCCCGCAGTCTTATGAAGCAGCAGTAGATTGATAAACAAACAGAATGCAGAATTTTTTTTTTTTAAAAATTTTTATTTAATTCACAGATAAGTGCGATAAGTCTGAAAGAGCAGCCAGAGAGGGTTTTTCGGTGACAAAAGCTTTTTTTTCACTTAAAGCACTTTAAACAAGATATGAAAAGTAGCAGTTAAAATTTTGAATTTTTAAATTTTAAATTATTTTTTTTTTTTTTTTAATTTTTGTTTGATATTTTTTGTTTCAGTTTTTTTTTTTGATTGTTTAGCAATAAACTATGTGGAACAAATTCTTAAAAATTGCTGTGCGTTGCGTGTTTATTCCATATACTAAACTGAACTGTAGTTAGAATTGGGTAGGTAAGCTCCTCATTCTGTCCTTGCCATGTTTGTTTTGCTTTTCGTTTGTTGTTGTTGTTTTACTTCAAAACCTTTGTAAATCTCACAGTTCCGTTCCAAAAGGAAATAAAAATGACAGAATTCAATAAAAGAAAGAAAATGAAAAGGGAAGAAGAAGAACTACAAGAGTCACATTTACAATACGACATTTTTAACCTGCAATGTTAGACATTAATAGGACAACCAAGTATTGTGATGGCTTACAAGAAGTAACAGACAACTGAGGGAAGCCATGCAAGGTTTCACCAGAAATCACAAAACATCGAAAGAAAGGTGCCGCCCCCACTAGGTGGCAGATATTTCTAAAAAACAAAACGTCACAACGTGTTTTGGGTGTGTTGGCAAGAATTGCACAGTGGGATAAAATTAGAAAAATTATGAAAAATCAAAAAACAATATTTGACAAATTATCAAATACTTGATGAAAGTTTAGGAAGAAAAGGATAAGCTTTTCACAATGGGATGAGATTTGGAAAATGCTATAATACCAAACAAAAATCATTGTACTAAATGAGAACCTTTATACTAAATTAGCACATTTGTATCAAATGAGTACATTTGGTACTAAATTAGCACATTTATACCCAATTAGTACCTTTTGTACTAAATAAGGACCTTTGTTCTAAATTATTTCCTTTGTACTATATAAATACCATTGTTTAAAATTAGTTCCATTGTTCTAAATTAGTACATTTGTACTAAATAAGTACTCTTGTACTAAATTAGTTCCTTTGTACTAAATAAGTACATTTGTACTAAATAAGTACCTTTGTACTAAATATGTACCTTCACACTAAATTGGCACCTTTGTAGTTTATGAGTACCTTTGTACTAAATTAGTACCTTTGCTTGCAATTAGTACCTTTGTACTAAATAAGTACTTTTGTACTAAATTAGTAGCTTTGTTTGCAATAAGTACCTTTGTACTAAATAAGTACCTTTGTACTAAATAAGTACCTTTGTACTAAATTAGCGCCTTTGTACTAAATTAGTACCTTTGTTCTATATAAATACTATTGTTCTAAATTATACTAAACAAGTACCCTTATACTGAATAAGTACCCTTGTACTAAATAAGTAACATTGTACTAAATTAGTACCCTTGTACTAAATATGTACACTTGTACTAAGTATGTACAAAATGCAAATTTTGCCCATGAACATTCCACTAAGAAACAGGGACAAACTTTTCACATATCAATGAGTGCAATCCGATTTAAGTCTAAGCTCAATGTTTTTATAACCGAGTCCGAACAGCGTGTCGAAGTGCGATACCTCTTTGGAGAGAAGTTTTACATGGCATAGTACCTCACAAATGTTGCCAGCATTAGGAGAGGAAAACCACCGCTGAAAAAATTTTCGGATGGTCTCGCTAGGATTCGAACCCAGGCGTTCAACGTCATAGACGAACATGCTAACCTCTGCGCTACGGTGGTCTCCGTACTAAATAAGTACCCTTGCACTAAATACGACTTAATCAATACATTTGTACTAATTTATCACTCTTGTATTCAATTACTACACTTGTACTATATTACAAATGCAAATTTGCACATGAACATTCCACTAAGGAAGAGGGACAAACGTTTTACATATCAATGAGTGTAGTCCCATTCAAATTGTAGCTTAATGATATAGGGCCTTCTTTTCTATTCAGCTTCCGAATGCCGTGCCGCTTAGCACCACCATTACAGAAGTTGTAACCTGAATACCTTACAAATGTCGCTGGCATTTCTAAGGGGATAACCACCGCTGAAAAACTTTCCCGATATTTACGCCTTGATTTGAACACATGGGATCGGCGTCCTATGTTGGCCTCTTCGCCACAGTGGCCTCCCTTTTAGTAAATTAGTACCCTTGTACTAAATTAGCTCCCTTGTACTATATTAATATCTCTGTACTAAATTAATATCCCTGAACTAAATTAATGTACTAAATGTACTAAAAAAGTTCGCTTGTACTAAATAAGTACACTTGTACTAAATTAGTACACTTGTACTAAATTAGTACACTTGTACTAAATTAGTACACTTGTACTAAATTAGTGCACTTGTACTAAATTAGTACACTTGTATTAAATTAGTACACTTGTACTAAGTTAGTACACTTGTACTCAACTTGTACCTTGTATTAAATTAGTATCATTGTACTAAATTGGTAGCCTGGTACTTAATAAGTACCCTGGTACTAAATTAATAATCAGGCACTAAATTGGTATCGTTGTATTGATTTTGTGCCCTTGTATTAAATTACCACACTTATACAAAATTAGTACACTTGTACTAAATTGGTACCCTTGTACTAAATTAGTGCCTTTTTATTAAATTAATACCCTTGTACTAGACTAATATCCTTGTATTAAATTAGTAATCTTATACTAAGGTAGTATGGATTAATATCCGCACCCTCTTTTCAACCTAACCTAACCTAGTACTCGATTCGTACCGTTGTACTAAAATAGAGTCCTTGTATTAAAATATATCCTGGTGCTTAATAAATAATAAAATAGAACCCTTGTACTAAATTAGTACCCTTGTATTATTTTGTGCAGTTGTACTAAATAAGTGTCCTTGCACTAAATTAATGCACTTGTACTTAATTAGTGCCTTGTGCTTAATTAGTACCATTGTACTAAATTAGTACCCTTGCGCTAAATTAGTGCCCTTGTACTAAATTAGTACCTTGTACACAATTAGTATCATTGCACTAACTTTGTACTCTTGTACTAAGTAAGTACTAATTTAGTACTCTTTTCGTACTCGATTCGTACCCTGCAAGTTCCGTAGTACTGCAATTGCACACTTGTACTACAATAGTACCCTTGTACTACAATAGTACCCTTGTACTAAAATAGTACCCTTGTACTAAAATAGCACCCTTGCACTAAAATAGTAACTTTGTACTTTAATAGTTCCTTTGTACTAGAATTGCCCTTTCGTACGAAAATAGTACTAAAATAGTATCCTTGCACAAAAGTACCTTGTACTAAACTAGTAGCCTTGTGCTAAAATAGTCCCTTGTATCAAAATAGTTCCCTTGTACTAATATGTACCCTTGTGCTAAAATAATATCCTTGTACTAAAATAGTACTTTTGTACTTAAATAGTATCCTTGTGCTAAAACAGTACTCTTACACTAAAAATGTTTCTTTGCATTCTTGTACTAAATTAGAACTTTTGTGCTAAAAAAGTATCTTTGTTCTAAATTAGTACCCTTGTCTTTAGCTACTCTAAGCGTTGCTTTTACTTGTTTGAGAATATATGGCGAAAAAATACTGTTGTATCACAATGGTTTGCAAAATTTTTTATAGTGAGTAGCTTCCACTACGTGCTATCTATTTTTCTTCTATCTTTGATCTCATCCCACTGTGCTCAAGTGCATGTTTGGCATTTGAATAGCAAAACTGAGATTTCAAACTTCTTTGATAGTTTCTAATTTTTGTCGTCATCGTCTGTTGTCTAAATTGTCCACCCAACCACCTGTCTGTCTGGCCCATTTGTCACTTTCATTGAATTTAAGAAATTCTCTTTGTATAATGAAAACAAACCGAAGGGAAAACAGTCTGAGATTAGTTGGGCGAATGTCGTCGTGTAAATAATCTGCATGAAAATAACAAAAAGCAATTGAAAACGAAATACTTTGTCAATAGTTTACTCTACAACCCCCTCCCAGCACTAAAACCAATCCTATTACAACGCCCATTCCACATTTAAGCACGTATCACCCATTTACGCTATTTACAGACGTGCAGAAAGAAAGTTTTACGATAAGAACAATGTAGTAGACAAGTGGATCGAAATGAGAATGACGACGAAGACGATGGTGATGAGCATTATTATAAGGCCTAATCTGTTTAGAAAAATTTGCATTTAATCTATTCTTGGCAAACGAAAATAGTTAAGATTTATAGCGGGAGAAGTTTGTAGACTTCAGTCAATTGTTATGTTAAACAAGAGCTTACTTGATTGATTTTACGGCCTAAACGATATTCTAGTTTATTTTTGCAGGGTTGCTGATAGAAACTTTGAGCAAATATTGTGCGTAGTAAATTTAATAAGCAGCATTATTCACAGTTTGCCTAATACTGGCACAGATTTGTTTCCCCAAATAGATTACATAAAAATTTTTAAAATAATCCAAAAAATTTTAAAATTTCCAATTTTGCATAAATTTATAAAACTAGTGACTAGCCTGGTTTAAAAAAACCAAACTATACTCACAAAAATTGTTAATTTTGAGGACCATGATTTGATTGCATTGTCGACCATCATGCCACAGTCCATAATATTTGATAGCATGTCATGTTGCAAAACCACCTTTAAGACATAATTGCATGGACTTGATTTTTCGTGGGAACTAGGAACTAGTATTTGGACAGACAAACAATACAACAGTCTATCAAAACCTCAGTACTTGAATATTACACAACTTCCTCTCTATGGGCTTTTGTTTGCGATTTTATTGATATTGACCAAATAATTACAGCCATCATTCATAATTTAAAGTATTTTGCAAAATTTCAACTATGTTAAAGGTGCTACATGCATCGGCATGGTCATGCAATATTTAGGTGTATGATTTGGGCTCTAATTTTGCATATAAAATAGTAATCGCACACGAAGTGATAGTAGGCAATTTTTTTCTTTATTCCATTCCAAGCGACAAAGATCTTTCAGCTAAAGTAAATAAGTACTTAAAAATATATTTGTAGTTTAAAATTACATTTGTGCTTAATAAAGTATCTCTGTACGGAAAAAAGTACCTATGTGCTTAAAGAAGTACACTTGTACTTAAAGAAGTTCTTTTATACTTAAAGAAGTACTTTTGTAATTAAAAAAGTTCCTTTGTACTAAGAAAAGTACATTAGCACTTAAAAAAGAATATTTGTAGTCAAGATGGTGCATTTGTATTTATAAAGAACACTTGCACTTAGAAACGTACTTTTGAAATTAAAACGATGCATTTGTACTTAAAAAGTACATTTGTACTAAGAAAAGAACATTTGTACTCAAAAAAATACATTTGTACTTAAAGAAGTATAATTGTATCTAAAAAATTACCTTATAACAATACAAAGTACCTTTGTACCAATTACGCACCTTTGTACTAAATAAGTACCCTTGTAAAAAATAAGTACCCTTGTAGTAAATAAGTACTCTTGTACTAAATAAGACCCTTGTACTAAACAAGTTCCCTTGTACTTAATAAATATTCTTGTACTGAATAAGCACCCTTGTAGTAAATAAGTACACTTGTACTAATTAAGTACCCTTTTACTAAATAAGAATCCCTGTACCAAATAAGTACACTTGTACTAAATAAGCACTCTTGGACTAAATAAGTATCCTTGTAAAAAATATGTACTATTGTACTGAATAAGTACCCTTGTACTAAATAAGTACTCTTGTACTTAATAAGTACCAATGTACTAAAAAAGTATCCTTGTACTATGTAAGTCCTTGTACTAAATAAGTCAATTGTACTAAATAACTACCCTTGTACTAAATAAGTCCCTTGTACTAAATAACTCCCATGTACTAAATAGCTGTAAATACTTCATAAATCTCCTGTATTAAATAAGTACCCTTGTACTAAGTAAGTCCCTTGTACTAAATAAGTCCCTGGTACTTAATAAGTACCCTTGTTATAAATAAGAACTCTTCTCCTTAATAAGTACCCTTGTCCTAAATAATTACCCTTGTACTAAATAAGTACCTAAGTACCATGTATTTGTACTTAATTAGTGCCTTGTGCTTAATTAGCACAATTGTACTAAATTAGTACCTTGTACTTAATTATTTGTACTTAAAGAAGTACAATTGCATCTAAAAAATTACCTTTGTACAATACAAAGTACCTTTATACCAATTAAGTACCCTTGTGCTAAATAAGTCCCCTTGCACTAAAAAAGTACCCTTGCACTAAATAAGTACACTTGCACTAAATATGTACTCTTTGTACTTAATAAGTACCCTTGTATCAAATAAGTACCCTTTTGCTAAATAAGCACCCTTGTACTAAATAAGTACCCTTGTACTAAATAAGTACCATTGAAGTAAATATGTACCCTTGTACTAAATGAGACCCTTGTACTAAAAAAGTTCGCTTGTACTTAATAAATATTCTTGTACTGAATAAGCGCACTTGTAGTAAATAAGTACACTTGTACTAAATAAGAACCTTTGTACTAAATAAGAATCCCCGTACCAAATAAGTACACTTGCACTAAATAAGTACACTTGTACTAAATATGTACATTGTACAAAATGAGTACTATTGTACTGAATAAAAACCCTTGTACTAAATAAGTACTCTTGTACTTAATAAGTACCAATGTACTAAAAAAGTATCCTTGTACTATGTAAGTCCCTGGTACTAAATAAGTCAATTGTACTAAATAACTACTCTTGTACTAAGAGAGTTCCTTGTACCAAAAAACTCCCTTGTACTAAAAAGCTCTAATTACTAAACAAATTCCTTGTACTAAATAAGTATCCTTGTACTAAGTAAGTACCATTGAAGTAAATATGTACCCTTGTACTAAATAACAACTCTTGTCCTAAATAAGTACCCTTTTCCTAAATAAGTACCCTTTTCCTAAATAAGTACCCTTGTACTAAATAAGTACCCTTGTACTATATAAGTACACTTGTACTAAGTAAGTACCCTTGTGCTACATAAGAACCCTTGTACTAAATAAGTACTCTTGTATATAAATAAGTACCCTTGCACTAAATAAGTACCCTTGTATTAAGTTTATCCCTTTTACTAAATAAATACCCTTGTACTAAATAAGTACTCTTGTACTAAATAAGTACCCTTCTACTAAATAAGTATCCTTGTACTAAATAAGTACCCTTGTACTAAATTAGTACCCTTGTACTAAATAAGAACCCTTGTTCTAAATAAGCACCCTTGTACTAAATTAGCACCCTTTCCCTTATTTAGTACTATTGTACTGATTTAGTACCTTTGTACTAAATTTGAATCCTTGTATTAAACTAGTACCCTTATATTAAATTTGATTGTTTGAATTAAATTTGACCTTGTACCAAAGCAGTGGAGGCCCCCGTAGCGCAGAGGTTAGCATGTCCGCCTATGACGCTGAACGCCTGGGTTCGAATCCTGGCGAGACCATCAGAAAAAAATTTTCAACGGTGGTTTTCCCCTCCTTATGCTGGCAACATTTGTGAGGTACTATGCCATGTTATAAAAAAGAGGCCCCTTATCATTGAGCTTAAAACTTGAATCGGACTGCACTCATTGATATGTGAGAAGTTTGCCCCTGTTCCTTAGTGGAATGTTCATGGGCAAAATTTGTATTTGTATTTGTACTAAAGCAGTACACTTCTGCTTAAACAGTGCACTGTTTAGTACAAATGTAATTTATATCCTTGTTAAGCAGCCATTCAGCTGGAAAAGTTGCATAATTTTAAATTTGCTTTTGACATATATTTGAAAAATTAGGTTTCTCTTTAGTACAAGAGTACGACATTCAGTATTAGGATATTATTTTCAGCGTAAGGAACTAAATTAGTAGTTCCTTACGCTGAAAATAATACTCTTATACTAAATGTCGTACTCTTGTACTAAAGAGAAACCTAATTCTTCAAATATACATCAATAGTAAATATTAAGTTATACAACAATTCCAGCTGAAACTTAATTCAACCACCCAACGCGTATATATCAACAATTTCTCTGAATTAAGATTAAGTAATAAACATAGTGAATGGTATGAGTTTTATTCAAGCAATATAAACATTCATTATCAAGTGCATAGGCATTCTGATGCCTGATGGAATGAGGATGGATGGATCTAATCTTATCGGAAGTGGTGATGAATCTGCCTTCAAAACCAAAAGGGGGAAAAGTCATAACTTTCGTTGCCATATATTGCAAGCAAAAGGAGGCCAACTTTGTGGCTAATATATTCAGAGTAATTGAAATATAAAACCAAATTAAGATATTGTAACCTATATTCATATACACATAAAGTTCATTATCTGGCCCCTAAGGCTGTAATTAATCGCATTTTTTTTATAATTAAGGTTGTACGATATTTGCAGATTTCTCAAACGATTGCTGCTGCAAGTCATGCATATAACAGAGCGATTTTATGCAAATAAAAGATTTCTTGCATTTGTCGTCCAAATTCCATTTTTTTTTGCCAGCAGTTATTTTGCATTGCAAAAACTGACATTAATTTTTATGCATTTGTCAATTATGATTGACAAACATTAAAATTCTCTTGTCACATTTATAGGATAAAAAACAATCAGCTAAACAATTTCGCTTTGCAGAGTAATGGGAAAAACTGAGGCAGATGTCATGAGTGTATGCTGAAAGGAAAACTTCGTCATCATGGTATTCATCCATTCGTCCGTCTGTCTGTTCGTTAGTTCTCTTCATCATTGTCATGTGACAACTTTTGCAATGTCGGTTTGTTTTTTTTTTTTTGGCGCTGCATGACCCAACCTACCATTGTAGCCGGGTGACGCAGCTGGTGACGACTGACGGTGATACACTGGGGGTCCCTCCAATCTACCATTAAGTTATTGTATTGTAATTTTTCTGGCTGATGTGTGTTAGTTTGCTTTTATTGTTGTTGTTGTTTAAATTTAGTTGCGGCCTTTTTGTAGTGAATTGTTGTTGGTTTTGTTTGATGTTACAATTATTTTTTCGAGTTAGACTTAATTTTTTTTTTCCAAATTTTACGTCGGTTTCTAGTCAAGCTTAAATAAAATGCCAACCATCTGACAGACAGAAATTGTGAAACAAGCTAAGGTTGGGCCTAGCATAACATTACATAGGCGGATACATGCATATTTATGTGGAGTTTCGCAGAGATATGTGAGTGTTTTCTAAATTACCCCAAATTTGAAGGTGTCAGTCGAAGCGGATGATTAGAAGTTTGATCTATTGCAGTGCGGGAGAGGGCTTAAACTTAAAATGACACAAGAGTACTAATGTAGTACAAGGGTACTTATTTAGTACAAGGGTACTAATATAGTACAAGGGTACTTTTTTTAGTACAAAGGTAATATTTTATTACAAGGGTAATATTTTATTACAAGGGTAATATTTTAGTACAAGGGTATTATTTCAGTACAAGGGTACTATTATAGTACAAGGGTATTACTTTAGTACAAAAGTACTATTTTAGTACAAAAGTACTATTTTAGTACAAAAGTACTATTTTAGTACAAAGATGCTATTTTAGTACTAGGGAACTATTTTAGTGCGAGAGAATAATTTTTGTACTAGCGTACTACATAAGTACAAGGGTACTAGTTTAGTACAAGTGTACTACTTTAGAAAAAGGGTGCAATTTTAGTGCAAGCTTACTATTTTAATACTAGGGTACTATTTTAGTACTAGTACAAGGGTACTATTTCAGTAAAATGGTACTATTTTAGAACAAGGATACTGCTTTAGTACAATAGTACTATTTTAGTACAAGAGTACTATTTTTGTACAAGAGTATTATTTTAGTACAAGAGTACTATTTTAGTACAAGAGTCTTATTTAGGTACAAGAGTACTATTTTAGTACAAGGGTACTATTTTAGTACAAGAGAACTATTTTAGTACAAGGATAATATTTTAATAAAAGTATAATATTTTAGTACAAGGGTATTATTTTAGTACAAGGGTATTATTTTAGTACAAGGGTATTATTTTAGTACAAGAGTACTGTTTTAGTACAGGAGTACTATTTTAGCACACGGATACTATTATAGTACAAGGGTACTATTTCAGTACAAAAGTACTATTTAAGTACAAAAGTACTATTTTAGAGCGAAAGTACTATTTTAGTACGAAAGTTCTATTTTAGTACAAGGGCACTATTTTCGTGCTAGGGTATAATTTTTACACTAGAGTACTGTGTAAGTACAAGAGTACTATTTTAATACAATGGTACTATTTTAGTATAAGGGTTCTATTTTAGTACAAGGGTACTATTTTAGTACAAGGGTACTATTTTAGTACAAGGGTACTATTTTATTGCAAGGGTACAATTTTAAAACAAGGGTACTATTGTATTTTAGGGTACTAGGGTACTGTTTAAGTACAAGAGTACTATTTTAATACAAGGGTACTATTTTAGTATAAGGGTTCTATTTTAGTACAAGGGTACTATTTTAGTACAAGGGTACTATTTTAGCACAAGGGTACTATTTTAGTACAAGAGTACTATTTTAGTACAAGGGTACCCTTTTAGTACAAATGTACTATTTTAGTCCAAAAATATTATTTTAATACGAAAGTACTATTTTAGTGCAATGGTACAATTTTAGTACAAGGACACTAGTTAAGTACAAAGGTACCATTTTAGTACAAAGGTACTATTTTAGTACAAGAGTACTATTTTAGTACAAGGGTACCCTTTTAGTACAAATGTACTATTTTAGTCCAAAAATACTATTTTAGTACGAAAGTACTATTTTAGTACAAGGGCACTGTTCTAGTGCAAGGGTATAATATTTGTACTAGGGTACTATATAAGTAAAATAGTACTATTTTAATACAAGGGTACTATTTTAGAACAAGGGTACTGTTTTATTGCAAGGGTACAATTTTAGAACAAGTGTACTATTTTAGTACAAAGGTACTATTTTAGTACAAGTGTACTATTTTAGTACAAGGTTACTAATTTAGTCAAAAGCATACTATTTTAGTACAAGGGCACTATTTTAGTACAAGGGTGCTATTTTAGTACAAGGGTGCTATTTTAGTACAAAAGTACTATTTTAGTACAAAAGTACCCTTTTAGTACAATTGTACTATTTTAGTCCAAAAATACTATTTTAGTAAGAAAATTTTAGTACAAGGGTATTATATTAGTACAATAGTACTATTTTAGTACAGAGTAGTATTTTAGTACAAGAGTACTGGACCGAATTTAATGAAATTTAGCACACGTGCTAGGATGTTAAATAAAACACCTCACGCTCAATGTTATAAAGATCGAACCAAAATTGTGGCGACTACAGCTTTAATAGGTCATTTCGGATGGAAGATATACATGGACGTCAAACAAAACATATCGTGCAAAATTGTGTAAAGATCGGACCAAAACGTCAAATAAAAAATCCCGTATTAAATTTTGTAAGGATTGGGGCTACTACCGCCTTCAAAGGCCATATGGGATGAAAGATATATATGGGAGCTACATCTAAATCTGAACCGATTGTTGTGAAACTTACACACGTATTGGGACGTCAAAAAAAGGACTTGGTGTCAAATTTGGGAAAGATCAGACACAAATTGTGTCTTCTCTAGCTTTAAAAGGCATATCGGATGGAAGATATATATGGGAGCGATATCTAAATCTGAACCGATTTTTATGAAATTTTACTTAAATATTGAGACGTCAGATAAAACACTTCATGCCCAAATTTGTAAAGATCAGATCAAAATTGTGGCTTCTACAGCTGTGAATTGGCATATCGGTTGAAAGATATATATGAAAGATATATCTTTATCTGAACCGATTTTTTTCAAAATCAACAGCGTTCGTCCAAAAAAGTGACTTGAGCAATATTTTCTGAAAATCTAACAACTACCAGCTGCACCTTGATTACAAGAATACATGGACAGACAGACAGACGGACAAAGCTAAATCTAATCAGGATAGGATTCTAAGCCGTTCAGTATACTTTTCGATGGGTCTAGCTCTTCTCCTTCTTAGTGTAGCAAATAAATGCACAATTTTATAATACCCTGTACCACAGTGGTGGTGGTGTAGGGTATAAGAATACTGACAGATAAAGTGAGGAGCATGATCAGAAATTTGACTGAAGTGGTATGACCAACATTTTGCTAGAAACTGGTAGAAGGAAAACTGAGACTATCTTCAAACAAATGTATTACTGAGGCTGCAGCCTCATTCAGGGGTATCGAGTTGCCTATACCTTGTGCTGCTATACCTTGTTCTCAATCTGTTTTCTTTAAATTTAATCTTCCAATCCTGAATTTTCCAAAAACAAAATTCAAATCTAAGTTTATGAATGTCAAAGACACAACTTACCCCAATCTATTTCTCAGCGTGGTGAAATGATCCCGTTCACGTTCCAAGGCCAACAAAATCCTTTGACACTGTTGTATCCTTTTGTGTAACTGCATATCGCAGTTATCGAGCAGAACCCCAGCTATGCCGCTATCAAAACTGCAATCCAGCAAAGTGGGGCTACAACTGCTGCTCTTGCCACTATCCGAATTTTGGGAGGTGTCTTGAAGATCCTTTACCCCTGTAGAGCTTTGCGAGGCACTAGGGGCGCTGTTGCTATTCTTTGCGGATAAACTATCCTTGGGGCCTTGCTCCGAGGAGGCTATTAGATTTGTCACAATCAAAGATGGTAGGGTGGTGGGTGTAATCAAGGTTTTTGGGTTTGAGGGAGATTCTGTTAGATTTTCTAGATTTTTCACAGACATTTTATTCTTTTTTTTTTTTTTGTAGAAATTCTCACTTCCTTAGCACTCTTTTGGGTTTTGTTGTTTTCGAGACAATCACTTAATTAGTTGTTGGTGGTGGTTCTCCATTCCAACTCTTGATCACTTGGGGGGTGTGGGGGGGTGGGGGAGATATATTCTTATCACTTCATCATGGTGCCGCTTAGTTTCATTTAATTGCCCGCGAACTTCTCTAGGCACTGCCTTTCTTGATTTTGGCGTGGTTTTGGTTGTATTTTTTTGTTAACGTCTTTTTTTTTTCTCGGGACCGCTTTGAATTCGCTCGCTTTGTTTATTGTCTCTTGGCTGAGATAATATTAAATTTCGTGTTGGCTAATTATTTAACACAAAAATGCTTTATTCCATTCGGTTTTGTTTTGTTATTTATTTTCAGCCATTTATTTGTCTAGAATTTTATCTCAATGATTTTTTTCCACCGTTTTTTGTTTTTTTCTCTTTTTTTGCTTTTCACTTCACAAAATGATGACGCCTCAGAGGGCTATGTTATAACCGTTTTTTCTTCTTTCTAACTCGCAGTTTTTCAAAAGCGAAATATGAATGACCGGCATTTGGCTATCAGTTATCCAGAGTACGCCACCATCACAATACGACTGAAATAAAAAAGCAGAAAAAACTTGAAATTATGAAGGGTTTTTTTCTGCTTTAATTTTTTTTTAAATGTTGTGTTTAGCAGCACATTGTTTAAATTGTTTTTTGTTTTTATTAAAATAAAACTTAAAGCAAAAAAAAATAAACAAAAGTCACGTTTCGAATTTTTTGCTCTGGAATTGTTTTTGAATTTCTTAGCGATTACGAGCACCACGTACCAATCACCACAAACTTTTTACTGCAACTGACACTGGAAATACATGTCGCCTAATCAAGGGCCATGGGCCCTACATCTTTGAAATGCATGAATGAATTTTGGAGAAAAAAATGTTCTAAAATCACTACCTTGATTTTATTAGCCTCCATTAGGGAATTCTCCATAAATTACCTAGGGGTGCGTAGCATGTATGTGAGTGTCGTGCTCGCTTCTTTTAGTTTTCCCCAAGTTTAGTCTTCCCCTTCCCTATTCGCTTGCATATCAATATAAAAATTATTAAAGGGCATTTTAAACCCGCACATCTGCAGTTTTACTTTGGAAATAGTCTTAGTTTTAGTTTTTAAATTCTCTAAATATGTGTTCAACATTAAGGGGCGAGGTCGCTTCTGGCAATTTTTATGTTGGAGTTTCAAAATAAATGTGTGTTTAATTACCTCCTAAGTAATGCTAAAGAAAAGTGGTCGGTATGTTAGGTTTATGAGAACATACGGCAGAATAACAACAGAAATGAAATTTTATGCTAAAATATGATTAAATAAAAAATATCGCAAGTTTCCAAAAAAAAAAAAAAAAAAAAAAAATTAAAAAAAAAACAAAATATTACCAATTTTTTTTTGCACAATTTTGCAAAAAATAACATTTTTGAAAAAATCTTATATATAAAATTCAATTTGTGTTTGTTTTTCCGTTTGTTTGTTTGTTCCCTATAGACTCAAAAACGGCTGTACCGATTACCTTGAAATTTTCACAAATTGTGTAGGTTGGTCTGGAAGGAAACATAGGCTACATAATTTTTTGATATCGGGAGGGGGGCGGACCCTCCCCCTTACCCCAAAAGTACTATCCAAAAATAAAAGTGGACCGATCGGGTCCCATATTGTCAAATGCAAAGTATTCAGGAGTAGAGTACGAATTTCATATTAAAAATTGAGTCCAAATAACTGGGGTGGCGCCCCAACCCCAAAAGAATGGGAGTATACTAATCTAGTCATTCCGTTTGTAACACCTTGAACACCTTATTGGTCTAAGACCTCATAAAGTATATATATTCTTGATCCTCTTGACATTCTGAGCGGATCTAGCCATGTCCGTGAGACCGTCCGTCTGCCGAAATCACGATAGAGGTCGAACGCTTAAAGCTAGCCGCTTGAAAATTTTCACACATACTTAATATCGATGTGGGTCGTTGGGAATTGCTAATTGATAATATCGGTTCAGATTTGGATATAGCCCCCAAATAAACCGATCTCACGATATGATTTCTTGAGCCCCTGGAAGCCGCAATTTTTATCCCATTTGATTGAAATTTTGAATGTAGTGTTCTGTTATCACTTCCAATAACTGTGGTGCAAATCGGTCAAGAATCTGATATAGCTCCTATATAAACCGATCTCCCGATTTGACTTCTTGAGACAATGGAAGCCTTATTTTTCCTTGGATTTGGCTGAAATTTCGCACATAGTGTTCTGTTATGACTCTCAATAACTGTGCTAAGTACGGTCCAAATTGGTCTATAACCTGATATAGCTCCCATATGAAGCGATCTTCTGATTTAAATTTCTAAGCCCCTGGAGGACGCAATTTTTGTATGATTTGGCTGTAATTTTGAACATAGTGTTCCGTTATTACTTCCATCAACTGTGCCCAGTACGGTCCAAATCGGTCTATAACCTGATATAGCCCCCATATAAACCGATGTTCCGATTTGACTTCTTGAGTCCCTGGAAGCTCTAATTTTCTTCCGATTTTGGATTTTGCACATAGTGTTCAGTTGTAACTCTCAAACGGCCCAAATCGGTCAAGAACATGATGTAGCTTCCATATAAACCGATCTCCCGATTTGACTTCTTAAGCCCTTACAAGCCGCGATTTTTATCCGATTTGGTTGACATTTCATATCAGTGTTCTGTTATGACTTACAACATCTGTGCCAAGTACGGTCCAAATCGGTCTATAACCAGATTTAGCTGCCATTTTTTTAACAGAATCCATAGCACGCTTTTACTTGGTTACCATAACTTCATAAGAAAAACTTGTCAACATTTTTCAAAATTTATTTATAATTTTTTTTTTTTTTTTCTACAGAATTTTTTTTTAAACCCTCCGCCACAGGATGAAGGTATACTAATTTCGTCATTCTGTTTGTAACACCTAGAAATATGCGTCTAAGACCCCATAAAGTATATATATTCTTGATCGTCGTGACATTTTAAGTCGAACTAGCCATGTCCGTCCGTTTGTCTGTCGAAACCACGCTAACTTTTGAAGGAGTAGAGCTAGCCTCTTGAAATTTTGCACCAATACTTCTTATTAGTGTAGGTCGGTTGGGAATGTAAATGGGCCAAATCGGTCCATGTGTTGATATATCTGCCATAAAAACCGATCTTGGGTCTTGACTTCTTGAGCCTCTAGAGGGCGCAATTCCTAACCGCTTTGGCTGTAATTTTGCACGTGATGTTTCGGTATCAATTCCAACAACTGTACTAAGTATGGTTCATGTCGGTTCATAACCTGATATAGCTGCCATATAAACCGATCTGGGGTCTTGACTTCTTGAGCCTCTAGAGGGCGCAATTCCTAAAGGATTTGGCTGTAATTTTGCACGTGATGTTTCGGTATCACTTCCAACATTTATGCGAAGTATGGTCCAAATCGGTTCAAACCCTGATATAGCTGCCATATAAACCGATCTGGGATCTTGAGTTCTTGAGCCCCTAGAGAGCGCAATTCTCATCCGTTTTGGCACAAATTTTGTACAACGGCTTCTCCCATGGCCCGTGTACAATATGGTTTGAATTGATCTATAGCTTGACACAGCTCCCATATAAACCGATCCCCCGATTTTGCTTCTTGAGCTCCGAATCGGACTATAACTTGATATAGCTCCTCCTCCTCCGTCCATATTCATTATTCTTTGTTTGCCTAGAAAGAGATACTGCGTAAAGAACTCGACAGATGCGATCCATGATGGAGGGTATATAAGAATCGGTCCGGCCGAACTTAGCGCGCTCTTACTTGTTTTTTCAAAGTTTGTTCATCAATGTTTGCTATAGAAATTTTTGTGCTACAGGGAATTATGTAAATGCAAATTGCAAATAAATGCCCATGACACTTCCATAAAATATCAGGGGCAAATATCATAGGCGGACATGCTAACCTCTGCGCTACGGTGGCCTCCAAAACTTCTCATATATCCCAAAAAGCTGCTCGATCAAGCTCAATGATAAGGAGCCTTCTTTTTATAGCCAAATCCGAACGGCGTACTGCAGACCAGATTTTAGCTTAAATTTGAATGTCAGATTAGAACTCCTCTCCCAAGTTCCTTCCATTTGAATCCCATTATATCACGATTTGCCTAGATTTCGGTTTTGGGTGTTTAAGAGGGTGCAGCGGTCCCAAGACAGTTGTCATCAAAATTGGAATTAAGATTCCACCCCTAAAAACCTTCAATTCGATCTTCATTGTGTCACGATCGGTCAATATGCACATTTTGGGGTATTTTTGAGAGTGGGGACTTAAATCTGGATGTCACATCCATATTCTTTTCTCAAATACCTTGTATTCGCTTAAATATATTCACCTATGCCTGATATCTAGCGTTTGAGAAATTTAAGGTAGGGGGAGGGTTCGTTCCCCCTTCAGATATCCCAATATGGAGTGTACCAATATCACTACAGGACCATTTTATACCATCAATGAAAGTGTCACACAAAATCAGTTTAGCATTCAGTCTATGCGGAGCAGACAAATAAACATTGATTTTTACAGCATTCACAATAGTAGCTGAGTTTATTAATATTGCTCTAAGGCCCTACAAGGCCCATAGTTTATTCTTGATCGAAATTAAATTCTAAGTCTATCTTGTGCTGCCCGTCCTTCTGTGGGGCTTATATCCCAATCTGAACCAATATGATCCATTTGCAATGTCCAACAACCTACATGTATAGGAAGTACCTGTATCAACTCTGTCGTGATGTCGATGGACATGGCCAAATCGACTTAGAATGTCAAGACGATCTGGAATACCTTAAAGAGTTGTTCATCAATATTTCTATGTTATACAAAGATAATGCCTAGTCTAGTATTCCCCCACCCTAGGGTATGGGGTATTAACATAAAGCGCTTTGACAATTCGCCCACAGCCAATATTCATTCCCAACGACACTTTGAGAGTTATTTCATTTTTTTTGTGTCGCGCAGATAGAGCAGAACAGCCAGCAGCGCATATGGGCCATATCTGCCTGTGGTGTTTACTTTAAAATGCGTCATTATTTTGTTATTGACGCTGTTTGCTTTGCTTCTACATCTTCGTTTTGACTTCTTCTTTTTTTTAGAAAATTTTGAATATCTCTTGGGTTGTTGTTGTTGCTGCTGCTGTAGTACTAAAAAGCAATTCTTATTTATAATGAAAACTTCATTCATAATTTTCATTTTGTTTTTTTTTTATTATTTTTTGGGAGTACAAAACGCTCGAAACACTCAGGGAGTGTCTTTCGTATGGTATGCCTGATGTTTTTGTCATTCACAAAAAGAACCAAAAACAAACAAAAGACACTGCAACAGTAGGCCATATAGTGGGGTATTGACAGATTTCTTGTAATGGATTGGGGATGGGCAACATTATGGGAGACTCGAAAGATTTGGAATGTTTGTCAAGGGATTTGGAAGTGCTTGTTTATGGGTTGTTGTTGTTGTTGTTATTGCCTGCTGTTGTTGACAGATTTGATTAATTGTTGATAGTTAAAATGTCTTTGTTTTGAGTACCATAAGCTTATAACGAAGACATTTACTTTTACATTTTCTCAGAGATGATGAGAAGAAAAGGCGATTTTTGAAAAATGCCGCATTTATTATTTAATAATGATGTTAAAATTAAGCATATTTTTCAAAATGCATACCAGCTGAGACACAAGAGAAAAACTCTATAATGATGCATTCATTTGGTGAATGTGAATATCAAAGACCATAGAAATTGAAGAGATGCGTTATTTCTTTGTTGTCCGTTCATCTCTTAATTACTTTGGACATGATATGGCCATTTTCTAGCTGCAAGACACATAGTTTTTTTTTACAGTTTTGTTTGTTTATAGTCTGAGAATAATGTATTTTAAGATTTGTTTATAAAAAAATAACAGGAAATTGAAAATTTAGAAATTAATCACAAAAATTTAGGAAAAACCAGTAAGGAAAAGCAAACAAATTTGATGGACAAATTTGATGGACCTCGGCGGATGTATCCAGATAGATTATTAAAATTCCTGTATTAAATTTCGCACAAAGCAACTATGTTCAAAATTAAATAACTACGGTTGACATATGACAACAAATTATCCAAAATCTGACGAACAAATACATGGGAGCTATATCTAAATCTGAACTGATTTCGACCAAACCTTATGGATATTGTGGAATTCGTCGAGGAAAGCATTGTAAAAAACTCGACAAATGCGATCCGTAGCGGAGGGTATATAAGATTCGGCCGGCCGAACTTAACACTCTCTTACTTGTATAATTTATCCAACAATTAAAAAAAAAGATTGAAATTTTTAATTAATTTTTTATTTCATCCAGTTAAAAAAATTATTGAAATTTTTTGTAACTTATTTTTGAAATCCGATTTGTAGAATCGGCTCCCTTGGGATTGCTGCCATAGGGACGATACGTAATATGGTGCCAAAATAAAATTAACTCAAGGCTATATTGCAGATATTATAAAAGAAGAAGTATTCGGCCCAACACAAATTTGTAATTCAAACATTTTTCGATTCAATAAAAAAATGATTGATGCAATTATTGTGTTGCCCAAAAAGTAATTGCGGATTTTTTAAAAGAAAGTAAATGCATTTTTAATAAAGCTTAGAATGAACTTCAATCAAATATACTTTTTTACACTTTTTTTCTAAAGCAAGCTAAAAGTAACAGCTGATAACTGACAGAAGAAAGAATGCAATTACAGAGTCACAAGCTGTGAAAAAAATTGTCAACGCCGACTATATGAAAAATCCGCAATTACTTTTTGGGCAACCCAATAGTTTTTTAATTTTTACATTTAAAATAATTTCAATTACCATTTTGATTGATAATTCTTTCACATTCAATTAAAAATATGATTGACTCAAACAGTTTTTTGATTGAAAATTAAAAAAAAATCGCAGTCACCATTGTGATTGAAAATTCTTTCATATTCAATTAAAAAATGATTGATTCAATTAATTTTTTAATTGAAATTACGAAAAAATTTAATCACGACTGTAATTGAAAAAAATCTATATTGAATTAAAAAAAAAATAATTGAATTAATTAATTTTTTAATTGAAAAAGGTTTTACTTATAATTAAATTTTTAATTGACAATTTTTATCGATTTTTTGCTTTGCACTGAAATTCTAGCATCAGCCTTACACTGGATAAGGCTAAAATAAATTACACCCAATATCAGCCTTTAAATGATTTTACTTAGCCTATTACTGACGAATTGGAAGAAAAATAGTCAAGAATACAGCTATTTTAGAAAAGTTCCAACTCAAGTTAAGAGAGAGGTATTTGGATTGATGTAAAGTAGACGAATGATACTTGTTAAGAAAAATAATTCCCTCATATAAAGCCTTGTTTCGGTGAAAATTGGTTTGTCGAAAGTCGACAATGTTTTATATGCAATAAATTAAACAAAACAAGTAATAGCGTGCTAAGTTCGGCAGGGCGGGATCTTATATACCCTCCACCATGGATCGCATTTATCAAGTTCTATGAATGACATTTTCAAATAGAAAAACATCAGTCATAGAAAAACACCACCTCCAAAATTTCAGGCAAATCGAGTAATAATTGCGCCCTCTAGAGGCTCAAAAAGTCAAACTGGGAGATCGGTTTATATGAAAGCTATATCAGGTTATATACCGATTTAAACCATACTTGGCACAGTTGTTGGAAGTCATAATGAAACACGTCATGTTAAATTTCAGCCGAATGGGATAGGAATTGCGCCCTCTAGTGGCCCAATAAGTCTAATCGGGAGATCGGGTTATATGGCGGCTATACCGTTTTATGGCCTGATTTAGACTATACTTGGCACAGTTGTTGGGAGTCATTACAAAACGTCTCGCACAAAATTTTAGCCAAATCGGATAAGAATTGCGCCCTCTAGAAGCTCTAGAAGTCAAGACCCAAGATCGGTTTATATGGCAGCTATATAAGGTTATGAAACGATTTAAACCATACTTAGCACAGCTGTTGGAAGTCATAACGAAACACGTCACGCAAAATTTCAGCCAAATGGGATAGGAATTGCGCCCTCTATTGGCTCAAGAATTCCAATCGGGAGATCGGGTTATATAGCGGCTATACCGTTTTATGGCCTGATTTAGACTATACTTGGCACAGTTGTTGGGAGTCATACCAGAACACTTCATGCAAAATATTAGCCAAATCAGATAAGAAGTGCGCCCTCTATAAGCTCAAGAAGTCAAGACCCAAGATCGGTTTATATGGCAGCAATATCAGGTTATGGAATGATTTAAACTATACTTAGCACAGTTCTTGGAAGTCATAACGAAACACGTCATGCTAAATTTTATCCGAATGGGATAGGAATTGGGCCCTCTAGTGGCTCAAGAAGTCTAATCTTGAGATCGGGTTATATGGCGGCTATACCGTTTTATGGCCTGATTTAGACTATACTTGGCACAGTTGTTGGGAGTCATACCAGAACACTTCATGCAAAATTTTAGCCAAATCAGATAAGAAGTGCGCCCTCTATAAGCTCAAGAAGTCAAGACCCAAGATCGGTTAATATGGCAGCAATATCAAAATATTGACAGATTTGGGCCATTTACAATCCCAACCGACCTACGCTTTTAGGAAGTATTTGTGCAAAATTTCAAGCGGCTAGCTTTACTCCTTCGAAAGTTAGAGTGCTTTCGACAGACGGACGAACGGACATGGCTAGATCAACTTAAAATGACATGACGATCAAGAATGTATATACTTTATGGGGTCTCAGACGCATATTTCGAGGTGTTACAAACAAAATGACGAAATTAGTATACCCCCATCCTATGGTGGCGGATATAAAAATATTAATGAACACATGAATTTCATCAAAATCAAAATCCGGCAAAGGGTGGGTGTTTAAAGGGTAAAGCACCTGTAATAAGGTGCTTATGTAATAAGCTATTGGGTTGCCCAAAAAGTAATTGCGGATTTTTCATATAGTCGGCGTTGACAATTTTTTTCACAGCTTGTGACTCTGTAATTGCATTCTTTCTTCTGTCAGTTATCAGCTGTTACTTTTAGCTTGCTTTAGAAAAAAAGTGTAAAAAAGTATATTTGATTAAGGTTCATTCTAAGTTTTATTAAAAAAAGCCGCAATTACTTTTTGGGCAACCCAATATATTTCCCCTTACGATTTAAATGTAAAGAGACCTCAAAGACACATATGTCCCACATTTTGACAAATCTATATCAATACCATGGAAGTTGGTTCTACGTACCGTATTAACCGGATGTAGTCCTTTAACGGCCAAGGGCTCGACACCCGAAATTGTTTTGGAAAACACCTTTGGGGGGTTTTCTGTGTATGGTGGTGGGTATACCAAATAAATATGTGTTAAGTTCGTCTAGGCGGAATCTTATTCTTAGTTCTTTGAATGGCCTCTCTTTATTGGCAGAAATTGAAAAAGGAACATGGGAGGACATAACAAAAAACCCCATGGGTTTTTTATATGGTTGGTGCTTAAGATGTCAAATCGAGAGATTGGTTTATATGGGACCTACATCTGGTTATGGAACGATTTGGGCTAAACCTGGCATATATATTGGAGGTCATAGCAATAGTCATCGTACGAAATTTCCGCCAAATCGAATAAGTACTGCACTCTCAAGAGGCTCAAGATGTTAATTCGGGAGATCGGTTTACAGGGGAGCTGTATCGAGTTTTAAGCCGATTCGGACCCTACTTGGTTCATCTGTTGAAGGACATAGGAAAAGTCATCGTGCGAAATTTCAGCCAAATCGCACAAGAATTGTTCTCTCTTAAGGCTCGAGAATTATAATCAGAAGATTTTTGTGGGGGTCATAGAATAATATTTCGAGCTGTTACAAACGGAATGATGAGATTAGTATATCCTCATCGTATGATTTAGGGTATAATAAAATTAATATAGTTACTGGAACATTTTTAAACAATCACTTTATTATTAACTCTTAACCAATTATCTCCATCCACCCAATATAAAATATTATTTTCCCAAATTTAATAATAAAAAAAATGCTTGTGGTCTAGCACTTCCTTTGTAACTTCTATAACACTTTGCCTTGCCATTAATTTTATCATGCAATCTTACTGGCAAACTAAAGAATACATAACCACCATTTATTGTTTTTTTTTTTTTTTAATAATTTAATACAAAAGGCAACTAAATCATTAAAATTCCCTACAGCTGTTACGAACTACGTTTCATTTTGGCCAAACAAAATTTTCGTGAGTTTATTGTATTTGTTTTTGAGATTTTTTTTCAGCATTTTTTTTTTTTGATTTATTTTTAGAGGAACACGATGTTCATTAAATATTAATTTATAGCTCAACCTGTAGAACGGGTGTTAGTTATTTCTTTTGCGCCTTTGTTTATGGCAATTTGAACAAATCTCTTCTTTCTTTGCGTTTGATGTAGTGATTTGTTGTACAACCAATGCCAACGATTAATGTTAATTTAATTTGTTAATTTCAATTTAAACAAACACACATATGCGACTCCAAACAATTTGAAAATGATGGCAAGATTGTTTATTCGTTTTAAAGACAAGTGCCGAAACCCATTGCACAGACGGACAAATTATTTTGTGGTTTAAATTTGTATGTAACGTTAAATCGAAAGTATGAACAATCGATTGATGGACTCAGCTGACTGCTTGTCTAAAGAGGAATTCAATGAATACAAGTGAAAAAAATTCCACTTGCATTTTCTTTATACACACTTGCTATACAATGAATGGCATGCATTTGAGGTTGCAATAAAAACACGTTTTGTCATCATCGACACATTCATGGCTGTTATTTTAGTTTAATAATAATTCATATGGCTATGCAAGTGTCTGTGTGTATGCATAATTACATAATGATCATATAATAACAAGTAAAAAGGCGTTAAGATCGTCCAAGCCGAACTTTGGATACCCACCACCTCGGGTATATATGTAAACCACCTTTCATCAAAATCCGGTGAAAATTGCATACCGTATGTCCCATAGCAGTTATATCGAAATATGTTCCGATTTGTACCAAATACTAATAAGAACAGAAGCTATTGGGTTGCCCAAAAAGTAATTGCGGATTTTTCATATAGTCGGCGTTGACAAAATTTTTCACAGCTTGTGACTCTGTAATTGCATTCTTTCTTCTGTCAGTTATCAGCTGTTACTTTTAGCTTGCTTTAGAAAAAACGTGTAAAAAAAGTATATTTGATTAAAGTTCATTCTAAGTCTTATTCTTTTAAAAAAATCGCAATTACTTTTTGGGCAACCCAATATATCTAAAAATTAACCGATCTGAACCATGTACGACACGGATGTCAGAAGCCTAACAGAAGTCACTGTCTCAAATTTCAACGACATCGGACAATAAATGCGCCTTTTATGGCCCCAATACCTAAAACCGAGAGATCGGTCTATATGTCAGCTATATCCAAATCTGGACCGATCTGAGCCAAATTGAAGAAGAATGTTGAAGGGCCTAACACAACTCACTGTCCCAATTTTCAGCAAAATCGGTTAACAAATGCCCCTTTTATGGGCTCAAAACCTTAAATCGAGAAATCGGTCTATATGGCAGATATAACCAAATCTGGACCGATCTGAGCCTAATTGACGAAGAATGTCGAAGGGCCTAACACAACTCACTGTCTCAAATTTCAGCAAAATCGGATAATATATGTGGCTTTTATGGGCCTAAGACCTTAAATCGGAGGATCGGTCTATATGGCAGCTATAACCAAATCTGGACCGATCTGGGCTAAATTAACGAAGGATGTCGTAGGGCCATACATAACTCACCGTCTCAAATTTCAGCAAAATCGGATAATATATGCGCCTTTTATGGGCCCAAAACCTTAAATCGAGAGATCGGTCTATATGGCAGCTATATTCGAATCTGAACCGATCAGTGCCAAATTGAAGAAAGATGTTGAAGGACCTAACACAACTCACTGTCCCAAATTTCATCAAAATCGGATAATAAATGTAGCTTTTATGGGCCTAAGACCCTAAATCGGAGGATCGTTCTATATGGCAGCTATAACCAAATCTGGACCGATCTGGGCTAAATTAACGAAGGATGTCCGCGGGCCTAACACAACTCACTGTCCCAAATTTCAGCAAAATCGGATAATATATGTGGCTTTTATGGGCCTAAGACCCCAAATCGGAGGATCGGTCTTTATGGCAGCTATATTCAAATCTGGACCGATTTGTGCCATATTGCACAAGTATATCAAGGAGCTTAACTTAACTCACTGTTCCGAATTTCGGCTACATCGGACAATAAATGCACCTTTTATGGACCCAAAACCTTAAATCGAGAAATCGGTCTATATGGGAGCATTATCCAAATCTGAACCGATTAGTGCCAAATTGAAGAAAGATGTCGAGTGACCTAACACAACTCACTGTCCCAAATTTCATCAAAATCGGATAATAAATGTGGCTTTTATGGGCCTAAGACCCTAAATCGGAGGATCGGTCTACATGGCAGCTTTAACCAAATCTGGACCAATGTGGGCCAAATTAACGAAGGATGTCGGAGGGCCTAACACAACTCACCGTCCCAAATTTCAGCAAAATCGGATAATAAATGTGGGTGGTGCGATTTAAGCGAAATTTAGTGTGCTCTCTTATAGTAAAGTAAAAAAAAAATTTTGGTATCCAAATTTTGGATGGGGTACCTAGGGGGGCCGCCCCACGCTAAAACCTACCAAAAATATATTTAGAGCAATCACTACAATATGGGACTCAAATGAAAGGTATTTAGGATAAGAAAACGTATCTGATATCCAACTTTCGGACCACGAGTTTAAAGGGGACCACCCCAACTCCCAAAAATCCCTAAATCGGACATATATACCGACCATGCCACTATGGGACTCAAATGAAAGGTGTTTGAGAGTAAAATACGAATCTGATATCCAAATGTGCGACCAAGTTTCTGGGAGCCACCACCACTTTCCCAAAACAGGACTTATTTGCTGACCATAGCAAATTTACTGACCAAATATAGGTATTTGGAAGTAAAATACGAATCTGATAAACAAATGTGGGACCATGTATTTGGGGGACCGCCCCTTTTGCAAAACACACCCCAAAGAGTAAAAATTTTGGGGCCAAATATTTGAGGACGCCTCATCTCATAAATTCCCCTTAAAGCAATGGCCATATGGGGTTCAAGTAAATGGTATTTGAAAGAAAATCACAATGTTGACATTTTTTTCAGGGCCAAGTGTCTAGGGGACCACCTCACCCCCAAAAACAACCCAAATTCATGGCTATATCAGACGGAAATAAAGACTTTTGAGAATGGAGTATATCAAACATCCAAACGTTTATGACCCTTAACCCTCCCAACAAATTCATAGACCTTTAAAGATTTTTTTTTGAGGTACTATGCCATGTAAAACTTCTCTCCAAAGAGGTGTCGCACTGTGGCACGCCGTTCGGACTCGGCTATAAAAAGGAGGCCCCTTATCATTGAGCTTAAACCTTGAATCGGACTGCACTCATTGATATGTGAGAAGTTTGCCCCTGTTCCTTAGTGGAATGTTCATGGGCAAAATTTGAAATATACATCCACTATTCTTGTAGCATGGTATTTCACTAAAAGCTCTTCAATTGGCGAAAATAAATATTCAAAGGATACATTTGTTCCATGCAAAGTAAAAGAAGGCGCAGCGGAACGGGCCCGGTTAAGCTAGTTTTCTATATAAAGCAAGTAAAGTGTTAAGTTCGGCCGTGCCGAATCTTATATACCCTCTACCATGGAACGAATTTGTCACGTTGTTTGAATGACTTTTTCAATATATATATGAGCTACTTCAAGTTATTCACCGATATGGACCGTACTTGTAGTGGCTGTTAAAATCATAGGAAAATACCACCTCCAAAATTTTAGGCAACTCGAGAAAAATTTGCGTCCTCCAATGCCTCAGAGTTTCAGTTTCAGTGTTTTGTACTGATTTAGACCATACCTGACACGGTTGTTGAAAGTCATACCAACACGACAAACTTCAACAGAATCGGACAAGAATTGCGCCCTCTACAAGCTAAAGAAGTCTAATCGGGAGATCGGTTTATATGGGAGCTGTATCATGTTATGAACCGATTTGAACCATACTTAGCACAGTGGTTGGAAGTGATACCAAAACACCACGTGCAAAATTCCAGCCAAATATGATATGAATTGCGCCCTCTAGTGGCTTAAGAAGTCAACATCCAAATCGGTTTATGTGGCAGCTATACCAAAACATGGACCGATATGGCCCATTTACAATCCCAACCGACCTATACTAAAAAGAAGTAGTCGTGAAAAATTTCAAGCGCCTAGCTTCACTCTTTTGAAAGTTCGCGCGCTTTCGACACACGGACGGACGGACATGGCTAGATCAACTCGAAAATATAAAGACGATCAAGAATTCATAGTCTTTATGGGGTAGCTGATTAATATTTCGAGGTGTTACGAACAGAATGACTAGATTTGTATACCCCCATTCTATGGTGGAGGGTATAAAAAGAAGAGTTCATCAAGGTCCCTTGTAATTTTGTGGTCAGCATCTCTATAACTGATTTTATTTCTCTTCTCTTTGTATTGTGGCCAAAAACTTTATTCAATGTTGTGCATCTGTCCAACAATGATTTCATGGCCAGATAACAAGTGGAAAAATGTTAATTTCCGTTTAGTTTTCATACCTTGAAGATGACATGTGAAATTTATAAATAAAAAATTACAATAATAATTAAAATGTTATGGGATGAAGTTGAAGTTGATGACGAAGATGTGCATGACATACGACATGAAAAATATGCTGTATTCGTGATACATGTTCCTCGATTGTTTTTACCCCTTCACATATTTGCCACATCTATGAGCAATCTCTATGGGAATGTTCAAGTTTATGATTAATTTCTAAGATGTATTTTATTCGGCGTTGGAGTGTTGAGGGGGGAAATCTGCATTATAAAAGGGTTTCCGTAAAAACCAATATAAGTTCGGCCGGTCCGAATATTATATACCCTCCATCATTGATCGCATGTGACAAGTTTTTTGAATGACTTTTCAAATATGTGGCAGCTATACATTGGCGTCGCTTGAAATTAGCTGCTAGCTTCAACAGACACACATACACTAAAAATTTGATGGTGATCGAGAATTTATTAGGGTCTTGTACCAATATTTGAAGGTGTAACAAACGGAATTCAGAAATACGAGTAACTCCATCACTCCATTTTTCTTCATTACTGTCCACTTTAAGAATCAAAATTTCACAATGGAATACCATTTCTTTATTGTTAAGTTAAGCTTAACGAAAATAAGTGTATATTAACGAAAAGGAAAGGCAAAAGTCGGGCGGAGCCGACTATATTATACCCTACACCACCGAGTATACGTAATACTTTTAATAGATAGCACCATGTCCGTCTATCCGTCTGTGAGTCCATGTATTCTTGTAATCAAAGTGCAGTCGTATTTGTTGTCCGATTGTCACAAAATTTTGCATATGTCACTTTTTTGGTCCAAGGACAAACGATTTTGATTTTGAAAAAAAATCGGTTCAGATTTCGATATAGCTCCCATATATTTCTTTCATCCGATATGGCTTTTTAAGGCTGTAGAAGCCATAATTTTCGTCCGATCCTTACAAAATTTGGCATTGGGTATTTTATTTGAGGTTTACATATGTGTGCAAAATTTCATAAAAATCCGTTCAGATATAGATATAGCTCCCATATATATCTTTCATCCGATATGGACTTTTAAGGCTGTAGAAGCCACAGTTTTAGTCGGATCTTTAACATTTTCTGCGCGAGGTGTTTTATTTTACGTCCTAATATGTGTGGAAAATTTCATGAAAATCGGTTCAGATTTAGATATAGCTCCCACATATATCTTTCATCCGATATGGCCGTTTAAGGCAGTAGAAGCCATAATTTTCGTCCGATCTTTACAAAGCGTGGCATGGGGTGTTTTATTTGACGTCTCCATATGTGTGCAAAATTTCATAAAAATCGGTTCAAATTTAGATATAGCTCCCATATATACGTATCGCCCGATTTGCACTTAAATGACCGTAGTAGCTACAATTTTCAACCGATCTGCACAAAATTAGACACAGGCTGTTTTGTTACTGATCTTAAGATATCTGGAAAATTTCATCAAAATCGGTTCAGATTTAAATATAGCTCACATATATATCTGGCATTCGATTTGGCCTTTTAAAGCTGTAGAAGCCACAATTTTGTTCCAATCTTTACAAAATTTTGCATGAGGTGCTTTATTAACGTATTGATATGTGTACAAAATTTCATAAAAATTGGTTTAGATTTGGATATAGCTTCCATATATATCGTTCGTCCGATATGGCCTTAAAGGCTGTAGAATCCACAATTTTCGTCCGATTTTCCATGAGACGCTTAAATTGACGTTCCAATACGTGCGCAAAATTTCATTAAAATCAGTCCTAATTTAGACATAGCTCCAATTTGTATATTTCATCCGTTATGGACTCTTAAGGCAGTAAAATCCACAATTTTGGTTACATCTCTACAATATAGGGCGTGAGATGTTCTATTTCATGTCCCAGAATGTGTTTTACAATTGACACAGGTTTCGATATAACTCCTATATAATCTTTTATCCGATATGGCCTTTCAAATATTTGGAAATTCAAATTTTTTGTCCTATGGTAGGAAAATCTAAATAGACGTAAAATACACATAAAAAGTACTACATGCACGAGGTGGTGTAGGGTATTATATAGTCGGCACTGTCCGACTTTTGCCTTTCCTTACTGGTTTATTTTAGTGCCCATATATATGCCGCCGTCTCATTCGTCTTCGGCACCCTGAATTCTCCGGTGGACCCGCCAGAGTCAAATATGGTTCAAATCGGTCCATAACCTGATATAGCTGTCATATAAACCGATCTGGGATATTGACTTCTTGAGCCTCCAGAGGGCGTAATTATTATCCGATTTAGCTGAAATTTCGCATGAAGTGTTATGTTACAACTTCTAACAACTGTGTCGAATATTATTCAAATCGGTCCATAACCTCATATAGCTGTCGTATAAACCAATCTGGGATCTGAACTTCTTCAGCCTTCAGAGGGCGTAATTATTATCCAATTTGGCTGAAATTTTGCATGGTGTGTTTTGTTATAACCTCAAACAACTGTGCTAAGTATGGTTCAAATCGATCCACAACCTGAAAATGATGTCATATAAACCGATCCAGGATCTTGACTTCTTCAGCCTCCAGAGGGCGCAATTCTTATCCGGTTTGGCTGAAATTTCGCATGAGGTGTTTTGTTATGACTTCTAACAACTGTGTCAAATATGGTTCAAATCGGTCCATAACCTGATATAGCTGACATATAACACAATCTGGGATCTGGACTTCTTCAGCATCCAGAGGGCGCAATTCTTATCCGGTTTGGCTGAAATTTTGTATGAAATGTTTTATTATGACCTCAAACAATTGTGTTAAGTTTGCTTTAAATCGGTTCATAACCTGATATAGCTGCCATATAAACCGATCCTGGATCTTGACTTCTTGAGCCACTAGAGGGCGCAAATCTTATCTGATTTGGCTAAAATTTTGCATGGTGTGTTTTGTTATGACTTCAAACAACTGTGGTTCAAATCGATCAATAACCAGATATAGCTGCCATATAATCCGATCTGAAATCTTGACTTCTTGAGCCGCTACAGGTCGCAATTGTTATCCGATTTGGCTGAAATTTTGTATGAAATGTTTTGTAATGACTTCTAACAACTGTGTCAAATATGATTCAAATCGGTCCATAACCTGATATAGCTGCCATATAAACCGATCTTGAATCTTGACTTCTTAAGCCACTAGAGGGCGCACTTGTTATTCAATTTGGCAGAAAGTTGTATAAAGTGTTTTGTTATGATTTCTAACAACTGTGTCAAATATGGTTTAAATCGATCCATAACCTGATATAGCTCCCATTTAAACCGATCTGGAATCTCGACTTCTTGATCCTTTAGAGGGCGTAATTATTATCCGATTTGGCTGAAATTTTGTACAACGGCTTTCCCCATGACCTTCAATATGCGTGTCAAATCGTTCTATAGCCTGATACAGCTCCCATATAAACTAATCTCCTGATTTTACTTCTTAAGCCACTTAAGAGCGCCATTCGAATTGCAATTCTTATCGGGCCATAACTTGATACAGCTCCAAAATCGTATCAATTATTTTGCTTTATCCTTTGTTTCCCTAAAAGGAGATGCCGCGAAAAGAATTTGACTAAAGCGATCCATGGTGGAGGGTATATAAGAGCCATCAGCAGGAGTTAGTTCGTCAAACTCTATCATAGACACATATGTCTGTGGACCTATTAACATTTCATCATCATCATTCACCAGTGTGCTTTGTTGGATCTCGGCGAGTTTGTCCGCCACAGCATTTGCCTTGGCCTCATCCGCCACTATGTGTTCCCCAACTTGAAATGTCAAGAGGATTAGGAATATACATACTTTGCTGGGTCTCGGACCAATATTTCGTTGTTGTCCAAACGTTATTACGAAATAAGTAAACGTCCATCCTATGGTGGATGGAATAAAATAACAAACCTTCACTAATTCTAAAGGTTCTTAACCCATTAACGCCTGACCCTGGTCTAAGTTTGATAAAATTTCATATATTCTTTAATTTGCGTATTTATATTGACGTAGTATTTTTTTCAAATTTTGTTAACAATTCTTTTTTTTAAATTTTAATTTTTATTTAATTTACAATTTTTTTTTTAAATTTATATTTTAAAATTTTTTTTTTAATTTACAATTTTTTGAAAAAAAAATTAAATTTTTTTTTTTTAATTTTCGAAAAAAATTTAAAAGTGATGCGATAATTTTAATTTTTTATATAGAACCCGAATCTCAAAAATCTCACTCCTAATAATTTTCACAACATTCTTTGTTTGATTTTTAGGTAATAAAAATTTACTACTTTTGACCGACCAATTGTCCTCTAAAACATGACCTTATAAGACCTAAACAATTTTTTTTAACAATTTTTATTTATTCGTCTACTTTACCCAAATCCAAATTTCATAAGGATACCCACTTCCTAAATCGAGCTAGAATTTTTTCTAACACAGCTCTATTCTAGGGTATTTTTCTACCCATTCGTCGTTAATGGGTTAATTTACCAGTTTTTTCGTTTCTTGATAGGCTTCATTAAATTTTAATCAAATTCAAATTTTATCCAGTCAAATTGCCAGTTTTTCTTGAAGCAATCTTTTTCTACAAGTTTTCGCTTCAGGTATTGCTTAAAAAAAGATTCAAAACTTAATATTTTTCTGAAAATTGTGAAATATATCACTTCGGTTATTCAGATAAGCCCTATAATTAAAATCAAGCCCGCCTCAAAGAGAATAATAAAATCAATGGGTTTTTAATTACAATTATTTGCTTAGAAACCCTCAGGGCATATAAATCTTCCATTTGAACAATTTTTCATTGGTCAGTTAAGCGTTAAACATTTTTTGTTGCTATTAAATTTGTTTTGGTGTTTGTGTTATTTAAAGAGCAAACAAACAAAAACAACAATCAAAGATTTGAAATGTAATCTCTTTGTCATCTGAGACATGTATGTCGAACATATATGCGAGACAACTGACTGACTGACTATTCTTACACAAAAGCTACTTTTGCCAGAAGCAGCAGAAGAAGAAGGAGGAGGAGGAGGAAAAAAGAGGGAAGGGTTTAGGTGACAACATCTCCAAGTGAAGAGCAACCCATTCAAGCGTCTATTGATTCGGTACTTTAGTTCCCCCTTATTTGTTGGCGAGTGTTTAGGCATTTCTTTTTCTGGTTTGGGTTTTGGTTTTGGTTTTTTCTATCCATGTGTAATTTGAAGCTTTTGAAGTGTTTTCTAATGCCGTTGCTGTTACTGTCATGTTCATCTACACTTGAGAGTTGGTGGGTTAAGTGCGAGGGGGTGGTGGTAAAGGCATTGCAGTCTGTAGAGATGGTTGGATGTTTGTTTCTTTCTGTGGGAGAGGGTGAAGATTTAAGCAGGTGTGACGATGATGACCAACCAACTGAGTGACTGACTGGCCAGCTCTCTCCATGGTTATGACTTTGCCTGCTTTTGGCTTTTGTGCTGTACGCCCGAAGAGGCATTAAATAGCCTGTAAATGGTTTTTAAATTAAAGGCGTACAAATAAGCAAACAATTGTAGAGATATTTTGGTTGGTTGGTTGGTTTTTGATATCAATAGTGAATTATTTCGAAACATTTGTGGAAAATTAACTTGAGGAAGAAAAGTCACCTTATTGAATAAAGAAGATTTTGAGTTTTTGCTATAGAGAATGTTGTCAATGCTTATATAGAGTTATATAGAGTTTTATAAAAATTTTAATTTATAGTTTATACAAATATAGGCAGTAAATGGAGATAAGACGAAATGGATGGTTTCAACTCCCTAAAAGCCTTGCACAACCGAGCAGATAAAGAAAATGGAGAAAGTTGGGAAACACAACTTTGAGGCAGTCAGTAACTTTATCTACCTCGGCACCGCAGCAACCGAAACGAATGACACCAGTTTTGAGATAAAGCGAAGAATAATACTGGCAAACAGATGCTACTTTGGACTAAGTAGGCAATTTAGAAACAAGGCCACCTCTCGACAGACGAAGATTACACTATACAAGACACTGATACTACCCGTGTTGTTATATGGTTCTGAGGCATGGGTAATTGTGAAAGCAAATGAGGCAGTACTTGGAGTATTTGAGAGAAAAATTCTTCGTAAAATATATGTGGACCAGTTTGCGTTAATGGAGAATATAGAAGACGTATGAACCACGAGCTGTATGAGCTGTATGACGACGATAGCATAGTCTCACGCATCAAAATACAATACAACGGCTGTGTTGGCTAGGTCATGTTGTCAGAATGGATGAAGAAGCTCCAGCAAAGAGATCTTTTGAAGGCAAACACGGTGGTACACGCAAATCGGGAAGACCAAACGCCCGATGGAAAGATCAAGTTGTGGGAGACACCTCGAAACTTGGTCGAGGCAGTGGAACAATTTTGAACCGATTTGAAGTATTCTTAGCACATTTTTGAAAGTCATAACAAAACACCTCATGCAAAATTTCAGCTAAATCGGATAAGAATTGCGCCCTCTAGTGGCTCAAGAATTCAAGATCCCAGATCGGTTTATATGGCAGCTATATCAGGTTAGGGACCGATTTGAACTATTCTTAGCACAATTGTTGAAAGTCATAACAAAACATGTCATGCAATATTTCAGACAAATCGAATGGAAATTGCTGCCTGTAAAGACTCAAGAAGTCAAGATCCCATATCGGTTTATATGGCAGCTATATCAGCTCATGGACCGATTTGAACAATTCTTAACACAGTTGTTGGAAGTTATAACAAAACACTTTATGTAAAATTTCAGCTAAATCGGATAACAATTGCGCCCTCTAGTGGCTCAAGAAGTCAAGACCGCAGATCGGATTATAGGGCAGATATATCAGATTATGCACCGATTTGAACTATTCTTAACACAGTTGTTGGAAGTCATAACAAAACACCTCATGCTAAATTTCACCCAAATTGGATAAGAATTGTGCCCTCTAGTGGCTCAAGAAGTCAAGACCCCAGATCGGTTTATATGGCAGCTATATCAGATTATGTACCGATCTGAACTATTCTTAGCACAATTATTAAAAGTTATAACAAAACACCTCATGCAAAATTTCAGCTAAATCGGATAATAAATGCGCCCTCTAGTGGCTCAAGAAGTCAAGACCCCAGATCGGTTTATAGGGCAGCTATATCAGCTTATGCACCGATTTCAACAATTCTTAGCACAATTGTTGAAAGTTATAACATAACACCTCATGCAAAATTTCAGCTAAATCGGATAAGAATTGCGCCCTCTAGTGGCTCAAGAATTCAAGATCCCAGATCGGTTTATATGGCAGCTATATCAGGTTAGGGACCGATTTGAACTATTCTTAGCACAATTGTTGAAAGTCATAACAAAACATGTCATGCAATATTTCAGTCAATTCGGATAGGAATAGCTCCCTGTAGAGGCTCAAGAAGTCAAGACCCCAGATCGGTTTATAGGGCAGATATATCAGATTATGCACCGATTTGAATTATTCTTAACACAGTTGTTGGAAGTCATAACAAAACACCTCATGCAAAATTTCAGCTAAATCGGATAATAATTGCGCCCTCTAGTGGCTCAAAAAGTCAAGACCCCAGATCGGTTTATAGGGCAGCTATATCAGGTTATGAACCAATTTCAACCATACTCAGCACAGTTATTGGAACTCATATCAAAACACCTCATGCAAAATTTCAGTCAAATCGGATAAGAATTGTGTCCTCTAGCGGCTCAAGAAGTCAAGATCCCAGATCGGTTTATATGGCAGCTATATCAAAACGTGGACCAATATAGGCCATTTACAATCACAACCGACCTACACTAATAAAAAAAAATTCTACCGGCTAGCTTTACTCCTTCGAAGGTTAGCGACTTAAAATGTCATGACCATCAAGAATGTATTGGGTTGCCCAAAAAGTAATTGCGGATTTTTTAAAAGAAAGTAAATGCATTTTTAATAAAACTTAGAATGAACTTTAATCAAATATACTTTTTTTACACTTTTTTTCTAAAGCAAGCTAAAACTGACAGAAGCAAGCTGATAACTGACAGAAGAAAGAATGCAATTACAGAGTCACAAGCTGTGAACAAATTTGTCAAAGCCGACTATATGAAAAATCCGCAATTACTTTTTGGGCAACCCTTAGACGAATATTTCGAGAAGTTACAAACAGAATGACGAAATTGGTATACCCTTATCCTATGGTGGAGGGTATAAAAAAAAGCCATCTTCTTTGGACTACTGTTTTTCTTTTAAAAATTTCAATAAAGTCAGCCTTCATTGATGTCTGCATCATTCTATAGCCACAAAATTCCCTCCTTTTAGTGATCAAATTCATGTTATTCTCATTTCATTTGCATAAATGCCCTTGGGCAAATTCCCCCCTTATTCATAAATTCCCTCCATTCTGAGACTGAGCCAAAAACGATCGAACTGATTACCAACAGAAGTTTGAAGTTGTTTTTCTCTTTCTTTTGATGGATGTTTAGCCTAAAATTACCACATCTACGATAACTAAACGATTATTTGCCATCCCAGAGTTTCTTCCATCTTTGATGAGCTTAGAAAGATTATTATTTTTTTTTTCTGTTTATTCATCCATGGATTTATTTTAGCGCTTGCAGATTTTTTTTAAGATTGACGAACATCTTTTTTGTTGACTTCATCATCTCGTGTCTTTGTCAAAAGCTGTCTTTGTTGATGTTGGATTTTTGTGAATGAAAGAAATCTGATTTGATTTCTATCTACAAAGGCATAATCGTTGAAAGTTTTTTGTGTCTTCATTTCTTATGTTAATAAATCAACAATTATTTTTAGACAATAAATGGCTTATTTGTTAAGCAGCATGTTGGATCATGTCTTAAATTGATATTAAAAAGTGAATTGATTACCAATCATGTTATTCGAACCTCACCAGAACTAGGAAACTTATTCATTCAGAGATTTTTCCAGTTTCGGGTGCTGTGCTTATCGACTGGGATCTGATATTTCGTATGGAAACTATCGATGAACAAACTGACTTTCTACAGAGGACTATCCATGACCTACAGGAACTTACGGTTCCACTCAAGACTAGAGAAGTGTCCTCCAGATCGAAACCGTGGTTCTTCAGGGATATTCGTTCGGCTCTTCACGAGAGGAATATGTCGCATCGCAGGTGAAGACGTTTCAGGACGGATGAGTTACATGATGCCTTTCGCTCAGCAAGAGACCACGTCAATAAGTTGATTAAGGTAGCCAAGAAAGACTACTATTATAGAGGCTTTACTTCTGCAATAGGCTCCAAGAGAACTTGGAAGGTTATTCGAGACATAAGAATTGGGAAAGATACTAATAGATGTTCAACAAACTTGGACATCAATGGGCTTAACGATGCCTTTGTTAATGTCCCACAGATCCCAGTTGATCCCAATTGCTATGGCTTAAATATCTTCCCCTCTCTCGATGACGACTCTGGTTTTGGCTTCAGCTGTATTGGTCCCGCCGATGTCCTTGAGTGTGTCGCGCCTGTAAAGTCTAACGCTGTCGGATCATATGGCATTGATCCTGGATTTATAAGATTCTTGCTCCCCTTTATTATTCCTCATGTAACCTATTTTTTCAATAGGATTTTGACCACGAGTTATTATCCATTAGCGTGGAAGCATGCCAATGTTATACCACTGCCTAAGAATCCCAAGGTCAAAGGTCTTTGAAAATTGCTGTATGTCGTCTTTTGTCAACAAGAACTCTTTGTTATATGTGAGACAGTCCGGGTTTCGTCCTAACCACAGCTGTGTAACTGCCTTGACAGAGGTCACTAAGAGGATCAGGGTCAATTTGGAGAATTACAAGATAAATTGCCTTGTTCTTCTTCACCATTCTAAGTCATTTGACACTGTGGATCATACCTTGTTATGTGATAAGATGAGACATCTTTACAATTTTTCTGCTACATCCGTTCGTCTTATTTTGTCGTACCTGTCACATCGCACTCAGTCCGTCAGTTATAAATCTTCTGTATCGTCGCCTCTGCTTGTTTTAAAAGGTGTTCCTCAGGGATCAATTCTGGGTCCTCTTCTCTATTCATTGTACAGTAACGACTTGCGTTAGTTATAAGACATCTTTACAATTTTTCTTCTACATCCGTTCGTTTTATTTTGTCGTACCTGTCACATCGCACTCAGTCCGTCAGTTATAAGTCTTCTGTATCGTCGTCTCTGCTTGTTTTAAAAGGTGTTCCTCAGGGATCAATTCTGGATCCTCTTCTCTATTCATTGTACAGTAACGCAAGTCGTTCTGGTATCCAGAAGAAGAGTTCTGGTATCACTTCCAACAACTGCGCCAAGTATGGGTCAAATCGGTCCATGTTTTCATATAGCTGTCATATAAACCGATCTTGGGTCTTGACTTCTTGAGCCAATAGAGATCGCAATTCTCATCCGATTAGACTGAAATTTTGCATTAGGTGATTTGTTATGCCTTCCAATGACGGTGTTAAGTATGATTCTAATCGGTTCATAATCTGGTATAGCTGTCATACAAACCGATCATGGATCTTGACTTTTTGATCGAATAGAGAGCGCAATTCTTGTCCGATTTGGCTGAAATTTTGCAAGAGGTGATATGTTATGACTTTCAATGACGGTGCTAGGTATGGCGCAAATCGGTACATAATCTGATATAGCTGCCATATAAACCGATCTGGGATCTTGACTTCTTGAGCCTCTAGAGGGCGCAATTCTCATCCAAATTGGCAGAAATTTTGTACAACGGCTTCTCTCATGACCTTCAACATATGTGTTCAATATGGTCTGAATCGATCAATAGCTTGATACAGCTCCCATATAAACCGATCTCCCGATTTTGCTTCTTGAGCCCCTACAAGGCACAATTTTTATCCGAATGAACTGAAATATTACACAGTGACCTATACAATGTTCAGCATTCATTTATGGTCCGAATCGGACTGTAACTTGATAGACTTATAACTAACGGACTGATTGCGATGTCAATTGTCTTATAGTGAGGTACATATGTACGCTTACGATGTACAGATATATATTGACAGTCTGAGGGATGATGAGATTGCTGAAAACATACGTCTGCTTAATCATGATCTGTCTATTATGGCCTTTGTCTTAACCCTGTAAAGTCCAAGTGGTGTGGTTATCAGAAACAGTCTGTCTCGTTTTTCAAGTGATGTCGGTATATTCATTGACGACGCTAGATTGGAAATCGTTCCTCATGCAAAGAACTTGGGCGTGGTTATTAATAGCACTCTGACTTGGAGTAATCATATCGACTCTGTCGTTAGTCAAGGATATACAAAACTGCGTGCTCTCTGGGCCATTCAGTCGGTTACTCCGCTGTGGGTTAGGTCTCTTTTGGCAAAGACTTATCTTGTTCTTGGCATTCTCTACGGCTGTGAGTTGTTCGCTAATTGCGACTCGATAAGTAGACGTAAGCTTAACATATTTTCTAATAACGTTACTCGTTATGTATTTGGCTTGAGACCGCGCCGACTCCATCTCTGAATACTCTTTTTCCTCGTATGGCGTCTCCTTACAGCACTTGTTGTACCTGAGGTCGCTTACTTTCCTGCATAAACTGGATAAGGGGATAATCACCGTTGAAAATTTTTCTGATGTTCATGCCGGGATTTGAATCCAGTCGTTCGGTATCATGGTCATGCTATTGGGTTGCCCAAAAAGTAATTGCGGATTTTTCATATAGTCGGCGTTGACAATTTTTTTTTCACAGCTTGTGAATCTGTAATTGCATTCTTTCTTCTGTAAGTTATCAGCTGTTACTTTTAGCTTGCTTTAGAAAAAAAAGTGTAAAAAAGTATATTTGATTAAAGTTCATTCTAAGTTTTATTAAAAATGCATTTACTTTCTTTTAAAAAATCCGCAATTACTTTTTGGGCAACCCAATACATGCTCTGCGCCACAGTGGGCTCCATTTGTTTTTATAATTATTATTTTCTAATCAAAATTTTTTTCTTTGCCTACAACATCACCATAAAAATGCCTTCATATTTTATTGATTATAAACACCACGTTTTAGAAAAATTAATGCCATAGCCATAAAAGGAACCAGTTCAGTTCAGTTCAGCTTAATCAACTCATCAGCTGACTCTGTTTAACAAAAAAATGTTTTTCAATAAAATTCGCCGAAATCAGTTTCACAAAAATATGCTAATGAGACAGAGACCCTAGTATTAAATTAAGTGAAACCATTTCATTGTAATCAAGTGCGGAATTCGTTTGTTAATTAAATTTAAATTCCCCACCACCGTTGCTCCAACATCATAAAAGGCAATTAGTGTGGAACTGCAACTGTAGGATATAAAATTTCGAATATTTTAATGCGATTTGTTTATTTGCCCAATACATATTTGAATAAATGGAATGGCATGCTTGTTTTTGGTATCAAACGACGAGACGACAATGAATTTAGAACAATTATTGCACATTACCATCCATTCCACTTTTAATGTAGATTGAGGTTTCATGTATAATTTAATTGTTGTGACACACATACACTATTCATAAGTAAAACAAATTCAAACAGTGGTTTACTGAGGTAAGGGGAACAAAATATTTAAAAAAAAAACTATTTTGGGTTGCCCAAAAAGTAATTGCGGATTTTTCTTATAGTCGGCGTTGATAAATTTTTTCACAGCTTTTGACTCTGTAATTGCATTCTTTCTTCTGTCAGTTATCAGCTGTTACTTTTAGTTTGCTTTAGAAAAAAAGTGTAAAAAAAGTATATTTGGTTAAAGTTCTTTTTGGGCAACCCACCGCACAAAATATATAGACCGGCAAATTAGACCTTTAGCACAAAAAATCGTTTAATATGGCAATTTGATTTAATTCAAAAAAAAAAAACTAAATGATGACTATTTAATAGGTAGTGAAATAGCCTTTTATAGACAACTACCACATGGTGACCAATGGTATAGGCGTTAAGCCACCACAAGCGAGTGGCATTAACATTTATATTAGCGCCATCTACTAGCTGTTTTCAATTGGATTCGGAAAACAAGCAGTAGATGGCGCTAATTTGGAGAAGCCAAAACGAACAGAGAGAGAGGGCAGAGTGGTGAAAATTGATCATACAGCATTTATCTTTGTTAAGACAACCTATCGTCCCTTGCGGTTGTTTGCGGTACTATTTGACCCTCCCCCTTATGCAAATTTTCAAAAACACCAAATCTCTAAGATGGGTAAGGCGATTTAAACGAACATTTGTTTGCACATTTACAGTAGGCTAAAACTAAAAATTTCCTATCAAAATCTGAAAGAAAACTAATCTGATATCCAATTGTGGGACTTAGTGTTTCGTAGGGTGACCTACGAAACCCCTCAAATCGGACATATTTACCGACCATGACAGTATGGATCTTAAATGAAAGATCTTTGGGAGTAGAGCACGAAATTGACTTTCACTTTAGGGACTAAGCTTCTTTGGGTCCACCACACCCCCAAACAGGACTTTTACTTACTTGGGGTTTAAGTAAGAGGTATTTGAGAGTAGAAAAATACATAGGAAAATTGGAATATATTTTCAACTCTTATTAGGCAGAAATTTAGAGGACTTTTCTCCAACATAACATTATCGGGCGCAGCAGAGTGGGCCGGGCTCAGCTAGTCTTATTTGTATTTGTTTGTAAATTGGTTTGTTTGTTTGACTGTTCCGTATAGACTCATAAACGGCTAAACTGATTTTCTTGAAATTTTCACAGATGGTGCATAATGATCCCGTGGTGAAAAAGGGCACTCAATTATTTGATATCTGAAGGAAGGCCTTTACCCAAATTTTCAGAAACAGTCTCGGCGATGGGTGTTGTGATTTAAGCGACATTTTGTGTGACCTCTTATAGTAACCTAAAAACAAAAATTGCCAATATGGGGTTCAAATAAATGAGATATAGATACATGAGAAAAGAGCACGTAGCTGATATTTTTTCAGGACCACCCCACACCCCAAAACACCCCTAAATCGGGCATATTTACCGACCATATCAATGTGGGGCTCATATGAAATTGATACCCACTTCGGGGACCAATTTTCTGGGGGTCAACCCCTTTCCCAAAATAGACCACAAACAGCAATTATTTATTCACCATCGCAATATGGGGCTCAAATACAGGTATTTGGGAGTTGAATACGAATATCCAACTGTGGGATCATGTATTTGGGGCACCGCTTTTCCCCCAAAAACCCCCAAAGTGTAAAAATTTGCCGACCATAACATTATGTGGCTCAAATGAAAAGTATTTGAGATTGGAAAAGTAATTTGATAACCAATTTTGGTGCTAAGTGTTTGGGGGACGCCTCATCCTATATACTCTACTTCAACCAATGCCAATATGGGGTTAGAATATATGGTATTTGAGACAAGAGCACGATGCTAATATTTTTTTCAGGGCCAAGGGTCTAGGGTACCACCTCACCCCCATAAACACTCCTAAATCGCACATCATGAGAATATCGGGCGGATATAAAGTCTTTTTAGAATGGCATTAAACCCTCCGAGCGAACTCGTGGTCCAATAAAGATCATATGGAATTTACATACAGCCACTTATATTGTTAGTCAAGCGATATGCATATACATTTTTCGTAGCATGGCATTTTATTAAAAGCTCTTTAATTGTCGAAAATAAATATTTAAAAGATATTTTGTTCCATATAAAATAAAAGAAGGCGCAATGGAGCGGGCCCGGTTCAGCTAGTTTTCTATAAAAATTAAATTCTTACCAAAATTTCTTTAAAAATAAAATTATGAACAAATTTTCTGTGAAAAAAAAATTTTGAAAAAAAAATTTATAAAAAAGTTTTAATAAAAAAAAATTTTGAAAAAAAGTTTTTAAAAAAAATTTTATAAAAAAATTAAAAAAAAATTTTTCTATAAAACTGAAATTTTGTAAAAATTTTCTGTTATAATAACATGTTGACAAAAATTTTCTATGAAAAATTTTATTTTAAAAAAATATTTATAAAATCAACATTTTTAAAAAAAATTGTATATGAAAATAAAATTTTTAAAAAAATTTTATATAAAAATAAAATTTTTTAAAAAAATTTATATAAAAATAAAATTTTGACTAAATCCTCTAAAAAAAATAAAATTGTGACAAGATATAAAATTTTTAAAAAAATTTTATATAAAAATAAAATTTTTAAAAAAATGTATATGAAAAAAAAAATTTGACTAAATCCTCTAAAAAAATAAAATTGTGACAAAATATTTATTAAAACAAAATTTTACAAAATTTTTTTCACAAATAAAATTTTAACATAATTTATTATTAAAATAAAATTTGACAAAATTTTCTATAAATAAATTTTGATAAAATCTTTTTTTATAAAAAAAAATTGACAAAATTTTTCAATTAAAAATTGTTTGATAAAATTTTCTTTAATAAAAATTGTTGAAAAAATTTTTCAATAAAAAGAATTTTTACGAAATTTTGTGTGGAAATAAATTTTCACAAAATTGTCCATAAAAATAAAATTTTGACGAAATTTTCTATGAAAATAAAATGTTGACAATATATTCCATATATTTTTATGGAAGTTCTATAGAAGTAAAATTTTGACAAAATCTTCTACAGAAATAAATTTTGTGACAAAATTTTCTATAAAAATAAAATTTTGCCAAAATCTTCTATAGAAATAAAATTTTTGACATTTTCTTTAAAAAAAATTTTCCAAAATTTTCTATAAAAATAAAATTTTGCCAAAGTTTGCGTTAAAAATGAAATTTTGACAAAATTTTCTATGGAAATAAAATTTCCACAAAATTTCCTATGGAAATAAAATTTTTACAATGTTTTCTAAAGGAATAAGAAAAGATTTTTTAAAAAAATTAATTTTAAAAAAAAAATTCTACAAAAAAAAGTTATAAAAAAAAAGCTTTTAAAAAATTTTTTTTACAAAAAAAAGTTATAAAAAAAAGTTTTAAAAAAATTTCCATAGGAAGAAAATTGATAAAAAATTTTATAAAATAAATACAATTTTAAGATTTCCCATAAAAATAAAATTTAGAAAAAAATTCTCTAAAAAATTTACAAAGTTTTAGGCGTTTCAGTCGATTTTGAGTCGTGTAAGAACCTGTTAGCAATTTGTATCTTTGCCAATACTTTGACTTCTATTGGTTGCCCAAAAAGTAATTGCGGATTTTTTAAAAGAAAGTAAATGCATTTTTAACAAAACTTGGAATGAACTTTAATCAAATATACTTTTTTTTACACTTTTTTCTAAAGCAAGCTAAAAGTAACAGCAGATAACTGACAGAAGAAAGAATGCAATTACAGAGTCACAAACTGTGAAAAAATTTGTCAACGCCGACTATATGAAAAATCCGCATTTACTTTTTGGGCAACCCAATATAAAAGAAGACCACAGTGCTTTCCCAGTTAATACTCATGAAAACTTAAAATCTCTATCGTTATGGGATAATCTCTTACAAGCCAAACACAACAAACAAAATTAAGCCATATTCTTTTGATAATAAACTTTTGCAACTGGTTAAACAATTGTTTTTGCAACGTTTCGTTGATTTATAACAAGAGAGCATTGGAACAGTTCGCAGAGGGTAGACATCGAGTAATTAACCCTAAAGTTAAGCAATTAAACCAAACACGTTCTTTCAGCAATTCAAAATTATCTGTCATCCAAAATCTTGAAATGAAAAGAAAAAAATCCACCAACAACTCACAAGAAGCAGCTACAATTGGCTCTACCTCTACACATATCACCAGCCATGACAAATATGCTCTAGTATTTTTTGAAAAGGCTATTAAAACTTTAAGTTCGCTAGTGTTGGTTCTAACAAGATTTGCTAGATAAACATCCAGCCAGCCACTGTGTGATTGAAGCAGCTATGACAAACGAAACGTAGAAAAAAAACATGTGGCATAACTTTGTGGTCTAAATGTTTGTCCCTAAATTGGGGGTATTTCTTCTCTCGAAGCAAATTCGATGATGATGATGATGACAAAATGGAGGATCAGCATCATGATGATAAAGATGATGATATGTTTGTTTACTTTTTTTTGTGGAATTCTTGTTTATGAAATGAGAAACAAAAAAACGATGAAAAATGTTCAACCGTTATGGTGTTTTTTGCCAAATCATTTTGTTAAGTGAGGAAAAAGAAAGAGCCTCAGGGCAAAAACACAGTCAATTCCATGTAACCAAATAGCAAGCTTTGACTTACTTTGGTAATGTGGGGACAACAACAACAACAAACATTAAATAAGAACATGTACCAGCATTATCTGCGGTCAGATTGTAGACCTTTCATTGGCTCTATTTTGAGTGATGTCCAATTCCAATTTTTGATGGAGCTAATCTTTACATCATTAGTTTACCTGGTCGGCTAGTCAAAAACCATAATGAGAATGATGATGTTGGCGAGGGGCTTTCATAATAATGGCGTCGTAGTAGATGATGATTGCCCTCAATTAACTCTTGTTAGGCCTAATTTTTTATAACTTAGTTGGAGGCGTCTTAAAGACAAGACAATTGGCATGAAGACTTTGTAGAAGTTATTTGAAACAAAACAAGTAAAAAGGCGTTAAGTTCGGCCGGGCCGAACTTTGGATACCCACCACCTCGGGTATATACGTCAAACACCTTTCGTCAAAATCCGGTGAAAAAGGCATACCTTACATATATAGGAAAAATATGTTGCAAAATCATGCGTCAACGTTGCCATTATCATATACGGGCGTTGTTGGCAATATTGTCAACAAGCGTGAATGATTTTGTGAACAGGCGTTATTGATTCCTGCAATGACCGTTGTGGACATTATCCTCTCGACATGTGTATGTATACTCTTGAAACCTTGCATGTGTATAGCCGGAAGTTGTGCAATGCGGTAAGGCGTGTGAAAACACACAATGAGATTGATGGAACACAGGTTCGATACTCATCAGCACAAAAAATCTTTAAATAAACTGTGCACTAGAGGTTGTCAGAATGTGAACGTCTATGGACGTTTTGTTTAATATAACTGTTGTTGGTTTATAAATATTTGTTGTTGATTTAATAACATCTGTGTGTTGATTCACTTTTATGAACGAAAGTGGCCACTTTGTCAACGCCGTGCTTGATTTGTTCTATGGGTGTATGCCCAGTCAAGTCATTGTTCAATTGTGTATAACAAAATATTGTTTTTTAGCAGCTATATATGTAAAAATTAACCGATCTGAACCATATACGACGCAGATGTCGAAAAGCCTAACATAAGTCAGAGTGTCAAATTTCAGTGAAATCGGGTTATAAATGCGCCTTTAATGGGGCCAAGACTTTAAACCGAGATATCGGTTTATATGGCAGCTATATGCAAATCTGGACCGATCTGGGCAAAAATGAAGTTGTCTAAGGGCCTAACACAACTCACTATCCCAAATTTCGGCGAAATCGGACATTAAATGCGCCTTTTATGGGCTCAAAACCTTTAATTGAGAGATCGGTCTATATGGCAGCTATATCCAAATGTGGACCGATCTGAATCGAGTTGTAGAAAGATGTCGAAGGGCCTAACACAACTCACTTTCCCAAATTTCAGTAAAATCGGGTAATAAATGTGGGTTTTATGTGCCTAAGACCCTAAATCGGAATATCGGTCTATATGGCAGCTATATCCAAATCTGGACCTATGTGGGCCAAATTGAAGAAAGACGTCGAAGGGCCTAAGAAAACTCACTTTCCCAAATTTCAGTACAATCGAATAATAAATGTGGGTTTTATGTGCCTAAGTCCCTAAATCGGAATATCGGTCTATATGGCAGCTATATCCAAATCTGGACCGATCTGAGCCAATTTGAAGAAAGATGTCGAAAGGCCTTACACAACTCACTGTCCCAAATTTCTGCAAAATCGGACATTAAATGCGCCTTTTTTGAGCCTAAGGCCTTAAATTGCGAGATCGGTCTATATGGCAGCTATATCCAAATCTGGACCGATCTAGGCCAAATTGAAGAAAGATGTCAAGTGGTCTAACACAACTCACTGTCCCAAATTTCAAAATCGGATAATAAATGCGCCTTTTTTGGGCCCAAAACCTGCAATCGAGAGATCGGTCTATATGGGGGCTATATCAAGATATAGTCCGATATATCCCATTTTCGAACTAAACCTGCTTATGGACAAAAAAAAATCGGTGCAAAGTTTCAGCTCAATATCTCAATTTTTAAAGTTTGTAGCGTGATTTCAACAGACAGACGGACGAATATGGCTAGATCGTCTTAGATTTTTACGCTGATCAAGAATATATATACTTTACTAGCCGAACCGTAATCTACTGCAGAATACCTTTCATTTGAGTCCCATATTGTCATGATCGTCAGATAAACCTATCTTAAGGGGTTTTGGGGCTTGGGGCGGCCCCCCAAGACCCTACTTGGACCCTACTTTTATTATTAAATTTGTACTATACTCTTGAATTCCTTTCATTTGAATCCCATATTGTCGCGATCGATCCACTTTTATTTTTGGGTAGTACTTTTGTCGTAGGGGGGAGGGCCCGCCCCCTTCACGAAATCAAAAAATTGTATAGCCTATGTTTCTTTCCAGACCAACCTACACAATCTGTGAAAATTTCAAGGCAATCGGTTCGACCGTTTTTGAGTCTATACGGAACAAACAAACAAACCGACAAACAACTAAACAAACAAACAAACATACAAATAAACATACAAACAAATATACAAACAAACATACAAACAAACAAACACAAATTGAATTTTATCTATAAGATACGGTCGGAAATGGATATTTCGATGTATTGCATTATACTCACCATCCTGCGGTGGTGAGTATAATGAATCTTCTGTGCTAGGGCACTCATTGTTAGCCTTAGCTTGAGTTTCAGCTACTTTTGCCTGCTTTTGTACATTTTCCTTTTAAGTCTTAACTATGTTTAAAAGTAATGTCTGAAGTAGAAATGGCTCTCGCTCTCACTCTCACTCTCACAAGATCCCTGGTTTTAATGTGCATGACACTAAAGTCATGATGCTAACCAGCACAGTATGCAAACACGCATACACACACACACACACACCACCCCCCAACTGTAGAGCAAATATAATTTTGAAGGTAAATGATTGAAATCAAATCATAGCTTGAAAAGTACAACTTGAACGTGGAATTCATTTTCCCAAAATACAGCTCAATGCTGCAAATTGCCTTTAGCCAAACGGCTAGCGAGTCTAATGTTTATTCATCATCATCATCATCAGCATTGTGCTGAAATTATGCACCTAAAATGTTGCCACCATAATAACAATAATAAATTATTTATAAATTGTAAATTTTCACACAATTGTCACGATTGAATTTGGGTTGATGTTGAAGTTGTTGTTCATTTGGCTCGGTTTGATGCTGGGCGGTTTTTGAGGATTATGACTAAAGTCTGAATACTAAAGCCAGCTTTTGAAAACAACAAAAACTGTAAAGATCATAATCTGATCATAATTTCAATATTTACAGATTCCATGGAAATGGATAAGAAAATAACCATAAATTACAAGACAGAGGCGTCATGTTCCCGGGAGAGCTTATTGGCAACAGTATTTGAATTTATTAATAATTCAGTGCAGACGAATCATACGAACACTCCTAAAGTAATTTTATCCTACACTAGACGAACCGGGCCCGTTCCGCTGCACCCTTTTTAACTCTCTAATATCTCATTAGGGTGGGGACACTTCGCCCGGAATGCGGATATCGAATTCGTGCCATTGTAGCCTATGACGCTGAGCGCGTTCGAATCCTGGCGAGAACATCGAACAAAGCGTTGTTTATCCCCTCTTAATGTTGGCGACATTTGCGAGGTACATTGCCACGCATGGTCATTTAAAAAATTTTCCCCAAAGAAGTGTTGCACATGCGGGACGCCGTTCGAACTCGGTTCCTTATCATTGAGTTTAAATTTGAATAGGAAATCACTCATTGATGTGTGAGAATTTGCCTCTAATCGGTTCCTGAGGGTAATGTTCTTCCTTAGGGTAATGTTCTCATTAGGGGAGGGATGGCACCTCAGACATTTCGAATCAAATATGGATATCAAATTCGTGCTGCACTTCCAAATCACTTTAATTTGAGCCCCATATCGCCATGAACGGTAAATATGAACCGTTTGGAGGACGTTTTCAGTCTGGGGCGGCCACCGGTACTTTTTACTGAAAATAGATATCAAATTCGTTATTTATTCCCAACGGAAATGAAGTTCAGTGCCCCAAAACATGGGATATCAACCCAATATATGGACCAGTTTGCGTTAGTGGAGAATATAGGTGGCGTATGAACCATGAGCTGTATGACGACGATAATATAGTAACACGCATCAAAATGCAACGGCTGCGTTGGCTTGTTCATGTTGTCAGAATGGATGAAGAAGCTCCAGCAAAGAAGTCTTTTGAAGGCAAACACGGTGTTACATGCAAACCGAGAAGACCAAAAGCCCAATGGAAAGATCAAATGGTGGGAGACACCTCGAAACTTGGTGTCAGAGATTTTAGAATAAGCGCAGAAGATTGAGTCGCTTGGAACGCCATTCTACGTTCGGCTAGTGGAACAAATATTCTGTCATAGCCAATTAAAGTAAAGTATCAAAATTTTCCTGTGACATAGCCACGTGCCCGCTGAGCTATGATTACCTGCTACCTCAGGTGAACGCGTTCGGTCTATAATGAAACATCACAAAACAGCACTTTCAATCAATTTTCTACAAACTATGCATAAAACACAGATAAGAACATAAAACTTTAATTCCACTTCCACAAATATGTCGCTTGCGATGCGCTACAAACAAAGCTCAGGAATTCCATTAGCAATCAAATTAACGCTTATAGTAAATGTCAGCTACGACTGTGTTCAGTTCGTACAAAATTTATACAAATAACAACTGATTGATGATAATTTAATTGCATTAAAGAATAGAAAAATTAAAAAAAAAACAACAACAACAACCAACACCGAGTTAGATAAGCAGTCAGCCAGCAAGGCAACAGGCCAAGCAACCACCATATGCCACTATCAAAGAGACAAACAGACAGACAAGTCAGTCAGTCAGTCAGTCAGTCAGCCATTTAGTCATTCCCCTGATCACACCAGCATGACTGTGAAACAATTGAAGTTATTCACCTGTAATTGGGTCAATAATATTGGCAAGCAGGGGTATGGCAAAGGAAAAGGTGATGATGATCATAGTTTGTGCCAAGTTGGTAATTTTCTCCCATCGCCCCAAGTTGGCAAGACAAATGATGGGGAACTTTACAATTGAAAGTGTTTTACTTTCTAGGAACCCCTATGCGAAGACAAAGTGGGTGAAATTGCGTTTTATCAACCAACATTCTTAGCTTTAGAGCACTGAGAAAAACAGTGGTAAGGTAAAATAATAACTGACAAGCAGCTTCAATTTTAAATAGAAATACAATTTTTACAAAATACAATCGCATATTGTCAGGCTGCAGACCATGGGGTTATCTGTTTCTAATACAAATAACAAAATTTAAAAAAGTCAAAAAAATTGTATATATAAAAATCTTTTTGTGTTTGTTTGTTTATGTTCCGTATAGACTCAAAAACCGCTGAATCGATTTTCTTGAAATTTTCAAAAATGGTGCACAATGATACCGTGGTGAAAATAGGGTACTACATTTTTATACTCACCACCTCAAAAACTCAACTCAACTCAAAAACCGCTGAAGGGATTTTCTTGAAATTTTCAAAGATGGTGCATAATGATACCGTGGTGAAAATAGGGTACTACATTTTTATACCCACCACCTCAAAAACTCAACTCAACTCAAAAACCGCTGAAGTGATTTTCTTGAAATTATCAAAGATGGTGCATAATGATACCGTGGTGAAAATAGGGTGCTACATTTTTATACACACCACCGAAGGATGGGGGTATATTCATTTTGTCATTGCATTTGCAACACATCGAAATGCCGGTTCCGGCCCTATAAAGTATAGATATTGGGTTGCCCAAAAAGTAATTGCGGATTTTTTAAAAGAAAGTAAATACATTTTTAATAAAACTTAGAATGAACTTTAATCAAATATACTTTTTTTACACTTTTTTCTAAAGCAAGCTAAAAGTAACAGCTGATAACTGACAGAAGAAAGAATGCAATTACAGAGTCACAAGCTGTGAAAAAATTTGTCAACGCCGACTATATGAAATATCCGCAATTACTTTTTGGGCAACCCAATATTATTAATCAGCTTAAAAATCTAGGACGATCTAGCCATGTCCGTCCGTCTGTCTGTCAAAATCACGGTACAGTCTTTAAAAATAGAGATATTGAGCTGAAACTTTACACACACTCATTTTTTGTCTATAACCAGGATAAGTTCGAAGATGGGCTACATCGGACTTTATCTTGGTATAGCCCCCATATAGACCGTTCCGCCGATTTATGGTTTTAGGCCCATAAAAGCCACATTTGTTATCCGATTTTGCTGAAATTTGGGACCGTGAGTTGCGTTAGGTCCTTCGATATCCACCTTATATTTGGCCCAGATTGGTTCAGATTTGGATATAGCTGCCATATAGATTGATCTCTCGATTTAATGTCTTGGGCCCATAAAAGCGCATTTATTGTCCGAATTTGCCAAAATTTGGGACAGTGAGTTGTGTTAGGCCCTTCGATATCCATCTTCTATTCGGCCTTGATCAGACCAGATTTGAATTTAGGTGCCATATAGACGTCTCGATCTCTCGACATTTTTGGGCCCATAAAAAGTGCATTTTTTATCCGATTTCGCCGAAATTTGGGACAGTTAGGTAAGTTAGCCCCATCAACATTACTCTTTAATTTGGCCCAGATCGGTCTAGATTTGGATATAGCAGCCATATAGACCGATTTCTCGATTTAGGGTTTTGGACCCATAAAAGGCACATTTATTGTCAAATGTCGCCAAAATTTGGGACAGTGAGTTGTGTTCGGTCTCTCGGCATCTTTCTGCAACTCGACCCTGATCGGTCCAGATTTGGATATAGCTGACATAAAGACCGATCTTTCGATTTAAGGTCTTGGCCCCATAAAAAGGGCATTTATTGTCCGATTTGGCCAAAATTTAAGACAGTGAGTTGTGTTAGACCTTTCGACAGGCCTCTTCAATTATGCCCCTATCGGTCCAGATTTGGATTTAGCTGTCATATAGACCAATATCTCGATTTAAGGTCGTGGACGCATAAAAAACGCATTAATTATCCGATTTCGACGTAATTTGGGACAGTGAGTTGTCTTAAGGTCATCGACATGCTTCTTCAATTTGGCCCAAATTGCATAAATTATGCAATTCCCACCGGATTATGACGAAAGGTGGTTTACATATATATCCAAGGTGGTGGGTATCCAAAACTTGGCCTGGCCGAACTATACGCCCTTTAAATTTTTTATTTTATTTATTAGTTTTTTAAATTTATATTTTATTTTATTTTATTTTATTTTATTCTAATTTATTTTATTTTATTTTATTTTATTCTATATTATTTTATTTTATTTTATTTTATTTTATTTTATTTTATTTTATTTTATTTTATTTTATTTTATTTTATTTTATTTTATTTTATTTTATTTTATTTTATTTTATTTTATTTTATTTTATTTTATTTTATTTTATTTTATTTTATTTTATTTTATTTTATTTTATTTTATTTTATTTTATTTTATTTTATTTTATTTTATTTTATTTTATTTTATTTTATTTTATTTTATTTTAATTTATTTTATTTTATTTTATTTTATTTTATTTTATTTTATTTTATTTTGTTTTATTTTATTTTATTTTATTTTATTTTATTTTATTTTATTTTATTTTATTTTATTTTATTTTATTTTATTTTATTTTATTTTATTTTATTTTAATTTATTTTATTTTATTTTATTGATTTTACTTCATTCTATTCCATTTTATTTCATTCCATTTCATTTCATTCCATTTCATTTCATTCCATTTCATTTCATTTCATTTCATTTCATTTCATTTCATTTCATTTCATTTCATTTCATTTCATTTCATTTCATTTCATTTCATTTCATTTCATTTCATTTCATTTCATTTCATTTCATTCCATTCCATTCCATTCCATTCCATTCCATTTCATTTCATTTCATTTCATTTCATTCCATTCCATTCAATTTCATTCCATTTTATTTCATTTCATTCAATTTCATTTCATTTCATTCCATTCCATTCCATTCCATTCCATTCCATTCCATTCCATTTCATTCCATATCATTTCATTTCACTTCATTTTATTTTATTTTTTTATATCGTTTTTTTATTTTATTTTATTTTTTTATATCGTTTTTTTATTTTATTATATTTTATTTTATATTATTTTATTTATTTTTTAAAATTTTTTTTATTTAATTTATTTTTCTCCCTGTTCTAACTTTTCCCCCATTTACACTAAAACACAAATGATTGCAAATGTATCACTTAAAATATCTTATGTATTGTTCTATGGCAAATTAATTATTCTTAATAACGTCAAGTTTCCTTTCAACCTGCCCTGCTTTTGGTATTCTTTGAAAAAAGAAATTCAATTAAGGATTGTTGCTTCCCAGTGCTCCTCCCTTGGTGCTTTGTTCATCCCCATTTGCAAGGACTTTTCCCTTCCTGTGGTTAAATTCATGAAACTTCGTGAAAGAAAGCAACAACCAATGAATGAATAAACGAACGCGAGACTACCTTTACCTTGCTTCAGATCATTTCATGCGGTAAGGGTTAGTTGAGCGCCCATTTAATGCAAAACTTAATTTCAAAGGAGCATAAAAAGCACAATACATTTGTATCGAATGCATGCATTCAGGGCAAGGTGTTATGCTAAGCTACCTTTGGAATCTATGAAAAAAATGATTAGTCATTGCATTTTGTGGCAAGGCGAACAATAAATGCTGTGTTGTCTGTTGTGAACGTGGAGTCTTTGGGTCTCCCTGCCATACCATGGCATTGAAAATATCGAATGTCAGTTGTTTTTATGGTAATGCTTCTGTTGCTACCATGTCCCTGGTATTGCCATCCGCCAGCCTGAGGAATTAAGTGGCAAATGGTTTGCCATTGTTTTGGTTTTTTCCTGCTTGGTCCGCAAGGACATTTTATTAATTATCCTTTCTGGTTTGCCTTTTAATTTTGGTGTATTACATGAATTGTTTTCTAATTGCTTCTTAGATTTGATTTTTTAATTGTATTTTTCGGGGTGTATTTTTTTTTGTTGTAAAAAAGAAATTGGGTTGTGTTTAACTAATGCTGCATACTTTAAGGGGTTAGTAAGAAAGGATATTATTTTGTATTTAATCAAATTTTTAGCGAGTGTAAAAATACCATGAGCATTTTCTTCTACAAAGAAGTCATTAAAATCAAGAAGAACCTTAAAAGTTTTAGCTATCAGATAGTTAGGCAAGCCAAAAGTGTTTCACTTTAACCCTTTGGAGATATAGACCAACTGGAAGCCTATGCTCTCAGTTCAATAGATCAAAAGTGACAGAATTATTAAATTTTTTTAATTTTATTTTTTTCAAAATCATTTCTATTTCGATATTCGAAATTTACTATTCGATAACAATTTACATGGGAATTTTTTTTTGAAAATGTTTATTTCTCATGCATGTTTGAATGCCTGCAATAAAACTATTTAGTTACGCACGTGTTCTTCTCAGTTTACTAACTACCCTTTTACATAAGTGTTTTCCATTCTAAGAAGTTTGTTATTCTCCATGACAACCAAACCAGGTCTACGGTCAGTAATTACTGACCAACTGGTTGGCTAAACGATCGTAAAATTTGAAAATTTTATTTGAAATAACTCACACACAGAAACTTACAAACATTCCCATAAAAATGCCTTGTGAATGCCTAGTTCAGAAGGGGGAAATGTTTCGTATATCATTCAATTTATAAATTATGTATGTTTTGAACATAGTTTAAGTAAATATTAAATTTTCTCTAGACTTTCGAGTTTGAGAAATGAAATTCTCAATCTGCCATAATAACCTCAACACCAAGGTATCATTAGCATCAAGCTTTGAGGCCATTTGGTTTGATCTATTTTTCCTCTGACGCTTTGGCATGAAATGTGTTTTCGAACTGTTAAAGATTTGAAAAGTAATTTTTCAACATAATTATATATCTTGTAAATCACTGTAATTAAAATTGAAATTCTTTCCAAACAAATTGTTGGCCAAAATATGAACCTTAAAACAACCACAGACAATGTCTACTAGACATATGGCAAGGTCATTAGGCTACAATTGTAACTTTTAGACTTCAAATGAAAGTAGTTTTTTGTTAAAAAAAATTAAAAAAATATACAAAAATAGAAAATGAAAAATAGTCATTATTTGAAGCCTAATTCATTAACCAATTTCATGGGCAAGAGTGAAAACAAACAAAGCACATAATTATGGAATACAAGTTAAGATCCCAGATTGGTTTTTATGGCAGCTATATCAGGTTCTTACTTAGCACAGTTGTTGGAAGTCATAACAAAAAAATTCCTGCAAAATTACAGCCAAATCGGATAAGAATTGCACCCTCTATTGGCTCAAGAAGTCAAGATCCAAGATCGGTTTATATGGCAGCTATACCAGGTTCTACACCGATTTACGCCATACTTAGCACAGTTATTGGAAGTCAAATATCAAATAACCTCACGCAAAATTTCAGCCAAATCAGATGAGAATTGCGCCCTCTAGCGGCTCAAGAAGTCAAGATCCCAGATCGGTTTACATGACAGCTGTACCAGATTATGAACAAATTTGAATCATACTTAGCATAGTTGTTGGAAGTGCTACAAAAACACCACGTGCAAAATTTCAGCCAAATCGGATTCTCATCCGCCCTCTAGCGGCCCAGGAAGTCAAGATCCAAGATCGGTTAATATGACATCTATACCAGATTATGTACCGATTTTCACCATAATTACCACAGTCATTGGAAGTCATAACAAAACACCTCATGCAAAATTTCAGCTAAATTGGATGAGAATTGCGCGCTCTATTGGCTCAAGAAGTCAAGATCCCAGATCGGTTTGTATGGCAGCTATACCAGGTTATGAACTGATTTGAACCATACTTAGTACAGTTGCTGAAAGTCGCAACAAAACACCTCATGCAAAATTTCAGTCAAATCGGATAAGAATCGCGTCCTCTAGAGGATCAAGACGTCAAGATCCCAGATCGGTTTATATGGCAGCTATATCAGGTTATGAACCGATTTACACCATACTTAGCACAGTTGTTGGAAGTCATCACGAAACACCTCACGCAAAATTTCAGCCAAATCGGATGAGAACTGCGCCCTCTAGCGGCTCAAGAAGTCAAGAACCAAGATCGGTTTATATGGCAGCTATGAACCGATTTGAGACATACTAAGCATAATTGTTGGAAATGATACCAAAACATCACTTGCAAAATGTCAGTCAAATTGGACGAAAAATGCGCCCCAAGAGGCTCAAGAAGTCAAGATCCAAGATCGGTTTATATGGCAGCTATATCAGGTTATGTACCGATTTGCACCATACTTACCACAGTCATTGGAAGTCTTAACAAAACACCTCATGCTAAATTTCAGAATTGCGCTCTCTAGAGGCTCAAAAAGTCAATATCCGTAATCAAGTTTTCTTTGCGTATTATAGATTTTTGCGTTTTGTCACAGAAGAACAGCTAGTCTTTTCCACCACATGTATTTTCCTTGTATTTTCATTGAAAATTTTTTTAAAATTTTGCTGTAGCATTTTAAAACACAAAAATTTTAAAAATGTTATTTTCTTGCAAAATATTTTAAAAAATTTATTTATAAAAAATTTTTGCAAAATGTTTTTGTATAAAATTTTTTTTTTTTGGAAAACTATTTTTACAGAAATTTTTTTTTTGTACAATTTTATTTCTATAAAAAATCATTTTGAAAATTTTATTAGAAAATTATTTTCAAATTTTTAAATAAAAATAAATGTTAAAAAAGCTAAAAAAAACTAATTTTATAAATAAATTTAGATAGAAATAATTTTTTTTTTATTTTAATTTTATTTGTAAAGAAAGTTTTTTTAACATTTCATAGAAATTTTAAAAAAATACTAATTTTTTGTTTTATATAAAATTGTTAAAAAATATTTTTCCATAGTTTTTCAAGAGAAATTAATTAAAGATTTATTTTTAAAAACATTTTTTGAAAATTTTGTTGTTTAAATTTTTTTAAAGTATAATTTAAATGTTTTTTTTTTAAATTTTATGGTTATAGAAAAATTTTCTCTAATTTTGAAAAAAAAAAAATGTAAAAATTTTATTTTTTTTTTTGAAAATTTTGCTTCTATAGAAATTCTTATCCAGCCACCGTGGCGCAGAGGTTAGCATGTCCGCATATGACACCGAAACCCTGGTTTAAAATCCCAGCACGCTGTTCGGACTTGGCAGGCTTAGCATTGAGCTTCAACTTTAATCGGATTGCACTCATTGATATGAGACAAGTCTCCCCTGTTCCTTAATTGAATGTTCATGAGTAAATTTTTCAATTTAGAGGAAAATTTTTAAAATAATTTTTATAGAAAATATGTTAAACAGTTTTATTTTGACTGTTCGCGCTCTTTTATTTTGATCATTAAAATCTTTTTGTGATTCTTCAAACATCCTCTAGCCCGAGATCGTATTCGATGCTTTCTATTCAAACAATGACATAGCAAATAACTAAATTGGGCAAGTGTGTGTCATTATCCAAAACACTTTGATTGCGACTTCTGATACACTATGTATCGTAATCAACACCTTTGTCAAATTTAGTAACGTGCCCTACAAACCCAACCAGTATTTAGTACGGTGTTTTGCAACATGGCTCAATAAGTTCCCTATCTTTCCTTTGCGCAGTAAGAGAAGAGTAAGCCTTACTTTCCGCTATTCTGCTACAAACTAATCATCAATGCTAAGAACAAAAAATTCATCAACATTGCCAAACTTACTTTTAAAAACACTGTGCACTAGACGTTGTCAGAATGTAAACCGGTGTGGACCTCTCATTTGTAAAAACTGTTGTTGATTTATAAACATTTTTGGTTGATCTGATAACATCTTTGTCAACGCCGTGTTTAATTCTTAATTTTAATTTTTTAATTCTATAACATGATGTAACTGTACCCCATAAAAACCGATCTCCCGATTTGACATATTTAGCTCCCCGCAATTGTTATCGAATTTGGATGAAATTTTGTATTTGGTGTTTTGATACAACTTCCAACAACGATGTCAAGTATGGTTTATTATCTGAAAGAACTCTCATTTCAAACGATCTCCCAGTATTTTACTGTCCCTACGAGCCTACAATTTTTGTCTGATTTGGTGCTTTTTTGGATCAACTGTACCCCAATTTCGTATTTAAGATTTGCACCGAACACCCAAAAACCTTTCATCTAAGACCTTATTTCCCCAATGGCCTAAGTATCTGTTTGGAGACATCATATTGGCAGTGAGCCATTTCAGATTCCACATCACCGGGATACCATATTGTCCTGATCAGCCTTTTGGAAGCAGATTCGCATACCACATCGGCCTACATAACCGTTTGGGAGAATAATTTTGGTAATGGGACAGATCTGACATTATTGATCCCGAATATTGATGCTAGATTCGTAATCTACTTTCATATAATTTTCATTTCATACTGTCATTATCGGACTACTCAGTTCCACTACCAAGTACCTTTTGTTTTAATCCCAAATTATCCCTATATGCCTACATGACCATTTGTCCTGATTGGCTTTCTAAATATCAGATTCCTATACTACTCTCAAGAACTTTTCGTTTTAATCCCACATTGTTCTGATCAGCCAACATAACAGTTTTGGAGGGTTTATAACACCGCACCCAGATTCCTGCTCCCGCTGGAATATCTTTATATCCTTTTGAGTTTGTTTTTGTGGATGAAAAGGCTCCCAGACACACGTTTTTCTATTTGAAACCCACATTAACCCTAACCTAGGATATCTGCTTCGGTCTCTAGTCCCAAATAACTTTCATTTGAATCACATATCGTCCCGCTGGGCTTATATTTCCGTTTGAGTGTAGGACAGTTTACCGATTCTTGATCCCGATGGGGCAGCCTCAAATTCTTTATCCCGTATATTTTTTTATTGGTTGAACCCACAGATATTAATCACAGATTTTGAAGTCTATTTCCCAAGGCCTTTTATTTGAGACTCTTTTGTTGTCGTGTTTTTAAACTCGTAGGATGTACCTATTCCCTAAAATATGTTTATGGCTAATAATGATTTCATTCAAAAAAAAAATACTTGGTCTTGCTGTTTATTTGAGTGAAGAAAAATCCATTGCCAATGGGTAATTTAGAAAACAAAATTAGAAGAGAGTAAAAAAATGTTCAATACTAACCTCTTTGATGAAAATAAAAACCTCAGAACACGTGTGTTGTTGTCTGCTATCCAGCAATCCCCAAAAACCCCAAAGGCATAGAACTTATGCTGCTTTTGTTGTTGTTGTTTTTCTTTCTAGTTGTCTTCGTTCGTTGTTGGAGAAAATTCACAATTGAAAGAACAAAGGAGGTTGAAGTAATCCAAATAATCTTAACTCGTTGTACGTTTTGTTATATTTTCTTTCTCAAGTGTTGTTGTTGTTGTGGTTGAGTGTGGTGATTTCTTGTTATTGTTGTAGGGGTTTTTTTTTGTTTAAATTTTCTTGTTAATGAAATGCAAAGTTGTTTTGTTTATGCGTTCGTTTGTCTAATACAATAACAGCAATGATATATGTTTGGATTTTTTGTTGTTGTAAAATGGTTTAATATTTTTGTTTTTTTTATTATTTAAATTCGTTATTTCTTTTATGGCCAGAGTTTCATTTATTTCTGGTTTTGTTGCTTTATTTCACACTTAAAACGGCAGCACAGCCATTACTCACTCACTCACTCAATGCACAGCACAGCACACGCATTAAACCGCTACACTAATAAAAACAACAAGAGGATCATATTAACACATTTTATTAGATGAAATGACAGCAACAACAGCAGCTGCAGCAACAACAAAGACCTGACGATGTAGACAGACGAAGACAAATTGGTAATTTAATAAAGCCGCCGTTATTTGGGCTCCTTTACGCGGTTAAGTAAGACAAAGCAAGACTAAACAAATAAATGACACCAGGCACGCTCCACTGACCCAATAGGGAAATTTCTTAACTAGACACTGAACAGGTTTCCCACTGGCCCTGTAGAGTCCGATAACATTTAAATTCGCACGTTTTCCCCAAAAGTGTTGGTTGGTTTTTTTTTTCTCACGCTCTTTTTTTTGGTCAATGAATTGCAGCCATTAAAACTCTCGCACAAAATCACACACACACATACTCGCACTACCTATAGGCTGACAAAGGCAATCGACTTGGTGAGTTCGTTTTGTTTTTTTTTTTTTGGCGGGGTATTTCGTTTGATATCGGTTACGGGTTTTTGCAGAACTCACATAAAACGCACGTTTCTTGTTAATTTGTAATGTTTTTTTATATTTTTTTGGCAGGAAGGGGGGCAATTCCAGCGTGCCTCGTTGAATTAAATTGGGCGACTGTCTAAAACACAAATTAAAACCAAATGCTGTGTGCTCTTCTATTATTTTTTTCGTTCGTTTCAATTCAATTTCCGCTTCAACGGTTTTTGTTTTGTTTTATATCACTCTTGTTTTTATTATTGCTGCTGTTACTGTTGTTGTTATCGTTGTTGCCGTAATCGCTAAAGAGGCTTCTTTGTTAATGGTTTGGTTGTTGTCATACAACAACATTAAATTGTGTCCTCATAACAATAACAACACAGGAGGCACCATGCCTCAGCTAGATGAACAGCAGCTGCTGCCAAACGCTGGCCTAGCTTTTCAATACACACGACGAAGAAGAAGCCAAGGCAAAAGAAATAGAACTGCCTTAAAACTCTTTAGCCCCACACGTTTCTTGAGGATGATTGCAATTTAAATTTAAATTTGTGTTGTTGTTTTTATTTGTTATCACCTCTTGTTTTTGTTGAAACCAAAAAAAAAAAAACAACAGCAGTTACGTTGTCTTCTTACGTTACCCGGTACGTTGTGTGCCACTAACATACGGACTTGCAAAAAAAAAATACACTACACTCTTTGGTTGTTTTTGTTATTATGCTATTCTTTTTTAAGCTTTTTTGGGACGTATGTTTTTTTTCAAGCTTCTTAGGTTTTTCTTCCTTTTGTTTGATTGTGTGAATGAATGTCTGCTGTTTGGTTACTGCGGCAGCATTGGTGGCGGCAACAACAACACATTACCGACGACAACACAACGTTTGCTCCGCTTACACTTTGATTGCGACGAAGGTATGAACGCGAATGATTGTCGAAACAGACGTTGCGTTGCTTGTATGCGCCTGCTGGCTGGGGCTGTTTTTCTGCCTGAATGTCGTTGTGATGGCGATGACGGTGGCGGCGGCGGCAACAGCCGGCTCACTCTGTTGTTGTCTCTTTGGGTTTTCGTCTCCATTGGCTATTGTTTTGAGTCAAGCTTGCGTTTGTTGGTCGATGGATAAATGAATGAAAGAATGACTGGCTGGATGTATGGTTGAAATGGTCAACAAAACTATGTTTTTTTGTTCGTTTTAGTGGGGAGGAGGGGGAAATTTTGCTAATGTTATTGTCGTTTGATACACAGTGGAATGTGGTGACTAAAAATAGGCATTCGGTCGGGCCGAATCTTAGGAGTCCACAGCCAAAAATTCTACTAAAAATGTAGACAAATGAAGCGCACATGTGAACTTTACGTGCAAAATTTCTGCCAAATCAGCCAATAATATAAGCTTGTTGGAACCACCGAAGGCTAACGGGGAGATCAGGTTATAGATACGCCGAATTGGTCCATACTGGGCATAGTTACAAGAAGTCACGCGAAATTTCAGCTAAATCGAATAAGCATTGCGCCCTCTAGAGGCTTATGAAGTCAAGATCCCAGATTGGTTTATATGGCAGCTATCCCACCGATATGACCCATTTACAATCACAATCGACTTAAACTAATTTTTGTTTACGGGTCAGGATGAAAAAATGCTTTACGCATGTGACGAGTACGTCTCTCGCCCTATGCCGGACTCCCTTATCAACGTTTTTTTTGCTCGTTTTAGTGGGGAGGAGGGGGGAAATTTTGCTAATGTTATTGTCGCTTGATACACAGTGGAATGTGGTGACTAAAAATAGTCATTCGGTCGGGCCGAATCTTAGGAACCCACCACCATAGATTCTATTAAAAATTTACACAAATGAACATTGAAGCGCACATGTGTGTTTTACGTACAAAATTTCTGCCAAATCCGCCAAAAATGTAAGATCATTGGAAGCGCACAAGGCTATTCGGGAGAAGATGAGGTTATAAGTACACCTCATGCGAAATTTGAGCTAAATCGAATAAGCTTTGCTAGAGGCTTAAGAAGTCAAAATCCGAGATGGCAGCTAGTTCACCGATATGGCCGATTTACAATCACAACCGACTTAAACTAATTTTTTTTCGCCGGTCAGGATGGGAAAATTGATTTACGCATGTGACTCCGGATTTCGTTATTAACGGTACCGGCTAAAAACCCACCCTTTGTCACCCCTGGGGATTAATTCCACCTCGGAACCGCTTTCGCATTACTTCGAGGTGGAGCCCATATCTGGTGATTATCCATATCATCGTCATAGTAGCTGTGTCCAGTTCCACCTTTTTCCTACGCAGTACTTGTTCGGTGTATCTCATCACCGCCTCCCACTTCCTCTCGTCTTCCAGCATCCTCTCGGCTATTGTCTCAGGCGAAACGTCAGCAATAGCTGTTTCCAATTCCCTGCGTCTTTCGAACCAGCGCTCGCAGTGTAAGAATGTATGTCTCACATCGTTTGAAAGTTTCCGTCTGGGATTTGTGTTCAAAGTATTCCATCACAACTGGCATTCCAAAGATCCGGTCCAAGAAAGAATCCTGAGAGTTATAGATAAGTACCCTGTTATACAAGTCATATCTCATTATTCTCATCAGATACGCCAGTATATTAAAATCCTCTGTGAGTGCTTGGAGGACGTCATACCTTACGTTCTTCACATCCAGTGTGGCCAAGAGGACAATCGGCCTGTAGTGGTGGTTCCATTGCCTAGCCACCTCTACTTTCTCCACCAAATCTCTGAGAGCTCCGATCGTGGACTTTCCTGCCCGGAAGCCATGTTGTCTCATTGAGAGTCCATCGCCCTCAATGATGGGGACCTGTAGCCGTTGGCCTATAAGTCGCTCCAAAAGCTTGCCGGCCGTATTCACCATACACAATGGTCTGTATGAGGATGGGGATGTTGGATCACCTTCGCCATTGTTTATGAGTACCAGTTTTTGTCTCTTCTATACCTCCGGGAAGATATCTCCCAAAAGACACCGGTTAAACATTTTCAGATGAAACTTCGGTCTGTTTTTAGCTATATGCCTGATGACCTAGACCGGTATTCCGTCAGGGCCAGGGCTTTTCTGCTCTGAAGACTCGTTAGAAACGGGTTAAGTTGTCAGTGGGCTCTTCATAAACTTCATTTTCTCTACGGTAGTGTCGGGGAAAGAGTGTGTGGAATATATTATCCATTATTCTCCCGTCCATCCCCGCTGTTGGGCTCCGTGTGCCGAGTTTTTCCATCACAATTTTGTATACGAGGCTACAAGGATTTCGGTTTATATCTTCACTTAATTCCTCCCTCTTGTTTCTTTCTATTACGGCAGCGACTAACTTTCTTGCCTTTTTGTATAGAGCGTGTTCTGTCTCAGCCGTGTTTCTGAGGCGAGCTCTCGTATATCTACGTCTTAGTTTAATGCAGTTGCTTTGTTGCTCAGCTATAGCATCATTCCACCAGTGTACTGCGGTTCTATTCCCCCCGGCCTATTGAGTCTTGGCGTGGATTTTTTGTTTTGCATCCGTTCTCTATGATTCCGACCGACTTAAACTAATAGGAAGTACAGCGGTCAAAAAAAGTATTCATCATTAGCAAAAAACACTATGGAATATTTAGGGAAGGAAGTTACTACACAAACAATTCGAAATACACTCAAAAGGCATAGTTACAGAGGAAGAACTGCACGTAAGAAGCCCTTTATAAATAAAATAAACCGAGTGAAAAGGCTAAACTTCGCAAAAATGTATGTAAAACAGCCCGAATCATTTTGGAAAACAGTCATTTTTGCAGACGAGAGCAAGTTTAATCTTTTTGGGTGCGATGGAAAGGTCATAGTGTACAGAAAACCAAATACAGAGCTTGAAGAACGAAACACAGTTGCTACTGTAAAACATGGTGGAGATGGTTTAATGGTTTGGGGGTGTATGGCGGCTTCAGGAGCGGGAAATCTTGAAATTATTAATGGAGTAATGGATCATAAGTATTACATTGACATTTTAAAGAGGAATTTAAAAGATATTGCTGTAAAACTTGGGCTTGGTAATAACTTTCAATATTATCAAGATAATGACCCCAAACATTCTGCTTTAAATACCAAGATGTGGATGCTGTATAACTGCCCCAAAGTCATTAAAACTCCTCCTCAAAGTCCCGACTTGAACCCAATTGAACATCTTTGGGAACATCTCGAACGCAAATTGAGAACGCGCAAATTTTCGAGCAAGAGTCAAATGCAACAGGTGATAATGGAGGAATGGACTAATATAGACCAAAATATAACCGCTAAATTAGTCCAATCGATGTCAAACCGTTTAAAAGAAGTTATAAGACGCGGTGGTCGAATAACAAAGTATTAATTTTTTTAAATTATGTTATTTATTGTTTTGTTTTTTTGCAATGATGAATACTTTTTTTGTTTAATTTTTTGTGTTCAGCTGTAAAATGGCCCTTTTTGTTCCAATAAATACTATTTTTTTCTTTAAAAACAATGAAATTGTGTACATATATATCACACAAGCACTACTGCATCATTAGTTTAATATGTTTTTATTCCAATTGTCTTTTGTAGACTTATTAAAAAAAAAACATTGAATGATGAATACTTTTTTTTACCGCTGTAGGTATTGGGTTGCCCAAAAAGAAATTGCGGATTTTTCATATAGTCGGCGTTGACAAATTTTTACACAGCTTGTGACTCTGTAATTGCATTCTTTCTTCTGTCAGTTATCAGCTGTTACTTTTAGCTTGCTTTAGAAAAAAGATGTAAAAAAAGTATATTTGATTAAAGTTCATTCTAAGTTTTATTAAAAATGCATTTACTTTCTTTTAAAAAATCCGCAATTACTTTTTGGGCAACCCAATAAATATACCTATTCAAAATCTTGCTTTACTCTTTCGAAAGTTATTATGCCTTCTTTATACAGACGGACGGAGATGGTTAGATTGGCTCATAATATCGAAGCGATCAAGAATATATATAGTTATGGGGACGCAGTTCAATATTTCGAGGTATTACAAGCAGAATGACTACATTAGTATATCCCCTAACCTATAGCGGTGGGTATCTCCTCTTGCTGCTATAATGACCAATAGTTGAAATGTTTCCAGCGATCTTTATGAAACATTAAATTTTGCCATCATAAAACTTGAAAGACTTCAAAACCAATGTAAGCTATCCGTACTCTCTTTTTATTTGAAGTTTGTCACCGTTACTGTATTGTCAAATCCTCACACACACACATGGTGGTTGGTTTGTTCGGCTGATAGTAGCAACAGAGCAACAGTAACGAAACCAAATAACAACAGCAAAGTCAACTAACAACAAACATAACTATGTTTGTGAGCACTGATTAAAGTAGCCGAAACGAGGGGTGTGACAGACATTGATTGGGACATGGTAGTTCAACTCTAGTCTTGTTGTGTGATCCAAAAATCACCAGGCCAACCTTTAACCGACCCCAAACAACACATAAACACAGCAAAAATTATTGCACGGGTCTACACGAACAGTATGACGATGACTCTCTTTCTCTGCCTCTCTCATTCTTGAATGATTGTGGATGGACATTTGACAGCTGTGATTCTGAATGGCTGTATAGCAGTTCTTTAAAATGAGATTTTTTAGATAAGCCTTTGGTTAAGAATTACTTTATAGTCAGCTGATCATCAACAATTTAACAGAATTGCCAATATTTCTGTCAGCTACGCTTATGTGATGATAAAATAATAACCAAGTGGATGTTCAGGATTAGCAACAGATATTTAAATTGCAAGTGTGCTAAAAGTGCTCAATAAATTGACTTTTTTAATTGATCATCATGTTTCCGTGCTAAAATAAGTTTCCAATAAAATATTTTCTAGAATGTTCATCGGACCGTAGCACAGAGGCTAGCATGTCCGTCTTTGACGCTGAACGCTTGGGTTCGAAACTTGGCGAGAGCATCAGAAAAATTTTCAGTGGTGGTACTATGCAATGTAAAAACTTCTGCTGAAGGAGGTGTTGCGCAGTGTTGCCCCGATGGACAAAACTATTTTTTTTTATTGGGTATCATAATAGACATAGATCTTAAAGAAAACTTAATTGACAGCACATTTGTCAACGTAAGGTGTCAACATCAACATATGGTAAGCACCGTTACTTTTAAATAAGATGCAAAAATTAACCTGACTTTCAAATTTCTAGCAACAACAACAACAGGGTTGCAAGTGTATCGTGAAACCCTTTTCTTTCTGAACTTAAGGGGATTAAGGCTCAATCCATTAACATTTGCCCATTCATAAATCCTTAACCGGTTCATCCCGACATGGTCTACTAGGCTTTCCTTAGGGCTACTTATATAGAATTGCACATCATTCGCATACATGTGGGCCTTACAAATGGGAGTTGGTCTGGCAGACCAAAATTTAACCTTGGGGCACTCCCCGAATAACAGGCAAAGGACTAGAAACAAATGACTTCGAAACCACGGATTGGGTACGATTGGAGGGATATGATAACGATTAAAAGAAAAGACGTGGGCGAGAAACCAAACAGGTGCCGCCAACCAAACTTTGCCGCCAACATATTGTGATCGACTGTATCGAATGCCTTTGAATGGTCGAAGAGAACAAGCAGGTTCAATTTCACTCTTGAGAAACCAAATACCACATCGCTTTGTGCTTTACCCGAGAATACTAAACCTTCACCGTGACAATCCTCAATAGTCAAATCAAAATCATAGAAACTTGGATCTATGGGGTGTGCTGGGATATTTGTAAGGGTAGCATTGAGCTCGTCCAAATCTACGTCAGTGAAGTTATCGGCGGATTTGCGACCGATACCAATGTCGTGAATGGCCTTCCAAATCTTCTTCGAACCAATCGCAGGGATGAAATGTCTGAGGTAATAGTTGATTTTGTCAACTACTACTAGATCACTAGATCTGTTTGAGCGATATTCCTCTCGCAGGTGCGGTGTCCTAAAACGCTTCTATCTATGGTATGCAGTGTTTCGGATCTCAATTGCAACACGAATATCTGCAAAAACCAAGGCTTAGTTTACGAACAGATTCGTCTCATTCTGACCGGGAGCATAAGATCCTGGAGCACGCACACATTTCTAGATAAAAAGTTCATCTGATCGTCAACCGATTCCATATGGTATAGCAAACTCCAATCGATATCAGAAATTAAAGAAGGCAAGGCGTCGTAGTCCAGACTATAGAAATCTCTAAATTAATAAGACTCTTTCCTTCTATGGATCTCAAAGTCGTAGGACAGAAAGATCAAATCATGGTTGGAGACAATGGGCCATAAAAGGAAACATTAGAAATCTCACTGGAAAAAAAAAACAAATCTGGAAGGTTACTAGAACTGGACGAAAAATAAGTCGGCATGGATGTGTTAGACGGTAATAAGCCCAATGAAGACATCTGCTCGGAGAAACTTGTGTCTAAAAGGATGTTGGAATTAAAATCACCTGCTATAATGACGTCCGAGTAGCCAATGGTGAGGTGTTCCACTATTTCCAAGAATGATCAATGCTGTTGGCCCATAGACACAATCAAGCAAAAGCTTCCTTTCTATAGCAGATATTTAGATGAACATATATTCAATGCTATCATTAGCTTCTGATATGGCACACATGCGAGTCCGTAAACCGCTACGGACATAAATCGCTGTGCCGCCTCCTCTGCATAGTCTATCAGCCCTAAATACCGCATACCCCTTAAGTTTAATGAAAGAATCAAAAGTTGTCTCCTTCAGCCACATCTCTGATACACAGATAGCATCCAAACCTGAATTCTCAAAAAATAAATCGAAGTTCATCAATCTTATTATTCAAGCTCTAGGCGTTAATGTGACAAATCCTTAAGTTCCAATGCTGCGTCTTCGAAGGAATTTCTTTCATAGTAGGTACCAGTAAAATGTTTAACTTTTGGGTTGTTTTGTTTAGACTCACTTTAACTGTAGGTTATTTTAGTTAGCAGACTGCACTCATTGATATGTGAAAAGTATGCACCTTTTCCTTAATGGAATATTCGTAGGCCAAATACATGACCTAGACAACGTATTAGGTCACTATCCTATCACTCTACGATTCTCCGCTGGCAATGGTAAGTTGAAACTGGGTAATAGTTGAAATATTACGAACGGAAATGGATAATGTATTTCTAAAAATTAATCTGGACACTCCGAGGTGTATGACGTTCGGATGCACTGTTTGGTGTGGTTTGTACGCTGGTGGAATCATTGGACCGTATTTTTTCAAAGATGCTGTTGGACGCAACGTTACAGTGAATGAACACATTTCGAACCGAACACTGATTTTGGTAATAAAATTCAATGATTTGCAAGCGTTGCTCGTTAGTAAGTCTATTCATGATGAAATGTCAAAGCATACTGAGCATCTTTCTCTTTGACACCATGTCTGAAATCCCACGTGATCTGTCAAATACTAATGCATGAAAATCCTAACCTCAAAAAAATCACCCTTTACTATCCGCACCGTATTACATTAGAATCGTAGGTTTTTGCGCAAACGTCCGTCTCACTGCAAAGCCTAAAGCAATCTTGTCTTGTTCTGGTTTTCTAGCCAGGACTCGAACCCAGGCTTTAGGGTCATGCTAACCACTGCGTTTCGATGGCCTTCTATCATGGCGATTAGGAAATGTAATTATTCATCCACAAACTATTAGCTTGACGAAACTTCTAGGTTAGGTAAGGTTGAAAAGAGGGTGCAGATATTAATCCGGCCCATGCCACTATGGACATACACCTAAGCCAGTAATCGGCTTGTTGTGCGCTCTAAAAACTAGAAAGTAAACTCTAAAAAGAAAATTTTAAGTTAGGAATGCCGCGCTACTTACAAAATCCTTAATTGTTTTCAAAAGCCCACTCCCCTAAGTTGGTTCATGTCTGGTATTGTGTCTCCATCTAAGAGTGGGTATCTGTTAGACGCGAAAACCGGGCAATGACAAATGCTCCAACGTCTCATCATCTTCCACGCATGCCCTACACATGCTATCACTTGACGCACCGATTTTACATAAGTGAGCTCGTAGTCCTATGTGTCCCGTTATGATACCAATAGCTAGTATACTGACCGCCTTCTTACATCCTTTAAGTAAAAGCCTCGTCTTCTCACGATCTGGAACCCCCAAAGGATTTTCGCGTGCGTATTCGTCGCCCACTCCCTTAACTCGGACAGCATCGACCCTAAAAGCTTCGGGTTAAACAAGTTCATTGACGGCAGTCCTCTCGCCTTCACCGCCAAATCGTCTGCCCTCTCATTTCCCCTTACTCCGTTATGGCCCAGAACACAAACGCTGCGGATTTTGCCATCCTCAGAGAAGACGTTAATCTCCTACACTGCAAGACTGTTCGTGACCATACCGTCCTGGTTGTTATTGCCCTTATGGCAATTTTGCTGTCGGTAAAGATGTTCACACTCGACGTCCTCGCATTAGCACCACACCACTTAACGCATTCCGTGATCGCCCGGATCTCCGCCTGCAGGACCGTATTATGATCAGGCAGTCTAAAACAGATCTCAGTCCCTGGGTTCGTAATGTAAACCCCCAGGCCCACTCTGTCCTCTAGCTATGATCCATCAGTGTAACACGATTTTCCTGATGGCTATACTAGGGTTCCGTCAATCCAAGACTGTGCCGATGGCAGCAGTGCCTCGCACTCGACTTCAAGGTTCATCTCAGGTATCCGATCGGAAACCTCTTGTATTCTTTTCAGGTTACCTATCATCGCCTCGATTATACCGCGATGGTATGAGCTGCTCCCATCCTCAATCTATTCTCCCATTGCCTTTTGGAGCTTACGATTTAATAAGTGCTTCCATTTAAGATAAGTGCTTCCATTTTATAACCGTGTCCAAGCGGAGTGCCGCAGTACGACACCTCTTTGAGGAGAAACTTCTAATTTCTGTAAGGAACAAATCGTGTAGACATCATAAAGACCTGTAAATACTCAAAAATTTATGCAATTTAATTTAATTGTTACTGGAAGACATTCACGTATTTTATTTGGCAGCGGAAGAGAGATGAAGAGTGGGTGAGAGCGAGCAAAATTTGGAGAGTTTAGTAATTGAGAGCTTGCAAATTTCTAAAGGGTGATTTTTTTGAGGTTAGGATTTTCATGCATTAGTATTTGACAGATCACGTGGGATTTCAGACATGGTGTCAAAGAGAAAGATGCTCAGTATGCTTTGACATTTCATCATGAATAGACTTACTAACGAGCAACGCTTGCAAATCATTGAATTTTATTACCAAAATCAGTGTTCGGTTCGAAATGTGTTCATTCACCGTAACGTTGCGTCCAACAGCATCTTTGAAAAAATACGGTCCAATGATTCCACCAGCGTACAAACCACACCAAACAGTGCATTTTTCGGGATGCATGGGCAGTTCTTGAACGGCTTCTGGTTGCTCTTCACTCCAAATGCGGCAATTTTGCTTATTTACGTAGCCATTCAACCAGAAATGAGCCTCATCGCTGAACAAAATTTGTCGATTCACTGAAAATGATTTCAATGAAAATGATTCACTGAAAATGATTTGCAAGCGTTGCTCGTTAGTAAGTCTATTCATGATGAAATGTCAAAGCATACTGAGCATCTTTCTCTTTGACACCATGTCTGAAATCCCACGTGATCTGTCAAATACTAATGCATGAAAATCCTAACCTCAAAAAAATCACCCTTTACTAGAGTTTTTTCGGGAGTTGAAATTTGCAACATCAAACAGCTGTTTTATGAAAACCAGCTGTTAATTCAAATTAAGAGCAAAAGAGAGTAAAGTCTGTGCTTACTCTCCAGCAAATTTTGACAGGAAAAATACGCTTATAACCTAATAACAAAAGAATCCCAGTGTAATTTACGAGTCTTTTTTTAGTTATTACCATTCCGTTTATAACATTCTAGGTCGACTAAATCTAAATTAAGACCTAGAATAATTTATTCCCCATTATCTTGAATGAATCGTCTTGTTGAATGACAATTTGCCTTATTCTCATGACCTTAAATATTTCAAAAAACTTTAAATGCAAATATATCCACAACATTTTAGATATGCCCCCTCTGGGCAAGTACGCAGTTATCCCATATCCGATTAGCACGGCCACTTAGCAAATGGTTAGAGGTAAAGAAATCTGTTTAATTAGTTGCAGCTAAAGTCAAGCGTTTGGTTCATAAATCAATCTTCAATCACACGACAGAAAACCTTCCCGGATTCTGGCATAAGAATGTTGTGAGGCCGCCACTCAGCTCTAAAATAAAAGATAAACAGCGAATGCTTGTTAGACACACTACACACACGAACACTCAGACCCAGAACACTTGAAGTATTCGCAAAATCCATTAATGACAAATCATCCTAAATTAATTTGTTGTGTGTTGTACGGGGCTGTTGGATTTTTTTGCTCAACAAAATATTTAACAAATGATAGCAAAAAGTCAACAACCTGTACACAAGACCAGCGAGATAAGGCAGGCAGTAGGCAAACAGTCACACACAAACACACACACATCTGTACAATCATCCACACACTTTAATGCGCCAATGCTAAGGATGAGATCGGTAACACCGCATCGAAAGGGGGAGAGAGCATGAGAAAACGCACAAAATGCCCAATGAACTCCATGGTAATCGCATTATACATAAATGATAGAGCCAGAGACCCTGCTGGTTGGCTAGGCTTTAATGCTATCGAGATTGTCGGTCGACCAAGCAACCAAAAAGCCAAGGAATAATAAAATATGAAATTATAATCAAGAGGGTAATTATAGTTAGTTATACCCCAAAGATGATGGCCATAGATGGTTAAATTATGGGTGACAATGAATCCATAATAGCTGTCAATAGATGTCGTTAAAAACAACTCCAATAAGCAGGATAAAGTAAATCTTGAATCTTTTTTTTTTTTGGATGACCAAGTCAAAGATGAGTTTTAATGAACTCTAACGGTGGTTAGTGGAGCCCCCTAACATCAGTAGCAGCTGGTGGCTAGGCATAAGACTCCCATCATCATCATCATCATGAACGTCAACTCTGCTGCCTTTTTGGTTGTATGATTTGGTCAAAAATCGTCCATCTTAGGCTGGAGCTTACACCGTTATTAGCATTACTACATAAATAAATGGTAGTTGAATTTTTTCCTGCTCCCACTCTTTTTGCACTTGCCTAAAAGTTGACTTGACCGTTTCTTTTTCCTCATTTCCCATTTACTGACCATAATAAATGATTGTACAAAAGTTAATACTGGGGATTTTTTTTTTACTTTTATTTAACGTATTTTGCCAAAACTTTGTCCAGCCTTAGCCTGCAGTTATAGCCACCAGATGGTGTTAACTACAATGATAAAGAAAAAAAGAAAAAACAAAATAAACATACCCTGGAAAGTGAGGAAGCTTACTTGGGGGTCTCTATGTCCAGTAAAAGTCGTTTCCAATCAAATATTGCAAAAAAAAAAAAAACAATGAATGGCACCGCCAGCAACGACAGGCAAACAGCTCATGAAGACTTCAGCGATTTGTCAGGTGCTTGTAATAACTCGCGGGATAACAGAAAAATAACACTGGAAAATAAGAGTCATTCATAAATATTTATGTGCCGATAATAGTGTTCGATGACAGTGGTGAGAATTTGTAAAAGACAGCTGAAGGTTGATTATAAGAAGTGACGGGCACACTATTATGAGATATCGTCGACTATTGTTTTGCTAATAGTAATCACATGTTTTTGCACAAGTACCCAACACTGTTTCAGAGATGGGTCCAGAGCTAGAGTCCAACGGCCTTCTTAGGTTCCGCAAAAATCGCTCTACGGGAGACCTAATGGTATTTCTGTCGGAACGTTGGAGTCGCTCCGTCCACCAGTTTGGTGAGAGTAAGGTCGTGACTCTGGATATCTCCAAGGCATATGATAGAGTCTGACACGGTGCACTTTTATCAAGCTAGTCGCTTTTGGAGTCGATAATAACTTCGTTCGATTTATTTCGTGCTTTCTCAGAGATCGCACTATACGAGTTGTTGTAGATGAGTTCTCATCCGATGAGTAAACATTGACCGCAGGTGGGCCACAAGGCTCTGTTCTCTCCCCTTCCCTTTTCCTTATTTTCATTGGTGATCTATTGGGTCAGACCGCGACTCCAGTCTACACATTTGCCGATGGCAGTAGTCTGTGTCATTCATATTCATTTGACCATAGGCCCAGTCCTCAAGAAATCGGGGACAGAAGGCGCATTATGGATGAGATGCTCTCCCAGGATTTATTGACCATTTCTGTAAAATGAAAAGAGTAGACTTTAACACACAGAAGACGTAGTGCTGTTTCTTATCTCATAAACAATTCACTGACCCACTACAATCGGCCATATCTATCAACATTGTATAGACAATGAGGTGTTAGATTTTCTGGGCATGAAGATACAGTGTGATGTCCGTTGGTCTAATCACGTATTCGAAGCATTCAAGTTTTTTGGGCTTTCTTAAGCGGCGCAAGAAGAATTTCGCCTCTTCTGATTTTCTTAATATCTATACTACCAAAGGAGTCCTAGAAACTGCTTGAACGGGTTTTGTGGAGGGCGATGGTGTTGACTCGGGACAGCAGGGTATCCAACTCTTTTGCATCTCTTGAACATCATCGGAATGTGGTTAGCGTTGTACTGCTCTATCGTAATTTTCATGGCGTGTGCCGGGGATATCCGTCTTCTTATTCCTGACGTTAGAATGTTCAGCAGGAATACAAGACTTGTCAGGAACTCACACCCGTCATTTTTCGACCGAACCATTTGTATGTGGAATTTACTTCCAACTAATGTCGTTCCCACCAATATTGACATTCAGAAATTTAAAAGGAATATTAAGAAACGCTACTCCCTTTTCTCCCCTTCAATCCATAACTTTCCTTATCGCCAACGCTATACACTGAATTTATAGCGGACATCCGCTAAGTGTTGGTTACGAGAAAAACGTAGGATAATGACGAAAACGCTGCAGTCATCGCGGCAAGAGACACGGAAGAGTAAGGAACTGGCTGGATTTTCACGGCTTGCAACTTGCGATGCAGAAGACGGTAGGACTACGCGTACCGAGCATGTACATAGACGACATACTGGTGAGAACCAGGAGATCGGTCAAATATATAGGGATCCGAGCTGAACCATTCAGAGCAAATCCGAGACACAACGAGACAGGAGACAAGAAATAGCATCTTCCTCAATGGGAGCAAAATATGGAGTCAGACACTGCCTACAGTACACTGATCGAAATCGCAGCTTTTTGAGTCATATCACCCAACCGAACAGTGCCGGAGCCCACAGCCTTTGCAATAGCAGAAATGGTTCCGATAGATCTACAATCAATGGATTAGGCCAGGCTATAAACCGCGACATGCAACACCCATACAGGAGAGAGTAAGAATCAAACGGATCATAAACGAGCAATACGAGAGTAGTGCATAAATGAGATTCGGGGAAGGTGCACGCGATGAACCGATATGGAGAGATAAGAAGCAAGATGAGGTCAACAGTCAAAAGACGCAGGGAACTGAAAACACTGACAGCCGATGTTTCACTTGAGATAATAGTTAAGAGGATATTGAAGAACAAGAGAAAATGACCGGCGTTAATGCAGCGGCGTAAGGCTCAAAGAAACCATGTATCGCGAAGCAACACCTGAAATTCTCGAACTTGATATACAAAAGTACAGTTTGCGTTCTGATAAATGTACTAGAGAAGTAGAAGGCTGATGTTTCTGCCTTACAATAACCGTGATGGAATGGAAAGAAATCCCTATAACAATAAAAGGCAATGGATTTGAGATTTTAACTTTGATACCAGGTTTCTTTCGATGAGATGATACGATACACTTGCCGGCTAAATTTGAACATCACCTATATTTCTGCCAAATACTGTCAAACCAAAGGTATATTCCACTAATTCTTGGCGAGAACATTGGATCTTCATCTCCATTATGATATTAAAACTGTGTTAGAAGATTTTCATAGGAATTAGGGAAGAAGAGCATCTTTGGTTTGAATTTAGGAAAGAAAGATTCCATAACGGAATTAAGGCTCATGGGCTTTAAGTACAAACTGGTGTACGTACATCCCGTTGAGTAACACAAGATAGTCTTCTCTGAGGGATGTCCGAGATCAAATAAAGAAAACAACTGCGAATTTGGTGTTTAATGATATACGAAGTAGCCTATGATATAGAAGCAGGAATTGACTTCTTTCGACCATAGATTTATTGCATATCTAAATGTGAAGAAGAGTAGAACATTTCTTGTAGCTTAGACGGCAGAAATTTTAAATATAATGGATATATTTGAATTTAAAGTTAATTGCGATCGCCAAAACAAACTGAACATATTTGCATTTAAAGTTGTTCGGGATCACCAAACCTAAAAACAGAAGAAGAAGACCTCAACTTTGATTTGGTGTTCAAGTAAATAAGGATTCCTCCCAAGTAGTCACTCCTAATGTGTATTCCTAAGGATTAATTCTTATCTTATTTGATCAAGGTCTGGCAACCTATCATCAGAACTAGAGTGTTCTCCGGCCATAATAGGCAAACATCAAAGTAAATCGAAATAGATTTCAAAGAGCCTTGAAATGTTGCTCTTAATTTCTAGTTTTCTGATACCTGAACTTGGGTTGAGACGAAAAATCAGTTTTCATATGGCCAATAATATACACCTGGATATATTTGCATTTAAAGTTGTTCGGGATCACCAAAACTAAAAACAGAAGACCTCAACTTTGATTTGGTGTTCAAGTAAAATAAGGATTACTCCCAAGTAGTCACTCCTAATGTGTATTCCTAAGGAGTAATCCTTATCTTATTTGATCAAGGTCTGGCAACCTATCATCAGTTCTAGAGTGTTCTCCGGCCATAATAGGCAAACGTAAAAGTAAATCAGAATAGATTTTAAAGAGCCTTGAAATGTTGCTCTTCATTTCTAGTTTTCTGATAACAATTTTCTAAGTATGGATATATTTGCATTTAAAGTTGTTCGTGCTCACCAAAACTACCAACGAGGTGAAGGAAAGCTGAAGCAGAAGGGTTTTTTCCTTATTTTATCACTCAATCAAAGTTGAGGTTTTCTTCTTCAGTTTTTGCTTACTTTGTTGATAGGGTCTCGCCAGCCCTCGAAATATTTGCCAATCGCTTGTTGACTATAATGGTTAAGTTAGATTTCTCCTTATGCTTAAATTATCATTCATTTTCTTGATATCTAATTTTCAATTTCGATCTTATTCAGTTTTTCCTCAGTGTAAACTATTTTTTACACTTTTATATTGTTGAACAATGCTGGTGGTCATGGCATACCGTCCAGTCAGTCAGTCAGCCAGGTGAGGTATTCAATTCAAACATCATGTTATTGACCGACGACACATCATCAGCCATCGATAGTGTCTTTGGACAATCACCATCAGGCAATGTCAAAGATTCACACAGCCATCTGCACGCACACGTTCTCTTGGAAAAAAAATTTTTTGAAATCCAATGAAACACAAAAAAATTGCATTTAATTATTTCGATAATTTATGAGTGGGGAAAATGTCTGATATAAAAGTGCAATTTGCGATAAATGCAACCATGATGAAAGGAACAAATCATTTGCGCTGCAATTGCTTTTTTTTAATCATGAAAGCGGTCACTTTTCTTGGTAAAATGGCAATTATTCAAAGCATACACCCACCCAAAGTCTGGAGCCTGGAAGCTATTGCAGCATTCCCTGCTTTGGGGAAACCAGGCTTTTGTTTTTTTTCCACCATCAGTTGCACATTAAAACTCGAGCATAGCTAAACTTAAGGCATAATTAAGTTTTGGTTTACATACCAACTGAGGTGCCTTAGTTGGTATGTCTGGGGGGTGAATGGAAAAATGCCTGGGTGTAAGTTTACCATCATCATCATCACTGAGCTTGCGATTGCAAAAAACTAACAAAAAACGTAATGCAATTGTTGGCCAAGACTACGGGAGACGTTTGCAAACTTCAAACAAAAGTGAGAAAATTTCACAGCCAAGTTAACTGTTTTACCATGGAGATATGCCATGTTGTGTGTCTTCTTGACGTTCCTCATGCATTGTTATCTGAGTTTTTCCCTATTGTCCCTAATTTTTATTTCTTTGTTTTAACTATTCATCATTTTTTTTTGTTTGACGTTGTTTTTTTTTTTTTCTTTCCAGAGCGAGAGATTAATATGACAACGGAGATAGAAGGGAAAATGCCTGGATAGCCCCTCCCCCCATTTACCGAAACAATGCATTAATGGAGGCATACATTAGCAGAATGGATATGGGTTTAACATCAACCAGTCATCTGAAGGTGTATGTTTGCACCTGGTACATAAGACACAGTGGTGGTCAAAACTATTGCACTTCAAACTGTTGTAGGTCGTTGAAGCATTTAAAATGGAGTAAGAAGAAGACGTTTGCGCTCTGCACCGTGCGTGCCTCTTGCCGTTATGACAGCAAACAATGTCGACAGCATATTCCACTAGAAAGGTTCAATCTGGCAGTTCTGTTCTCAGTATACTAACCTAACTAACATTCCAAAGATGCGATTCAAATGTGGTGTTCCGTATAGACCCAAATATGGATGAACGAGTTTTTTTTTTTTGAAATGCTGTAGAATGGTTTGGTGGATTGGCGAAGGATAGGCGAACCCTCCCTTTTACCCTCGTTTTCAAAAACGTCAAATCTCGAAGATGTGTAGGGCGACTTCATCGAAATTATTGTTTCACAACTTAGAGTGAACTAAAAACAAAAATTTGGTATCCAAATTTTGGGTAGGGTACCTGGATGGCCGCTTCACCCACAAAATCGGCCTAAAGGATACATGAATCAATGATAATATTGGACTTAAATTAAAGGTATTTGAGAGTAGAAAATTAATCTGATATCGAATTTAGTGGCCAAAACAACCCTCAAATAGGAAATGTTTATCGACCATAGGAATATGCGGCTTAAATTAAAGATATTTGGAAGTATAAAAAAATCCGAAATCCACTTTCGGCACCATATGCATGGTGGGCCGCCCCATACCTATAGCACCACCCAGACTGTACTGTTATTTAACGACCTTGGTAATATGGGGCTCAGATAAAAGGATTTTGTTAGTGGAACCAAAACTCGATATCGTATATATTATAAGGGCCAAGTTGTGAGTGCCCATCCCACCTTCAAAATACCACCAAACCGAACAGATTTACCGACCATGGCAACATGGGACTCAAACGAAAAGTTTTTGAAAGTAGAGCACGAACTAGATATCCACACTGGGGGGAGAGAAATGTCTGGGGGCCTGTGCCAACCCCAAAAGGTTCACAAACAGGACATATTTTCCGACCATGGGAATATGAGGTTTAAATTAAATATATAAGTGAAAGAGACTGCAGCGAAGCGGGCCCGGTCTAGCTGGTTTTGCATAAAAAAATTTTATTAAAATTTTCCATAGAAATAACAATTTCGCCATATTTTCTATGAAAATAAAACCTTGACAAAATTTTCTATTAACATAAACAAAAATTTTTATAAAAATAAAATTTTAAAAAATTTTTTTATAATAATTAAATTTTGACAAAATTTTCTTTAAAAATAAAGTTTTGACAAAATTTTCTATTAAAGTAAAGTTTTAACAAAATTGTTTATATAAAACATAATTTTGACAAAATTTTCTTTAAAAATAAAATTTTGGTAACATTTTCTTTAAAAATTAAATTTTTGTAAAATTTCCTTTAAAACTAAAATTTTGACAAAATTTTATATAAAAATAAAATGTTGACAAAATTTTCTTTAAAAATAAAATTTTGACAAAATTTTCTTTAAAAAATAAAATGTTTACAAAATTTTCTGTAAATTTAAAATTTTGGCAAAAATTTCTATATAAATGATAATTTGACAAGATTTTCTATAAAAAACAATTTTTGACAAAATTTTCTATAGAAATGAAATTTTGACAAAGTTTTCTTAAAAATTACAGTTTTTTTCAAAAATTTATTTTTGTCAACATTTTCCACAAAAATCAAAGTTTTACAAAAGTTTTTTAAAAATTACAGTTGCAAATATTAATTTTGTCAAAATTTTCTATAAAAATCAAATTTTGACAAAATTTTCTATAAAATTTAATTTTTTTTAGAATTCAAGTTCTGGGCAAAATTTTACCTAGGAATGAAATGTTGAAAAAAGTTTCTATTTAAATAAATTGTTTACAAAATTATCACAATAAATAATATATGATAAAATTTTTATGAAAATACCATTTAAAAAATTTTGAACAAGAAAAAAATCTTTAAAATTTGACCAAAAATCATTTCATAAAGGAACAGGCGCAAACTTTTCACATATCAATGTGTGCTGTCCGATTCAAGTTTAAGCCCAATGATAAGAGGCCTCCCTTTTTATAGCCGAGTCCGAACGGCGAGCCCCAGTGCAACACCTCTTTCGGGAGAAGTTTTAACATGGCTGCCAAACCCTTTTTCAAATGGCATAGTTCCTCAGAAATGTTGCCAGGAGGAGGTGATAATCACCGCTGACATTTTAATACCCACCACCATAGGATGTGGCTAGCTATTGCAAATTGCAAATTTTGCCCATTAACATTCCACTAAGGAACTGGGGCAAACTTCTCCCATATCAATGAGTGCAGTCCGATTCAAGTTTAAGCTCAATAATAAGGGGCCTCCCTTTTACAGCCGAGTCCGAACCGCGTGAGATAAGGATGGTGGAACCTCCGTGGTTAAAAAAAAAAAATATAACTCTTTGCAATTTGAAGTCTGAACAAAGAATAATTTTTATTTTCATTTTAAATCTTAAAGAAAACTAAGTTACAATATAATAAATGATGATTAAAGTAAAAGCTAGATTTCTTGGAATTATACAATAAAAGTTACAAAACAATTTCTTATTAATTAGTTGGTGTTCTTATTGCTAACAATGATATTGGTTATATGAGACAAATATATTTATTGGTTATTCAGCGTTAATTATGACCTAAATCAATAGGTTAACGTTCTCGGTGGTTTTGGTGGAGATAATAAGGTGGGTGTCGTAACTGGTTTTGGTGGAGACAATAAGGTGGGTGTCGTAACTCCTCCCCCCTTAAGATAGAGCGACGGCCACAATGAAGATGTTGTGGTCGGAGTGATAGGCTGTGGAGGTGGAAAGTGGTGTTTGTACGTATTTTTTCGTTTAATGACAATGATGAGTATGGTAATGACTATTATTGTGCATACTAATGTTGTTGTTGTTGTGACTGAGTGAACTGTTGTAGTGGTTATTTCCAGGTTGCTAATTCTGTTGTTGGTTAGAAAGTTGAAATCCTCGAGTTTTTGAAGACTAAGTATTTCGATTGTGGAGTTTACGGAAATGTTGCTGTTTGGTAACGGGGGTATGTGGAGTTGATCCCAATATGCATCGGTATCATCGTGGTATGTTATACCATTTATTGAGACGTCACAGTTCTGGAAACGCACAAGGGCTGTGTCTTTTACTGTGAGAGTTTTGATACTGCAAGTAGAATTTATTAGTGTCTCTGGTGAGTGTATAAAAAGTATTAGGTTTTGTTCCACTTGTGTGATCGATTCCCTTTTTCCAACGTCACTAATTGGGCAATTTGCTTCTTTATTGTTTATTAAGTTTCCAATACATAACGAGTATTTGGTTTCTTCCTGTCGGATCGGTATACCGCAATAATATGTTCCTTCGATCGATGGGCAAAGTGTTTTGTGATGGTGTGTGGAATTTTCATTAAACAATATATATGGTTCTGTTATTATTAACTTAGTTATGTTTATTGGTAAAGGAATTATGTGGTATAGAAAATAGTCTTCTTCAGAGACATTCGGTACAAGAATATTAAAAATGATATTTGTTTCATTGTAGTAGGCTTGCATGCCTAGCATTTCATAAATATTTTCGATAGATCTGACTTCAATATTTTTTTGTTTTAATTTGACTTCTATGTTTTCGAGTTCTTCCGGGCTGAGGAGGAATCTTGAAATTATATTTAGTTTTGACAGAACTACTGCCTCAGCTATGTTTGTTAAGTGGTGTGTTAGAAGGTCGATGTTGTAGTTTATCTGGTTGAGGTATTGTGTTTGTAATAGTATGTCCTCTTCCTGTTTTATTTTATTAGTTGTGCTCAACATGTATCTTTCTATTGTGTGCTGTTCGTTATTTATGTGGGATGTTATGTTATTGAATCTTTCAATCATTTTAAAGTTGATTGAATGTTCGTGTGAAAGTGTATATGTAACGTTGTTTAGGTTTGAGTAAATGTTTTCTATCTGTTGATTTATTGTTCTAGCGTCTTGGTCATCCATGTTACCCGTTATGAATTTAATCACGGAACCTAGTCCATTTATTAGCCCTCTTCTCTGTCTTTTAATTGGGTATAATGCTAAAAACTTGGTCTTTAATTCTGCAAGTTTTAGCTTAGTTATTCTTACGATGTTAGGTTCAAATATATGTTTCTCGAAAAGGTCAAGATTGTATTCTATAACGTCAATGTTTGTTTTGTAGTTTTCAAGATTAATGATGTGAATAAAGCTGTTGAGATTTGTGACGAATCTTGCGGGGCCTAAACGCAGTGGTAAAATGCTTTGGTGTGTTGGCAAGTTGTGTACCTCGATTATTTGTGCCTGAATTGAAGGAATTCTAAAAGTGAAAGATTAGTGTTAGTTTGTGTGAGAAGAGCGTGAGGGTAGTTCTGGTCAATGTTCTATCCCTAGTATATATTCATATTAATTTACTGAATTATTGTTTATTTGTTTATTTATGTACTAAACATGTAGTAATAGTATAGGACATTTCTTTTTCTTTTTGCAAAGGCTATAATAATTCTTGATACAATTAAAATTTTAGTTTTTATTTATTTATTTATTTATTTATTTATTTTTTTTGTTTTTTTTTTTTTTTTTATTTTTTATGTTGTTTCCTTAATCTACATTTATGTAATTTCTTTTGCCCTTTAGTAAGAATGGTAAATTTGCCATCTTTTTCAACTGTTTGCTTTGAATATCTAGGCGTCAATTTGTTTCTTCTTGATTCTTTCCTGAAAACGATTTGGCCATCAGTGACGTCTTCAGGATCCTCTCTAGAATCATTCAGGTTTTCGATTCTTGTCTTTGTTGTGTCTCGGACATGTTTTTGAATTTCGGGGTATAGTTCGTCAAGGAAAGTATTTAGTTTCGTTAAATAGTCATGTTCGTTTGAAAAATTTAATGTCTTCATGAATTTGTATGGTCGTCCAAAAAATAACTCGTAGGGTGTGTGTTTGGTCGTGGAATGAATAGCGTTATTGTACGTTATCAATGTTTCAGACAGTATTTCCTCGTGTTCTGTTGAGAATCCCTTTTCCTTTCTCTTAGATAGTATTAGTCTGTATATTTCAGTAAGTGTGGAGTGTAACCTTTCTACAGGTGAATTACTGCTAGTCTGTTGGAAAGATGTAAAGTGTAATTCTATTTGGAATTGTCTGCAGAAATCTTTGAAGATGTTTGCAACGAATTCGGAGCCTTGGTCACAGACAACCATTTTGGGTATACCAAAGGAACTAATAAAATTCTTGAATGCTTTAAGAACCGTAATACTATTCCTGCAACTAAGTGCGTATCCGCAAGCAAATTTGGAACATTTGTCTATGACAGTCAGTATTTGATTATTGTTAATACTGTAGAGATCGATATGAAGTATTTCCAGGGGTTTTAATGGTGTTTCTGGAACTAAAAATTTCAGTTTTGGGGGATTCCTATCATATTTAAAGGTCTTACACTTCTCGCAATGGTTCAGTGTTTTGGTGATCTTATCTTTCATATTTAAGAAATAATATTTCCTCTTAAGGTGAGACAATGTCTCATTTATGCCTCTATGATTCGATCGTTCGTGGTAGTCGCGAATTATTTCCTCTTGTTTCTCCTCAGTCATTATGTCCTCAAGAATTTCGGTACACCTAATGAGACGGAATGTCTTAGCTTGTGAAAAATATTTGGAATAAGTCAACTGTACTATTGCAAAGATTTCATCATTCGTGTAAATAGCCGTCTCACAGTGGGCCAAATGGCAAAAAAATTGGAAATAAGTCTACAACTTTTTATCTGTTGATTTTAGCCATACAAAATGTTCTAGACATTTGTAGAGGAGGACATAGGCTTTCAGAAAAGTGCTGTTGTTGGTCCATATCTTTAATACAGGGTGAGCTACAGGGTGTCAAAGTTGACCACTTTTGACTTCTCCAAGCTTCTGGGGGCCATAACTTTTGATCTACTCAACCGATTTACATGATTTAGGACTCTAGAGAAAGAGCTTGACAAGATCTAAAAAACTTATGCATAAAGTACCATGCCATCGTGTACTGTTAAGGAGTTATGAATTGTTTAATTTTAAAATATGAAAATTTGGCCTTGGTTTTTTTCAGTGTTTTTTTAATAACTCCGTCAATTTTAAAGCTATAAACTTCATACTTCACACAAATTATGCCAGCATATGTGTGCATAAAATACAAAAGGAATCACGTGAATATCTTTAGCGGTTTAAAAATGGCATCGTTTTCAATATGAAAAATATTTTTTTTGTCAAAAAATTGCAAAATTTTTCAAAAAAGATACTCCCATTTCCTTTAAGTTTTCGCAAACTTTGGCCATCAAAGCATTATCATTTCTTTCCATTTTCACAAAGTCGAGGTATTAAGAAAAGTTTTAAGTGCTAATTTGGCTAATTTCGATATCAAACAACACCGTTATCTTAAGACCAAAATGGCCAATTTTTTTACTAAACTTCAAAAGTTTCTCACTGGAAAAAAAGTTCCACGGGGATTTTTTCGCTTTTTTTGAACTTAAATGAAAGCTTAAAATGTTCCCAACATTTTAAGGTATGTCTCGCCATATCCTAGCCATAAATGAGATCGTAGCGATCAAAATACTGAAAAAAGTCAATTTTCAAGTAGTGCTATATTCATTGCTAAAAAACAAGTATTACGTCACATTTTATTGCAAAGATGTTAAATAAACTTTTATTTGGTAACACTTCTTCTACAAAACACAAAAAGAATCATGGAAATATCTCTATTCTATTCCATTTTATGGAACCGGCAATAAAAAAGTCAATTTTTCAAAAAAGTCGAATTTCCCAAATTTTGTTTTTGTTGTCCTAATTGCACATGACACACTATAGCCATATTTACGCAACATACCTTATCGTAAAGGAAATTTTCATACCTTTCCAACGATGTATAAAACATTTCTCAACTCGGATTCTATCTACTCTAAAATTCATTTACACTTCATTAAACTCTATATAAAAATGTCTATTTGTGAAATGGAACCTTATATGGGGCCTACACTAAAACATTGATAGATTTGCCCAGGGTTTACAATACAAATGTGTTAGAATAAAAAAAGGTCTCCTGCCAAAGTTTAAAAAAATTGGAATAAAAATATGTGTTTTAGAGCGAAAACACTTCGCATCGGCGTGCGTTTATATGTATATTAGCTACTCCCAAAATAAAAAAGCATTTTAGTTTTGTATTATTTGATTTTATTCTCTACCAAATAATCTAAGGTATCAAAATTTAAAAGCTCTTTAATTTGAATGGCATCGGGATCGTCCTTATCTATATCGTCACATATTTTTGGTAGCCATTTAGTTCTGATGCTGTATAGTACCGGATCAGACGATAACAATAAATATTGAAGTAAATCATAATTTTGGTTAAATTTGGTGCTCTTTCGGGTATTGAAAAGCCGGAACTGTTTAACATCTCTATTACGGGATTCCTGAGCTTCTTCTGTAAGTTCTCCTAACGGAAGTATGTTGTATTCCACAATTTCCTTGCCATGATGTAAGACTTTATGTACTGTCGGTGTTAAAGCTTTCCACGAATATAAATCAGATAAAATGTTTTTTGTGTCATTACTATAAGCTTCAAATTTGGTTGAATTTATCATCTTTTTGCTATTGATTACAGCCAAAATCACTTTGAATCGTCTTAGCAAGTGTTCATCAAGACCGGTTATTTTAGATGTCGATACGGGGTCCTCAAAAAACCGCCTTGCCGAGTTGCCATCATTTGTGCTTCCGTATCCGTAAAGAGGTTTATCTATTATAAGTCCCTTTTGTTTAAACTCCAACTGGATTCGATTCTTCTCTTCCTGCCTCATTTTGTGAAGATCTTGGTTGTTTCTAGCAGAGACATCGCGGTTTCCAGGGCTAGTCCGATATTTAAGGTCATACGATAAATGCAAACAATACTCCATGAATCGAATTCTACAGTGCAGGGGCGAAATACCGAAATTGAGCGCATTTTCGTTTACTAAATTTTCATCAGACTTGTCCTCGAATTGCCCATTCTTCTTGCCACAAATATTGCATCTCCAATTGGACATAACGCCAGTTAATGCGTTTGCCACCTTTCCATCGATCATAGTGAGTTGTAGTTGAAACGAAACTTTTATATTTCTTCCCAATTGGTTTATAACAATCATGGGTAATGCAGCAATTTCTTCCTTTATTTCGTTCACCAAAGATCGTGTTGTGTTCCGGTCTTCCTTTGTATACTCAAACCGAATTGGGCGACATAAATATTTTGACCCAGGTGTTCTATTTATCCATATATCTTGAAATGCATTTTCTTTCGATGATGAAGATTGGTCCTTGTACAATCTCATTCTCAATGGTACTAATGATGCCATGAAAATTGATGCGAAGTTGGTATCTATTTCTGTTTGTTGCTTATATTCGGAAAATCCAGATGATCCATCACAACCCCATTTGCTGATCAAAACCACTTCGGAATTATTACATGTGTTCAACTGTTCTTCAGTAAAATTAGAAATAATTCTAACAGCTGTATTTTCAACAAGATCAGCAAGTTTCACTCTTGCTTTTAATTCGTCCACGTATATATTTGATGGCACCATTTTCGTCCTGGTGTTGTACAATTTATGTTTTGAGGGTAAACAACCCCATCCTTTTTCACGAAGAGCCTTCCTCATTGTTGAGTATTTGTTTCTTGAGAGGCCTAGGTTCAAAATCAGGGCCAGTGCATCTTCCTCCGTGAATTCTGTAGTCGATTTTGGAGTTGGAATACTTTCTACCATTCTCTTTACCCTTTTCGGAGATGCTAATGGTAAAACATCGACAATTCGTCCAACATTTTTTGGTTGTGTTTTTAACAATGCTGTTTTGAACGTATCTTTTATTAAATTTGGCGGATGTGCCGCCAATAGTTCCTCTTGTTTTTTCTTTTTGGTTTTCTCCGTAACTTCGTCGTATGCTTTGCTAGGCCGGCCGGGAATCAGCGGTTTAATTTCAATAAGTAGATCCGATTTCAGCCACTTCTCATACATTTTGAAAAACTTGATTTTTGCGAATGAACATTCTGGCAACCTTCTCTCAAATGATTTGTAGAATTTTTCAAGTTTGTCTAAAGCGTCTTTATTTAGCCTTATTCCATATATGTGGTCCAAAGTGTAAACAAGTTCCTTAAATGACTCCGTGTATGATTTGGAATCATTTTTGATGTCCCATACAATTTTCGAAAGAGTGGAATACTTCAGTATGACTTCCATAACTTATAAATGTCCTTTACGCCTCTACAAAATATAATGAAGAAAATTTGGATTTTGTTCAAATATTTATGCAATATATTCACAATTAATGACCCATTTCAGGTATCAGACGCAATCGTAAAAAGGGGTCCAAAGTGCCTCTTTTTACTTACTCTTCTATAATTATTTACCTGGACTCGAATTTGGTTAAAAAAAATGACAATGAATTTTTTATGGGTAGGTTTTTTCACATTCATTGATACGGTGGATTTCCTGGGAATTCGACATAGCGAAACAGGTAACATTTGTCTGCATCAAATCTTAACACAAATATATATATATATGCAGGTATATTTCTAGGTTACTTTTTATTCAAAAATCATCAGCTTACATTAAAAATAGATGTAGGTACTATACAAACGCACGCCGATGCGAAGTGTTTTCGCTCTAAAACACATATTTTTATTCCAATTTTTTTAAACTTTGGCAGGAGACCTTTTTTTATTCTAACACATTTGTATTGTAAACCCTGGGCAAATCTATCAATGTTTTAGTGTAGGCCCCATATAAGGTTCCATTTCACAAATAGACATTTTTATATAGAGTTTAATGAAGTGTAAATGAATTTTAGAGTAGATAGAATCCGAGTTGAGAAATGTTTTATACATCGTTGGAAAGGTATGAAAATTTCCTTTACGATAAGGTATGTTGCGTAAATATGGCTATAGTGTGTCATGTGCAATTAGGACAACAAAAACAAAATTTGGGAAATTCGACTTTTTTGAAAAATTGACTTTTTTATTGCCGGTTCCATAAAATGGAATAGAATAGAGATATTTCCATGATTCTTTTTGTGTTTTGTAGAAGAAGTGTTACCAAATAAAAGTTTATTTAACATCTTTGCAATAAAATGTGACGTAATACTTGTTTTTTAGCAATGAATATAGCACTACTTGAAAATTGACTTTTTTCAGTATTTTGATCGCTACGATCTCATTTATGGCTAGGATATGGCGAGACATACCTTAAAATGTTGGGAACATTTTAAGCTTTCATTTAAGTTCAAAAAAAGCGAAAAAATCCCCGTGGAACTTTTTTTCCAGTGAGAAACTTTTGAAGTTTAGTAAAAAAATTGGCCATTTTGGTCTTAAGATAACGGTGTTGTTTGATATCGAAATTAGCCAAATTAGCACTTAAAACTTTTCTTAATACCTCGACTTTGTGAAAATGGAAAGAAATGATAATGCTTTGATGGCCAAAGTTTGCGAAAACTTAAAGGAAATGGGAGTATCTTTTTTGAAAAATTTTGCAATTTTTTGACAAAAAAAATATTTTTCATATTGAAAACGATGCCATTTTTAAACCGCTAAAGATATTCACGTGATTCCTTTTGTATTTTATGCACACATATGCTGGCATAATTTGTGTGAAGTATGAAGTTTATAGCTTTAAAATTGACGGAGTTATTAAAAAAACACTGAAAAAAACCAAGGCCAAATTTTCATATTTTAAAATTAAACAATTCATAACTCCTTAACAGTACACGATGGCATGGTACTTTATGCATAAGTTTTTTAGATCTTGTCAAGCTCTTTCTCTAGAGTCCTAAATCATGTAAATCGGTTGAGTAGATCAAAAGTTATGGCCCCCAGAAGCTTGGAGAAGTCAAAAGTGGTCAACTTTGACACCCTGTAGCTCACCCTGTATTAAAGATATGGACCAACAACAGCACTTTTCTGAAAGCCTATGTCCTCCTCTACAAATGTCTAGAACATTTTGTATGGCTAAAATCAACAGATAAAAAGTTGTAGACTTATTTCCAATTTTTTTGCCATTTGGCCCACTGTGCGTCTGCTTATTGGGGGGAAAGTATTCCTTAAATATGTCTAGCATGATTCCTTCGTTGAACTGCTCTCTACGCAAAATTCTCCTCTGTCTATTCCTAAAAATGTTCTCTATGGTCATGGGTGACCCTGTGCGATCCCTTTCGAAAATCACCTGTAGGTTGAATTCATTTAAAGGTCTCTCTGAAATGGGAATACCGTCATTCAAATTTTCGTCCGCGCTATGAATTGTGTTTGTGTTGTTGAAAAGTTCTTGTCTATTTTCTTCCAATGGTTCATTTATCTTTACTCGACTAAGAGCATCAGCGTTCGTGTTAAGCTTCCCTTTTTTATAGACAATCTCATAGTCGTATTCCTCCAATTTTAGTCGCCATCTAATCAATTTGGAGTTTGGTTCTTTCAGGTTCATTACCCAGGTGAGGGGTTTGTGATCTGTAAAAATTTTGAACTTTCTTCCAAAAAGGTACGGGCGGAAATACTTCACTGCCCAAACTATTGCCAGTAATTCCCTTTCTATTGTCGAATAATTGCATTCGCTCTGTGAGAGGGTGCGGCTCGCGAAACAAATTGGCTTGTCTCTACCTATATTACCCTGTGACAAAACAGCTCCCAATGCAATATTGCTAGCGTCTGTTGTGAGAATGAAGGGTTTAGTAAAGTCGGGATGCTGAAGGATGGGATCGTTCATCAGTAAATTTTTACATGTCTCAAATGCCTCGCTATACTTCTGGTCTATGTGGATGGTTGCTCCCTTTTTCAGGCATTGGGTGAGTGGTTTAGTGAGTTTGGCCAAATCTTTAATAAATTTGCGATAGTAACCCACGAGTCCAAGGAATGCCTTAATTTCCGTACGTGTCTTAGGTAATGGAAAATTTTTTATGGCATCGATCTTCGCCGGATTGGGTTTTATACCTTCAGAATTTATAATGTGCCCCAGGAAGGAGATCTCCTTTCTAAGAAACTCACATTTATCCATTTGGATCTTAAAATTGGCTTCCCTAAGTCTTCTGAATACCTGCGTTATACCCTCCAGGTGTTCTTGTAGTGAAGTGGAATATATGATTATATCATCTAGGTATACAAGGCATACCTTCCCTATGAGATCTTTTAGGATATTGTCCATTACCCGTTGGAAAGTGCTTGGGGCATTTTTTAGCCCGAAAGGCATTCTAGTAAACTCATAGTGCCCATTTTCCACGGTAAATGCCGTTTTCTGAATATGTCTAGGGTCCATCTCAATCTGGTGGAAACCGCTAGCTAGATCAAGGGTGGTGAAGTACATGCATCTGCCCAGTTTATCCAATATCTCATTTATATTTGGTATTGGATATCTGTCAGATATAGTCTTGTCGTTGACTTTTCTATAGTCTATCACCAATCTCCATTTCCTATTACCATGGATGTCTATCTTCTTAGGGACTATCCAGATTGGAGAGCTCCAGGGTGAGTAGCTATGTTGAATAATCCCTTGTTCTAACATCTTATTTATCTGAGTCTGAATCTCCTGCTTGTGCACGTATGGGTATCTGTACGACTTCGTGTATATGGGGATATCATCACTAGTGACTATCTTGTGTCTTATTTTACTTGTAAACGAAAGTGGCTCCCCTTCCCTATAAATAAGGTCACTGTATTCTGTACATACTTTTAAGAGTTTCTTTCGTTCTTCGCTATTAAGGTGACTTGTTCTCAATAAGTCGTTCAGGTGAGGTCCGGAAGGATGATCGAGTTCGTCCTCGCCATCATTACTAATTGCCAAGTTGAAATTATTCAGTTCTATAAAGTCGGTCTCGTCATACCGTCTCGCCACCAATGGGGCGTCTAACATAAATATCTGGTCTCCGTCAGATAAGTTTGTTATTTCGATAGAGCTGTACCCGTTCTCGACATTGTACAGACCAGAGCTAACGAAAAGCTTTGGTGCTAATTCAATGGGATTAATGTAGACAGTGCCATTCTGCTCATTGATAGGCAATTTTATCAGGGTTTTAGATTTAGCTTGAATTCCTTTAATTTCGGTAGATTGATTTGTCTTGAAACTGATATTGTTGACAGCGTTTCCGGTAATTAAGGTTCTATTCGCAAGGTCAATTTTGGCTTTGAGTAAAAGAAGTGCATCCATGCCCAAAAGTCCGTCGAAGAAATTATGAAATCTAAAAATGAGGAATTTAAGGGATCCTGTTTGGTTGAACTCTGGAAATATTGGCAGGTCTACCTGTTTATCTATTTGGTAACTTTTAAAGACAGTAGTAATAGTTACGGGGTCGCACTGAATTTGTTCCTTTGGCGAGACATATTCGGGGTTTATAAAAGAAGAGGATGCTCCCGTGTCTAGGAGAAATTTCAAAGGTTTGCCGCAAGGTAGAAGGATGGAAACGTATGGTAAGGTCGACGGGTGTTTAGTTGGATTTATGTAACCAATTGGCTGTTGGAGGCTGATCTGAAAAAATTTCCAGCGTCCTCAATATTGGTTGGCTCGTTATTATTGTGCCCGTTGTTGATAAATTCCTGCCGTCGGTGTAAGTTTTGATTTTCTACGAAATTGTTTGGGTCGTTGTCTAGGTACTTATCTAGCTGCCGATAATTGTTGGATGTGGTTGTCTCATGGAAATTCAGATTTGGATTAAATCTAGTCTGTTGGCTAGGACTCGCTTTTATTCTTGGTATGTCGTGGTTCAAATGCCTGGGCTCATAAGGTTGGTATCTCGAGCTGTTTGGAAGATACTGATTCCTGTTTCTATTAAAATGGACCTGAGGGGTGAAATTTCGGTCGAACTGGTTTGATTGGGGTCGCTTGTCCACTGGAGGCAAGTGTCTAGTATTCCCGTAATCCTGATTTCGTTGCCAATTCTGATTGCGATTCCTGTTCTGTTGAAAACGGTTCTCATACGGTCTGTACTGTGTATGGTATCCGACCCTATTTGTCTGTGGTGCCCTCTGGTATGATATATTCTGCTCCTTGACACAACAAGATAATGCCTCAGCCAGTGAACGCGGTTGCATCGCTCTTACCCTAGATCCAAGTGGTTCATTTAGGCCACTAAGGAAAGAGTTTAAACACATCTCGGAATAGAGGGATTTCTTTGCGTTTATTACTCCAGGGTCTTTTTCATGAATAAGTATGTTATTACAAAGAGAAGATTGAATTTCTATAATCTCTCCGTAGAATGGCTCGATAGCCTTATTATACTGCCTGACATTGTGTAAGTCTCTTATTAGGGATGTCTCAGTCCGTTTGTCTGAGTAGTGAAGTATGAGGTTATTCTTTATGTCATCCCAAATGAGTGGAGTTCCGTACATATTGAGGACCTCATTGGCCTGTCCCTCAATTTTGTTTCGTATGGCCCTTAGTAAAATCTGGCCATACGGAGTGTTGTCCGTGCCACGTATATATAATAGGATCTCCTCAACGTTATTGAGGAATTCGTACAGGAGTTTTTGGTTTCCGTCGAATTTAGGCAAATCCTTAATCGCGTCGGGGATTCTCAGTGAGTTGAAAATCTCGACCTGATTGGTTGCCGGGCCTTGAGTTGGTTGCGTCGATTGATTCATTTGATCTAAAATGGAACACGAGCTACCTTCAAAAGTGGTCAAATCACCTCCGTCAATAGTACTGTTAGAATTTGTGAGGGTCTGGTTACTTTTGTCAATACCTTCGTCCGGATCCTCTGCGAGGGATTCACTGTCTCTTCCGGCGATGGAGGTTAGGCTAGTAAATTTTCTCAATTTATAAGGGATAAATCGAAGTTTCTGTTTCTGATTCTTTTTGTCGGGCATAAGTACCGATATTTCTTGATTTCACAATTTGTTCGCTTATATATATTCGAGAGAGAGGGGAAAAAAAACTTATATTTTGTCTATCTCTTCTTCTATCTAATAGAAGAAATTTGTGGACTATTGAGTAGTGGGTGCCACTATACAGATATTCCTTCTGTACTCCTGTCGAATAAGCCAATGATGATCATTCAAGGTCTATGACAAGGATCGACTTTCACTTCTCGGTCTGACCACACAAATTCTTCTTTTTCTTTTTTTTTTGTTTTGTCGATATACCTTCGACACTGTTCTAAAGGTTGGTACAGAAAAAAAAATTAACCTTCAAATTGCGTTTAAAAGGTAAAGATGTTTCTTTAGAGTTTTTCACAACTATTCCGATTTTTTTTTTTTTTTTTTTTTTTTTTTTTTTTTTTTTTTTGATATTATATTTTTCTTAATTTACTTAAAATAATCTTAGTTCCATTTTTATTTATTTTTTTTTTTTTTTTTTTTTTTTTTTTTTTTTTTTTTTATTATTATTTTCTTTTCCACACACACACAAACACTTACATAAGCCCGATCAGGAAGTTAGTGATGCTCGTTCTCCTTGTTGATTTCGTCATGTTGTGATTTGTTGTGTCCTCCTAGGTTCCAGTGGATAAAGGGTTGATACCCACTATCTCGTTGTTGGCTTGATGTGTGTTTTCGTGTTTCCTCCAAGGGACAACGAGATTGTCCACTGAACTGCCGACTGCGCCAGATAAGGATGGTGGAACCTCCGTGGTTAAAAAAAAAAAATATAACTCTTTGCAATTTGAAGTCTGAACAAAGAATAATTTTTATTTTCATTTTAAATCTTAAAGAAAACTAAGTTACAATATAATAAATGATGATTAAAGTAAAAGCTAGATTTCTTGGAATTATACAATAAAAGTTACAAAACAATTTCTTATTAATTAGTTGGTGTTCTTATTGCTAACAATGATATTGGTTATATGAGACAAATATATTTATTGGTTATTCAGCGTTAATTATGACCTAAATCAATAGGTTAACGTTCTCGGTGGTTTTGGTGGAGATAATAAGGTGGGTGTCGTAACTGGTTTTGGTGGAGACAATAAGGTGGGTGTCGTAACTCGTGCCGCAGTGCGACACCTCTTTGGAGAGAAGTTTTACATGGCAAAGTATCTCACAAATGTTGCCAGCATTAGGAGGGGAAAACCACCACTGAAAATTTTTCTGATGGTCTCGCCAGGATTCGAACCCAGGCGTTCAGGGTCATAGGCGGACATGCTAACCTCATGTGGCTAGCTAGCTGTACTAAGTACCGTTCAAATCGGTCAAGAACCTGATATTGCCCCCATATAAGCCGATCTCCCGATTAGATTTCTTTTGCCCCTGGGAGCCTAAATTTTCATCCGATTTGGCTGTTCTGTTATGACTTCCAGCAAATATGCCAAAATAGCTCCCATATAAATCGATCACCCGATTTCACTTCTTAAGCCCCTGGAAGCCACAATTTTTATCCGATTTGGCTGATATTTCGCACATAGTGTTCTGTTATGTCTTCCAACAACTGTGTTTACTACCATCCAAATCGGCCAAGAACCTGATACAGCTTCAATATAAACTGATCTCCCGATTTGACTTCTTTGGCCCCTGGAAGCCACAATTTTCATCCGATTTGGCTGTTCTGTTATGACTTCCAATAACTGTGCCAAGTACCGTCCAAATCGGTCTATAATCTGATATTGCTTCCATATAAACAGATTTCCCGATTTGATTGTTATGATTTAACAAATTCAATTTAAAATTATCTACCTTAAATCACTGTTTAACGGTAAATGCATTCTTTAACAAATAACAAATAATTCATATTTGCCCACATGATCCCCTTGATGAGTTTGATAAAAAGCACTTTCTGCACCATCTAAACTATCTGGCTCCAACTATCTGCATACTCTCATGCATCCCCAGCGTGCTATTGTCGCTATCTAAACAACGTTCACTCAACGAATTAAAGCTACTTAAACATCACCCAAACCCCCATCACCCCCCCACCCACTTGCAAATGCGGCAGCAGCATAAAAATGGAAATTAGTAAACACAAATACAGCATAACTCTGTGGCGTTCAATTAAGTCAACGCATAAACAAATATTGCTCCACTCCACCACTCTCACACCCACTCACACACACACACTGAACATACATACACACCCCAGCAATAATACAAAAGGTGTTCATCGAGCATCCATCAAGCGACAAAGCGATAAAACCTAAAAGTCTCACGGACTCCTTCATGTACTCCTAAATTCATCCATCTAACTGTCTATCCCATAGGCACAGTTATACATATGGCCCCCTTGCCTACATTTCACTTCAACAACTGTTAACAGCCCCCGACCCCATTCACTTACTCCCATGCATACCTATGTCTAAAACCTATTGCCTTCTGCAACTTCAGAGTTATGTTTTGCAAGCGTTAACAAAATGTAAACAAATATGTAATTGTTGTTATAACAAATACTACACGGAATGTGTGTCTGAGAGCATGTGTATGGGCTGTGGGTGGGGGGAGGGGGGAGACTACATTCTGTATACAGCACCACACAAATGTACTCATTAAGTAGGTAACAATATTACAAACTATTCCAACAACTAAGCGAGTGAGAGTACCTAGTCCCAATATTGTTTTAAGTACACACATGTGTTGAGGTGTTTAGATGCCTATCGTTATTTATGAAGAGTGTTGCCAATTTTGTCTGTAATAAAATGAAATACAAAATAAAATAAAATAAAATAAAATAAAATAAAATAGAATAAAAGAAAATAAAATAAAATAAAATAAAATAAAATAAAATAAAATAAAATAAAATAAAATAAAATAAAATAAAATAAAATAAAATAAAATAAAATAAAATAAAATAAAATAAAATAAAATAAAATAAAATAAAATAAAATAAAATAAAATAAAATAAAATAAAATAAAATAAAATAAAATAAAATAAAATAAAATAAAATAAAATAAAATAAAATAAAATAAAATAAAATAAAATAAAATAAAATAAAATAAAATAAAATAAAATAAAATAAAATAAAATAAAATAAAATAAAATGAAATGAAATAAAATAAAATAAAATAAAATAAAAATAAAATAAATTAAATGAAATACAAAATAAAATAAAATAAAATAAATTAAAATAAAATAAAATAAAATAAAATAAAATAAAATAAAATAAAATAAAATAAAATAAAATAAAATAAAATAAAATAAAATAAAATAAAATAAAATAAAATAAAATAAAATAAAATAAAATAAAATAAAATAAAATAAAATAAAATAAAATGAAATAAAATAAAATAAAATAAAATAAAATAAAATAAAATAAAATAAAATAAAATAAAATAAAATAAAATAAAATAAAATAAAATAAAATAAAATAAAATAAAATAAAATAAAATAAAATAAAATAAAATAAAATAAAATAAAATAAAATAAAATAAAATAAAATAAAATAAAATAAAATAAAATAAAATAAAATAAAATAAAATAAAATAAAATAAAATAAAATAAAATAAAATAAAATAAAATAAAATAAAATAAAATAAAATAAAATAAAATAAAATAAAGTAAAATAAAATAAAATAAAATAAAATAAAATAAAATAAAATAAAATAAAATAAAATAAAATAAAATAAAATAAAATAAAATAAAATAAAATAAAATAAAATAAAATAAAATAAAATAAAATAAAATAAAATAAAATAAAATAAAATAAAATAAAATTAAATTAAATTAAATAAAGCAAAATAAAATAAGATAAAATAAAATAAAAAAATTAAATTAAATAAAAAAATTAAATTAAACGATGTAAAATAAAATAAAAAAAATAAAATAAAACAATAAAAATAAAATACCGTAAAATAATGTGAAATATTTCTTATAAAAAATATTTAAAAAACTATCAAATTTAAAAAATGATTCTGTTAAAAAAATTCTTTGATTAAACATGTTTGGTAATGGTTTTGTCTGGTGGCAACACTAAACAAGAGTTACGACTCTCTTATATGTTAAGTCTATGGTCTACAGTTATTGCTATTTTTGCCCAGATTGTTACACATAAGTCGGAGTACGTGTTCGAATGTTTATCGCGTTATAGGTCGTTTGTGCCTCTGCCTTTGTGGGCCCACAGGCTGTCAGAGGTGTACGCAACATTAGCCAACAACAGCTTCTAAAGGTGGTCAACAGCAAAAGCGTTAAGCTTTTTGTTTTGAAAACATTTTTGTGTTTGTGTTTTTGTTTTGTTTTTCGGTTAATAATGTTGTTGGTATTGCATTACCTGTGTGACAATGCTCATAAACGGTTTAAGTTTTGTTTTCTTTGAGTCTATGATTGTAGTGCATGTAGGGTGAGAGAGTAAGGGAGAGGGTAGAAGGGAGAGGGAGGTAGGAAATAATAGAAGTTTCTTTCGTATACTGCGACATTCCAGCGAGAGGCATAACGTTAAAAAAAGATGTTCTCCATGAAATTCTTGGTAGTAATATAAAAAGTTCAAATTCCTATGTACAGAAAGTTTACTTTTAAAAATAGCATCTCAACAGATGGGAAGCAAATGACTATGGGAGGAAAACAACCTTAGCTATGAAATGCTTGCTTTTTTATAATATGTACGTTAAATGGCAAAGTTGGACCTTATCAGATTTTTTAGGAAATTAAGTTAGGTATGGTTTTGACTCAACTTAACACCAAGATAAGATAAATAGGCAATAAATTATTCTTCATATGTTATACCCAATAAATTATTTCCCACAAATTGGGCTTGGAATTGCTCTTGCGTTTAGCGGTGGGCTCAAGTGTGGTATGGTTAAGGTCTTTCTTGTCTTTAGATTAAAGACATGGACTTTAAGATTTTGGGTTTAAGAGAAATGTAATTTTTATCCGTTGTGTAAAGAATAATATGGGAGTATTTGAGGAATTTTTTTTTTTCAAATTTTTTCAAAATTTTGTTGTTATTGCACATCTTAAAAAGCTTATTTTAAATGCGATTTTTTTTTATATAAATTGTTTATTTGCAAATATGCCCACGAACATTCCTTTACGGAACAGAGACGAACTTTTCACATATCATTGTGTGCTGTCCATTCAAGTTTTGAGCTCAATGATAACAGACTCCTCGCCGAGTCCGAATGGCGTGCTGCAATCCATGGCATTGTACCTCAAAAATGTCACTCAATGATAACAGACTCCTAGCCGAGTCCGAATGGCGTGCTGCAATCCATGGCATTGTACCTCAAAAATGTCACTAGGATTTTCTCGTCAGGATTTGATCACAAGCGTTCAAAGTCATAGGCGGACATGGTAACCTCTGCGCTAGGGTGGCCTCCAATAATTTTTGATTTACAGACTTTCAGTTAATAAAACTATTATTTAACTTTTAAAAATTTTATTTAAAAAAAAAAAAGTTCAATATTTTATTTTTATAAAAAAAAAATTGCCAAACATTTTTTTTTGAATTTTTATTTTCTAAATATCTAAGTTTTGTTTTCAGACATTTGCAAAATGCGTGTTGATTTTTTGATTACGGAATTTGTGAAAATCATTTTATGAAAAATTTTAATTTTCATAAAAAAAATTGTAAAAATTAAATTTTTACAAAATTTTAATTAAATTTCACTCTACACCATAGGATTAATTTCGTCATTCCGTTTGTCACACTTCGAAAAATGCGTCTAAGACCCCATAAAGTATATCTATTCGCCATGACATTTTAAGTCGATCGAGAAATGTCCGTCCGTCTGTCTGTCTGCGAAACAACGCGAACTTTCGAAGGATAAAAGGAGTTTGCACAAATACTTCTTATAAGTGTAGGTCGGTTGGGATTGTAAATGGGCTAAATCGGTCCATGTCGTAGGCCTGTCGCAGTGCCACACCTCTCTGGAGAGAAGTTTTACATGACATAATACCTCAAAAATGTTGTCAGCATTAGGAGGGTAAAACCACCGCTGAAAAAATTTTTTTTATGGTCTCGCCAGGATTCAAACCCAGGAGTTCAGCGTCATAGAAGGACATGCGCTAAGGTGGGTTAATATAGCTGTCATATAAACCGATATTGGTTCTTGACTTCTTGAGCATCTAGAGGGCGCTATACATATTTGATCTGGCTGAAATTTTGCTCGTAGTGTTTTGGTATCATTTCCAACAACCGTGCTGAGTATGGTTCAAATCGGTTCATAAACTGATATAGCCATATAAAGCGATCTTGGGTCTAGACTTCTTGAGCCTCTGGAGGGCGCAATTCTCGTCCGATTTGACTAAAATTTTGCACGTAGTAAATACTTCTTATTAGTGTAGGTCGGTTTTGATTGCAAGTGGGCTATATCGGTCCACGATTTGATATAGCTGCCATATAAACCGATTTGGGATCTTGACTACTCGAGCCGCTAGAGGGCACAATTCTTATCCGATTTGGCTGAAATTTGGTATGAGGCGTATTATTATGACTTCCAACAACTGTGTTGAGTATGGTTCAAATCGGTCCATAACCTGATATAGCTGTGATATAAACCGATCTGGGTCTTGACATTTTGAGCCTCTAGAGGGCGCAATTCCTATCCGATTTGGCTGAAATATTGCATGACGTATTTTATTAAGACTTTAAACAATTGTGTTAAGTTAGGTTCAAATGGGTTCATAACCTGATATAGCTGTCATATAAACCGATCTTGAATATTGACTTCTTGAGCGACTAGAGGGCGCAATTCTTATCCGATTGGAATGAAATGTTGCATGACGTATTTTATTATGATTTTAAACAATTGTGCCAAATAAGGTTCAAATCGGTTCATAACCTGAAATAGCTGCCATATAAACCGATCTTGGGTCTTGACTTCTTGAGCCTCTAGAGGGCGCAATTCTTATTCGACCGGAATGAAATTTTGCACGACGTGTTTTGTTATGACTTCCAATAACTGTGCTTAGTTAGGTTCAAATCGGTCAATAACCTGATATAGCTGCCATATAAACTGATCATGGGTCTTGACTTCTTGAGCCTGTAGAGGGCGCAATTCTTATCGGATTGAAATGAAATTTTGCAGAACGTGTTTTGTTATGATATCTAACAACTGTGCCAAGTATGGCTCAAATCGGTTCATGAGGTGATATAGCTGCCATATAAACCGATCTTGGGTCTTGACTTCTTGAGCCTCTAGAGGGCGCAGTTGTTATCCGTTTGGAATGAAATTTTGCATGACGTATTTTATTATGACTTTAAACAACTGCGCAAAGTATGGCTCAAATCGGTTCATTACCTGATATAGCTGCTATATAAACCGATCTGGGGTCTTGACTTCTTGAACCTCTAGAAGGCGCAATTCTTATCCGATCGGAACGAAATTTTGTATGACATATTTTATTATGACTTTAAACAACTGTATATAAACCGATCTTGGGTCTTGACTTCTAGAGCCTCTACAGGGAGCAATTCCAATCCGATTTGGCTGAAATTTTGCATGACGTATTTTATTATGACTTTAAACAACTGTGCCAAATAAGGTTCAAATCGGTTCATAACCGGATTAAGCAGCCATATAAACCGATCTGGGGTCTCTACTTCTTGAGCCGCTAGAGGGCACAATTCTTATCCGATTTGGCTGAAATTTGGCATGAGGTGTTTTATTATGACTTCCAATAACTGTGCTGAGTATGGTTGACATCGGCCCATAACCTGATATAGCTGCCATATAAACCGATCATGGGTCTTGATTTCTTGAGCCTCCAGAGGGCGCAATTCTTATCCGATTTGCCTGAAATTTTGTACAACGGATCGTCTCATAACCGTCAACACACTTGTTTATTATGGTCTGAATGGGTCTGTAGCCTTATACAGCTCCCATATAAATCGATCTCTCTGTTTTACTTCTTGACCCCCCGAACGCCGCAATTCTTATTCGAATTGGCTGATATTATACACAGGTCTCCAACATATAATTTTATATTGGTGCGAACCGGACCATATCTTGATGTCGCTCTAAAAGCAGAGCAAATCTTTTCTTATATCCTTTTTTTGCCTAAGAAGAGATGCCGGGAAAAGAACTCGACAAATGCGCTGCATGGTGGAGGGTATATAAGATTCAGCCCTGTCGAACTTAGCACGCTTTTACTTGTTATGAAATTCACCAGTAATGTCGAGAGTCAAGTCCTTTTTGCCAAATTTTGAGAGAATCGAGTAACAAATGACTATTCTATTGCATAAATACTGCAATGCGGATGAACATATATATGGGAGCTATATCTACATCTGAACCGATTTTTTTCCAATTTCAATAGGCTTCGTCTTTAGGCCGAAAAACATGCCTGTACCCAATTTGAAGACGATTGGATGAAAATTGCGACCTGAAGTTTGTATACAAATTAACATGGACAGATGGAGAGACAGACGGACACAGCTAACTCAAATCAGAAAGTGATACTGAGTCGATCGGTATACTTATCAATGGGTCTATCTCTCTTCCTTCTGGGTGTTACAAACAAATTCACTAAGTTATAATACCCTGTAAAACAGTAGTAGTGTAGGGTATTAAAATTTAATTTTTTATATTTTATTTTCATTTATATAATTTTTTTAAGAAAGTATTTCTGTAAAAAATTTAACAAATATATTTTTGTATAGAAATTTTTGTAGAAATTTTATTTATATAAGATTTTTTATCCAATTTTTTTTCTATTTAAATATAAAGTTTTCAAAAAAAAGAGAATTTTTGTTTAAAAAAAAAATTTTATCGAAATTTTATTTTTGTAGAAAATTTTTTTGACTTTTTAGTTTCTTAGACAATTTTGTCGAAATTGTAATTTTATAGAAAATTTTTGTAAAATTATTGTATTTTTAAAAAAATTATTTTTTTTTGTAAAAAAATTTAAAAAAATGTTTTCTGTTTTTTTTAATTTTTTGTGTATTTTCTTTAAAAATTTTCAATACATACTTAGATTATAAGTATTCCCCCTTTCATTTTCTTTTTTCATAAAAGTTGTATAAAAAGTGAATAAACCAGATAGAGATGCTACAACTGCATTGAACGCTTCAATGAAAGCAAATGACAGTTTTCATCATCATCATCGCTTTCTGTAACCACAATTAGTTTCACTTAAGTATTGAATTCATTATTTGATTGACTAACTTAATAAAGAAAAAGAAGAAGAAGAAGAAAGGAAAAATACTTTATTTTTCATTACATGAATGGCCTTTAGTTGAGGTAGTTTTTTTTTTTCTATTTCTGTTTCCTGTGGTTGTCACTACGTGAATGAGTGAATTTTTTGGAGGCTTCTCAAGGTGAATTTGTCAGACGACAAAGACTGGCAGTCAGTCAATCAAAAGCCAAGGCAAGTCATTGGGGATATATTTTGAGTTTCCCCAGTTTTTTTTTCTTCTTTCCTCTTCTATGTCATCTTCTTATTTATGGAGCAAATCGTTGTATACTAAGCCGATTTACTTTGCTGGTAATCTCCTCTATGATGATGATATGAATTTTCTAGGTTTTCCAATTTTCCCTCCTCTCTTGTCATCATCGTCATCATCATCATCGTAGTCAGCTTCATTAGTTGGGTTATAGCGAATTGCCATAGATTATGAAAGTTATTGAACATTTAAGGTGAATGAAGAATCAAGAAAGAAAATATTTCCACATGAGCTGAGAATTATTTGTAAGCATTCCCATACTACATGAGTGAGCATAGATGTTTCAAGGTTATGATGGATAAGATGTAATAGCTTTATGTGATGAGGAAAATTCCTAGGGATTTACCCTTTCTCTAGTCACCTACATTGAAGTTGGCTTCACACAGCATGAAATGTTGTTTCATACAAAACAAGAACAGAATGTCTCAAACTTAAACGCCAAATGCCAATTAAAACTTGGCCAACTAATTGTTGGCCAATAGTAAATGTTCTGGCAGGGGCCAAAGTCAAAGTCAAAAAATCTCTGTACAACACTTTGGAGAGTGTGAGAGTAGCCTTTTTGTATGGGACAAAAGAAATGAAAAAAAAAAAACAACAACAAATTATTTGCAATTATTATGATTTATGAGTTAAAAGTTCAAAAGCGCTATAATTTCTGAAAATTGCCAATAAAAACTCATTCACTACGCAGAGAAAAAAACAAGTAAGAGCTGGCTAAGTTCGGCCGGGCCGAATCTTATATACCCTCCACCATGGATCGCATCTGTCGAGTTCTTTGCGCAGTATCTCTTTTTAGGCAAACAAAGAGTAATGAATAAGGACGGAGGAGAAGGAGGAGGAGCTATATCAAGTTATAGTCCGATTCGGGGCTCAAGAAGCAAAATCGGTAGATCGGTTTATATGGGTAGATCGATTCAGATCATATTGCACACGTATGTTGAAGGCCATGGGAGAAGGCGGTGTACAAAATCTGTGCCAAATCGTATGAGAATTGCGCTCTCTAGAGTCTCAAGAAGTCAAGATTCAAGATCGGTTTATATGGCAGATATATCAGGTTATGCACCGATTTGAAACATACTTCACACAGTTGTTGGAAGTGATATCAAAACACTATGTGCTAAATTTCAGTCAAATTGGATGAGAATTGCGCCCTCTAGAGGCTCAAGAAGTCAAGACCCAAGATCGGTTTATATGGCAGCTATATCAGGTTATGGACCGATTTGAAACATATTTCTTACAGTTGTTGGAAGCATACTTAGCACAGTTGTTGGAAGTTATAGCAAAACACTATGTGCAAAATTTCAGTCAAATTGGATGAGAATTGCGCCCTCTAGATGCTCAAAAAGTCAAGACCCAAGATCGGTTTATATGGCACCTATATCAGGTTATCGACCGATTTGGACCATACTTCTCACAGTTGTTGAAAGTGATATCAAAACACAATGTGCGAAATTTCAGTCAAATCGGATGAGAATTGCGCCCTCTAGAGGCTCAAGAAGTCGAGACCCAAGAACGGTTTACATGGCAGCTATACCAGGTTATGAACCGATTTAAAGCATACTTTTCACAGTTGTTGGAAGTGATAACAAAACACAATGTACAAAATTTCAATCAAATTGGATGAGAATTGCGTCCTCTAGAGGCTCAAAAAGTCAAGACCCAAGATCGGTTTATATAGCAGCTATATTAGGTTGTCGACCGATTTGAACCATACTTCTCACAGTTGTTGGAAGTAATATCAAAACACTATGTGCAAAATTTCAGTCAAATCGGACGAAAAATGCGCCCTCTAGAGGCTCAAGATATCAAGACCCAAGATCGGTTTATATAGCATCTATATCAAAACATGGACCGATTTGGCCCATTTACAATCCCAACCAACCTACACTAATCAGAAGTATTTGTGCAAAATTGCAAGCAGCTAGCTTTACTCCTTCGAAAGTTAGCGTACTTTCGACAAACAGACGAACGGACAAACGGACGGACGGACATGGCTAGTTCGACTTAAAATGTCACGACGATCAAGAATATATATACTCTATGGGGTCTTAGACGCATATTTCGAGGTGATACAAACAGAATGAAGAAATTAGTATACCCCCATCCTATGGTGGAGGGTATAAAAACACAAAAAGTGTATGGTTCACACAATAGTTTCACTGGGACATCTGTGGACATTTGGTTTTTGTTTGTGCAGTTTTAAATATTAAGTTATTTATCATTTGCCTTGTTATAGTTTTTGCATTCAATGAGAAGACAAGAAATAAAAAACAATGCTTAAAACTATATCCAAACCAAATAGAAGACACTTGTCATTATACAGCTACTAATAGCTTTTTGCAATCCTTTTTTTGGGTATTCTACGTTTAAATGGCTGGAAATGTGTTTTGTCATGATTAATGGTCATATATTTTTTCTTAGCCTCTTTAAATTATTTTATTATTAAGTTGTATACACCAAATAGATTTTTGGAAATTGAATTGATTTTCCAAATATTTCAAAGGTGAAAATGGACCTTTCTTAAATGTAAGTAAAAGCGTCCTAAGTTCGGATGGGCCGAATCTTATATACCCTCCACCATGGATCGCATTTGTCGAACTCTTGCCACGGTATCTCTTTTTAGGCAAACAAAGGATAAAAGAAAAGAATTGCTATGTTATTGCAACAATATTAAGCTATGGTCACATTTCGGACCATAACTGAACTGAATATTGGAGACCATAGTAGAAATCATTGTGCAAAATTTCAGCCAAATCGGATAAGAATTGTGCCCTCTAGCTGGTCAAGAAGTCAAGAACCCAGATCGGTTTATATGGCACCTATATCAAAACGTGGACCGATATAGCCCATTTACAATCCCAACCGACCTACACTAATAAGAAGTATTTGTGCAAGACTTCAAGAGGCTAGCTTTGCTCCTTCGAAAGTTAGCGAGCTTTCGATAGACAGTCGGACAGGCGGACGGACGGCCAGACGGACGGACATGGCTAGTTCGACTTAAAATGTCATGACGATCAGGAATATATATACTTTGCTAGCTGTCCCGGGCCTGCTCCGCTGCGCCTTCTTTCACTTTATATGGAACAAAATTTTCCTCGGATTATTTATTTTCGACAATTAAAGAGATTTTAGTGAAATACCATGCTACAAAAAAGTATATCGCTTGACAAACAATTTAACAATAGAAGTGCCTTTATCTGTATCCCATATGATCTTTGTTGGTCTACGAATTTAAGATAGGATGTAAGGTGTACTCCATTCTTAAAATACTTTGTTTCAACCCGATATACTCATGATATCTGATTTAGGGGTGTTTTCGGCGGTGAGGTAGTCCCCCAGACACTTGGCCCTGAAAAAATATCAGCACCGTGCTCTTCTTTCAGATACCATTTATTTAAACCCCATATTGCCATTGGTTTAGGGGAGTTTACACGATGAGGCGTCCCCCAAACACATGGCCCCAAAATAGGTTATCATATTCAAATACCTTTCATTTGAGCCACATATTGGCATGGTTGAAAAATGTTTACCCTTTAGGGGGTGTTTTGGGGAAGTGGTGATGCCCTAAATACATGGTCCTGCATTTGGATATCAAATTCGAATTCTACTCCCAAGTACTTTTATTTAAGCCCGATATTGCAATGGTCAATAAAAAATTGCTGTTTGTGGGGTATTTTGGGAAAGGGGTACACCCCCAGAAAATTGGTCTCGAAAGTGGGTATCAATTCTTGCTCTACCCCCCAATACCTTTCATTTAAGCTCCACATTGACATGGTCGGTAAATATGGCCGATTTAGGGGTGTTTTGGGGATTGAGGTGGTCCCCCGAAACACTAAGCCCAGAAAATATATCAGCAACGTGCTCTATTCTCATATATCTATATATGATTTTTTTGAACCTCATATTGCCGTTAGCCTCAAAATTGGATATCAAATTCGTTTTCTAATCTCATTTAAACTCCTTATTGCAAAAGTCAGCTAATATGTCCGGTTTGCGGTATTGGCCCTAAAAACTATAAATATTTAGTTTCACTCTCTTCAAGACCAAAATTGTCCTGGTGAGCAAATACGTCCTATTTGGGGGTTGTTATGGTGGTGGGACGTCCCCTAGACAGTTGGTCCCTAATGTTGATATCAGATACGTCGTCTACTCCCACATACCTTTAATTTGAGCCCCATATTTCCATAGTCGACAAACATGACTGGCTTGGGGGGTGTTTTGGGGGATGGAAGGCCACTCAGTGAGTTGACCTTGAAAATATATATCGGATTCGTGTTCTACTCTAAAAAAACACCCTCTTGTATATACTTCCTATTTGGGTGGTGTTGTGGGGATGGGGTGGCGCCATAGACACTTTACCCGAATATTGATATCAGATTCGTGCTTTACTCCCAAAGTCCTTTCATTTGAACCCCATATTGCTATGGTCGTAAATTTGTCCCCCTTGGAGGATGTTTTTGGGGAGAGGCGGCCCCCCAAACACTTGATCCCATATTTGGATATCAGATCTGAATTTCACATTCAAATACCTTTCATTTAAGCCCCATATTCCCATGGTCAGTAAATAAGTTCTATTAGGGGGGTGTTTTGAGGAAAGGGTGGACCCCCAGAAACGTGGTCCCACATTTGGGTATAAGAATCGTATTCTACTCGTAAATACCTTTCATTTGAGTCCCATATTGGGGGTTGGGGTGGTCCCCCCAACACTTGGTCCCACAATTAGATATCAGATACGTTTTCTTATCCTAAATACCTTTCATTTGAGTCCCATATTGTCGCGATTGGTCTAAATATGTATTTGGTAGGTTTTGGGGGTGGGGCGGCTCCCATAGGTATTATTTTATTTTATTTTATTTTATTTTATTTTATTTTATTTTATTTTATTTTATTTTATTTTATTTTATTTTATTTTATTTTACCGTTTTTCTTTGTCTCTTCAGCTTTATTAAGAAAGTAAACCATTTTCCGTTTCCGTTCTGTCAATATAACTGTCAGTTTGTCAATATTTTTAGTGTATACTTTTAGGAGCGATTAATAGCGATGTGTATGTACGCACCAATGAACCGGATAAAATAGTTATGGTCAGCATATCTGTGGAAATATGACAAGAGTCCATAATTCGAGTTGTCATATTGCCACAAAAACACTTAAAATAGCTCATAAAAGCTTTTGTTTATAAATTTAGGCATATTTTCAAAAAGAAAGTTGTGTTATCTTTCTTTTAATTTATTTATAAACAATATGTTATGAATACATAAAATAGTGTTTTTGTGGTTGTATGTTAACTCGGGATGTATACTTACATACATATTATGTACATATACACACATAGCGACAAGAATAGCTGTTTCAATGTGCTGCATTGGAACAAAAATGGCACTTAGGTATAAAATTCAATCACATCTTTCATAATTTTTTATGAACGTATGAGTAAGAGTATCAGTTTTTTATATTCCCCAAAAAAACCTCCGCGAGTGTGTGCTTAACAACTGTCACAAGTATATTTTCGGTTTCTAAGTGGAGGCCACCGTAGCGCAGAGGCTAGCATGTCCGCCTATGATGCTTGGGTTCGAATCCTGGTGGGAACATTAGAAAAAAAATTTGGTTTTCTGGCGAGAAGATTAAAAAAAATTCTGCGATGATTATCCCCTCCTAATAATGCCAAAAGAGGTGTCGCTCTGCGGTATGCCATTCGGACTATGCTACAAACTTGAATCGGACAGCACTCATTGATGTGTGAGAAGTTTGCTTCTGTTCCTTAATGGAATGTTCATGGGCGAATTAGCAATTTGTTGTGCCTGGTATATAAACAAATATTAGCTATAATGGTGATTTGTTTTCAAATATTGTTCGACATTAACTACATTTGGGCTTTAACGATTGACAGTTATTATAGTAATTTGTGTAGGAAAATGGTGTGAAACTCTCTTTTTCTTTTTCTTCGTTTTTTGCAGAAATACCAAATTTGTACCTAAACGATTGGCAGGTAAATAAAAATCACTGTATATCTCTAATCCTCGCTTTTATTGGCAATTCTATTGCGCAAAAGGGGAAATTTTTTAAAGAGTCATAACCATAGAAATTAATATGGTTGGTAATAGAATTATCTAAATAAAAATAATTAACAAAATTTCAGATGAAAATAATATGTTGACCATGTATTAATAAATGAAAAAATTAAATTTTACAAAAATAATATAAAAAAATATTTTCTTTCTAAATATTTTTTTTTAGTTTGCTATAGAAAATTATTTATAAATATTAAAATTAAAAAATAAATACAAATATATGGAAACAACATTTTGACATCATATTCCCCGAATTCTACTTATATAACCACATTCAGACCTAATCAACAGATTTTGCCTTGCCTTCCAAAAAAACCGTTAACGCTAATTGTGTTAATTTTACTCATTGCTACCCTTATCTACAAAAATGCACAATTTCGTATAAGGCAACAATTTTTGTTGTAGCCTAGTTCAATATTTTTCGCATGACCAACAACTGAAAACCACTGTTGCATGTTCTAATATTCTTACCTTCATTATTTGTTTTGTTCAGCGATACATATAACCGCAACCTTAACCAAGCGAAAACCTTAGAAACCCATTGGTAAACATGGAAATGAGTGTGCGTGTGTGCGAGAGTAACATAAAAAGAGACACAGCCCAACGTTTTGTTTATCTTTTTGTATTTTCACCACTTATTATTTAGCCAAGACAATTACCCCCAATACATAGTGGTAGGTTGGTAGTGTGGGGTATTTCTGCAGAAAATGCAAAAGAAAATAAACCATTGGAAGATAACAATCAAAATAATCTTTAAAAAGACACAATACTATTTTTTTTATTTTATTTTACTTTATTTTATTTTTCTTTTTTTATTTTATTTTATTTCATTTTATTAATTAATTTTTTATTGACTTTATTTTATTTTATTTCACTATATTTTATTTTGTTTTATTGTTTATGTTGATTTTTTGCTTATTTTATTGTATTTAAACTTTTTTGTATTTTTCATATTATTTTATATTATTTTATTTTATTATTTTTTTATTGTATTTTATTTAATTTTTTTTATTGTATTTTATATTATTTTATTTTATTATTTTTTTATTTCATTTCATTCCATTTCATTTTATTTTATTTCATTTTATTCCATTCCATTTCATTTCATATTTTATTTTATTTTATATTTTCTAATTTAATGTTGTTAAAGTTTTATTTGAATGGTTAAATTTAATTTTTGTCACTCCTAAGTTTATGTATATTTTTTTTTTTTTTTTTGATATGTGAACTTTTAATTTTAACAATTCAAATGCAATCTCAACTTTTTTCACCTACCTCGATTGGAATCAGCTGTTCATAAAAATATCAACAATGTGGCAGCTCTTAAAACAACTCTCCTCTAATGCAACTCATAACAATGCAGTAAGTTGAAAGAAATGCCGGCCGGTAAAAGCAATACTTCGTAATTACGTAAAACATATTATAGAAATTAGAAAAAGAATGACATATTGACATTTTGAATATATTTTTTTAAACATTTCCCTTTATTTTCAGTTATATCTTTGTTTACATTACTCTAAGAGATATCCTTGTTTTGCATTTCTAAAATTGTCCATTTGTTTGTACCTGCGCACTAAGCCTTTATAGTTTGTTTTTGCAAACCACCTTGCCCTTTCTTTGGCATGAACTCTGTGTTGTGTTCTCTCGATGTCTCAATTTCTCTCGCTCTGCAATTTGCTCTACCACATTTGTTTACATGTTGGGTGAGTGGTGTGGTATAGTGTTGTGTGAGACGGAAAAAGGCCTAATAGAGGAAATCACAAGCCACCACCAACAACATTGCTAAAGAGATTTGGTGGATTACAAAAATAATGAACCAATATAACCCCGAGTAAGTTTTGACGATGATGATGCTGCGCTATTGCTGCCCGTCTGCCTCTGCTCACCACACAGCTGACTTATACTGCCGTTGCTGCTGCTGCTGCTGCTGTTGGTACCGTAACCTAAAAGTGCTTGTAGCTTTCATTGTTGTTGCTCGGCTTTTCGCACATAGATATCCTCAAATGAATGGGCACCACTTAAATTTGCTGTGAGAGTTGCTTTATGCAGCATGCATAGACAAGAAGCTGATGTTGATGCTGTCATGTTGGTGGTATTGGTGTTGGTGGTGGTCACACTTTTACACCTACACACATGGTATGGAGCAAAACTAAAGATGGCGCCAAATCTGACGTCGGTTTTCGAGTGTTGGCCCATGCAAAAGGAGACGAAGTAGCAGCAGCAAAGGAGGAAATAACACCACAGCACACCAATACATTGCAACAGCAACAAAGTTGAAGCAGAAAGGATAAAATAGTTATGGCACCGCTGGCAAAAGCTCAGTTGTAATTGAACTGTCGGCTATACAACATCGACTTGAAATAAAAAACACAGAGCAAGTGTAAGAAAGCAATAGCAAGGGAAGCACAAAAACAAAAGCTTGTTTAAAATAAACATCACACAGCCTAATAATACAAGGAAGAGCAAGACTTAACATCATTTTCTAAACAAAGTGTAATTGAAGACCAGCCACCCTCAATAACCCACCCCCTCCGAAAAAAATATAGCCATAATAATTCGCAGAGAGTGAAAAGTGTACCGCGTACGTGTACGGATGTATGGGAATGTGTGTGCGTGCGTGTGAATTTGGTTTACTAATAGCGGTTGTGCATATTTGTTGTTATTGTTGCTTTTTTCCATTTTTTTTTTGTTTTTTGCATATGAATATGGATGGCAGTCATTGTGTTGTGTTGGGTTTTTGCGATAGCAAATGATATTAAATCACCTTTAAGTGCTGCAATTATTCAATTTAGTGTGATTTACAGGCAGTTTAGCCTAATCAGCCATTTGATCAATCATCATTAGCAGCATCACCAGTAACGACCATCACCCATCAAGCCATTATAAACATTACCGTTATATGCCTGTGCAAATAAATAAACAAAGACACAAACATACGCTCCCACTCACCTCATTGAAATGTCATCAAACAACATAACACCACTCAGTCAATGAATCTCCTGCTTTAAATCATATGAAATCTGTCAGAGCTGTAGTAGTGTTGCCAAAAGCAAACATTTTGTTCTCCAACCAAAACAAAGGTATAAAGTAGCAAGGAATATGCATTGCAATTTGCAGAGACTAAAATGTGATATAAAACACAATAAATAAAATAAATTAGAATTTTTTACATAAATATAAAAAAGAATTTAAAAAATTAAAAACAAAATAAAAGTTTAAAAAAGTAACATACAATTTTTAAATAAATAATTTTAAAATAATTATCTTATGAAGAAGAATAAAACAAAATAAAAAAAGTATCAAAGCAAATTAAAAAAAAATTTAGTTTTAAAATATACAAAAATAACTTGAAATAAATGATAATAATAATAGTCAAAGTTTAAAAATTAAAGCAAAATACAACTAAAAAATATCAAATAAAACAAAATACATTAAATTAAATAACAAAAACAATATCAAATAAAATAAAACAAGAAAAATTTAAATGAATTAAATAAAAACAAAATAAAATGAAATGCTTTAAAATCAATTTAAATAAAGGAAATTTAAGTTAAATATTTAATATAATAAAATTTAAAAATCAAATACAATGAAATAAGATAAAATAAAAAAAAATAAAATAATATAAAATAAAATAAAATAAAATAAAATAAAATAAAATAAAATAAAATAAAATAAAATAAAATAAAATAAAATAAAATAAAATAAAATAAAATAAAATTAAATTAAATTAAATTAAATTAAATTAAATTAAATTAAATTAAATTAAATTAATTAAAATAAAATAAAATAAAAAAATAAAGTAATATAAAATAAAATGAAATAAAACAAAATAAAATAAAATAAACAATATATAATTAATTAAAATAAAGTTAAGTTAAATAAAATTAATTAAAATAAAGTTAAGTTAAATAAAATTAAATAAAATAAAATATACCATATTGGAGGGCATCAAAACTCGGCCCGGCCAACTAAAAACGTTTTTTATTTATTTATTTTTTAAGAAATTTTACATGTGGTGTTCAATTATGATTTCCAACAACATTGCCAAGTAATATCCAAATCGGTCTTTAACGTGATATAGCTCCCATATAAACCGATCTCCCGTTTTGATTTCTTGAGGCCCTGGAAACCGCAATTTTTGTCCGACTTGTCTGAAATTTTGCATGTGGTGTTCTGTTATAACTTCCAACAACTGTGCCAAGTACGTTCCAAATCGGTCTATAAGCTGATACAGCTCCCATATAAACCGATATCCCGATTTGACTCCTTGAGGCCCTAAAAGCCGCAATTTTTGTCCGATTTCTGTTCTGTTATGACTTTCAACAATTGTGATAAGTACGGTCCAAATCGGTCTATTACCTGATATAGCTCCCATATAAACCGATCTCCCGATTTGACTTCTTGAGCCCTTACAAGCCGCAGTTGTCATCCGATTTGGCTGAAATTTTGCGTGTAGTGTTTCTTTATGACTTCCAACAACTGAGTCTAGAATGGTTCAAATCGGTCTATAACCTGATATAGCTCCCATATAAACCGATTTCCCGTTTTGACTTCTTGAGCCCCTGGAAGCCGCAATTTTTGTCCGACTTGTCTGAAATTTTGCATGTGGTGTTCTGTTATGACTTCCAACGAACTGTGACAAGTACGTTCCAAATCGGTCTATAAGCTGATATAGCTCCCATATAAACCGATCTCCCGATTTAACTTCTTGAGCCCCTGGAAACCGCAAATTTTGTCCAACTGAAATGTTGCATTTTTTTCTAAATATGAAAACTTATGAATGAAAAATTATGAAAAAAAAGGTAAAATTTTCTTGAAAAAAAATTACCAAATTTTCGGTATGCTCATATCCCTTTAAAATTGAAAAAAAAACAAAAATTAAAACCCTAACGGCAATCCTGACCTATCAGTCCGTCGGCCAACAATTCGACCCTAACTTAGAAGGGAGCCAATGTAAATGCATGCGATTGTAGAGCGCTATTTGTTAAACAAGTGATAACAAAGAGTTCTTCTTCTTATTGTTCTTTAGTCTGCCCACCCCTTCTCCCCCCGGGCCTTAGTTGTTGTTTACACCCAGAAAGAGAGAGTGTGATAAACATCAAATGGATGGATGGCTGGGTGTACAACCCAATGAAAGACCATGTTTACAAGTGTATGGCGTTCGTGGATTGGATGGTTTCATGTGATGGAGCGTGATTTTGTCAACAGCTGATTTAGTCTTGCTGAAACACTCAACGCTTCAACAGCAACGCGCATTTAAAATAAATTTAAAACAAATTGCAAATTTTCCTCCAAAATAAGACGTGTTTAACAAGCCAAATAAATACCTTGGCTTACATTTGGCTTAGCGTGTTTCTTTTTTTTTCGTTAGCCATAACTTGAGTTACTCCCACACTAAGCAAGTGTGGTTTGGTGGTTTGTGTTCTACACCTTCATACAAGTTTTACGTAATTTTTTTGCCCCATACATCAAAACTCGTGTTAATAACAAAATAAAAATCCATAAATTGATTTTTTCACTCGCTTGCTCTCACTGGCGACGATTCGCACGTGCATTTGGCGTCTTGGGGGTTTTTTTTATTTCTTCTATGGTTGTTGACGTTTTGTTTGCTTCTCAACTCATCCCAAAAGCAGCAATAGCAGCAGCAGCAACAACAACAACAATACTGTGCACTGACTGTGTATTCGTTCATATGTGGTTTGGTCTGCCTCAAGGCATCGTGTGGTAGTGTCATCGCCATCGAGTTTGTGACAGTCGCCGCTGTCACTGCATACATTCGCCGCTTGTACGCCGTTTAATGGTATTTGTGTTCCGCAGCCGTCGCTGACGCTGCCATTGCCGTCGTCGTTGTTGAGATGGTTATTGTCTTTACCACATGTGAATGCAAGAAATAACGGTGATTTTATTTTGTTATCGTGATTTAATTTTACTCGGTTTTTTTTTTGGTGTTATTAAATTTTCCAAATGTAATTTTGTGAGCTTTTGAGTGTCATTTATGTAAATTTCTTCCATTTACACTGAAACTTCAGAATAACGACTTTATATTCTCACCAAGTAAAAGAAAACGAGGCTGAAAAGCAAAAAAAAACCTCTACTACAACCACAGCAAAATACAGGCAGACAGACAACAACAACAGAGAGAACAACACTTTGGCATCTTCAGCAGGGCAAAGGTTTATGAACTGCTTGCAAGACAGTGGGTAAGTTTGAATATTGGTTTTAAAATGTCCCCAGTGGCAAATTGTTAAGTTAATTACATAGCAGAAGTAGAAGATTGAATGATGAAATTATAAGATAACCAATTAAAAGCTAATTAAAACATGTTTAAAATAGAAATATTAAAACTCATCTTTAATGGTAGATAATGTTAAGAAAAAGTTCTTGGCAAACTGAAAATACCGGAAAATCAACTACAACAAGACCGATCTTGGGTCTTGACTTCTTGAGCTTTTAGAAGGGGCAATTCTTAACCGATTTGGCTGTAATTTTGCACATGGTATTTTGGTATCACTTCCAACATTTGTTCGAAGTATGGTCTAAATCGACCCATAACCTGGTATAGGTGCCATATAAATCGATCTTGGATCTTAACTTTTTGAGCCGCTAGAGGGCGCAATTCTCATCCGATTTGGCTGAAATTTTGCATGAGGTGTTTTGATATGACTTCCAAAAACTGTGATGAGTATGGCGCAAATAGGTACATAACCTGATATAGCTGCCATATAAACTGATCTGGGATCTTGGCTTCTTGAGCCTCTAGAGGGCGCAATTCTCATCCGATTAGGCACTAATTTTTTACAACGGCTTCTCCCATGGCCTTCAACATGCGTGTGTAATGTGGTCTGAATAGATCTATGGCTTGATTCAGATCCCATATAAACCGAACTCCCGATTTTTCTTCTTGAGCCCCGAATCGGACTATAACTTGATAAAGCTCCTTCTCCTTCCCCTCCGTCCTTATTCATTATTCTTTGTTTGCCTAAGAAGAGATGTCGGGAAAAGAATGCCATCCATGGTGGAGGGTATATAAGATTCGGCCCGGCCGAACTTTACACGCTTTTACTTGTTTTTTTTTTTTAATTTAGCTTCGAGATGCTTAGTGAGAAGTTTATTAGCTTAAATATAAAATAAAATGATTCAGCCAAATTTAGGGATTTTACCTACAAACATAACCGGTTTCCGTTAACATTCAGACACATTCAATTTCCATGGAATTGATACATCTCATGTCTGTGGCAAATGCTTAACATGAAAAAAAATTATTAACGTATTTTGCGGTTAGACAATTTGTTTGAGTTTGCGCTGCTATTCTTGATTTGGAGCGATTTTTTTTATCGCACCACTATAGGATGGGGATATACTAATCTAGTCAATCCGTCTGTAACACCTTGAAATATTCGTGTAGGATCCCATAAAGTATATATATTATTGATCGTCTCGACGCTCTAAAGCGATCTAGCCATTTCCGACCGTCCATTTGTCCGTCTGTCGAAATCACGATAGCGATCGAACGCGTAAATCTAGCCGAATCTGTGCTTGAAATTTTGCACAGATTCTTCACATTAGTATAGGTCATTGGGGATTGCAAAATGTTGCCATATCGCTGCAGATTTAGATATAGCTCCCATATAAACCGATCTCCCAATTTTATTTCTTGAGCCCCTGGAAGCCACATTTATTGCCCGATTTGGATAAAAATTTTAATGTGGTGTTCTGTTATGTTTGGAGGCCACCGTAGCGCAGAGGTTAGAATGTCCGCCTATGACGCTGAACGCCTGGGTTCGTATCCTGGCAAGACCATCAGAAAAAAAATGTTTAGCGGTGGTTTTCCCCTCCAAATGCTGTGAGGTACCATGCCATGTAAAACTTCACTCCAAAGAGATGTCGCACTGCGGCGCGCCGTTCAGATTTGGCTATAAAAAAGAGGCCCCTTATCATTGAGCTTAAACTTGAATCGGACTGCACTCAATGATATGTGAGATTTTTGCCCCTGTTCCTTAGTGGAATGTTCCTGGGCAAAATTTGAACTTCCTTTCAGTGCAGGTCAGTTGGAGTTGTAAATGGGCTTTATCGGTTTATGTTTTGATATAGCTGCCATATTAATCGATCCTGGATCTTGAACTCTTGAACCTCTAGAGGGCGCGATTCTTACCCGATTAGTCTGAAATTATGCGTGAGATGTTTTATTAGGACCTCCAATAACTGTATTGAGTATGGTTCAAATCGGTTCATAAACTGATGTAGCTCCTATATAAACTGATCTAGGACCTTGACTTCTTGAGCCGCTAGAGGGCGCAATTATCATTCGATTTGGCAGATATTTTGCACGAATTGGCTGAAATTTTGCATGAAGTCTTTTTATTTGACTTCCAACAACTGTGCCAAATTCGGTCAAAATCGGTTGTTAAAATGATATGGGTCCCATATAAACCGATCTCGAATATTGACTTGTTGAGCCGCTAGAGGGCCCAATTATTACCCGATTTGGCTGAAATTTAGCAAGAAGTGATATACCTGATATAGCTGCCATATAAAGCGATCTTGGGTCTAGACTTCTTGAGCATCTAGAGAGCCAATTCTTATCTGATTGGAATAAAATTTTGCACGACGTGTTTTACTATGATTTTCAACAACTGTGTTAAATTAGATTCAAATCGATCAATAACCTGATATAGCTGCCATATAAACCGATCTGGGATCTTGACTTCTTGAGCCTCTAGAGGGCGCAATTCTTATCCGATTGGAATGAATCTTGAACGACGTGTTTTACTATGACTTTCAACAACTGTGCCAAGTATGGTTCAAATCGGTCCATAACCTCATATAGCTGCCTTATAAACCGATCTTGGGTCTTGACTTCTTGAGCTACTAGAGGGCGCAATTCTTATCCAATTGAAATGAAATTTTGCACGACGTGTTTTACTATGACTTTCAACAACTATGCTAAATTAGATTCAAATCGATCAATAACCTGATATAGCTGCCATATAAACCGATCTTGAATCTTGACTTCTTGAGCCACTACAGGGCGCAATTCTTATCCGATTGCAATGAAATTTTGCACAACGTGTTTTGTTATGATATCCAAAAATTGCGCCAAGTATGGTTCAAATCGGTGTATAACCTGATATAGCTGCCACATAAACCGATCTTGGGTCTTGACTTCTTGAGCCACTAGAGGGCGCAATTCTTATCCGATTTGAATGAAATTTTGCACGACGTGTTTTACTATGACTTTCAGCAACTGTGCTAAATAAGGTTCAAATCGGTTCATAACCTGATATAGCTGCCATATAAACCGATCTGGGATCTTGACTTCTTGAGCCTCTAGAGGGCGCAATTCTTATCCGATTTGAATGAAATTTTGCACGAAGTATTTTGTTATGATATCCAGCAACTGTGTTAAATAAGGATCAAATCGGTTCATAACCTGATATAGCTGCCATATAAACCGATCTGGGATCTTGACTTCTTGAGCCTCTAGAGGTCGCAATTTTTATCCGATTTGCCTGAAATTTTGTACGACGGATCCTCTCATGACCCTCAACATACGTGTTTATTATACTCTGAATCGTTCTATAACCTTCATACAGCTCCCATATAAATCGATCTCTCTATGTTACTTCTTGACCCCCCGAAGGCCGCAATTCTTATTCGAATTGGCTGACATTTTACACAGGTCTCCAACATATAATTAAATTGTCGTCCGAACCGGACCATATCTTGATAACGCTCTAATAGCAGAGCAAATCTTTTCTGTTATCCTTTTTTTGCCGAAGAAGAGATGCCGGGAAAAGAACTTGACAAATGCGCTCCATGGTGGAGGGTATATAAGATTCGGCCCGGCTTTTACTTGTTTTTAATTTTTCTCTTCCTATTGCCTTGTCCATATTCATGGTCAACCCCCTCTTTTTTTCTCTCCCTCTCTTCCCCTAAGTATACCATTTTTATTAACAAATGTTAAGTCTTATAAACTGCTCAAACTGTCACAATTGGCTCTTGGAGCCAAACCATTAATGTACGGTACATTTGTGTTGCTCCATATAAAAAAAGTATTCATGGCTTGTTGATTTAGTGAAAACCAACCTGCTTCTCATTCCTTCCCAACGACATGTTCGTGGGAATTTTCCGTATATTTCAAATATGAATATTTTTGATTCCTTCCTTCCGTTCTTCCTACCCACTGTGTTTGAAATTTCCGCAGTTATTTTTTGGCATGATGCCATTTCGCCAAAAAAAAAAATAGCGAATGTTAGAAGTTATGGAGGCGAATAATACTTTTTATTGCCGCAAAAGAGAAAAGCGAAGAAGCAAAAAAACTGTTGACTTATTCTATTTTTATAATGCCACCTTGAAAGCCTATAACACCTTTACTCCACTTCTGGTGTAGGAGGTTCTATCGCATCAGCAACAAACAGGCTTTTAAGGAACAATCAAATTAGAGGGAGCCTTCCTACCCAACTGCAATCCAGCGTAGCACTGGGATGGTGGTATTCACCATCAGTGTTCATGGCAAATGATTGTTGTCTGGCATTTGATTCTTATTTGAACTTTTTCTGCTTCTTCTCTTGTATTGCTTGCCATGTGGCATAGTTCACCACTTTTCCGTCTTCCCCAGCCATATTCACCTTTAGCACATGTGTTTAGTTGGCTTGCTGCTGCTGTATTGTGCTGGGCGCCTGTTATACAAATGTCAACTTCCTTCTGACAAAACATTTCCGTTTCCGTCTGGGATTTCTTTTTCTTTTGCTCTGCAATTTTTTCAAAGTTGTTTTTTGTCATGATTTTTGTTTGATATTCTCTGCAAAAAAAATGCCGACTTCCACTGCAAATGCTAAAGTGAAAGTGCAAAACGCACATCAGAAATGCAACTACCTTAAGCCCCAGCAGGATATGGTGGGCAAAGCCAAATAAAACACTAATGCAAAATGTCAATGACTTAAGTTGTTGTTCTTGTTCAAGTTGTTAAATTTGTCTAAATGACACTCTTGAAATATTCAAATGAGTGGGGAAAATGGGACTTTAATTTATTGTATAAATAATTGCTGTGTACCTTGGAGTGATGGTAGTGGTATGGGGGCGGATTTGAAGCGCATTGAAAACAATCGAAAGTCACAACGAAATTGTGTTTGTGGGAAATTATTGATTTTTTTTTTTTCGTTATCCTTGCGATTGTGGGCGGACATATAAGCAAATGTATGAAGGTGGTTTTATTATGGCTAGCATACAAGTGCAATATAGCCTTAGTGTTAGTGCTAAGGGGGGTAATCAACCATTTATAGAGTCTACTCATAAGGCTAAATATTTGTACCTGCGACCATAGAGTGGGTGATGTATTCATTTTCTCATTTCGTTTGCAAAAGTTTTGCAATCTTACTGTAATACAAATTTAATTGTCTGTCTGTCTGGATTGCTTGTCAGCCTCTGCTTGCGGCCCGTCCAAGTGTTGGTACTTATGCTTGTCACGAGGCAGGTTTTCATGGGCTCGGCCGGAAATCCCACCTCGGGATATGTAAACCACCTCATCACCGCTCTCGCATTACTTCGAGGTGGATCCCCTGTGGCACTTCGCCATACGTCTTAGTGCTCTTGCGTCCAGCTGCCCTCTCCATGTAGCAGTCACGATATCATTGATGTCGCATCAAGGTCTCTTTTCTTTGATCTGAGTATCACTTCGATGCAGAATGGTGAGCTGTTCTGAGTATCACTTCGATGCAGAATGGTGAGCTGCATTTTCCCATTCAGTGTAGGTACTTGCAGAAGTATCCGTATTCAGATATTGCCTACTTCAAATATAAGTTTACGTTATTTTTCTTTCTACCGATCCATTGTTGTATATCTGGGATGAACTTAAAGCTCAATCTGCCTCGCGGGTCATTATTCTATCTTGACTGCCAAATGCTTAGCTTCTCTTGTCGAATATCTTCGAATATGGAGTCCTGTTGGGGATTAAGTTTTGGCGTCATATTTTTTCATCCGCTCTTGGGCCATTGGCACCACATTGCTGGCATTGACGAGAATAGCTGGTTCAGACACTGTTGAGCAAGATGACGTTATTCTTAAAATGGACCTCCTCTGCAACGAAAGCAGCGCGTAGCGTAGGGCTTTACCCCAAATCTTCCTTCGTAAATAAACAGAATTGTCGACTTTGGAGTGAAGATCAGCCAGAAGCATTGCAAGAGCTACCAATGCATCCAGAAAAAGACACAGTTTGGTGCGGTTTATGGTCTGATTGCATCATTGGACCGTACTTCTTCGAAGATGTGAATGGTGAGCGCTTCCCTGAGATGATATTCAACTTTTTTTTTTTTGCCCAAAATGCAAGAGCTTGTCTTGCATGACATGTGGTTTTAACAAGACGGTGCCTCATGCCACACAGCACGCGTAACAATGGACTTATTGAGAGGCGAGTTCGTGTTTAGGGCCCTGAACGTCAATTACTAGTCTAGATCGTGCGATTTAACGCCTTTAGACTATTTTTTGTAGGGCTATGTTCATGTCTATACAGACAATAAGCTCATGTCTATACAGACAAGCCCTCTTCAATCGACGCATTGAAGCGGGCGTCAATTTGCTGACTTTAGGGACATGTCATTGCGAACATTAGAAAGTTGTGCCGACTACTGGTGAAAAATCACTTTTTTTAAAGAATTGAAAATTTTACAAAATTAATAAAACAAATTGAAATTTTTAGTTATTACAAAAACAAAAAAAAAAATTCGACACATTGACCATAAATGTGTTTACTGGCATCTCCATCTCAGTATTCCGTAGTAGTTGACGTTCCAGTGGTCGGGCCCAAGTATGGAACCTTTTGCTGCGCCCGACGTTGCCTCAATTCTTGCCATACCCTCAGTGGATGCGTAGAAGAGCACCCGGTCTTTCTGATAACTTCTCATGATCCTCATCAGATATTCCCCCACTTTAAAGTCCATCTTCATGGCCCAAAAATCGTCCACCTATATGTGGCTGTTAAAGGCGTTTTTGAGGTCCAGAGTTGCCAATTGGATGATGCTACGATAGTTCAGCCGTTGGCCTGCTTCCACAACCGCAAATATACTTTTATATTGTTGTGCTGAACTGTACTTTACTGACTGTTATACTATTATAAGACTGTTATACTACAGAACTGATATACTGTAGAAGTTTTATACTGTAGTGCTGTTATACTGTAGTACTGTTAACTGTAGTACTTTATGTTGCAGTACTGTTATACGGTAGTTATTGTTTTTGTTGTTGTAGCCACATTTTCATGTGTAGGTGGCGAACCTCGTCAAGCTCCTGTAGGTGAGTAAGCTCGTTCGGATCCAAAGGACCGACCTCGGGAACAGTGTGGCCATTGGTTATTTATTTGTGCCATTAATTCGCCTTGCCATATCAAGCATCATAGGCACTCAGCATTTGTACAAGAGCCGGTGCCGACCGACCTCTCACTGAAACTCTCCGCTCGATACTGCTCATTATCCGCGAGTGCTGTTGCAGACCTTAGACCTCAATGTTTTGGCCTGTGTGGTGCTCCAAGCTATTCCATGCCGAGAACGGGTACGGTAGTACTGTTATACTGTGGTACTAAAGTACTGTTATACAGCTACACAATTGAACTGTTATACTGTCATTCTATTGCATTCTTATACAATTGGACTGTTATACAAAAACGATGTAGTATTGCTATTCTGTAATACTGCTATACTGGCATACTTCTAGATTGTCATACTGCCAAACTGTTATGATGTTATAATGTCATACTGTAATACCGTAATACTGCTGTAATGTAGTATTTTTATACTGTAGAACTGTTGTACCGTTATACTGTAAAACTGTATACTGGAATACTTTTATACTTGTATACGGTTGTCTTGTTCTACTATTGTAGTTTGGTCGGCTGTTATACAGAAATACTGTTTGTTGTTCTTCTTCTTCCATACTATAACAAAATTATACTGTAGGACTATTATACTGGCATACTGCATAATTTTCCATGAACATCCCAATAAAGAACAGGGGTTACTTCTCTCATATTACAATAATAAGTGCAGTCTGGTTAAAGTTCATTCTCAATGATTATGGCCTTCCTTTTTTATGCCGAGTCCGAACGGCATGCCGCATAGCAAAACTACTTCTTAGAGAAGTTAACCTGGCAGGATAGGTCACAAACCAGCATTATTAAGATAATAACCGATGAAAATTTTTCTGATGTTCACGCCGCGATTGGAACTCAGACGTTCGGTGTCATAGGCGGACATGCTAACCTCTGCGCCACGGTGGCTTTCTATACTGCCACACTATTGTACTGTATTATACTGTAATACTGCTATACTGTTATACAGTTATAATGCTAGGCTCGAATACTGCTGTTACTGTTATATAGTTATGCTGTTGGGATGTAATACTACTATATTGTAAAATTGTAATACTGTTATACAGTAATACTTTTAAACTATTATACTGTACATATTTAGTACTGTTATAGTGTTAAACTGAAACACACTTATACTGTTATACTAGAACACTGTAATACTTTTAATCTGCGACACTACAACACATTTATACTGCAACAAGAAAGTATTTTTTCTGAGCTCTCATACTGTTGTAATGGTATGATTTAGTACAGTTGAGTAATGCTGTACTATTTAGTAAAACAAGTAATGTAAGGCAAAAGTAGGGCAATGCGAACATAGCTGTAAGGGTTCAATAACTCAGTTTTTCGATAAATTATGATATTGTTTGTCCAATGTTGACATCATTTTGCTTCAGTTACATATGATCCAAATGAACTTCTTTCCGTTCCAATGAAATAATATTTGTCTCAAGCTTCGAAAAAGCAAATATTTATTCATCAAATATTTGCAACATAACATATTGGGTCATTTGATACACTTTAATTAGACATATGCATGAGTATTCTTCTATGTACACACAAATCATATCAGTTACTTCATCTGCTTTTAAACATTTCTTTCCAAATTATCCCAGAATATTTGTAGATTTTTGTCTTCTCAAAGAATTCTCCTGGGGACATATATTCACTTCATGTGAAGTAGAAAAGAGGATTATTAGAAAATTTTGCCATATGATATGGGATTTTTGACCTTTTTTTCTCCTTATTAGCATATCATGATGGAGGTGCCTACTTTTAGGCTGAAGTTTGTTTCCTGTTTTATTTTTAAACACTACCATCTAGTTCACCTTTTGTTGCATGTATTTGATTTGTATCACATATGAGACATTTGAGAAGGATAGAATGCTTTAGGGAAGAGATTGTTTTGAGTTTGATATGAAGTTATGCTCATTAGATGGTATTCGAGTATGTGTAAAACTTTTCGGGTTTAAGGTGGGTTTTTGGATTTATGTTAGGAAAAAGATTTTATATTCTCCTTCATACAGCCCTTACCAAATGTAATGTTTGAAATTTAATTTTTGAATACAATTCTTTATTTAAATTACTTTAATATTTTCTTCTTCTTTACCCTTTGGCTTATTTTTATATTATTTTGTTCTGCTGCCTTCGTCAACGTAAACTTTTTCTGTTTCAATTTTAAACGTTATCTACTTTATGTTTTGTTGAATTGAAATTACATTTACATATGACAGAATGCTTCAGGCCAGAGATTTTATTGAGTTTCATATGAAGTTTTGTATTGCTCGTCTTTTTTTTGTTTAAGTACCTGCAAAACTTTTTGGGTGCTGTCGAGATATTTTGTGAAGGTGGATGAGATAGGATTCTAATTTTGGTTCTGGAGTTTGTCATAATAAACAAGGAACATGTAAACACATTCATTTATAATAATAATGAATAAAATAAAATTAAATAAAATAAATTAAAAATTTTAAATGAAATAAAAGAAGATCAAATTAATATCTGTTGTTGTTGTTGTATCAGTTTGTTGTGTTATATCTTTCCTATGCTTGATTCTGTTGAGTATGCAGATCCATAACGGCATCAATCCTTTTTCGATAATGAGAAATATGGGGAGGTGGTCTGATCCCTAAGCCGTCATTTCTTCGCTATGATGCGCCACTCAGGAAATCAAGGGACGCTATAGAAGTGTCTGGCGAGCTGCTGCATTTCCTCGTAATCTTAGTGGGGCATCCTCATTCACCGTGCAAAACCTGGAGCTTTCAATCTGCTCGATTTGGCAACACTGTGTGTTAGAAATATTATATTTTTCCAAAAATGTTCAAGTCGGGCGGCGAGGATAAGGATTTTATTTTAGGTACATGGTTTCTTTGGAGAATTTTTTTTTAGAATTTCATGTAGATAACGTTTTTGCAATCCGATTTTTATTTTTTTTTAGTTTTTATACCCTCCACCATAGGATGGGGGTATACTAATTTCGTCATTCTGTATGAAACATATCAAACGCAAACTTTCAAAGCAGTAAAGCTAGCCGCTTGAAATTTTGCACAAATACTTTTTATTAGTGTAGGTCAGTTGGGATTGTAAATGGGCCAAATCGGTGCATGTTTTGATATAGCTGCCATATAAACCGATCTTGGGTCTTGACTTCTTGAGCCTCTAGAGGGAGCAATTCTCGTTGGATTTGACTGAAATTTTGCACGTAGTGTTTTCGTATCACTTTCAACAACTGTGCTAAGAATAGTTCAAATCGGTTCATAATCTGGTATAGCTGTCATATAAACCGATCTTGGATCTTGACTTCTTGAGCCCATAGAGCGCGCAATTCTCATACGATTTGGCTGAAATTTTGCATGAGGTGTTTTGTTATGACTTCCAACAACTGTGCTAAGTATGGCGCAAATCGGTACATAACTTGATATAGGTGCCATATAAACCGATCTTGGGTCTTGACTTCTTGAGCCTCTAGAGGGCGCAATTCTCATCCGATTTGACTGAAATTTTGCACGTAGTATTGTGGTGTCACTTCCAACAACTGTGCTAAGTACGATTTAAATCGGTTCATAATCTGGTATAGCTGTCATATAAACCGATCTTGGGTCTTGACTTCTTGAGCCAATAGAGATCGCAATTCTCATCCGATTTAACTGAGATTGTGCACGTAGTGTTTTGGTATCACTTTCAACAACTGCGCTAAGTATGGTTCAAATCGGTCCATGTTTTGATATAGCTGCCATATAAATCGATCTTGGGTCTTGACTTCTTGAGTCTCTAGAGGGCGCAATTCTTATCCGATTTACGTGAAATTTTGCATGAGGTGTTTTTTTATAACTCCCAATAACTGCGCTAAGTGTTCATGGCGCAAATCGGTTCATGTTTTGATATAGCTGCCATATAAACCGATCTGGGATCTTGACTTCTTGAGCCTCTAGAGGTCGCAATTCTCGTCCGATTTGACTGAAATTTTGCGCGTAGTGTTTTGGTATCATTTCCAATAACAGTGCTAAGTACGATTCAAATCAATTCATAATCTGGTATAGCTGTCATATAAACCGATCTTGGGTCTTGACTTCCTGAGCCCCTAGAGCGCGCAATTCTCATCCGATTTGGATGAAATTTTGCGCGTAGTGTTTTGATATCACTTCCAATAACATTGCTAAGTATGGTTTAAATCGGTCTATATTTTTATATAGCTGCCATATAAATCGATCTTGGGTCTTGACTTCTTGAGCCAATAGAGAGCGCAATTCTCATCCGATTTAACTGAGATTGTGCACGTTGTGTTTTGGTATCACTTTCAACAACTGCGCTAAGTATGGTTCAAATCGGTCCATGTTTTGATATAGCTGCCATATAAACCGATCTTGGGTCTTGATTTCTTTAGCCTCTAGAGGGCGCAATTCTTATCTGACTTAGCTTAAATTTTGCATGAGGTGTTTTTTTTATAACTCCCAATAACTGTGCTAAGTATGGCGCAAATCGGTTCATAACTTGATATAGCTGCCATATAAACCTATCATGGGTCTTGACTTCTTGAGCCTCTAGAGGGCGCAATTCTCATACGATTTGGAAGAAATTTTGTACAACGGCTTCTCTCATGACCATCAACATATGTCTTCAATATGGTCTGAATCGATCAATAGCTTGATACAGTCCCCACATAAACCGATCTCCCGATTTTGCTTCTTGAGCCCCTACAAGGCGCAATTCTTATCCGAATGAACTGAAATATTACACAATGACTTCGACAATGTTCAGCATTCAATTCATTTATGGTCCGAATCGGACTATAACTTGATATAGCTCCAATAGCATAACAGTTCTTATTCAATATTCTTTGTTTGCCTAAAAAGAGATACCGCGCAAAGAACTCGACAAATGCGATCCATGGTGGAGGGTATATAAGATTCGGCCCGACGAACTTAGCACCCTCTTACTTATTAGTTTTTTTTTTTAGTTTTTTTCATCCCTATAAATCGACCCGCCTTACTGTATATGTTTCATTCTGTTGGTTCTTACACCAATATTTCGATGAATTACAATAAGAATGACGAAATTAACTACCCACAATACAGGGTATTTTATCGATACGGCTTCTTAAGGTTATGAAAAGCCTGCAGCCAAACTAAAATTCATTTTTGGTTGTTTTGTTTTATTTTTCCAATTTTTATTTATATTTACTATACATTTGCTCCATATGTAATTCTTTATTTTATAAACATTATTATTATTTTTCTTTCATTTTCAATTAGTCCTAAACAATTCTTGGTAAACCGAGCCATAGTTTGTTCACTTACTCTCACTTGCTACCAATTATGTACACAATATCGTATATGCTTATTTATAATCTTTCAAAACTTAATTCATATGAAATTAAAATTAAACTCAATGCAATTTCATTTTGCGTTAATCCCAATGGCACTTTGATACCCTGCAACATATTTGCCATAAATTTTAAAGGCTCGCATACGCCAACACACACATGGGTGAGTAGTCATACAAAGTGCTGCAAAGAGCATAGGTCGATATGCCACAGCAGAAGGTGGATTCTGGCTGTGGGGCTAACATTGGAGGTAGCAGTGTTGGTGGTGGTAGTGCACAATGTGTGTTTATAAAAGGATTATAAGTTTCAGAAAACTCTTTGAGGCACAAAAGTGCATTCTGCAACAACAGCAACAACATCTTGAAAATCTAATCTAAACACAAAGGTGAGGCGTTAGTTGGGTAGCAGGCAGAAGTCTAACATAAGAAGGCTCTGCTGTCTTGTTTTTAAGCATATTTATTAAGTTTTAAATTGTCAAACACAATGTTTCTCTTAATATGGAATAAATTTTGTTGTGGTGATTTTTGTCACCTTGTCTGGCATTGTCTATTGCTTTCACAATAATAAAATTCAATTTTGCCACCGCAACCACCTCCACCCATCTACACACCGCAAACGGACGATGTGCAAAGAAAATGTGGGAAAACGTGAAACTTTTAATTGCCCGTGGCAACAATTATGCACTTACACCCACATTTGCATTTTCTGGCAAAAAAGGACAAAATAGCATTTGCTCCAATCCTTCTTTAGTTGGGTTGAGGGCTTTGATGAGGGTTTCTCTTGCTTAGTTTTATTCTAAAACGAGGGTACTTCTAGACAATCTTGCTATTTAGGGCCAGGAAGTAATTATCTGAGTTTTTTAAAGAAAAAGTAGAGGTAGATTGGCATTCGTCATAGGATCAAGAGAGAGGTTTATATACGCGAGCTTTTTAATTTCAAAAGTGAAGTGCTTTGAGAAATTTTCCCTTTGCTGTGAAAATTTGCCTAAAATTGGTCGAATCTACCCAAATTTAGATTGTCGAATTTTCTGACCAAAATTATCACATTTTTGCGTAGACTTTTTTATACAAAACAAGTAAGGATGGGTTAAAGTCGGGCTAAGCCGACCTTTTGATACCCTACAAATGCAAATTTTACCCATGAACATTCCACTAAGGAACAGGGTCAAACTTCTCATATATCAATGAGTGCCGTCCGATTCAAGTTTTAAGCTCAATGTTAAGGGGCCTCCTTTTTATAGCCGAGTTCGAAAGGCGTGCCGCAGTGCGACACCTCTTTAGACAGAAGTTCTACATGGCATAATACCTCACAAACGTTGCCAGCATTAGGAGGGGGAAAACCATGGCATAGTACCTCACAAACGTTGCCAGCATTAGGAGGGGAAAACCACTGTTGAAAATTTTTTCTGGTGGTCTCGCCGGGATTTGAACCCAGGCGTTCAGCGTCATAGGCGGACATGCTAACCTCTGCGCTACGATGGCTTCTTTTGATACCCTACACCACATTGAATATGCAGACTGAGTCATCGAATTTAAAAATTGCTTTTTTCAGAAGATCGATTGATAAATGGGTGAGAAAAGGCCTAAAGAGTGAAAATCGGGAGATGCATATATATGTGAGCTATCTCTAAAACTGAACAAATTTCTATAAAATTCATCAGTCATCAGAAGAGTTATAAGAGAAACCTTCGTGCCAAATTTTGTGAAGATCTGTTGACAAATTACTAAATTACTGAGTATTATTCAAAATCTGACGAAAATATATATGGACGCTATATCTAAATCTGAACCGATTTCTATGAAATTCACCAATAATGTCGAGAGCTATAAAGAATCGTAGGAATCGGTTTACAAATGACGATGAAATTGCAATTTTAGTCCAAATCGGACAAACATATATATGGGAGCTATATCTATATCTGAACCGATTTTTATGAAATTGAATAGCAATGTCGAGAGTCACAAGGGAATCTTTTGTGCCAATTTTCGTGTGAATTGGTTAACAAATGTCCAAATTATTGCAATACAAGTCCAAATCGGACGAACATATATATCGGAGCTATATCTAAATCTGAATCGATTTCTGTGAAATTCACCAATAATGTCGAGAGCTATAAAGGAACTCCTTGTGCAAAAATTCGTGAGAATCGGTTTACAAATGACGACATAATTGCAATTTTTGTCCAAATCGGACGAACATATATATGGGAGCTATATCTAAATCTGAACCGATTTCTATGAAATTGAATAGCAATACCGGGAGTCATAGGGGAATCCTCTATGCCAATTTTCGTGTGAATTGGTTAACAAATGACCTAATTATTTCAATACTAGTCCAAATCGGACGAACATATATATGGGAGCTATATGTAAAACTGAACCGATTTCTATGAAATTCACCAATAACGTCGAGACTATTAAGAGAAAACCTCGTGAAAATTTCGTGAGAATCGGTTTACAAATAACGATAAAATTGCAATTTTAGACCAAATCGGACGAACATATATATGGGAGCTATATCTAAATCTGAGCCGATTTCTATGAAATACTTCAACAATGCGAGACTTATAAGGGAATCCCTCGCGCAAAATTTCGTGTGAATCGGTTCATAAATGACGATATAATTGTCATTTTAGTCCAAATCGGACGAACATATATATGGGAGCTTTATTTAAATCTGAACCGATTTCATTGAAATTCACCAATAATGTCGAGACTTATAGGACAATACCTCGTGCAAAATTTCGTGAGAATCGGTTTACAAATGACAATATAATTGCAATTTTAGTCAAATCGGGCGAACATATATATGGGAGCTATATCCAAATCTGAGCCGATTTCTAAGAAATTCTCCAATAATGTCGAGACTTATTAAGGAATCCCTCGTGCAATATTTCGTGAGAATCGGTTTACAAATAACGATAAAATTGCAATTTTAGTCCAAATCAGACGAACATATATATGGGAGCTATATCTAAATCTGAGCCGATTTCTATGAAATACTTCAACAATGTCGAGACTTATAAGTGAATCCCTCGCGCAAAATTTCGTGTGAATCGGTTCACAAATGACGATATAATTGTCATTTTAGTCCAAATCGGACGAACATATATATCGGAGCTATATCCAAATTTGAACCGATTTCTATGAAATTCACTGATAATATCGAGACTAATAAGAGAATACCTCGTGCAAAATTTCATGAGAATCAGTTAACAAATAACGAGAAAATATACAATTTTAATCCAAATCGGACGAATATATATACAGGAGCTATATCTAAATCTGAGCCGATTTCTATGAAATTTATAAAATTTTAATTATAAAGTAACCCCTTGTGCAAAATTTCTTGAGAATCGGTTTACAAATGACGACATAATTGCAATTTTAGTCCAAATCGGACGAACATATATACAGGAGCTATATCTAAATCTGAACCGATTTCTACGAAATTTACCAATAATGTCGAGACTTATAAAGGAACCCCTTGTGCAAAATTTCGTGTGAATCGGTTCACAAATGACGATATAATTGCAATTTTAATCCAAATCGGACGAACATATATACAGGAGCTATATCCAAATTTGAACCGATTTTTCCCATTTTCAATAGGCTTTGTCTCTAGGCCCCAGAAAATGCTTGTGCCAAATTTGAAGGCGATCGGATGAAAAGTGCGACCTGTACTTTGTACACAAATAAACATGGACAGACGGACATAGCTAAATCGAATCAAAAATTGATTCTGAGTCGATCGGCATTTTTATCAATGGGCCTATCTCTCTTCCTTCTGGGTGTTACAAACAAATTCACTAAGTTTTAATACCCTGTACCACAGTATTGGTGTAGGGTATAACTAGCTGGCCCGGTGCGCTTCGCTATACCATAAAATGGCCTTTTGAAAATTGATTTTTTTTAAACACTTTTGAGCTGGTGATCAAGATATTCAGAGCTACGGGTCCTGTTCTGATCCACACTAATTGATTTTTATACCCACCATCGGAGGATGGGGGTATATTCATTTTGTCATTCCGTTTGCAACACATCGAAATATCCATTTCCGACCCTTTAGTCAGTCAGTCCTTAAAAATAGAGATATTGAGCTGAAACTTTGCACAGATTCTTTTCTTGTCCATAAGCAGGTTAAGTCCGAAGATGGGCTATATCGGAATATATCTTGATATAACCCCCATATAGACCGATCCGCCGATTTAGGGTCTAACGCCCATAAAAGCCACATTTATTATCCGATTTTGCTGAAATTTGGGACAGTGAGTTGTGTTAGGCCCTTCGATATCATTCTTCAATTTGACCCAGATCGGTTCAGATTTGGATATAGCTGTCACATAAACCGATCCGCCGATTAATCGTCTTAGGCCTATAAAAGCCATAATTATTATCCGATTTTGCTGAAATTTGAGACAGTGAGTTGTGTTAGGCCCTTCGACATATTTTTTTAATTTGGCCAAGATCGGTTCATATTTTGATATAGCTGCCATATAGACCGATCTCTCGATTTAAGGTTTTGGGCCCATAAAAGGCGCATTTATTGTCCAATTTCGCCGAAATTGGGGACAGTGAGTTGTGTTAGGCTCTTCAACATTCTTCTTTAAATTGCCTCAGATCGGTCCAGGTTTGGATATAGCTGCCATATAGACCGATCTCTCGATTTAAGGTTTTGGGCCCATAAAAGTCGCATTTATTGTCCGATTTGGCCGAAGTCTGGGACAGTGAGTTGTATTAGGCCAGTTGATATCCTTTTTGAATTTGACCAAAATAGGTCCAAGTTTGGATATAGCTGCCATATAGACCGATCCGCCGATTTTGGGTCTTATGCCCCTAATAGCCACTTTTATTATCCGATTTTGCTGAAATTTGCGACAGTGAGTTGTGTTAGGCCAGTCACCAATCCACTTCAATTTGGCCCAGATCGGTTCAGATTTGGATATAGCTGCCATATTGGCCGATCTCTCGGTTTTAGGTCTTGGGTCAATAAAAGGAGATCAACAAGAAAAATGCAACAAAAAATATGTGGGAACCACCAGACGCACACTAGGCACTAGGTTGGCTGAGCACGAAGCCGACATAAGAAAAGGGAGACAATCGACAGCACTAGCACAACATATAAAAGAGAGCGGTAAATTAAATTAATCAAATGACCAACTCAGCTTTTTTATAATCCTCTGCCATTCATTTCTTGTTCTTCCACCTATCCGCACAACTTTAGCATTGGACGGTCATGCCCCATCATCGGACCATTTCCGTTTCCGCTTTGATTTTAATTGATTGGGAAATTTTAAAACAGAACATTTTTGCTGATATCGTTACAACTCATACAACTTTTGCTGCAGCATTCAGTGTGTTAGCCAGCAGCAAAAACAAGGGCAGAGAAAATGAATCAAAGTGAAATAAAGTTTTGATGTCACTTTTTACTGGCCTTTTTGTTTTTGTTTCTTTTCTTCCCTGTCAAATGGAATAAAAAATGTTCTGTGAACTTTGCAAGTAGTTTGACTGGTTTTCATAGAGGTTTGTTTCCTTATGGCAAAACCAATGCCATTCGTATTGGTTTTCATTCGACTGCCTTTTTAAATGGACAATTAGTTTGACCATTCATTGAAGGCTTTAGGTCTCTGAAGGGACTTAAACGGAAGGGGCGACAACAAGGGCGGTTAATGAAAGATAATTGTGCATTTCCCTTTTGCTACACTAATAAATTTTACTTTTTTTATATAAAAAATTAATTTCTTTAAATGGGAGAGGGCCTAAAAAAAATTATTAAAAAATTACGTATTACCTCAATAATCGTCTAATAGGAGTTTTAATTGTTATCGATTATAAGTCGCAAATTGATATCAAAATCTGTTTTAAATGCAATATTTGTTCATTAAAATGAAAAGTTTGAATAAAATTTTCATTTTTTTCTACAAACTTTATGAATAATTCATCGATGTTATTAGATCTAACAAAACGAATGCCAATCATATCGGAAAAAATGGGAATTTGAATGCGTCTTTTCACTTAATGGCTCATTTCAAACAAACAAACAATTGAATGCATTTATGCCACCAACAGAGAAACAGATGGATCGACAAACAGACAGACAGAGCACAATAAGTGCCAGATAAGTGCCAAAACAAAACAGTCGTTCATTCAAAATGTTTATTTTTTGCATGCCGGAGATCATAATGACACTGGGATTCTCAATTTTTCCCCCCATTTGTTCTATTAGGTGTGAAAACAAATAAAAATTGCATAGTTAAAAAAAAACCACAGTGAATAATTAATGCGTTTTTCATTAAAATCTAATTATATGCTACTATTTCACACAAATGTATGTTATATCACAGGTTTAAATAAATAAAGCGCCCATAATGTGCTTAAACCCCTACAAAATTAAAATTTTTCGGATAGTAGATTTTTTTGGCATTAAATTGATTTCCCGAAAATATAGAAATTTCAAAAGCAAAAGGTTTGGTTAAATGTTAAATTTTAAAATTTTCATGTTGTACTATATCACTACCTATTGAAAAAGTTCTTGGAAATTTGATTTACATATTTTCGTAGGGAGGTTGAATCGTAAACTGTTGCGTTTATCCATTCCGAATTGAATGACAGTGATAGTTGGGACACCAATACATGGTTATGCTCCCAGCAAAAAGTCATATTACCGGGTAAGTCTGTGGGTAACCCGAAACAAGATTCTGTAACCACATACTTGTAACCACTTACTTGTAATCACTTACTTGTAACCACTTACTTGTAACCACTTACTTGTAACCACTTACTTGTAACCACTTACTTGTAACCACTTACTGTAACCACTTACTTGTAGATATATCCGCAATAATACTCTAACATGGGCATGACCTTCAAGAAAAGTGCCTCAGAGTAAACACCAGATGACAAATAATGACCAGATGACAAATAATAACCAGATGACAAATAATGACCAGATGACAAATAATGACCAGATGACAAATAATGACCAGATGACAAATAATAATGAATTCGAACATGTACTGAAGTGCTAAAAATAATGACTTACCTCTAAACATACCGAAGAATGAAAAATAATAGCTTCGATTTAATAATTTGCCAAAACAGGAAAGTAACCGTGGTACTTAAAGCCAAATTTTTTGAGAAAGGGCATATTAAGGGTCCTCTGGGCCACTTTATCAGTGAGTTCGATAGAATAGTACGGAAAGTCTATGTCAATACTCTAAAAAGTGTAGATGATAGGGACTGTTTAGTAAATTAATAATATTAAATAAAAAAATACTAAAAACAAGTAAAAAGGCGTTAAGTTCGGCCGGGCCGAACTTTGGATACCCACCACCTCGGGTATATATGTATACCATCTTTCGTCAAAATCCGGTGAAAAATGCATACCTTACACATATAGGAAAAATATGTTGCAAAATCATGCGCCAACGTTGTCATTATCATACACGGGCATTGTTGGAAATATTGTCAACAAGTGTGAATGATTTTGTGAACAGGCGTTATGGATTCCTGTAATGACCGTTGTGGACATAATCCTCTCGAAATGTGTATGAATACTCTTAAAACCTTGCATGTGTATAGCCGGAAGTGGTGCAATGAGGTAAGGCGTTTGTAAACACACAATGAGATTGATGGCAGGTTCGATACTCATCAGCACACAAAATCTTTAAATAAACTGTGCACTAGAGGTTGTCAGAATATGAACGTCTATGGATGTTTTGTTCAACATAACTTTTGTTGGTTTATAAATATTTATTGTTGATCTAATAACATCTGTGTGTTGATTCACTTTTATGAACGAAAGTGGCCACTTTGTCAATGCCGAGCTTGATTTGTTCTATGGGTGTATGCCCCATAGCAGCTATATCGAAATATGTTCCGATTTGGCTCAAATTGACGAAAGATGTCGAAGGGGCTAACACAACTCACTGTCCCAAATTTCAACAAAATCGGGTAATAAATGTGGCTTTTATGGGCATAAGACCCTAAATCGGAGGATCGGTCTATATGGCAGCTATATCCAAATCTGGATCGATCTAAGCCAAATTGACGAAGGCTGTTGAAAGGCCTAATCCAACTCACAGTCCCAAATTTCAACAAAATCGGGTAATAAATGTGGCTTTTATGGGCCTAAGACCCTAAATCGGAGGATCGGTCTATATGGCAGCTATATCCAAATCTGGACCAACCTTGGCCAAATTGACGAAGGCTGTCGTAAGGCCTAACACAACTCACTGTCCCAAATTTCAGCAAAATCGGATTATAAATGTGGCTTTTATGAGCCCAAAACCTTAAATCAAAAGATCCGTCTATATGGCAGCTGGAACGATCTGAGTGAAATTGAAGAAGGATGTCGAAGGGCCTAACACAACTCAATGTCCCAAATTGCGGTGACATTGGACAATAAATGCGCTTTCTATGGCCCCAAAACCTAAAACCGAGAGAGATGGGTCTATATTATGGCAGCTACATCCAAATCTGGACCGATCGGAGCCAAATTGACGAAGGCTGTCGAAAGACGTAACACAACTCAATGTCCCAAATTTTCGCGAAATCAGATAATAAATGTGGCTTTTATGGGCCTAAGACCCTAAATTGGAGGATCGGTCTATATGGTCTATATCCAAATCTGGTATGCTGGTATGCCAGTGTGTAATGACACATGCTTACCTAATTACCCTGCCAACATTTGTCTTAATTTTAAAGCTTCTAGGAACTGAACAACGATGATCGAGAGACCGGTTGTACGGTCCAAACCAGTCTATCAGATTATAGACTGATTTGGACCGTACTAGGCACATTTGTTGGATGTAATTACAAAACACTACATGCAAAATTTCAGCTAAATCGGACAAAAATTGTGGCTTGTAAGGGCTTAAGAATTCAAATCGGGAGATCGGTTTATATGGTAGCCATATCAGGTTATAGACCGTATTTGGCACAGTTGTTGGAAGTCATAACAGAGTAGAGTAGAGTAGAGTAGAGCAGAGTAGAGTAGAGTAGAGTAGAGTAGAGTAGAGTAGAGTCGAGTAGAGTAGAGTAGAGTAGAGTAGAGTAGAGTAGAGTAGAGTAGAGTCGAGTAGAGTAGAGTAGAGTAGAGTAGAGTAGAGTAGAGTAGAGTAGAGTAGAGTAGAGTAGAGTAGAGTAGAGTAGAGTAGAGTAGAGTAGAGTAGAGTAGAGTAGAGTAGAGTAGAGTAGAGTAGAGTAGAGTAGAGTAGAGTAGAGTAGAGTAGAGTAGAGTAGAGTAGAGTAGAGTAGAGTAGAGTAGAGTAGAGTAGAGTAGAGTAGAGTAGAGTAGAGTAGAGTAGAGTAGAGTAGAGTAGAGTAGAGTAGAGTAGAGTAGAGTAGAGTAGAGTAGAGTAGAGTAGAGTAGAGTAGAGTAGAGTAGAGTAGAGTAGAGTAGAGTAGAGTAGAGTAGAGTAGAGTAGAGTAGAGTAGAGTAGAGTAGAGTAGAGTAGAGTAGAGTAGAGTAGAGTAGAGTAGAGTAGAGTAGAGTAGAGTAGAGTAGAGTAGAGTAGAGTAGAGTAGAGTAGAGTAGAGTAGAGTAGAGTAGAGTAGAGTAGAGTAGAGTAGAATAGAGTAGAATAGAGTAGAATAGAGTAGAGTAGAATAGAGTAGAATAGAGTAGAATAGAGTAGAGTAGAATAGAGTAGAGTAGAATAGAGTAGAATAGAGTAGAATAGAGTAGAATAGAGTAGAATAGAGTAGAATAGAGTAGAATAGAGTAGAATAGAGTAGAATAGAGTAGAATAGAGTAGAGCAGAGTAGAGTAGAGAAGAGTAGAGTTTCAAATATTGATTGCTAAAAGATTCGTATTTGACTTCATAAATATTTGTCCGATTCAAGTGTAATCTCAATGATAAGGGACCTCCTTTCTATAGCCGCAGTGCGTCACCTTTCTGCGGGAGAAGTTTTTACATGGCTGCCATATCAAATGCTCCCAAATGCAACATTAGGAGGGGATAACCACCGCTGAAAATTTGCATGATGTTCTCGCCCAGGCGTTCAGCGTCATAGGCGGACATGCAAACCTCTGCGCTACAGTGGACTCCTCCAGCATTAGGAGGAGATAACCATCTATGATTTTTTTTTTCTGATGTTCTCGCCAGGAGTCTAACCCTTCTTGAGCATCTCCACAAATGTTACCCACTGAAATGTGGTATTGCATCTCAGTCTCCAATTTTAATTCTCAAACTCTCCAGAAACCTCAATTATTAGCCAATCACTCTGAAATTTTTTGCATGAATCGCCCAAACCCGCGATATCACTTCTCGAACCCATAGAAGCTGCAATCATTGGCCGATTTATTTTCTTCATACCAATCATCATGTGAACTGAGCTCATAGGACTCTGCACAGTTTCTGGGTCGTGGTCTGAGGTGTGAAACTTTAACAACTAAAAATAAACTTCAAAATATGCTGTTTGAAAACTAACAGCTACGTGAGGTCTTTTGTCATTGAAACATTCAAATTCCCTCATTCATGTTTGGGCTTATTTCTCTAAATTAAATTCGACATCGTTAAATCTAGGTTGCAGTCAACTTTTAGAAAACCTCATTTTTTTAAATTAAGTAAAAGGATTTTATTACTTTGTGGATAGAAGATAATTTGTAATGCATTTTTTTCCATAATAACTTACATTTCCTGTTATTTGAAATGTTCAAATGTTGGTGGCAGTTCCATCTAAAATTATGGGTTCACATGTATTTGTAAACCGCAATACACGGGTGAAATTGTTCTTCATCATTTTGAGGAGCAGAGGGCACGCAACACATGTCCCATGTATACGCTGAATTCCACACACACACACACACACCAGAAGGAAATTGCGAATATGTTGCGGTAAAAGTTTTCAAAACGATGATGGAAACATTCCACATAGAAAAGAATGAATGAGTGGAAGGTTCAGAAAGGTGAATGCGTCAGTAAGGAAAGCTCCTCTTTGCTTAGCTGTGTGGTTTACCTGCTGAAATGTGACTTTATTTCCAACATTCCGTTTGTTAATGGCAGATGAAGGCGGTTACGTTTCGGCACGAATTCAAAATGGAAATTTCCTCTGTAATGGATAGGTTAAATGAGACATACATTTCTACGTAGTCGCATGTGGACTACATTACTAAGAACCAGTTTCAAAGGCAATAGGACATGTACATCATCATCGTCATCATCTTCATCAGGGTTAACATTAAAATGAGGAAATTTATAATTTTTTTACTTTTGCACCCCTATAGTCCAAGTGTGTGGGTAAAATACGATATCTGATATGCTGGAGTTCGCATCTACGGAGTTAAATCTACGGATGGGTCTATATAGCAGCTATACCCAAATCTCGACCGATCTGGGCCAAATTGAAGAAGGATGTCGAAGGGCCCAACACAACTCATTTTGCCAAATTTCAGCAAAATTGGATAATAAATGTGGCTTTTATGGGCATTGTTGGGGGATGGGCCACTCAGTGAGTTGCCCTATCAGATTCGTATTCTACTCTAAAAAACCTCCTATTTGAGCCTCATATTGCAATAGTCAGCAAATACTTACTATTTGGGTGGTGTTGTGGGGGTGGGGTAGCCCCATAGACACTTTTCCTGAATGTTAATATCAAATTCGTGCTTTGCTCCCAAAGACCTCTCATTTGAGCCCCATATTGCTATGGTCGTAAATTTGTCCCCTTTGGCGAATTTTTTTGGTGAGAGGCGGCCCCCAAACACTTGGTCCCATATTTGGATATCTGATTCGTATTCTACATTCAAATACCTTTTTTTTAAGGGGTGTTTTGGGAACGGGGTGTGGGACCCCAGAAACGTGGTCCCACATTTGGACATCAGATTCGTATTCTATTCGCAAATACCTTTCATTTCAGTCCCATATTGCCATGGTCGGTAAATATGTCCGATTTAAGGGTGTTTTTGGGGCTTTGGGTGGTCCCCCTAGCACTTGGTCGGACAATTGGATATCAGATATGTTTTCTTATCTTAAATACCTTTCATTTGAGTCCCATATTGTCGTGATTGGTCTAAATATATGTTTGGTAGGTTTTAGGGTGGGTCAGCCCTCCTAGGTACCCCATCCGAAATTCGGATACCAAATTTTTATTTTTAGGGTACTATATGAGAGCACACAAAATTTCGGTTAAACCGCACCGACCATCTCCGAGATCTGGCGTTTTTGAAAATTAGGGTAAGGGGGAGGATCCGCCCCCCCCCCCTTCAGATATCAAACAATGTTGTACCCTATTTTCACTACGGGGTTATTATGCACCATCTGTTAAAATTTCAAGAAAATCGGTTCAGCCTTTTTTGAGTCTATAAGAAACACACAAAAATACAAACAAGCAAAGAAACAAACAAACAAACAAATAAACAAACAAACAAACAAAGAAACAATCAAACAAACATACAAACAAACACAAATAGATTTTTATATATAAGATAGGGTCGGAAATTGATATTTCGATGTGTTGCAAACGGAATGACAAAATGAATATACCCCCAGTCCTTCGGTGGTGGGTATAAAAAGGAAATATTTCTCTGATTGTTAAGCCGATTAAAGCTTTTTGGGGGATCCCCGAAACCCCCCAAACGTATATGTAGACCGATCATGACCATGTGGAGCCCAATTATAAAGTATTTGGGTAAATAATGCGAATCTGATATTCAAATTCGGGTCTAAATAAATGAGGATACCTCTACCCCCAATACTACCGCTGGTAAACATGCATGGTAATTGGAGCAATGTGTGACTCAGGTAAAAGGTATTTGAGGGAAAATCTGTCAGATAAATCTGAGATCTGGAAAGCTACCCTACTGAAAAAACAGCCCAGTTGAAGTGCAGTTCAATCACAATAATGGCCTACCCCAATAACCATCCAAAAGAAAGACATGTTTAAAATCCTGATCAAAAACTCTTCTGAGGATTTGAAAACGCCCTATGATTACAAATAAATCTCCATTAGCCCTTATTTATCCTCTTAAATCTTCTTGCCTACTTACAAAGTGTTGGATATTAAATCTCTTGGGATTGATTTTAAATGTTGCCAAAGTAGGTCCTTGATTTGAAAAAATTTTTCTACAATTTTTTCTTTCTACTTTGCCAGCGGCATTAGTCATTTAACCTTTCCCAAACTGATTGAGTTTTTTCTTTTTATTGGTGGTTGTTGTTGTTTTCTTTTTCTTCATCCTTTCTATTTTGCCATCACAACGAAATAAGCAAAAAAGGATATTATTTATTGGATTTCCTTTGTTTACCTTGTTATTTTATTTTTAATACAAATGTGTTCACATTTCCATAGAAATGTTCATGTTTGCCTGCTCAAGCTCCAATTCCGGTTCCGGTTTTGCTTTAACACGGAAAAAAATCCAAAGTGAACTTTCAATTTTTTAATTGAAGTTGTCCATCAAACTCGGTCATGTGTAACCAATATTTGTTTGAATGTTGTTTGGCTTTTAACGACAAATAGTAGAAAAATTGCCCTCACCTCTGCATGTTTCCGGTAAACCAATACAAATACGCACATAGACAAATTTACCCAAAAAAAAAAAGACCACAACAACAAAACGTGGGGGAAATTTTCAAAGACAATATCCTGTCTCTCCTAATAACATTTTCAATTAAATATTTATTGTTGTTAAGTTAAGCTCTTGTGGTTGTAGCTGAGTGAAGGAGAAATGTTCCTGTGTCACTGTTTTTTTTTAGCACGAGTACAGCTTTACGAACAGGGATGTGATTAAATTCGATGGCCTAATCCTCTTAAAAGAGCCATAGCAACATATGGAAAGCTGTGCGAAAGTTGGCGAGAGAGAAAATGAATAAAATATATGTGTTTTTCAGGGCCATGTCAAGAAATTTATCGAAGGGAATGTAAAAAATAAAAAAAAAATTTATAAAAAATAAAAAAAAAATTAATAAAAAATAAAAAAAAAACTAAAAATTAAATACAAAAATAAAAATAAAATAAACAAAAAAAGAAGGAAAGAAAATAAAATATAGTAAAATAAAATACAATAAAAACAAGTAAGAGCGTGCTAAGTATGGCCGGGCCGAATCTTATATACCCTCCACCATAGATCGCATTTGTCGAGTTCTATCTCTTTTTAGACAAACAAAGAATACTAAATAAGAACTGTTATGCTATTGGAGCTATATCAAGTTATAGTCCGATTCGCACCATAAATGAATGTTGAACATTGTAGAAGTCATTGTGTAATATTTCAGTTCATTCGGATAAGAATTGCGCCTTGTAGGGTCTCTAGAAGCAAAATAGGGAGTTAGGTTTATATGGGAGCTGTATCAAGCTATTGATCGATTCAGACCATATTTGACACCTATGCTGAAGGTCATGAGAGAAGCCGGTGTAAAAAATTTCTGCCAAATCGGATGAGAATTGCGCTCTCTAGAGGCTCAAGAAGTCAAGATCTCAGTTTGGTTTGTATGGCAGCTATATCAGGTTATATACCGATTTGCGCCATACTTAGCACAGTTGTTGGAAGTCATAACAAAACATCTCATGCAAAATTTCAGCCAAATCGGATGAGAATTGGGCGCTCTATTGGCTCAGAAAGTCAAGATTCAAGATCGGTTAATACGACAGCTATACCAGATTATGAACCGATTTGCGCCATACTTAGCACAAATATTGGAAGTCATAACAAAACACCTCATGCCAAATTTCAGTCAAATCGGATGATTATTGCGACCTCTAGAGGCTCAAGAAGTCAAGATCCCAGATGGGTTTATATGGCAGCTATATCAAAATATTGACCGATTTGAACCATACTTGACGCAGTTATTGGAAGTCATAACAAAACACCATGTGCAAAGTTTCAGTCAAATCCGATGATTATTGCGATCTCTAGAGGCTCAAGAAGTCAAGATCCCAGATGGGTTTATATGGCAGCTATATCAAAATAAGGACCGATTTGAACCATACTTGGCGCAGTTATTGGAAGTCATAGTAAAACACCTCATGCTAAATTTCAGCCAAGTCGGATAAAAATTGCGCCCTCTAGAGGCTCAAGAAGTCAAGATCCAAGATGCAAAATTACAGCCAAATCGAATAATAATTGGAATCGGATAAAAGCTCAAGAAGTCAAGACCCAAGATCGGTTTATATGGCATCTATATCAGGTTATGAAACGATTTAAACCATATTTAACACAGTTGTTGGAAGTAATACCAAAACGCCACGTGCATTTCAGTCAAATCGGACGAAAATTGCGCCATCTAGAGGCTCAAGAAGTCAAGACCCAGGATCAGTTTATATGGCACCTATATCAAAACATGGAAACATTGACCGATTTGGCTCATTTACAATCCCAAACGACCTACATTAATAAAAAGTACTTGTTTATTAATGTAGGTCGTTTCAAAATTTCAAGCGGCTAGCTTTACTCCTTCGGAAGTTAACGTGCTTTCGACAGACAGACGGATGGTCGGACGAACATGGCTAAATCGACTTAAAATGACATGACGATCAAGTATATATACACTTTATGACGTTTCAGACGCATATTTCGAGGGGTTACAAATAGAATGACGAAATTAGTATACCCCCATCCTATGGTGGAGGGTATAAAAAATATTGATTTAATTAATTTTTTAATTGAAAATTTTAAAAATTTCAATCATGATCGTAATTGAAGAAAAGTTCAGATTCAATTGAAAAAATTATTAAACAAATCAATTTTTTGATTCAAAATTAGAGAAATTTCAATCACGATCGTAAGTGAAACAAGTTCCGTTTCGATTGAAAATATGATTGAGTCCATTAATTTTTTAATTGAAAAGGGACTTCCTTTTCATTGAGGAATCCTTCGATTCTTGGCTTTCCACAGCGCGACATCACTTAGTAAAGAAGTTTACACGACGCATAACCTTTGCTAAGTATCTCAAAAGTGCCTTCATGTTATTGACGGGATTTGAACCCAGGCACTCAGTGTCAAAGGCGGAAAGGCTCCATCCATCGGCTCATCGACCCATTGCATATTGACAATTATAACAGTTAATTTTATCACCTTAACTCTAATTTATAAAATAAATGTCTATAATACCAATTAAAAAATTACTACAAATATTTTTGCTCATTTTTTACTCCAAGAAAATGAATGAATTAACAAAATCGAGCATATACTTAGGGAAGCATTGTGTTTAAATATTTAACAATTAATTGTATTTACAAGCCGCTTTCGCTTATAATTTGCTTTAGCATTAACATTTTAATTGCTTTGCCTTTTTTGTATTTGCTTACCTCCCCCCTCCCCCTTGTAAATAATCAAATTGATTAATTGGTAACAAGTTCATTATGTTAACAAGTGGTTAGTCATGTTGGCTTAACCATTCAATGTTGTAAAATAAGGGATTAATGAAATGTATCACGTAGAGGCAGACTATAAAACTAACAAAGGTCGAAAATGTTCAAAAAGGTAGAAAGTAGTCAAAAAGCAAGTGAGGTATATTGAAGTCAAGATCCCAGATCGGTTTTTATGACAGCTATATCAGATTGTGAACCGATTTGAACCATACTTAGCACAGTTGATGGAAGTTATAACAAAACAAGTAATGATAAATTTCAGCCAAATCGGATAGTAATTGCGCCCTATAGGGGCTCAAGAAGTCAAGATATAGGATCGGTTTATATGACAGCTATACCAGATTATGAACCGATTTAAATCATAATTAACACAGTTATTGGAAGTGATACCAAAAGACTACGTGCAAAATTTCAGTCAAATCTGACGAGAATTGCGCCCTCTAGAGGCTCAAGAAGTCAAGACCCATGATTGGTTCAAATCGGTATATGTATTGATATAGCTGCCATATAAACCGATCTTGGGTCTTGATTTCTTGAGCCTATAGAGGGCGCAATTCTCGTCCGATTTAAGTGTGCGCGTAGTGTTTTGGTGTCACTTCCAACAATTGTGTTTGTTATGATTCAAATCGGGTTTTATCCTGATATAGCTGCCATATAAACCGATCATGGATCTCGACTTCTTGAGCCACTAGAGAGCGCCATTCTCATCTGTCTTGACTGAAATTTTGCACGTGATGTTTTGGTATCACTTTCAACAACTGCGCTATGTATGGTTCATGTCGGTTTATGTTTTGATATGTCTGCCATATAAACCGATCTTGGGTCTTGACTTCTTGAGCCTCAAGAGGGCGCAATTCTCGTCCGATTTAATTGAAATTTTTGTACGTAGTGTTTTGGTATCACTTTCAACAACTGCGCTATGTATGGTTCAAGTCGGTTTATGTTTTGATATATCTGCCATATAAACCGATTTTGGGTCTTGATTTCTTGAGCCAATAGAGCGCGCAATTCTCATCCAAATTAGTTGGATGAGAATTGAGAATGAGGTGTTTTGCTATGACTTCCAATAACTGTGTTAATTATGATTCAAATCGGTTCATAACCTGATATAGCTGCCATATAAACCGATCTGGGATCTTGATTTCTTGAGCCTCTTGAGGGTGCAATTCTCATCCGTTTTGGTAGGAATTTTGTAGAACGGCTTCTCTCATAACCTTCAACATACGTGTCAAATATGGTCTGAACCGATCAATAGCTTGATACAGCTCCCATATAAACCTATTTCCTGATGTTGCTTCTGTTCATTTATGGTTCATGTTCAGCATTCATTTATGGTCCGGATCGGACTCTAACTTTATACAGCTCCAATAGCATAACAGTTCTTATTCAATATTCTTTGTTTGCCTAAAATGACATACCGCGCATAGAACTCGACAAATGCGATTAATGGTGGAGGGTATATAAGATTCGGCCCGGCCTAACTTAGCATGCTCCTATTTCATTTTTTTTTTTTAATTTGAATTTTGGTTCTTTATAAAATATCGACAAAATTTTTTGCAATAGAAAATATCGTCAAGATTAAATTTTTTGTAAAAAATTTTACCAAGATGTTTAGATAAAGAAATTTTTATTAAAATATTGTTTCATTGTGTTTCTCTGACTTTGGTATGTGCATGCAAATATGCCTTTAGGGGCATAATACTTTAACAATAATAATAATTTTTGACCCAACCAAAGTAGCCGTGCTAATCTCCACCATAATAAATTCTAAACGGAAATTAAAATCCATTTAAATATGATTTAATGGCAGAGAATATTGAAATGATTTCATTAGGCCGCTCTTATGCAAAACCATTACAAATGGATTAGAGATAATGATTTATTCTCGCTTTCTCTCTCTCCCTCTCTTTCACTCTCTGTGTCTTGCTATGTTGAGAAAGCTAAGGAACAGATTTCATATTTATGGCTGTTCCATTTACATTCACATTACGATTTAAGTGAAATTGTGATTGACGGGACAGCATAAGCCACAATAGTTAAGAGAGCCTCTAGGACAGAGAGAAAGAGAGACTAAGAGAAGAGATATAAGTGGCCCTGATTAAATGCCATGGTGTAAAATGGTATGCTCAAGTGATGCCTAACTAATGGCTAGGCATTGTTAGTCATTGGTTTTTGTTGAACCCTTTGCAAATGCAGATTTTTAATTTTCTTTCCTAGAGAGTGTTATGTGTGTGTGTGTGTGTGTGTGCGCGTAGAACATAGAGTGTATGTTTGTGTGTTAAATTGGAATAAATATTCATGTCATGAATGTCATCGCTGTCTAAAGGTAATGGCTAGACTAAATTCACACGGCAATGACAATCACAGCCGTCGGTTTGTTCAAAAGTTTGAAAAGGGTGACGATGACGAAATGATAATGATGATGATTGTGATTGTGATGGGGACAAGGATGATGATGATTGGGGTGAGCTTTGTTTTGTCACGATGCTAAAGGTAATTGGACAAATAAATTTGTGGCCTGTTTTAACTATGGCAGCCATTAAAAGTTAAATTGGCTAGTTTAAAAACAAAACGTGTCTATGAATGAGCCTTAATTAATTACTTTTTTGGCCAGATACTTGTAGGTGGTGGGGGAGGATTTAGTAAAGGATTTGAAACATTTTAAATCATCAAAGAGAAACTGCTAATATAATAATTTAAAAAGGAAGATAAAGGCGAATAAAGCATGATTTGAATATATAATAGAATCGGAAACGAATGTGATGACCGATTTTCGGATTACCAAGGGGGGCCAACACAATGTCCGTATATAGGAATTTTATGTTAGGTACCTAGGACATGATTTTACATATAGTCCAGTACTAAATTTCCCATGAATATTCCTTTGGGGACCGCGTATACTTCTCTCATATCAATGAAAGCAGTCCGATTAAAGTTTAAGCTCAATGATAAGGTACCTCCTTTCTGCTGCCGAGTCTGAAAGTAGTGCCGCATAGCGACACCACTTGACAGAGAAGTTTTAACATGGCAGTATGCCTCACAAATGTAAGGGAATAACATTTGAAACCGGGTGTTCGGCGTCTTAGCTAACCTCTGCGTCACGATGGCCTCCAATCTAAATCATATCAATACTTATTTCTACTAACCCGCATTTTCTGCAGTTGGGGCATAAAAAGTGTGTGATACCGCTGATAAGTCCATTGATTTCATTGAAATTTTTGTGCGTATTTGTAAGGGGTTTTCATTATCGCAATCTCTCGAGTTATCGCTTTAAAGCAGGTGTTATCTATTTTACATGAATCGCTTATGTTTTCTAGCAGTAGTTAATCATGTCCATAACAGGCCCATGTCTTCGATGATTCAACTACAAATACCCCAACCAAACTATTTGTAATCAGTTACAGCTAATATGCCTAGGCAGCGATAGACGATCAGTCAATTATTTGATTACAAACAGGTTGTTCATTGGTTATTTATTGGCCACACTATGATTGGTTAATGAGAACGCGAACAGTGTAATGAACTATTGAAGCAAATACACCTAAGCAGTTTCATTATTCTCTATTCTCATAAAAGCTAACAACTTTAACAACTTTAATTTAAGGGCTATTATAAGGGTAGACCAATAAATCACTGTTACTCTATGTAATTTTTAATAAGAATAAAAAATACCTGTATCCGGGTTTTCGTATTCATAGGAATTTTTCCAAACAAGTCCAATTCCTAAGACAGACTCGTAACCAGTATAACAAAGTTCAAACGTTGAATAAAAATCTTCGATACCTTACTAGAAAAAAATTAAATTGAATGAAACCTAAAACAGCACCAAACTTTAAAATTGATATAAAAATTTTAACAAGTAAGAATATGGGCCAATTCTTGGGAACCCAGCAACTTGGAATCGGCAAAAAACTTTTTATTTTTATTTTATTTTGTTTTGTTTTATTTCATTTCATTTTATTTTATTTTATTTCATTTCATTTCATTTCATTTCATTTCATTTTATTTTATTTTATTTTATTTTATTTTATTTTATTTTATTTTATTTTATTTTATTTTATTTTATTTTATTTTATTTCATTTTATTTCATTTCATTTCATTTTATTTCATTTCATTTCATTTTATTTTATTTTATTTTACTTAATTTTATTTTATTTTATTTTATTTTATTTTATTTTATTTTATTTTATTTTATTTTATTTTATTTTATTTTATTTTATTTTTTTATTGTTATAAAAATGTAAAAAAGTAAGAAAATGGAATCTACTAAAAACATTTTATTTTATTTTCTTTCATTTCATTCCATTTCATTTCATTCCACTCCATTTCATTTCATTCCATTTCATTCCATTTCATTCCATTTCATTCTATTTCATTCCATTTCATTTCATTTAATTTAATTTCGTATTATTTCATTTTATTTTATATCATTCCATTTCATTTCATTCCATTTCATTGTATTTCATTCCATTTCATTTCATTTAATTTAATTTCGTTTCGTTTCATTTCATTTTGTTATATTCCTCCCATTTCATTTCGTTTCATTTCATTCCATTTCATTTCATGTCATTCCATTTCTTTTCATTTCATTTCATTTCATTTCATTTCGTTTCATTTCATTTCATTTCATTTCATTTCATTTTATTTTATTTTATTTTATTTTATTTTATTTTATTTTATTTTATTTTATTTTATTTTATTTTATTTTATTTTATTTTATTTTTTTTATTTATCAATGTGTTATTGTGCAACTTTTTCAATTACGAATATTTTTTTTCGTTTCATTTCGATTTATTTCATTTCATTCCATATCATTCCATTTCATTTCGTTTCATATCATTTCGTTTCATTCCATTTCATTTCATTCCATTCCGCTTCATTTCATTTCATTCCATTTCATGTCATTTCGTTTCGTTTCATTTCATTTCGTTTTATTTCCTTCCATTTCATTTCGTTTCATTTCATTTCGTATCATTTCATTTCATGTCTTTCCATTTCATTTCATTTCATGTCATTTCATTTCATTTCATGTCTTTCCATTTCATTCCATTTCATATCATTTCATTTTATATTTTTATCATCTCTCGTTAAGTATTCAGTGTTTCCTGCAAATATCGAAACATTTTAAATTGGTTTCAAAGTGTTATTGTGCAACATTTTCAATAGCGAATATTTTTATACAATGCACCATAGGATGGGGGTATACTAATATCGTCATTCTGTTTGTAACACCTCGAAATATGACTCAAAGGCCCCATAAAGTATATATATTCTTGATCGTCATGACATTTTAAGTCGAGCTAGCCATGTCCGTCCGTCTGTCCGTCCATCCGTCTCTATATCGAAAGCACGCTAACTTTTGAAGGAGTAAAGCTAGGCGCTTGAAATTTTGCACAACTTCTTTTTATTAGTGTAGGTCGGTTGGTATTGTAAGTGGGTCAAATCGGTCAATGTTTTGATATAGCTGTCATATAAACCGATCTTGGATTTTGACTTCTTGAGCCAATAGAGAGCGCAATTCTTATCCGATTTAACTGAAATTTTGCATGAGGTGTTTTGTTATAACTTCCAACAACTGTGTTAAGTATGATTCAAATCGGTTAATAATCTGGTATAGCTGTCATATAAACCGGTCTTGGATTTTGACTTCTTGAGCCAATAGCGAGCGCAATTCTCGTCCGATTTGGCTGAAATTTTGCATTAGGTAATTTGTTATGACTTTCAATGGCTGTGCTAAATATGCCGCAAATTGGTATTGAACCTGATATAGCTGCCGTATAAACCGATCTGGGATCTTGACTTCTTGAGCCTCTAGAGGGCGCAATTCTCATCCAAATTGGCAGAAATTTTGTACAACAGCTTCTGTCATGACCTTCAACATATGTGTTCAATATGGTCTGAATCGATCAATAGCTTGATACAGCTCCCATATAAACCGATCTCCCGATTTTTCTTCTTGAGCCCCTACAAGACGCAATTCTTATCCGAATGAACTGAAATGTTACACAATGACTTCTACAATGTTCAGCATTCATTTATGGTCCGAATCGGACTATAACTTGATATAGCTCCAATTGCATAACAGTTCTTATTCATTTTTCATTGTTTGCCTAAAAAGAAATAGCACGCAAAGAATTCGACAAATGCGATCCATGGTGGAGGGTATATAAGATTCCGCCCGACCGAACTTAGCACGCTCTTACTTGTTTTTACTACAGTCGAACATGGTCGGCCAAGGTTCGTACTAAATTTCCACTTCTAAAATAAGAAAATATTTTTATAAAGAATCCCAAGATAGTCATTATCGTTTTCATTTTTGATATGCTATCGACAAGGGCAAAGAATTTGTTTGTTTTCTGCAAACGAATAGGTCAGTTAGTCTAGAATGAGAAATTTTTAATTAACGCAAATCCCAATTAAAATATTCAACACACTTTATTTTCACATGTGTGTATTTAAAACCGGGCGAAAAAAAAATGGCTTTTAAATAAATAGCTATCATTATTAATGACACTTTTTCAACACCAACGGTAACCAATATATTATTATCTGGTTTAAAATCTATAAACACTGGTCAACAAAAAAATATTCTTGAATGAAGAAAATTTTGGATTTTCTGCAATTATCGAAATTTTATTCTATATTTAAACCCGACAGCATAGGATTGGGGTAAGCTAATTTCGGTATACTGTTTGTAGTACAACGAAACACAGATCTGAGATCCACCCCAGCATATATATATTCTTGATCCTTCTGATATTCTAAGGCGATTTAGCCATGTCCGTCCATCCGTCTTTCGAAAGGAATGTAGCTAGACGCTTGAAATTTTGCACAATATTTTTATTAGTGTAGGTCGGTTGGTATTGTGAATGGGCCATATCAGTCTATGTTTTCATATAGCTGACATAACAACCGATGTCAGATCTTAACTTCTTGAGCTTCTTGAGGGCGCAATTCTTTTCCGATTTGGCTGAAAAGAGTTGTTTCGTTGTGTCTCCCAACAGCTGTGCCAAGTATGGTCTTAATAGGTTTATAATCTGATACAGCTGCCATATAAACCGATCTCCGATCTTGACTTCTTGAACCTTTAGAGAATGAAAATTTTCATTTTCATTGCATTTGTCGCATAGTGTAATCAATTGTATGAACAATTACTATAGTGTACACAATATCAGATAGAAATGATATGTGTTTAATTTTCTTCGACAAGAATTAAAAACTGTTTCCGAGGCGATTTGTTTTAGCTCCGACTGATAATACAAAGGCTGAAAGTCTTTTTGAATGGGGCGAAAAGATACCCTATAGCATAAACAGTGGCATAATGCCCTTGCAACGCAATATAAGTTGGGATAACAAAAAAATCCCAACGATTCCCTGATATGTTTCCGAAATCTGTTCGCACACGGTAGTTAAAAGAGAACATCTAAAAGCATGCTAAGTTCGGCCGGGCCGAATCTTATATCCCCTCCACCACGAATCGCATTTGTGAGCTCTTGCCACGGTATCTCTTTTTAGGCAAACAAAGGATAAAAGAAAAAATTGCTATGTTATTGGAACAATATCAAGTTATGGTTCATTTCGGACCATAATTGAACTGAATATTGGAGACCATAGCAGAAGTCATTGTGTAAAATTTCAGCCAAATCTAGTAAGAATTGCGCAATTTAGGGGATGAAAAATAAAATAGAGAGATCGATTGAAAGGGAAGCTGTATTAGGCTATAAACAGATTCATGCCATATTCGACACATATGTTAAAGGTCATGAGAGAAGCCTTTGTACAAAATTTTAGCCAAATCGGATAATACTTGCGCCGTTTAGAGACTCAAGAAGTCAAGATCCCATATGGGTTTATATGGCAGCTATATCAGATTATGAACCGATATGAACCATTCTTAGCACAGTTGTTGAAAGCTATAACAAAACACCTCATGCAAAATTTCAGCCAAATCGGATAATAATTGCGCCCTCTAGTGGCTCAAGACCCAAGATCGGTTTATATGGCAGCTATATCAAAACATGGACCGATTTGAACCATTCTTAATACAGTTGTTGAAAGTCATAACAAATCACGTCATACAATATTTCAGCCAAGTCGGATGGGAATTGCTCCCTGTAGAGGCTCAAGAAGTCAAGACCCAAGATCGGTTAATATGTCAGCTATATCAGGCTATGGACCAATTTGAACCATTCTTAGCACAGTCGTTGAAAATCATAACAAAACACCTATAGTGGCTCAAGATGTCAAGACCCCAGATCGGTTTATATGGCAGTTACATCAGGTTATGAACCGATTTCAAACATTCTTAGCACAGTTATTGGAAGTCATAACAAAACATTTCATGCAAAATTTCAGCCAAATCGGATAGAAATTGCGCACTCTACACGCTCAAGAAGTCCAGACCCCAGAGAGGTTTATATGACAGCTATATCAGGTTATGGACCGATTTCAACCATACTCTGCACAGTTGTTGGAAGTCATAATAAAACACCTCATACAAAATTTCAGCCAAATCGGATAGGAATTGCACACTCTACACGCTCAAGATGTCAAGACCCCATATAAGTTTATATGACAGCCATATCAAAACGTGGACCGATATAGCCTATCAACAATCCCAACTGACCTACACTAATAAGAGGCATTTGTGCAAAATTTCAAGCAGCTAGCTTTACTCCTTCGAAAGTTAGCGAGCTTTCGACAGACAGACGGACGGACATGGCTAGTTCGACTTAAAATGTCATGACGATCAAGAATATATACACTTTATGGGGTCTCACACGCATATTTCGAGGAGTAACAAACAGAATGACGAAATTAGTATACCCCCATCCTATGGTGAAGGGTATAAAAATCGAGTGTCTCAAGGGAGACACACATAGACAACTTTTCATTCCTACCACCGTAGGATAGGGGGTATATTTATTTAGTCATTCCGTTTGCAACACATCGAAATATCAATTTCCGATCCTACAAAGCATATATATTTCGGATCGTCGTAAAATTCTAAGACGATTTAATGATGTCCGTGTGTCTGTCCGTCCGTCTGTTGTAATCGTAATAGAGCCTTCAAAAATTGAGATTTTGAGCTGAAATTTGGCACAGATACGTCTTTTTGATGCACGCTGGTTAAGTTCTTGAACGGGCCAAATCGGACCATATTTGGATATAGCTGCTATATAGACCGATTTTTCGATAAAGGGGTCTAATGCCCATAAAAACTTTATTTTTCATCCGATTTTGCTGAAATTTGAAACAGTGAGTAGTTTAAAGCATCCCGACAACTGACCAAAATATGGTTCAGATCGGACTATATTTAGATATAGCTACCACATAGACCGATCTCCCGATAAAGGGTCTGAAGCCCATAAAAGCTTTATTTATTACCCGATTTCGCTGAAATTTAAAACAGTGGGTTATTTTAAGCCTCCCGACATCTGACCTAAATATGGTTCAGATCGGACTATATTAGATACGGCTGTCATATAGACCGATCTGCCGATAAAGGGTCTGAAGCCCATAAAAGCTTTATTTTTTATCCGATTTCGCTGAAATTTGAAATAGTTCACAGTTTAAAGCCTCAACATCCGACCCAAATATGGTATAGATCGGACTATATTTATATATAGCTGCCATATAGACCGAACTTTAGAAAAAGAGTCTGAAGTCCATAAAAGCTTTATTTTTTATCCGATTTCGCTGAAATTTGGAATAGTGCACAGTTTTAGGTCTCTCAACATTCGACCCAAGTATGGTACAGATCGGTCTATATTAAGATATAGCTGCCTATAGACCGATCTCTAGGTAAAGTGTCTGAAGCCCATAAAAGCTCTATTTAATACCCGATCTAGTTGAAATTTGAAATAGTCGGCAGTTTTAGATCTCCCGAAGTCCGTCCCAAATATGGTTTTTATCGGACTATATTTAGATATAGCTACCACAAAGACCGATCTACCGATAATGGGTCTGAAGCCCATAAAAGCTCTATTTATTACCCGATTTTGCTAAAATTTAAAACAGTTGGTTATTTTGAGCCTCCCGATATGTAACCTTAATATGGATTAGATCGGTCCATATTTAGATATAGCTGCCATATAAACCGATCTCCCAAAAAAGGGTTTGAAGCCCATAAAAGCTTTATTTATTACCCGAATTCGCTGCAATTTAAAACAGTTGGTTATTTTGAGCCTCCGGATACCTGACCCATAAATTGGTGAAATCGGACTATATTTAGATATAGCTGCCATATTGACCGATCTGCCGATAAAGGGTCTGAAGCCCATAAAAGCTCTATTTAACACCCGATCTAGTTGAAATTTGAAACAGTGGGTAGTTTTAGGTCTCCCGACGTCCGTTCCAAATATAGTTTGTATCGGTTAATATTTAGGTATAGCTGCCATATAGAGCGATCTGCCGATCAAGGGTCTGAAGCCCATAAAAGCATTATTTTTTATCCAATTTCGCTGAAATTTGAAATAGTGTGTAGTTTTAGGCCACCCGCCATCCGACCCAAATATGGTAAAGATAGGACTGTATTAAGGTATAGCTATCATATAGACCGATATACCGGTTAAGGGTCTGAAGTTCATAAAAGCTTTATTTATTGCCCGATTTTGTTGAAATTTCAAATAAAAAATTCAACATTGACTTATATTTATTAGACCACTCAATGTCCGTGCCGAATTTGGGTGCACAATTTATCCAATTTTCACCAGATTGTGGCGAAAGAGTGTTTCCGCAGGTGTCTTTGCGAAATCGTTGAACTGCTATATAAGAACATGCATATCGCGGATGTTGAAATTCATTTCAGAATCGCACATTCTTCACCCGAATCGGTTTGTTTAATTTGAGATTAGTTTTAAGAGTCTCCGACAACTTCTGTCTTACTTTCATGAACTTAGAAAACTTAATGTCCTCAAGTATTCAAACAGCTCTGGCTGCTGTGCTGTGCCCTGATTACTTAAACTAATCTGGCAGTTTAAACATCTTCCACTTATTTGAAATTGTAGAATTCTGTGTCTGCATCTGCTAATCCGTCAAGTCAAGTTTTTGTCACGTTTTGTTAGAAAACACACGCGCAAAAAATGTTAATTTCTCCTACAAAGCATCTGTAATATATACATCTAATTATCTGCGCTATTTTCTTTGCCTTCATTTTGTCAATATTCAGTTCATTGGCCTTCGAAGTCAGGTTTTTGCTTTTCCTGATTTTAACTGAAATAATTTTTTATACTGCTGCGTGTGTTAATATTTATTGTTACAATTACCATGACTAATTAAATAGCCACCTTGTGTATTTTTAATTTTTTTAAAAAAGGTCCCTTTTTTCAAAATTTCTTGATATCTCTTCGATAAATTTTATGACAGTTTAGGCAAGGTCAATTAAATAGCAATGCTTGAGTTGAAAGATAAATGTAACAAATTTTTGAAGGGGTATATGAACTAAGTTATTATAGGGCTTTGGCCTTCATTTGTATGTGAGAGTAACTTTTGTGGTGCCGTGAACGAGAATTAATCATGCATACATATTTGCTTGCTTACCTACTTTTCATCATTATTCCCAACATGCTTGGCAAATATCAGCCTAAACGGTTAATATGCATATTTGAAATATACAACAACAATTTTTTTAATTATTTTTAATATATTTTTTTATTTTTGTACCCACAAATTGGTTTCAGACAATCGAACCTGAGAGAACTAAAGTCCTCATGTTGTTTGTAACACAGGAAAATATCGGTACTTTGCCAATACCGTCAGGTATTATTTTGTTCACGCCATTGGCAAAGATTTTTAATACCACTTGGTATCAATTCAATACCAGACAAAGAAGGCTATTAAGAGTTGACGGAGTCTCATTTATATTCTTGCCGTTGTGCCAAAAGTGTTGTTGAGCTTTGTACTGAAAACATTGTTGTCATTATAAAATATTTGTTAAAGAAATAAAAAAAATGTTTTAATACAATTTGAGTGCGTAGAGACCTATTCAAATACTCAAAAGCGGTGAAAATCGAAATTGTACAAATTCTAAGAACATTCTACATCAAAAACATGATAGTCTATTGTGTGGAAAACTATGCTGTGTTGGTGTATTCGTATGAAACCCACTTCTGGGAGTCGATGGATATGGAATAGATTGCTGAATACAAAGAATTGACGTTGGTCACGGTGTAACATTACGTTTTGTAATTATTAACATAAATAATCAAACAAAAAAAAAAGATAAAAATTATTTTCTTTTATTTATGGTTTGTTTTTTGTGGAATAATCCATAACGATTTGGCACTAAAACCAATAACGGTCTGTTGCTTAAACCAATAACAGTTTGGTATTAAAACCAATTCCAGTTTGCTAATAAGACTAGTATCAAACGGTACAAATCATTTTATGTTTCTTCCATACCATCCGGTAATGTTTTTAAACCATACGATGTTGCTTTACTATCAATACCATATGGTACTGAAATGAGCACTTTTGGTATTCACTCTTCTCTGGGTGTTGATACTGATTATTTTAAGTCGAGCTGGCATGTCCGTCCCTCAAACGGCCTATAAAAAAACGATCATCCCAACACTGCTTTGGCCTATAGCTTTTCTTCAATCCTCTTCCTTGGACTTGGTAAAAAAAAACTATTCCCTGCTGCTTTAGATTCAAATTGCGTAATATCGTCGAATTCGCGCAAAAGATGAGAATAATTTTTAACCGTGTCGAAAGTTGTAACTGACATCACGTGGTCACATTCTGAGTCTGCGCTTATTTCCATCAATGTCTTCTTGTTTATCAACATGTTGTGCTTAACATCTACCACTTGAAAACTCGTCGAAAACCAAGTGAATTTTTGTTACGACGTTCACAATATGTTTTTATACTTGACTTATTCGCTGCGCACAATTTCGTCGTGTGAGGTCGCTACGTCTATCCGAGATTCGTGGGGGCATAACTGAAACTTTTGGGATTTCTACCCGAATTTTCGGTGATACTAACATTGCTCAATCCCATGCTATAATTTCGCTGGCTAGAATAGACGTCTCAGTCGTTTGTGTCCGTCATGACAGGTCACAGTTCGATCGGAAAACATGGTGACAGACTGACTGAAGGTTGCAAGTAAAGACTTTTGCAGAAGAATCAAGTCGTCTTAAATAGCCCTGTTCAAATTCAGGTGTGTGCTATACTACACTAGTTGGAATGGATGTAAAGAACCGTGATCCATTTGACATCGCCCGCTAATGATATTTCTTGGTCGAAATTGAAATCGCGATACGGTTAACCAGTCAAATGCTTCTAGCAACAACACAATTTTGCTGACTTGTCAATGTTTTTTATTATACTATTCTCTGAATAGAAAGCATTAAACAATGGTCTAAAGCCAATATCCTGCAATGGAATTTCATTAAAATAAGATAAAATAAAATAAAATAAATAAAAAATAGCACGACATAAAATAAAAACCACAAAAATAAAGTATGAACTCAAAAACTCCTGAACCGATTTTCTTGGAATTGTTACTGATGTATTGGGTTGCCCAAAAAGTAATTGCGGATTTTTTAAAAGAAAGTAAATGCATTTTTAATAAAACTTAGAATGAACTTTAATCAAATATACTTTTTTTCTAAATCAAGCTAAAAGTAACAGCTGATAACTGTCAGAAAAAAGAATGCAATTACAGAGTCACAAGCTGTGAAAAAATTTGTCAACGCCGACTATATGAAAAATCCGCAATTACTTTTTGGGCAACCAATAGCATATTGGCCCCGCAGTGAAAATAGGGTACTTCGCTTTTTGATATCTGAAGGGGAGGATAAGGGGAAGTTATCCTAATTTTCAGAATAAATTTCACATAAATTTGGTATTCAAATTTCGGATTGGATACCTCCTAAAACCACCAAATACAAACGTATTTGATATCCAATTGTGGGACCCTACGTTTGGGGGGCCACTCTTCCTCCAAAACACCCTCCAAAGGGAACAAATTTACTGACCATGGCAATATGGGGCTCAAATGATAGTTGTTTGGGAATCTGTTATCAACGTTCCGGACAAAGCGTCTATGGTGTCACCCCACCTCCATAACACTCCCCAAATAGGACCTATTTGCTGACCATTGCAATATGAGGCTCAAATAGAAAAGTATTCTAGAGTAGACGTTTTTGTTGACCATGACAATTTGAAGTTCAATGAGAGTGGTGCTCGATGCCGATAGCTCTTAAGGGTCCATCCCTAAACTGAACATATTTGCCGATATGTCCGGCAACTATGTCTCAAATACCTATGGCAATGAGACATTTTTAGCCTCTTGAAGTCGCATTTGTTTTCAGATTGGGCTCAAATTTGGCGCGGAGTGTTTTGCTTTGAACTTCAAACTTGAACGTTTGGTCCGAATCTAATATCTTGAGACCCCTCAAGCTGCAATTGTTAACCAATTTCGATCAAATTTTGTGCCTAGTGTTCTGTTACGATTTCCAACAACCGTGTCATGCAAGGTCCGAATGGGTCTATAACATAAAATAGTTCCCATATAAACCTATCTCCCTGGTTGGAGTCTTGAGGGCCTAGAAATCGCAATTGTCATCAGATTTGGGTGAAATTTGGTCGTGTTTATACCCTACACCACCACTGTGGTACAGGGTATTATAACTTTGTGCATTTGTTTGCAACGCTTAGAAGGATAAAAGCTAGACCCATTGATAAGTACACCGATCGGCTTAGAATCACTTCCTTATTCGATTTAGCTATGTCCGTCTGTCCGTCGGTCCGTCTGTCTGTCCATGTATTCTTGTGATCAAGCTACAGGTTGCATTTATTGTCCAATTGTCATGAAATTTTGCACTCTTCTCTTTTTTGGCCCAAGGATGAACGCTATTGAACAAAATCGGTTCAGATTTAGATATAGCTCCCATATATATCTTTCATCCGATATGGCCTTCAAAGGCTGTAGAAGCCACAATTTTGGTCCGATCTTTACAAAATTTGAGATGAGTTGCTTCATTTGACGTCTTCATATGTGTGCACAATTTCATAAAACTCGGTTCAGATGCAGATATAGCTTCCATATATATCTTCATCCGATATGGCCTTTTAGGGACGTTTAAGGCAGTAAAAGCCAAAATTTTGGTCACATCTCTACAATATAGAGAGTGAGATGTTCTATTTGACGTCTCAGTAAATGTCATCAATTGGCACAGGTTTCGATGTAACTCCCTTATAATCTTTTATCCGATATGGCCTTTTAATGATGTGGAAATCCAAATTTGTTGTCCTATCGTAGGAAAATATTGCAAGGTTCTATTTGATATTTGAATAGGTATCCAAATTAAAGTCTGACTAGATTTCGAGATAAGTCCTACATATAACAAGTAAGAGCGTGCTAAGTTCGGCCGGGCCGAATCTTATATACCCTCCACCATGGATCGCATTTGTCGAGTTCTATGCGCGGTATCTCTTTTTAGGCAAACAAAGAATATTGAATAAGAACTGTTATGCTATTAGAGCTTTATCAAGTTATAGTCCGATTCGGACCATAAATGAATGATGAACATTGTAGAAGTCATTGTGTAATATTTCAGTTCATTCGGATAAGAATTGTGCCTTGTAGGGGCTCAAGAAGCAAAATCGGGAGATCGGTTTATATGGGAGCTGTATCAAGCTATTGATCGATTCAGACCATATTGAACACACATGTTGAAGGTCATGAGAGAAGCCGTTGTACAAAATTTCTGCCAATTTGGATGAGAATTGCGCCCTCTAGAGGCTCAAGAAGTCAAGATCCCAGATCGGTTTATATGGCAGCTATATCAGATTATGTACCGATTTGCGCCATACATAGCACAGTCATTGAAAGTCATAACATATCACCTCTTGCAAAATTTCAGCCAAATTGGATGAGAATTGCGCTCCCTATTCGCTCAAGAAGTCAAGATCCAAGATCGGTTTGTATGACAGCTACACCAGATTATGAACCGATGAGAATCATACTAAACACCGTCATTGGAAGGCATAACAAATCACCTCATGCAAAATTTCAGTCAAGTCGGATGAGAATCGCGCTCTCTATTGGCTCAAGAAGTCAAGACCCAAGATCGGTTTATATGACAGCTATATGAAAACATGGACCGATTTGAACCATATCTTGCGCAGTTGTTGGAAGTGATACCAAAACTCCACGTGCAAAATTTCAGTCAAATCGGACGAGAATTGCTCCCTCTAGAGGTTCAAGAAGTCAAGACCTAAGATCGGTTTATATGGCAGCTATGTCAAAACATGGACCGATTTGGCCCATTTACAATCCCAACCGACGTACACTAATAAAAAGTATTTGTGCAAAATTTAAAGTGCCCAGCTTTACTCCTTCGAAAGTTAGCGTGCTTTCGACAGACAGACGGATGGACGGACGGACATGACTAGATCGACTTAAAATGACATGACGATCATGAATATATATACTTTATGGGGAATCCGACGCATATTTCGAGGTGTTACAAACAGAATGACGAAATTAGTATACCCCCATTCTATGGTGGAGGGTATAATAAGACTCCTTTCACATTTTAGGAAAATGCCCAGAATATAAAGATTTGTTGAAGAGTATGCAAAGAGGAAGAGCAAGATTTTCCGCACTATGTTTCAGTATGCATGCTGGGATTACATTTGGCCCAGGAGCTGTCATACTTTTCAGGCATCTTAAGTTTTCCAACACGGCAGGAATTTCAAAACTATGGACTTCTATGTGTATAGATGAGAATCCAGAAATCGGGTAGGGATATCGAAATGTGTCCTCGTGCGATTTGGTGGAATGAGTGGTTCTAAAAAATGATGCAAAGATATTTGAGATTCAAATATCATCATTCGCTGCAACTTGTCCTAATTGTAAACTCTTTGGGAAACCATTACATCGACGTTTATTGTTAATAAAACCATAAAAGGATTCATTCTTCATCATTGTTATGTACTTGTCATACAGTTGTTTGTTCATAATCGTGAATTTCGACCTTCCTATTCAGTATAATCAAAATTTGAACCACTTCTTTGGAATTTTCTATAGAGTTTATTCTTTCTGTTCTTCAATTTCGACAACGCAGGAGTATTCCACGGAGGACCAATATTCGTAAAGGGTACTCTCTTTAGAACATTGTCGGATACATAGTATCTTAGAGTACTATAGAACATTTTTAGAATTTCATCTAAACAATTCATTGAATGGAGAGAATTCCAGTCCACTAAACTCAGAAATGAATTCAATTTAACGTAATCTTTCCTTGAGAAGCAATATACAGACTTATTTTGATATGATTTCCTATGGCATGTAGAAAGGAAAAGTCTTCGGTAGCAGTCTGTACGAAAGTCGGAAAATCTATCCGAATTCGAATCCGAAGTCTGTCTGAATATGGAGTGTTGGACACGATTTCAGAATGGAATGTCGGGGGGAAATCTGATGTTTCTGACATAATTCAAAATAATGGGAAATTGGGAATGGAAATTCGAGTTGTCATTAAGACTTCTGACCAAATTTTGATGTTGAGTCATAAGGAATGCGGATGTGTTTTCCGACTTGTCTTATCGATTTCTGACCGAGAGTATATTAGAAATCCTTAAGAATTTGAATGTTTTTCTAACTCGTCGTATCTATTTCTGACTTCTGACCGGATTTTGAAATACAAATTTTTAGAATTTGGATGTATTTTCCGTCGTGTCTTATCGAAATCTAATCATTTCTGAAAGAATTCTTGAAGTATTCGAATATGCTTTTCGACGGTTCATTTCAAATTTGCTCTTGAACTTTCCATTAAGATTCTCATTTTTAAAGCCCAGACCGAACGGGAGAAGTTTTTACGTTATAGGCAAGCATGCTAACCTCATTGCTACAGTGGAATCCAGAGTTTCACAAACAAAAATATGCAAACAAGTACACAAAGAGACAAAAACATTCAACAACGAGTTCCGACATCGTTCAGAATTCGTTCCGAAGCGTGAGGATAAAATTCCACCGGTAAAAAAAATGTGCCACAAAAAAGCAAGCACAAAAAAACATCAGACACAGAGTTTAAAAATCGTTCCGAATTCCATCAGAACTGTCGGCACAAAAATTCCTAACTGTTCAAACAAATAAATATGTGAAAAAGCTAGCACAAAAAGACAAAAACATCCGACACAGAGTTCACCGCACTGTCGGAAGAAAAATTAAAAAAAAAAACAAACGACAGGACGTGCAAACATCGTTCAGAATTCTTTCAGAACCGGCGAACCAAAATTTCCTACAGACAAATAGTCAAGAAATCGTTCAGAATTCTTGCCGATGCGTCGGAAGGAAAAATTAAAAAAAGAAAAGTACGACAAGATGACCAAATGCTTTAAGAACTATCGAAAAAATCCTAGGGACAAGCTCTTCTTGTCGGAAGAGTTTAGAATTTGTATAGAAATGTCTAAGATCCGAAATTCGGTTCACTGGGTATGCATATCATATTTGAAAATTTCCGATATGGTGTTTCCCAGTGGGGATTTCTCTGCATTTACAAATATTTCAGGAAATGATCCCTTACTTCACAAATACAAATTTTGCCCATGAACATTCCACTAAGGAACAGGGTCAAACTTCTCACATATCAATGAGTGCAGTCCGATTCAAGTTTAAGCTCAATGGTAAGGGGGTCTCCTTTTTATAGCCGCGTCCAAACGGCGTGCCGCAGTGCAACACCTCTTTGGAGAGAAGTTTTATATGGCATAGTACCTCACAAATGTTGCCAGCATTAGGAGGGGAAAATCACTGCTAAAAAATTTTTCTAATGGTCTCGCCAGGATTTGAACCCAAGCGTTCAGCGTCGTAGGCGGACATGCTAACCTCTGCGCTAAGGTGGCCTCCTATAACATACTGTAGCTCCCATATCTCCCTAGTAGGAGTCTTGAGGCCCAGGAAATCACAATTGTTATCAGATTTGGATGAAATTTTTTTTAATAACTTCCAACATCCATGTTAAGTATTGACCAATCGGTCTTAAACCATGTAACTCGATCTTCTGTTTAGCTTTCTACGGCCCCAAGAAGCTTTAATTTTTACCTGGTTGAGCAAAAATTTGGTACGTAAACTAAAATTATGCCCTTCAGCTAAGTTAATTTAGTGGAAACTTTTATCTGAATCTATGGTAAAAACCGCCGAACTTTTTCTTTCAATTATTGCCAATTTTAACATAGAAAAGCTCACCTTGTTGTTTCAAAACACTTCGTTGTTTTAATTTAGAGTATAAAATAATCGACCACACCATTTGCTCCACAAGTTGTTTTGTTTCGTTTCGTTTCATTTTGTTTTTATTTTCATGCTGTCTCATATCGTAGACAGCTTGACAGAGCCAATGTTGTGGTGGCGCTACTCAGTAACGTGCCGGACGTCAAAGCCATCGCCGGCAGTTTGTTTCACCAGTTCTTTTACGTTTTGACGCTCAAGTTCTTCGATTATTAATAAATAAACACTGAAAGTTAAGGCATAAATAAAACAAAAGTACAATAACAACAAACCCTTCGATTTATAATTAAACAAAGCCGTGAATAATAAAAGCGAGGCGTGACACAACAAGGCAACAACAACAAAACGCCTATAAAAGTAAACCGAAAGCCAAACCAAAGCGGGATTTTTTCCAACAAAGAAAGGGGATTTTTTGCAAAGAGAGCAGAGAACAAGTCATACAAAAATTTGTTAATCGCATGCTCGCAATACAAAGTACCTATTTTGGTAGTGTAAACAAATGTTTGCAAAAAATCCTCATTAAAACAAAGTGTTATTGATAGCTGGCCGACTTAAATGAACAAAAAAAAACACAATAAAAAATATCAATAACTTGGCTGTCTAACACATATGCATTAAGCCACAAACTACTAACTATCAACTCAGCTGATCTAAAAGTGTTTTAGTGTTTTTTAACATTTTACTTAGCATGTTTTAATTTATTGTTAAATGTTTTTGTTGTTCTTTTGTTTGATTCCCAGCCATAAAGTGTGTTGTTCATCTCTAGTTAAAGATCATTTAAGCGGAAGCAATGCCGCTTTAAGCGCATCATTTGACAAATTCCAGAGTGTTATGTAGTTGTTGTTGCTTTATTTTTGATTGACTATCAGTTTAAGAGAGAAAGAGAGCGAAAGAGACAAACCGTTGTTACTCACTCTCAGAATTCCCCAGAGATCAGAGTTCGTGGTGTGTAAAATCATAACTTGCGGTTTTGTTTACTTTCCGCATTACTGCCATACCATACACTGTGCGTAATTCGAATCGAACCAGACAACTTTGTATGCCATTTATACTCGAATACACTTTTTTTTCTGTGATAAACTGATAAGACAACTAAGTTATATATGGTGCTATGAAGCAATCTACAAATTAAGATAACAAAGTAAAGGGTTAATAAATATAAAAACTTGCCCATATTAAATTGATTTATCATAGCGGCATCTGTTAAGTGTTAATATACGATTGCAAGCAAACACCTGCATTTCAATTAAAAGATGTAAGCATGTTTGTAAGTTAGCTTTGTAAAGTGATATACCTAATGAACAAAATTTGTAGACTAAAATTAAATAAAGGCTAAAAACTAAAACAAGATTTTTTATTTTTGTTTGGTCCTCTTTCGAGACGAGCTGAATGAACGAAGATGCAAAAGGAAAAGGAAAGCCAAAGGTAGCAACACACACCAACCACTATGGGACGCGTTTCGTCTTTGGTTAGAAGACTTTTCAACCATATTGGGTGTGATGGCTTCAAGGGCCGTGCGTTTGTATGTTGTATTTAAATCGTATTTAATTGCGAAAACGCATCTATGATACAAAAAACCAAGCTCGACAACCCTGCTAATTAGCTGTACCTTTTCCAATGCATTTATTTTTGTGTAATGGCAGACATTCTGTCTGTGGTAAATTACACTTTCTTCCGTACCACACATGATTCTGTGCATCTGTTGGAAGTTGTATTGATGGCTTCGAACGCCAAGGCAACGGCATTGGCTCTCGCCATTGCTCCGTGGTCCCAGGTTCGAATCCTGGCCGGGCTCTGCTGAATTTTAATTTTTCAAGTTTTTTTGCCTATTAGGGCGTGATCATTAAATTTTACAATTTTTGTTTGTTTCTCTTTCGAAACGAGCTGAATGATCGAAGATGCAAATTATCATTTGATTTATGATAAAGATTTTTTAAAGATTTTTTCTACCCATTCGTCTTTAATGGGTTAATTTACACTAACATTTATAATTTCAAATTAATTTTTTGAAATTATAAATTTAGTGTAATTTAACCCATTAAAGACGAATGGGTAGAAAAATACCCACAAATAGAGTTGACCTAGAAAAATTCTAGTTAGTTAGAAATGAGGTAGCTAAATGAAATTTGGGTTGGCATAAAGTAAACAAATGAAACAAGTAAAAAAAATTTCCCGTCCTATAAGGTCATGTTTTGGGGGAAAATTGTATTCTCGAAAGACGGTGTACAATTTGGTTAGCAAGTAGCTGTAAGTGGACTGTAGGTTTCATTGAAGCTCCCAAATTGTAAGATATGAAAAAGAGAACAGTTGAAATAAAAGGCAACAGATCAGATTTCACAGTTACAGTTTATTACATTTCAGCAAGCCCTTACCGCCTTCTTGAGATGATGCTGCACAAGTGATTTAATGGCGGTGCAGGAAAATTTAAAAGTACTTAGATTTAGGAAAAGACGAATTGGAAATTTGGTCAACATGGCCGCTCTTTATCCGTTTGAGTGAAAGCTTTTGGCCCTTTTGCATATAGAATAGATAAAAGGGTTGCCAAGTTGACCAATAAAAGCAAATCCGCGGGAAATAATGAAGATAAAGATACTTAAAACAATTTCAAAGATTCATTTCAATATAAATCAGTAATGTATGTAATTCTATTATATATGTATGTACTTCATGTTAGGGTAAGGATAGTTTTGTTGAACTGGCTTCAACAGTCGGTATTTTTTTTATCGAAAAGAATCAAACAAAAAATTTTCTCAAAACTCTTAGAAGTCGGGTTTTTGTTTCGAAAAGAATCAAACAAAAAATGTTCTCAAAACTCTTAGAAGAAAGATTTCTGGAAACCGGTTTAGTGTCTTGTTATGTTTGATGATTTCTATGTTAAAACAAGTAAAAGTGCTAAGTTCGGACAGGCCAAATTTTATATACCCTCCACCATGGACCGCATTTGTCAACTTCTTTACCCGGTATCTCTTTAGAGGTAAACAAAGGATAATGGATAAAAATTTCGGTGCTATTGGAGCTATTGCAAATTTTGCCCATAAACATTCCACTAAGGAGCAGGGCCAAACTTCTCACATAGCAATGAGTGCAATCCGATTCAAGTTTAAGCTCACTGTTAAGGGGCCTTCTTTTTATAGCCGAGTCCGAATGGCGAGCCGCAGTACGACACCTTTTTAGAGAGAAATTTTACATGACATAGTACCTCACAAATGTTGCCAGCATTAGGAGGGGAAAACCACCGCTGTTTTTTCTGATGGTCTCGCCAAGAATCGAAACCAGGCGTTCAACGTCATAGGTGGACATGCTAACCTCTGCGCTACGGTGGCCTCCAATTGGAGCTATGGCAGGTTATAAACCGATTCAGGCCATACTTGGCTTAGATGTTAAATACAATAGTAGATCCCATTGTGCAAAATTGCAACCGAATCGGATAAGAATTGCGCCCCAAAGGGACTTAAAAAGTGAAATGGGGAGATCGGTATATAGGGCTGCTGTATCATAGACCGATTCAGACCATATTTGACACGTATATTGAAGGTCATAGGAGAAGTCGTTGTACGCGCCCTCTAGAGGCTCAACAAGTCAAAATAAGATAAGTCAAATTGGGAGGTTGCTTTATATGGGGGCTATATCAGGTTTTTGACCGATTTGAACCATACTTGGTAAGTTAGAGAACATTGGAGAAGTCATTGTGTTAAATTTCAGCAAAATTGGATAAGAATTGCGCTCTCTAAAGGCTCAAGAAGTAAAATCTGGAAATCAGTTTATATGGGAGCTATATCTTAATATGGACCGATATGGCCCATTTACAATCCCAACCGACCTACACTAATAGGAAGTAGTTGTGCAGAAATTCAAATGCCTAGCTTTACTCCTTGGAAAGTTAGCGTGCTTTCCACAGGCAGACAGATGGACAGACATGGCTAGATCTACTTAAAATGATAAAACGATTAAGAATATGTATAGTTTATGGGGTCTTAGTTGAATATTTCGAGGTGTTACAAACGGATATCGAAATTAGTTAATCCCCATGGCGATAAGACTACTACATGTCAAAGGCATTAAAATCCACTTTTCTTCGCTAAATGGTCACAAAACATTAAGAAAATGATTTTTCCACCATAGGATAGGGGTATACTAATCTAGTCACTCCGATTGTAACAACTCAAAAAATTCCTCTAAGACCCCATAAAGTACATATATTCTTGATCGTCTCGACGTTCTCAGTCGATCTAGCCATATCCGTCCGTCCGTCTGTCGAAATCACGATAGAGGCCGAATGCTTGAAATTTTGCAGATTTTGATGTAGGTCATTGAGGATTGCAAATGGACCATATCGGTTTAGATTTGAATATAGCTCCCATATTAACCGATCTCCCAATTTGAATTCTTGAGCCCTATCAAGCCGCAATTTGTGTCCGATTTGGCTAAAATTTTACATGTAGTGTTCTATTATGATCTTCAACAACGGTGTAAAGTACGGTCCAAATCAGTCCATAACCAAATCTGGTCTATAACCTGATATAGCTCGCATATAAACCGATTTCCCGATCCCATATAAACCGATCTCCAGATATGAGTTCTTGAGCCCTTACAAGCCGCAATTTTTGTCCGAATTGGTTGAAATTTTGCATATAGTGTTCTGTTATTACTTCCAACAACTGTGCCGAGTAGGGGCTCAATCGATCTATAACCTGATATAGCTCGCATATAAACCGATTTCCCGATCCCATATAAACCGATCTCCCGATTTGACTTGTTAAGCCCTAACAAGCCGCAATTTTTGTCCGATTTGGCTAAAATTTTGCATGTATTGTTCTATTAAGATTTCCAACAAAGGTGTCAAGTCGGTCTTAAACCTGATATAGATCCCATATAAACCGTTCTTGAGTCCTTTCAAGCCGCAATTTTTGCCCGATTTTCCTGAAATTTTGCATGTGGTGTTCTGTTACGACTCCCAACAACTGTGCAGAGTACTGTCTAAACCGGTCAATAACCTGATATAGGTCCCATATAAACCTCCTCTCCCAATTTGAGTTCTTGAGTCCTTACAAGCCGCAATTTTTGTCCGATTTGGCTGAAATTTGGCATGTAGTGTTCTGTTATGATTTCCAACTAGGGTGCCAAGTACGGTCTAAATCAGTCTATAACCTGACAAATCAGTCTATAACCGGTCTCTTGATTATCCTAGAAGCTTTAATTTTTGCTGGTTTGACAGAAGTTTGGTATGTAGGATAAAATTATGCCCTTCAACTAAATTCATTTTACATACATTTTTAGCAAAATCCAAGGTGGTGGGTTTCCAAGATTCGGCCCAACCGAATTAGCACGCTTTTACTTGTTTTTTTCTAGAAACATAGTGCCTTAGGAAATAAAATTAAATTATTTAAAAAGAACTTTTTTGTTAAAAAAAAAACTTACCACGTCAATACAAATGCTCTAAATAATGAATATATGAAATTTCATCAAAATCAATCAAACAAGGGAATTGAAAATCAGGTGTTAATGGATTAATTTGCCACCACAAGAACCAGATGCTCTCAGCGAGTTTATAATGTTATGGTTAAACTTAAAATAAGAATTACTTTAAAGACATTTTTAAATATGAATGAAGTCTGTTGTTGATTGTTTCATATATTTATTTAGGCTAATAGCCTTAATCAATTATTGACAGTGTAAGACAACAAATTACAGAGCATTGTTGTTGAGATGGATACAACCATTTAGAAAGTCTTTCAAGAGAATTGCCATATGTATATATTTTTATTGTCCTCCTAAAGATGCAAATTTAGTTATGAGCACAGATATATGTAACATTTACAGTATAAATACTTATTTACAGCTATAATGCATTCATTGTTCAAATAATGATGAACACAGGGAGGCATACATGTCACCATTTGATACCAGACAGCTAGATATATGTATATGTTTGTCAAATTGTACATAAATGACCCCCTTTCTTCTTTACCCCTTCTCTAGCATCCTCCAACACATCTTATACTACTGGGACCTCTCAACTCTTTGTAATTCAGTCATTGTCATCATTATCATCATCATCCTCATTATGTGAGAGTATGGTATGAGTACTTATGGTGAACAACAAATACAATTTTGTTTGTTTGTACGCACGCACTTTTATGAGAACCTGCTAACACACTTTAATGATACCGAGAGAGATACAGAGAGAGAGCATTGTGATTTGTGGTTTTTGGTTATCCATATGCCAATATGCCTCTGTGTTTCCCAGTCTCATTTGGAGGCTGAGCTGAGATGTAAAGAGTGATTAAATGAAGGTGGTTTCAATCTCCCTACCCCTAGAGATTGACATATTATGAATGGAAATTAACTTAAATGAGCGTATTATAGCGAATAATGTCGAAGGCGCACACACACACATATAACGGTATTGCACATTTCGCAATTTGCCAAGTGTTTATGTTTTGAATTGAAATTTGTTTATAACAATTGTTGCTGCCACCCACCCACCACATGCTTGCAAATAATTGATTTAAAAAGGAACTTTTGTTGTATTTATTTGTGTTTATCTTTTGATGCTTTGCTTTTCACTTTGCTCATATCTCAACAAATGAGTTGAGAAAATTGACATTGTGGACCTGCTTTACTCTGGCCGAGTCTGACAATGAATGAAATCAATGTGAAATTTGATTAGGAGACCTAGTTAAAGGTCAAGAGGAAAGTAAATATGTTTGTAATAAATGCAAACAGTGGTGCACATTGGGAGATTATGGAATTTTTGCAGTAACTGCTCGCTTTGATCGAGACATGATGCTGATTCTCTCCCCTTTATCATAATAAATATTTAAGTTGTAATATCTTGCTGATATCAATATGGATAACAAATAATAGGTATTTACATGAAGAAAAGATGAAAAGTCAAGGAGTCCACATCTACTCCCCAAATAAACGCGAAACTTTTTCATCGAGACTTTATTGGAATGTAACTATTTGGGAGTAGAGTACAAGTTGATTCCCACGTTTGGTGATAAGTGTTTGGGAGGCCGCCCCAACCCCTTAAATTTTCTAAGAGGAGATATATGCCTATTCAGGCAATGTGAGACTCAATCCATCCCAATTGTGATCCATTAGTTTACAAAATTTCGACCCTAGTTTTGATTAAAAATCAAATTCTGACACGATATTTGAAGACAATACAATTTAAATGAGACTTGCAATGAAAATTAAATTTCGGTGATATTTTCAATGAAATTAAAATTTAGCCGAGATTTTTAATGAAATCAAAATTTGAGCGAGATTTTTAATGAAAATAAAATTTCGTCCAGATTTTCAATGAAAATAAATTCTCGACAAGATCCTCAATGAAAATAAATTTGGACGGGATTTGCAATAAAAATTAAATTTCGACGAAATTTGCAATGAAAATAAAATTTCTACAAGATTTGTAATAAAACTAAAATTTCGACGAGACTTTCAATGAAAAGAAAATTTCAACAAGATTGGCAATGAAAATAAATATTCAATAAAATTTCCAATGAAAATAAATATTCAATAAAATTTCCAATGAAAATCAAATTATAATAAGATTTTCAATGAAAATAAAATCTCTTCAATGAAAATAAAATTTCGACAAGATTTGCAATGAAAATAAAATTTCCACGAGATTTGCAGTAAAAATAAAATTTCGACTTGACTTTTAATGAAAATAAAATTTCAACAAGTTTGGCAATGAAAATAAATTTCGACGAGATTTTCAAGGAAAATAAAATCTAGGAGAAATTTTCAATGTTAATCGAATCTCTACGAGACATGCAATGAAAATAAAATTTCGACAAGATTTATAATGAAAATAAAATTTCTATAAGATTTTCAAGAAAATAAAATTTCAACGAAATTTGTAATGGAAATAAAATCTTGTCAAGACTTTCAATGAAAATAAAATTTCGACGAAATTAGCAATGAAAATATGATGTCGACGAGTTTTACAGTGAAAATAAAATGTCGACGAGATTTGCAATGAAAATAAAAATTCAACGAGATTTTTAATAAAAATAAAATTTCGACGAGATTGGCAATGAAATTTCAAAGAGATTTTTAATGAAAATAATATGCCAACAAGACCTTTATTGAAAATAAAATTTCAACGAGATTTGAAAGAAAAGAAAATTTCAACGAAATTTTCAATGAAATGAAATTTTCGATGAAATTAAAATTTCGACGAGATTTGCAATAGAAATAAAATTTCGACGAGAATTTTAATGAAAATAAAATTTCGACGAGAATTTTAATGAAAATAAAATTTCGATGAGACTTTCATTGAAAATAAAATTTGGACGAGATTTCCAATGAAAATAAAATTTCGACAAAATTTGCAATAAAATAAAATATCGATGAGATTCCCAATGAAAATCAAATTTCGACGAGATTTGCAATGAAAACTAATTTTCGACGAGATTGGCAATGAAAGCCAAATCTTGACAAGATTTGTAAAGAACATAAAATTTCGATGAGATTTGCAGCGAAAACGAAATTTCGATGAAATTTTCAGAGTAAATAATTTTTTTACGAAATTTGCAGATAAATTTATACTTCGGCTAGATTTTCTAAGGAAGTAAAGTTTTGGCGTAATGTTCATTAAAAATTTAAGAAAAATAAAATATTTTGTGGAAATCTAATTTCCATAAAATCATTCGAAGAAGTCAATATTTCGCGAATTTTTTTGGAGAACTAATTCACAATGATGCTGATGGGATGATCAAAACGTATCTCCTTTCTAAATAACATTAACGTGACTCAACTCTCTTAAGAATAGTCAACGAGAGGAAATTTTGACGAACTCTTTTACACAATTTTTCGTAAAAATCAAATTATGACAAAATTTTCTAAAAAAAAAATCAAATCAATGTTTTTTATAAAATATAAATTTCGACGAGTTAGTATAGGTAAATTCAATTGTGACAAGTTGTTTTATAAAAACTAAATTTCAATGAAATTTTAATTTTGATGAATATTTCTATGCAATGTAAAAATTTTATAAAAAAATCAAATTTCGATGAAAATTTCATGAACATCAATTTTAATTATTTGTTTTAGAAAATAAAACGTTGACAAATGTTTCTTTAAAAAAATAATTTTTCGACGATATCTTCTGTGAAAATAAACAAACAAAAAAGAAACAATCCATTTTGGACGATATTTTCTGTGAAAATCTAACTTCGACACAATTCTCTAAGAAACTCTGGTTTTGACAAATTAATTCAAAAACGAAATTTCGTCGAGTTGTTTTTTGAAATTTTCATTTTAACGAAGTTTTTTCGTAAATATCTATATTAGCGAGAGAACATTTGCGAAACACAAATCCAAATTTTTTTCTGAAGAATTTTTCGGGTTTTGGATTATTAAATGCCTATATGGTTTTAGGCAAACCCTCCATATTCCCATAGTCCTGTTGCATGTTATTTGTTTAAACTCCGCAAACCAATATTGAGAACAAGCAAATACATATAAATTGAATTTTGAAACAAATAGCCATTAAACCATACAATATGGGTACATTTGTAAACAATTCGAATTATGTTGTCAGAATATAAATAATCCCACCGATGAGCAGACTTCAGTATCCGTTCAGCTGTTCGCCATAGCCAACACCAACACCAATACCAACATCATCATCAGCATGGTACATTGCATCGATTTCCGTTTCCCTTATTTTTATTGTTAATAAAAATTTATATGCTACTAACCTGAACGCCACATGATCTCAACATATTAAAAAGGTCATATATATCGAGAATAATAAATTAAATGGGGCTTTTAGTGATTACGATACATTCATGCCACAGAGGGACGAGACAAAAAGAAGTGTGAAGAGCGGGTGCACAATAAAAATTGCACAAGGAATCGAATAAACCAAGTATCGTGAAAAGATAATAGGTGTGTGGGTTTTTAAATTGTCAAAGGACTTCTAATAGAAGGGAAACAGAGACAAGAAAGCCATATGAACCTCCTATAAAAAAATGTTTCAATTTAACAACCCAAGCTATAAATATGTGAAATTTTCTATTGGATACAATTTAAACATATTTTGCGAATCCTTAAGGACCCCCTCAGGGCTAGTAGGAAAGTTGAATATTTAATAAAAAAAAGGCAAAGGCATAGCAATCAAGGCAAAATCAAGGTACGGAAAAGTAAAAGAGCTGTGAACAGTGAAAACAAACAACCAACCAACCAAAGGTACGGAAGTGTGGCAAACAAGGATTGTAAAACGACATCATAAGCAAAAAGGATTACAATGAGCATTGAGTCCTTAAGGACTCTATAAGTCTTTTATAGAAGAGATAGTAAAGAAAAAAGGCTATAAAATTTTATTCTTTCATGGTGCAAGGGAAAAGGGTTCAGCAAACCAAGAAATGTCCAAGTGTAAATCCTGTTTTTTAAAATTAAATTTTCACTACACCATAATATTTAGATTTGCATAATTTAAATGAATGGTGATATAATTTGATTTTTTCGATTAAAAAGTACAAAATTTGTGACAACAAAGACCAAAAGTATATATCCAGCTTTTTAGAAAAACAAAATAAAGCTTTAAGAAAAATTTTTGGGAAGAAATTTCTAGGGTGCATAGAATATCAAAGGTAATGAAAAAAAAAATTGCAAAAAAATTCTTTAATTTATGTTTGTTTCTCTTTCGAGATGAGCTCAATGATCGAAGATTTTCTTTCCAAAAGGAAAGCCAGAGATACCAACAAACACCAACCACTATGGGACGACTTTCGCCTTTGGTTAGAAGACTTTTCCACCCTATTGGGTGTGATGGCTTCAAGGGCCGTGCATTGGTATGGTGAATTTGAATCGTATTAATTGCGAAAACGCCTCTATGATACACGCTCGACAGCCCTGTCTATTAGCTGTACTTTTTCCCAATTCATGTATTTTTGTGTAATGATAGACTTTGTTTCTGCGACAATTACACTACTTCCTTGGCACACATGATTCTGTGCATCTGTTGGAAGTTGTATTAAGGGCTTCGAATGCTATACAACGACTCTCGCTGTTGCTCCGTGTGCCCAGAGCCTGGCCGGGAGCTCCGGAGATTTTTTTTTATTTTTCAGTTTTTTGCCTGTTAGGGCAAAGACCATTAAATTTTACAATTTTTGTTTGTTTCTCTTTCGAGACGAGCTCAATGATCGGAGATTTTCTTTGCAAATAGAAAAGGTAAATGAAAAATTCGGATAGTAAATGCGTATTTTTTGGGCAAAATGCCTTAAATCGGAAGATCGATATATATAGCAGATATATAGTCCGATCTTTTTTTTTCTCGTAACCCTATCTATAAATCGGAAGATCGATATATATAGCAGATATATAGTCCGATCTTTTTTTTCACGTAACCCTATCTATAAATCGGAAGATCGGTATATATAGCAGATATATAGTCCGATCTTTTTTTTCACGTAACCAACACGCAGGGTTTTATGCAGTGCATTGATAAACTATCCGAATGTTGGACCAAAGATGTCTTCCTTCCCTATCTTCGCATTAAAATCATCCAGAACGATTTCCGACTGTTGGACCAAAGATGTCTTCCTTCCCTGTCTTCGCATTAAAATCTCCCAGAACAATCTTATCGTTCTCTCTGGGAGATAATAGATAGGGAAGGAAGACATTTTTGCTCCAACAGTCGGAAAGTTTAGCCTACACGAGATAACGTCTGATCATGGGCGGGGCAGCGATCATATTCTCTCTCTAGGCGCTCATAGAAAATATCCGATTTTATCGTTTGTTCTTGCAGATTTTAATGCGAAGTTAGGGAAGGAAGACATCTTTCGTTTAGCCTTCACGAGATATGGTCCGGTAATGGGTTGAGACTGTTAGATTTCGCCGCGTCAAAAACATGGTAGTTAGTAGCACCAGATTTCAACATAAAAATATTCACAAAGCCACATGGCTGTCACCCGATCAAAACACTAGGAACCAAATTGATCACGTTGTGATAGATGGAAGACATCCATCCAGCGTGTTAGATGTACAATCGATCCTTGGGGCGAATGTGGATTCGGATCATTACCCTGTTGCAGCAAAGGTTCGCACCCGTTTGAACATGGCGAGAAATGTACGATCTGACACTGCACGCAAGCTGGACATTGAAAAGCTGCAAACACAACAGATGGCAACGGCATACTCCACTCGACTGAGCCAACTGCTTGATGAAAGCACTCCTTGTTCCGATGATATAATGGCGCAGTGGCAAACCATTGCCCACTCCATGGAAAATGCCTCAAAATCCGTACTTGGGTATCGGTAGCCTCTTCCAAGAAACCCATGGTACGAACAAGAGTGTCGAGATGCTACTGACACCAAGAATGCGGCATATAGAGCAACCCTCCAATCAGTAGAAACGCGCCAGATGAAGGAGAGGTATGGGGAGGAAAAGAGGAGAGGAGAAACGTATATTCCGCAGAAAGAAAAAGGAAATGGATAGACGTGAGTGTGAGCGAATTGAGATGTACAGGAGTCGGGAAATTCTAACAAAGAATTAAACATCAAACCGATGGCTTTGGTGCAAGCACAACCTCCTGCAGAGACTAAAAAGGAAATCTGGTAACTGACACAGATCGGATGCTAAGGATATGGAGAGAACAGTTTACCCAACTGCTAGCGTACGGCTTAGGGATTGAAGAGGATACCGGAGAACCAATCAATGATGATGGTATAGAATGTTTACCTCCTAGTCAGAATGAAGTCCAAGTAGCAGTGACCCGACTAAAGAACAACAAGGCAGCAGGAGCCGACGGGTTACCCGCTGCATTATTTGGGACAGGAGGCGATATGCTGATAAGGCGTATGCATAAGCTTGTCTGCGCAATCTGGCTAGAAGAAAGCATACCCGATGATTGGAACCTCAGCATACTATGTCCCGTACACAAGAAAGGAGACAAAACGGAATGTGCCAACTACAAAAGAAAAAGACTCCTCCCCATCGCATGCAGGATACTGTCGAGCGTACTATGTGAAAGATTAAAACCTAAAGTCAATGAGATAATTGGGGCCTATCAAAGCGGCCTTAGGCCACCGTAGTGCAGAGTTTAACATGTCCGCCTATAACGCTGAAAGCCTGGGTTCAAATCCTGGCGAGACCATCAGAAAAAATTTTCAGCGTTGGTTTTCCGTTCCTTATGCTGGCAACATTTGTGAGGCACTATGCCATATAAAACTTCTCTCCAAAGAGGTGTCGCACTGCGGTACGCCGTTCGGACTCGGCTATAAAAAGAAGGTCCCATTATCATTGAGTTCCTTATCATCATCATTGTTCCTTAGTGGAATGTTCATGGGCAAAATTTGCATTTGCAATGCGGTTTTAGACCTGTCAAATCCACCCTAGACCAAATAATCACACTGCACCAAATCCTAAGAAGGACAAATTGACTACAAAGCCGCTTTCGATACCCCTTTACCTTCAAAAGTATTTCAAGCCATATCTAAATTTGGTATCCCTGCCATATTAATAAGACTCTGCAGGATAGCTCTTGCCGATACACGTTCCTCAGTAAGAATAGGAAAAGATCTCTCGTTACCATTTAATATCAAACATGGTTTCGGACAAGGAGACAGCCTATCGTGTGATCTTTTTAATATCCTGCTGGAGAAGATTATACGATATTCAGATATCAATAGATATGTCACACTAATCACAAGAGAACATATGCTACTGGCTTATGCCGAGGACATCAACATCATACGTCGGTCACCGGAAGTAGTAACAGCAGCCTTTGAAAGAATCGAAAGAGGGTCAGTGAAAAAGATGAAATGGATGGTTTCAACTCCCAAAATACCTAGTACAACCGAGTAGATAAAGAAAATTGAGAATGTTGGGAACCAAAACTTTGAGATAATCAGCTAACTTTATCTACCTCGGCACCGCCGTAACCGAAGCGAATGACACCAGTTTTGAGATAAAGCGACGATGCTACTTTGGACTAAGTAAGCAGTTTAGAAACAAGGCCACCTCTCGACGGACGAAGACTACACTTTATAAGACACTGATACTATCCGTGTTGTTATATGGTTCTGAAGCATGGGTACTTGCGAAAGCAGACGAGGCAGTACTTGGAGTATTTGAGAGAAAGATTCTTCGTAAAATATATGGACCCGATTGCGTTAATGGAGAATGTAGGCAACCTATTAACCACGAGCTGTATGACGACGTTAGCATAGTTACACGCATCAATATGCAACGGCTGCCTTGGCTAGGTCATATTGTCAGAATGGATGAAGAAACTCCAGCAAAGAAGTCTTTTGGGGGCAAACACGGCGGTACACTCAAACTGGGACGACCAAAAGACCGATGGAAAGATCAAGTGGTGGGAGACACCTCGAATCTTGGTGTCAGAGATTATAAAATGAGCGCAGAAGATCAAGGCGCTTAGAACGCTATTCTATTGGGTTGCCCAAAAAGTAATTGCGGATTTTTTAAAAGAAAGTATTTTTAAGCATTTTTAATAAAAATTAGAATGACCTTTAATCAAATATCCTTTTTTTGCACTTTTTTTCTAAAGCAAGCTAAAAGTAACAGCTGATAACTGACAGAAGAAAGAATGCAATTACAGAGTCACAAGCTGTGAAAAAATTTGTCAACGCCGACTATATGAAAAATCCGTAATTACTTTTTGGGCAACATAATACATACGGTTTGTGGAACAAATGTTCTGTCATAGCCAATTAAACAACACAAATGATGGTCGTACGTCAAAATGTACGATTATGCTAGAAAATGTCAAACTTTCCAATGAAAATGTCAGATTAGACCTGGCAACACTTAGTGTAACATGGACCAGAAACTTCTATAGCAACCCTCGTACATAGAATATCTCAATTAGAATTATTATCGTTCATCCTTTCCTTATCACTAAATTATAATACAGTAAAATTTTCTCGCGGTTATTGCACTGTTAGAAATGTCATTAAATTTTGTTTTTATAATCTCTTCCTCAAGTGATGGAAGTAATTTGCCATATTTAATTTTAATGACATGTGCGTGGGTGTGTGTGTGTGTGTGCGTGGGTGTAATCAAACACTTATTTGTTTTCTAAATTTTGCAATTAAGCAGCAAAATGTTGCAACACAAATTTAATTAGACAATTATGAAATTGGAAAGGAGTAGTTCGACGACATTGCATGTCACACATTTTACACTGGAAGCGAAAATCTTGACTAATAGTCATAAGACATGCAAGGTAGTTTTTTTGAAATTGCAGTCCTTCTCCAACTCTACGGCCAAGAGCTGTAACTTTTAAGAGGGCATTTAAATAAATTTACAAATTTAATGACATAATTAAAATGTAGATGTACATATCAATAGTTTACTTATCTCCCTCTCTCACTCTCTCTCACTCTTTTGCTCTCTTTCAGATCTGCTAACCTAAGGCATTACATAAAAGCTCCAGATACCTTAAAATCTAACAAGAACCATTGGTGTCAGTCAGTCAGTCAGTGAGTAAGCCAAAGAGCAGCGGTAATGATTACTTAAACATTTGCATAAACACCCCAACTCTTTGGAGTTAAGTCAAGGCAGCAATAGCCAAACCCCTTAAAGGAACACAGTCATCAGGATTTGTTGGCAACAGACAAGTGGGCACTCTTACCAACAGCACCACCAACTATTTCAGCAGAGCTGCAGCAACAGACCACCGACGTCAATTAAAAAGAAAAAAAAAACACACCCGCCCATTTAACCCCAATAAACGCAGCAACATCAACAGCCTCAACACTTAAACAATCCCCTAGGCCCCCTTACGCACATTGGCCACATCCGTGTTAGCACAGCCACACACCTCAACACTAGTGTAGCCACGAGTGCTGGCACACACCCACACAAAGGCTGACCTCAGCAACAAAATAACATTATCAGTGAATTGGAGAGCAGCGGGAGCCAAAAATCACCTCAATTCAATTTTTCATTTCACCATAAAAGGGGAACTCTATCAGCCCAAATCCCCCTTAACTCATTCATACAAAAAAAAAAAAAAAAACAGAAATACTGAAGCTGGCAGCTGGTTCTGGCCTAGTGGCATAATAATAGCCAAAGTGAAAGGAAATTAAGCAAGACAAACTTGCCCGGCCCTCTCTTTTTCTCCTGCTGCTGCCATCCATTGAGCCTGTGAAAGCATCATTGCAGTCTTGGCTCCATAATGGATTTGAAAACCTCAAGTATAAGTGAAATATCTGATCCATACATACCTTCTAGCAAGTCAACGGATCTAATAAAGCCAAAGGATGCATTGGAAAAGGAAGCATCCGCAACAGCACCGAATAATGAAGGTAATAATGGTTGAATATCATGTACATTTCACAATCAATGAATATGAGGTGGGAAGGGGGGGAAGGGGAGAGTAAAAAAGGATGTTGAAAAATTCCATTAAAATGTTTGGATAAGAAATTGCAGGCAAAAATTCACATCCAATCAAAGGGATACAAAATTGTTGCACAGTAATAAGAAAAAAAAAGAAAATCAATTAACAAACGAAAAAATCAAATCAATAATACATAGAGGGATGTCATGTGTAAATCCTAGTCCTAAATTTCATTGAAATCATATAAATAAAACTATCGAACAGTGGAATATTGAAAAACAAGTAAAAGTGTGTTTCATAGCGAAACATGTCGTGCAAAATTTCATTCCAATCGGATAAGAATTGCGCCCTCTAGAGGCTCAAGAAGTCAAGACCCAAGATCGGTTTATAGGGCAGCTATATCAAAACATGAACCGATATGGCTCATTTACAATCCCAACCGACCTACACTAATAAGAAGTATTTGTGCAAAATTTCAAGCGGCTAGCTTGACTCCTTCGAAAGTTAGCGTGCTTTTGACAGACGGACGGACAGACAGACGGACATGGCTAGATCGACTTAAAACAAGTAAAAAGGCGTTAAGTTTGGCCGGGCCGAACTTTGGATACCCACCACCTCGGGTATATATGTAAACCACCTTTCATCAAAATTCGGTGGAAATTTTATACCTTATGTCCCATATCAGTTATATTCAAATATGTTCCGATTTGGACCAAATACTAATAAGTACATTAGCTATATCTAAAAATAAACCGATCTGAAAAGTCGGTCGAAAAGCCTAACATAAGTCACTGTGCCAAATTTCAGTGAAATCGGATTATAAATGCGCCTTTTATGGGGCCAAGACATTAAATCGAGATATCGGTCTACATGACAGCTATATCCAAATCGGGACCGATTTGAGCCAAGTTGCATAAAAATGTCGAAGAGCCTAACACAAAGCACTGTCCCAAATTTCAGCGAAATCGCTTTTATGGGCCCAAAACCTTAAGTCGAGAGTTCGGTCTATATGGCAGCTATATTCAAATGTGGACCGATCTGGGCAAAATTAAGGAAGGACGTCGATGAGCCTAACCAAACTCACTGTCTTTAATTTCAGCGACATCGGACAATAAATGCGTCTTTTATGGCCCCAAAACCTAAAACCTAGATATCGGTCTATGTGGCAGCTATATCTAAATCTGAACCGATCTGTGCGATATTGCAGAAGTATGTCAAGGGGCTTAACTTAACTCACTGTCCCAAATTTCGGCGTCATCGGACAATAAATGAGCATTTTATGGGCCCAAAACCATAAATCAAGAAATCAGTCTATATGACAGCTATATCCAAATCTGAACCGATCTGGACCAAATTGAAGAAAGATGTCGAAGGGCCTAACACAACTCACTGTCCCAAATTTCACCAAAATCGGACAATAAATGTGCCTTTTATGGGACTAGCACCATAAATCGGAGGATCGGTCTATATGGGGGCTATATCAAGATATAGTCCGATATAGCCCATCTTCGAACTTAACCTGCTTATGGACAAAAAAAACAATCTGTGCAAAATTTCAGCTCAATATCTCTATTTTTAAAGACTGTAGCGTGATTTCAACAGACAGACGGACGGACATGTCTAGATCGTCTTAGATTTTTACGCTGATCAAGAATATATATACTTTATAGGGTCGGAAATGGATATTTCGATGTGTTGCAAACGGAATGACAAAATGAATATACCCACATCCTTCGGTGGTGGGTATAATGACATGACGATCAAGAATATATACACTTTATGGGGTCTCAGACGCATACCCCCATCCTATGGTGAAGGGTATAATAATTGATATTTTTGAAGTTTTCAATTAATTTTTTCATTAATCCAATTATAAATGATTGCAAAGAAAATCACCAATCGATGACCTAGTTTCGAAAGAGAAACAAACAAAAATTGTAAAATTTTATGATCTTTGCCCTAACAGGCAAAAAAACTTGAAAATGGAAAAAAAAATCGACAGAGTTTGGCCGGGATTCGAACCTGAGCACAGGGAACAACAGCGAGAGCCGTTGTCTAGCGTTCGCAGCCATTAATACAACTTCTATCAGATGCACAGACACATGTGCACCCTGGAAGTGGTGTAATTATTGCAGACAAAAAGTCTGTCATTACACGAAAAACACATGCATTGGGAAAAAGTACAGCTAATAGACAGGGTTGTCGAGCGTGGTTAATGTGGTAATTGTATCCTAGAAGCGTTTTCGCAATAAGTACGATACAAATGCAACATACCAACTTACGGCTCTAGAAGCCGTCACACCTCATAAGGTTGAAAAGTCTTCTAACGAAGGACGAAACGCGTCCCATAGTGGTTGGTGTGTGTTGCGATCTCTGGATTTCCTTTTCCATTTGCAAAGACAATCTCCGATCATTGAGCTCGTCTTGAAAGAGAAACAAATAAACAATGATTGAAATTTGTTGAAAATTCCAATTGATTTCAGGAACAAGAAATCTATATCCCGACCGATTTCAATCGCACTTGGCGCGAATGTTGGAAGTTGTAAGAGAATATTTCAAGTCAATCCGATTCCAATTGCGGCTTCTATGGGCTTAAGAAGTCATATCGAGAGATTGGTTTAAATGGGAGCTTAATCAGGTTATACCCCGAATCGGACCATATTTAGCATGATTGTTGAAGTAACAGAACACAGGATAATAACTGAAACTTCTAGGAGCTCATGATGTTAAATCGGGAGTTTGGTATATATGGGAGCTATATCAGTTTACAGATCAGTTAATATGGGATCTATATCCAAACCTGAACCGATAGAGTCCATGTGCATTCTCCAACGATCTACATCAATAAGAAGTATCGGAGCAAAATTTTATGAGACTAGATTTACGCTTTCGACCGCTTTTATGATTTCGACAGACGGACGGACATGGCTAGATCGCCTTTGAATGTCAATTCCTTCAAGAATATACAACTTACTGGCCCCAGTGTGCTTAAGTATTTGCGGCATTACACTATCCGCAACGTGCGCACGCGCCCGGTAGCTCGCAGCTAAGCTTCTCGTGATAACAATGAACACCACACAGATTGGACATAAATGTTCCGGCCTGTGTGGTGCTGACAGCTATCCCGTGCCTTTCAGTAATAGCCTCGTCTTGTCATGATACAGATCTCCCCATAGGTTTTCGTCGGCCACGCCTTTAACTCGGACTGCATCACCCCAAAAGGCTTCGAAATCGGTAGTCCTCTGTTCTTTCATTCTCCCTTACTCCACTATGACCCGGCACCTAAACAATGCTGATCGTGCCATACTCAGAGAAGGGGTTAATCTCCTTCTTACACTCCAAGGCCATTCGTGACATTACCATCTGGGTTGTTATTGCCCTGATGGTCAGTTTACAGTCCTTAAAGATGTTCTTACTCGACTTCCTCGCACTAACATCACACGGCCTCATGGATTCCGTGATCAACCGGATCCCCGCCTGCCGTATTATGGTCAGGCAGTCAGAAATAGATCTCAGTCCCTAGGTTTTCTGTTTTTAGAACCCCAGGCACACTCTGTCTTCTAGCTATGATCCATTCGTGTAACATGGACTTACAGGTACCAAAGTTCCGTCAATCAAAGACTATGTCGCTGGTAGCAGTGCCACGCACTCGACCTCAGGTATCCCATCGGAAACATTTTCCGATGCTAAGGGACGGTGTGCCGCAAATGAACACATTATTGCAATATAAGTGTAAATCTAACGAACACTCCAGTTTCCATAAGCTTCATCTCTAGGCCAAAAAAAAAATGCCTAGGCTTAAGATGAAGACCATCGGATGAAAATTGTGACCAGCACTTTGTATACAGATAACCAAGGACAGACGGACATAGTTAAATCCAATGAGGAAATGATTCTGAATCGATCGGTATACCTATTAATGGGTCTATCTCCCTTCCTTTTGGTTGTTACAAACAAATCCACAATACCACAGGAATGGTGTAGGGTATAATTGATTGGATCAATTAATTTGGTGATTGAATTTTTTTTATATATTTCTATATTTTTTTCATATAATCTTTTTTTTATTTTTAACAAAAAATTTCATTAACTTCTGATTTGTTAAAACATTTTCTTATTATATATTACGTCACACTATCTTACAGACACTGTACCAATATGCACTTTTGTCTTCTACTGACATCATTGTCGTTGTTCTGCTCAATTTCCCCTTTCACTTACATAGCATAAATGTTTTGTTTGTGTGCAAAAACTTGACCTGTGCTTGGAAGGCATCATAAAGCCAGAAGATTATTTCATGGTATTTCGATGTCGCAATGATTGTTGATGATGGTGGTGACTTTGTCCTTTGTTCTTGGCTAAGGCAATGTGGGCATGTAAATGTCCACAGTTTACCCATTTGCTACCTCTCTTAAGCACTCTCAGTCTCTGTTGCTCTCACACCCCCCCCCACTCTCACTTTGCCCACTTCGTTGTGCTTTCATAGAAAATCAAATAGTACTTGACCTTACCTTTTCAGTAGCGATGTAATCTTTAGCAATGGGAAAAGCAACCCAGTGCCAACCCAAGCACTAGCACACCATCACCTTTCTTTTCAATGTGACAAAGGCGACAATTTTGAATGCCAGTGAAAGGATGCTTCTGCTCAATTTTTGTTGCATACTTTTAGGCTAGCACCAAATAAACATTTCAAAAAGGGTATCCTTTAATAGGGGACTGACTGGCGGACTATAAATAGTAGCGAATATGTCATTTATTGTGGCAATGAACCAAGTCATAAAACAAGAAATATTTGATAAGGAAATGATTGCAGATAGATGAAAGTGGAAAGTTGAATATAACTGTGCTATGCAGTAGGTGGAGGTAAATGTATTATGGGAAAATTAAAGGGGCAATGGAAAGGAAATGAATTTATATAAAGTTTCAGGCTATAGTCATATCGATTAAAAATTTAAATGGCTGTGTGTTGGAAAAAGAATATTGGAAGTGTTGTAACTAAATTAAAGGCTAGTAGTAATTCTACACCCCAATAATTAGTCCGTACAGCAAAACTACGCGGTTGATTAAGCAACATGATCCCGACATGTAAATGGCAGTAGTATTCATATCAATTACAAAATTGGATGACTGTCTGTTGGAAAGAGAATATTGAAAGTCCTTTTTGCCCAAATTTTGCCCATGAACATTTTACTAAGAAATAGGGGCAAACTTCTCACATATCAATGAGTGCAGTCCAATTCGAGTTTAAGCTCAATGATTGGGAGCCTTCAATTCTATAGCCGAGTCCGAATGGCGTGTTGCAGTGTAACACCTGTTTGGAGTAGAGCTGGCAAAATATCGATGACACTATCGATATTTAATTTTTTGACTGATACTATCGAAAAAGTTAAAACTTTTGCAGAATTAAAAAAAAAAATAAGCGATGCGACACTAAATGTATCCTTAAAGATGCATTGCGCCTATAGAGGTCGCAATTTTCATCCGACTAGGCTAGCATTTTGTACAATGATTTCTCTCATGACTTTCAACTGACTTTATGCATGGTTTTATTTGGTCTGTGCATTAATATTGCTTCTATATAAATCGAATATGGAAATGGAAAAATAACGATAGTCTCGATACTATCGATATTTATTATTAAAACTTTCGAAAATATCGAACTTTGCGATTATCGATTGTTTGCCAGCTCTACTTTGGAGATAGGTTTTTATATGGCATAGTACCTTAGAAATGTTGCCTGCATTAAGAGGGTTGAAACAACGTTGAAAATTTTTTCTGATGGTATCGCCAGGATTACTTAGAAGTCTTTTACAGTCGGTAAATTGAAGGCCAGTAGTAGTTGTACACCTACATACACAGTGGGAAAACTAGCTAACATTGAATGTTGCGACCAGACCTCGCGGATGCAATAAAAAAAATTATATAGTGATTCAAAGTCGCCACCTATTCCAGCTGGGATACAGCTAGCTAAGAGGCTGACCATACATCATGATCCCAACATGTACAATAGATGGCAGTAGTAGTCATATCAATTAAAAATTTCGATGGCTGAATGTTCGACAGAGACAATTTGGTAAATTCAAGGTTGGTATTACTTCTGAACCCCAATAATTGAGGTCTGCATTAAACAAAGCTAAGTGGTTTATTACCAGTTCCTGATCTTACATGTAGATGGCGGTAGTAGTAGATATTTCGAAGAGGCTCATATAAATTATAGAAAATTAATAAAAAGGCCGGGCCGTACATTGGTTACCCACCAACTCGGGTATATATGTAAACCACCTTTCGTCAGAATACGGTGAAAAATGCATGATTTATGCCCCCATAGTAACTATATCGATATATGGTCCGATTTGGACCAAATTCGCCACGGACATTGAGTGGTCTAATAAGTACAAGTCATTGCTCAATTTTGTAGAACAAAATATTGGGCTTTTGGTAGACCAATATGAACCATATACGACACGGATGTCGAAAAGCCTGACATAAGTCAGTGTGTCGAATTTCAGCGAAATCGGATTATAAATGCGACTTTTATGTTGCCAAGACTATAGATCGAGAGATCGGTCTATATTGCATCTATATCCAAATCTGAACCGATTCGGGCCACATTAAAGAGGGATGTCGAAGGGCCTAACACAACTCACTGTCCCAAATTTCGGCGAAATCGAACAATGAATGAGTCTTTCATGAGTCCAAGACCTTAAATCGAGAGATCGGTCTATATGGCAGCTATATTTAAATCTGAACCGGTCTACGCCAAATTTTAGAAATATGTCGAGGGGCCTAACATAACTCACTGTACCACATTTCGGCGAGATCGGATAATAAATGCGCTTTTTATGGGCCGATCGACAGATCGGTCTATATGGCAGCTATATCCAAATCTGGACCGATCTGAGCCAAATTGAAGAAGGAAGTCTAAGGGCCTAACCTAACCAAAACCTTAAACCGATAGATCGAAATATTGGGTTGCCCAAAAAGTAATTGCGGATTTTCATATAGTCGGCGTTGACAAATTTTTTCACAGCTTGTGACTCTGTAATTGCATTCTTTTTTCTGTCAGTTATCAGCTGTTACTTTTAGCTTGCTTTAGAAAAAAAGTGTAAAAAAAGTATATTTGATTAAAGTTCATTCTAAGTTTTATTAAAAATGCATTTACCTTCTTTTAAAAAATCCGCAATTACTTTTTGGGCAACCCAATATATAGGAGCAAATCTGGACCGATCTGGTCCAAAGTACAGAAATATGTCGAGGGGCCTAACACAACTCACTGCCCCAAAATTTCGGCGACATCGGAGAATAAATGCCCCTTTTATGGGTCCAAAACCTTAAGTCGACAGATCGGTCTATATGGCAGCTATATCCAAATTTGGACCGATCGGGACCAAATTGAAGAAGGATGGGTAGGGGCATAACAGAACTCACTGTCCTAGATTTCGGCGAAATCGAACAATAAATGTAAATGTATGGGGCCAAAACCTTAAATCGAGAGAAGCAATGATATCCAAATCTGGTCCGACCTGGACCTAATTGGAGAAAGACATCGAGGGGCCTATATCAAGATATAATCCGATATAAGCCATCTTCGAACTTAACTTGCCTATGGACAACAAAAAAAAAACTGTCCAAAGTTTTCAGCTCTCTATGTTTAAAGACTGTAGCGTGATTTTAACAGACAGACGGACGGACATGGCTAGATGGTCTTAGATTTTTCGATGCGTTGCAAACGGAATGACAAAATGAATATACCCTCATCCTTCGATGGGTATAATGGTTCTCACATAACGAAAATGGACTTCATGTAGTTTTGAGCAATGGATTTTGTTTCGTGGCCACTGTACTTAACCTTCAATTTCTACGAAACAAATATTTCTCAGTTGCTTTATTTCCCCCTTTTAGTTTTCTCAACTTTGCCAATTTTATTAAATCCCGGCAAAAATAAACAAAAATTATTTTTAAATCAATTTCCTTATAATTTCAACCACATCCTCGTCCAATAAGTGTGCGGGCTAAAACCAATTTAATGTTGAACATCTTTTGTCTTATTTTTTGCCAAAATTGTGGTTAACATCAAAGAACAACTCTTCGGTCATGGCAAGCTGTTTAGGGATGTGATGAGTGTTTGTTGCATGGTTTGGCCATAACTTTTTCTTGGGGAACATTTTCTTCGTTTTCCTTTTTTTTTTTGCTATTTGGGATTAGTTTGGAAAACTGCAATTACTCGCATAGCGTTTCAGCTAAAAACGCTTCAATGCGCTTTGAAGGCAAAAGAAAATGCAGGGGTAGAAGCAAAACAGCCACAGCCGGCAGCAGACAACAAAAGTTTGTCTGCCAACAGGAAACAGTGCAACTGCAGGTCTTTGCTGGCCAAAGGGAAACGGAAACGGATGGAGGTTGAGAGAAACTTTTATTGTTTCAAAGATGGAAAACTTGTTTGTTTAACTTTTTTTTTGTTTTGTTTGGTCACACAAAAAAAATTAAATAATAATTTCGTTTTTGTTTCTTTTTTTTTCTTCTTGCAGAGTTTAAAGTCTACAAACGCAGATGGGCCGTTTTAATATTATTCGCTTTCTACTCAGCCTCAAATTCCATGCAATGGATCCAATACAGTATTATAAACAACATTGTCAGTCGGTAAGTCCAGTCATACACCTCCTCCCCCAAAACCAGTAGTCTTGGTGGCCTTGTTACCTAATCTACATAACCTTGAATAAAAATGAAATTGAAAGTGGTGTGGGTTTTGGTCCCAACCAGCCAGTGAAGGCATGGCCAGTTGTTTCGTTTTTGATGTTGCTGCTGCTTAAAACAAAATCGCATTATTTTTTTTGTTAATTTGATATTCATGAATACTTAAAGGACTTGGTGATGAGTAGTAGCCACCAAACCAAAACTTGCTCTGGCCGAGTCTGCCCCCAAAACAATGAATGCCACTTCCTCTCGAAACATTCCAGACACAGTCTCTGCAAAATAAGACTTATTTTCACAGTCACTGAACTCCGGGCATTAAAAGTTTACTTTGCCCTTAAAAGGCAGACCCACATCTTAAGGTAGACGCTTTAGGGCTATTAAAGGCTATTTTGTGTTGGCTGCTGACATACATATACGTATAAAACCAAGGCGGTTAGCACAAGTGGCTGGCAAAGAGTGTCCAAGGAGAGTTATCTTATTTAAGCAGAATTTGAAAATAACTCACAGTTGACTGAAATATCAAAAGGGGATGTTCATGGTTGATCTGTTAAGGGGATAAAATTATACGAAAACGATTGTGGACCCTTTTTATTATTTTGCTTGACTTTGCTCATGGTGCAGGCACAGACTGATTGGCATGCTGATCTGATAGTAGAACTCCTAAAAAGTACTTTGAACATTGATACTCTGCCCTCTACCCAAAAATGGAGATACACCAGCCTTGTCATTTCATTTTATAATCATCGAAAGTGTGTCCGTTCGTCCGTCTGTCTGCTAAAATCACGCTAACTTGCAAACAAGAAAAGCTGGCCTGTCGAAGTTTTGTACTAATACTAAGATGCAAATGAGACAAATCGTTTCGCCTCTAGGTATAGGTCAAGTTAGAGTGTGAGTCTTTTTAAGTCAATAAAACAAACATAGTTCATTTTTTGATACCATAGTAAAGACAAATCAAAGACTCTGTCGGCAATCGAACGCAGGACTCCCTCATTAATTACTACACTAATAAAAAGTATTTGTGCAAAATTTCAAGCGGCTAGTTTTACTCCTTCGAAACTTAGCGTGCTTCGACAGACAGACGGACGGACGGACGGACATGGCTAGATCGACATAAAATGTCATGACGATCAAGAATATATACACTTTATGGGGTCTGAGACGAATATATGGAGGAGTTACAAACAGAATGACGAAATTAGTATACCGCCATCCTGGGGGTATAAAAAAATGGTGTACTATAGTCTCAACATTTATTTTCACCTAGTCCTTCATTTTTATATCCTACACCACCACTGTGGTACAGGGAATTGTAGATTTGTTCATTTGTTTGCAACGCTAAGAAGGAGAAGAGCTAGACTGATAAGTATACCGATCGACTCGGAATCACTTTCTGATTCGATTTAGCCATATCCGTCTGTCCTTCTGTGAGTCCATATACTCTTGTAATCAAAGTGCTGGTCGTATTTGTTGTCCAATCATCACGAAATTTTGCACATATCACTTTTCTGGCCCAAGGACGAACGCTATTGATTTTGGAAAAAAATTGGTCCAGATTTAGATATAGCTCCCATATATATGTATCGGCCGATTTGCACTTAAATTGCCGTAGTAAGGAAAATTTTCAACCGATCTGCACAAAATTTGGCATGGATTGTTTTGCTACTGATTTTCAACCGATCTGCATAAAATTGGGCATAGATTGTTTTGCTACTGATCTTAACGTATTTGCAAAATTTCATCTAAATCGGTTCAGATTTAGATATAGCTCCCATATATATGTATCGCCCGATTTGCACTTAAATGGCCGTAGTAGCTACAATTTTCAACCGATCTGCACAAAACTTAGCACGGACTGTTTCGTTACTGATTTTAACATATTTGCAAAATTTCATCAGAATCGGTTCAGATTTAGATATAGATAGATATATATGCATCGCCCGATTTGCACTTAAATGCCCATAGTAGCTATAATTTTCAACCAATCTGCACAAAATTTAGCACGGACTGTTTCTTTACTGATTTTAACATATTTGAAAAATTTCATCAAAATCGGTTCAGATAAAGAAATAGCTCCCATTTATATATATCTCCCGATTTGCACTTAAATGGCCCTATTAGCTACAATTTTCAACTGATCTGCACAAAATTGGTCATGGATTGGTTTGTCACTGATCTAAACATATGTGCGAGATTTTATCAATATCGGTTCAGATTTAGATATAGCTCCTATATATATGTATCGCCCGATTTGCACTTAAATGGCCGTAGTAGCTACAATTTTCAACCGATCTGCACAAAATTGGACACGGATTGTTTTGTCACTGATATTAACATATGTGCGAGATTTCATCAATATCGGTTCAGATTAAGATATAGCTCCCATATATATGTATCACCCGATGTGCACTTAAATGCCCATAGTAGCTATAATTTTCAACCAATCTTCACAAAATTTGGCACGGATTGTTTTGTTATTGATCTTAACACATGTGCGAGATTTCATCAAAATCGGTTCAGATTTAGATATAGCTCCCATATATATGTATCACCTGATTTGCACTTAAATGGCCGTAGTAGCTACAATTTTCAACCGATCTGCACAAAATTGGGCATGGATTGTTTTGCAACTGATTTTAACATATCTGCAAATTTTCATCGAAATCGGTTCAGATTTGGATATAACTCCCATATATATGCATTGCCCGATTTGCACTTAAATGGCCATAGTAGCTACAATTTTCAACCGATCTGCACAAAATTTGCCATGGATTGTTTTGTTACTGATCTTAATATATCTGCAAATTTTCATCAAAATCGGTTCAGATTTAGATATAGCTCCCATATATATGTATCACCCGATTTGCACTTAAATGGCCATAGTAGCTACAATTTTCAACCGATCTGCAAACTTTGACCCAAATCGGTTCAGATTAAGATATAGCTCCTATATATATGTATCGCCCGATTTGCACTTAAATGGCCATAGTAGCTACAATTTTCAACCGATCCGCACAAAATATGGCATAGATTGTTTTGTTACTAATCTTAACATATTTGCAAACTTTCATCAAAATCGGTTCAGATTTAGATATAGCTCCTATATATATGTATCGCCCGATTTACACTTAAATGGCCCTAGTAGCTATAATTTTCAACCAATCTGCACAAAATTGGGCACGGATTGTTTTGTTACTGATTTTAACATATCTGCAAATTTTCATCAAAATCGGTGTAGATAAAGAAATAGCTCCCATATATATGTATCGCCCGATTTGCACTTAAATGGTCGTAGTAGCTACAATTTTCAACCAATCTGTACAAAATTTGGCTGGGATTGTTTTGTTACTAATTTTAACACATCTGCAAAATTTCATCAAAATCGGTTCAGATTTAGATATAGCTCCCATATACATATATCGCCCGATTTGCACTTAAATGGCCGTAGTAGCTACAATTTTCAACAGATCTGCACAAAATTGGGCATGGGTTGTTTTGTTACTGATCTTAATATATGTGCGAGATTTCATCAATATCGGTTCAGATTAAGATATAGCTCCCATATATATGCTTCGCCCGATTTGCACTTAAATGCCCATAGTAGCTATAATTTTCAACCAATCTGCACAAAATTTAGCACGGACTGTTTCGTTACTGATTTTAACATATTTGCAAAATTTCATCAAAATCGATTCAGATAAAGAAATAGCTCCCATTTATATATATCGCCCGATTTGCACTTAAATGGCCCTATTAGCTACAATTTTTAACTGATCTGCACAAAATTGGGCGTGGATTGGTTTGTTACTGATCTAAACATATATGCGAGATTTCATCAATATAGGTTCAGATTAAGATATAGCTCCCATATATATGCATCGCCCGATTTGCACTTAAATAAGCGTAGTAGCTACAATTTTCAACCGATCTGCACAAAATTGGGCACGGATTGTTTTGTTACTGATTTTAACATATCTGCAAATTTTCATTCTAATTGGTCCAGATTTAGATATAGCTCCCATATATGTATCACCCGATTTGCACTTAAATGGCCGTAGTAACAACAATTTTCAAACGATCTGTTTAATAGTCGGTTCAGATTTAGATATAGCTCTCATATCTAAATCTCCGAATTTAAAATTGTAGGGTAGGTGTAGTGTATTATATAGTCGACTCCGCCCGACTTTTGTCTTACCTTACTGGTTTGTTCATAAACATTTGCTTCTTGGAAAACTTTTACCATTTGCAAACTGATATTTTCTTTTGAGTGCATGGAATACATTTCAGTAGTGCCAAAATCCATTTATCCTTATTATGATTACAGTAAAATAAACCTCAACAAAAGTTAAAGTATACTTTTCGGAGAACAACAGAAATCAGCACTCGTTGTCGCTGTGGTATTTACAGTTTGCTTATTTTTCAGTTAAATAATTTTGGCACTCACCAACACTCACTCACTTACTGAGGCAAAAACAAAATGCTCATTAGGAATATTATTAGTAGTACAATTAAATGTTATGGTGATTACAGCAGGACGGAAAATAGCAAAGAATGGGCGAACCTCTGGCAAAGGCATTACATTTACGAAGTATATTAATTGGCTAGTCAGTGTGTCTGTGAATGTGTGGCTTGCAAGTGTTTATGTTAGTTGGCTGTTAGAACAGTTGACTAAATATTTAATGTAGCCATAACTCACACTGCTCACTGCTCACCCTCGCTCTCTGTTTCTATGTCTCTCAATGTCTGTGCCAATAACACCATCATTACGATAATGGAAAATAAATAAACTGCCACCTGATGATGAGCACAATGACAATGGATGATAGAGTAGTCTCCCTCTACTTTTGTGGGGAAGAGATTTGTAACTTTTGTGTGTATGTCTGCGTGTGTGTGTTCATCATTCTCTCCTAATAAATCACAAAAACTCATTTTCGTTTTTAATCAAAATATTAAATCAAAAGATAGCTGCTGCTCTTTAGAGTGATTAAATTTTGTTTTTTTTTTGTTTTGTTTTTGAAAATTTATTTTAAGCTATTTGTTTATCTTTCAATTATCATCTTCTTGTTGTGTCTGTGCTTTACTTTGTAGATACTATGGCGTCAGTGATAAATGGATTGACTGGACATCTATGATTTACATGATACTTTATATACCGCTGATATTTCCTGGCAGTTGGTTCCTGGATAAAATGGTAAGCTTGAATGTTTTTTGTTGTTGTTGTATTTTGAAAGTGAAGAGGCTGTGCTTTTTTGTATTTTTAATTGAATTTCTGTTTATTTTTATTTAACTATTTTTTGCTTTTTATTTCTTTTTTTCAGGGCCTACGCATTACAGCACTGGTGGGGGCCTTTGGCACTTGCATAGGTGCCTGGGTCAAAGTTTTTTCAGTGAGTCCTGACTTATTCATGGTGAGCTTTGCTGGTCAAAGCATAGTGGCTTTATCTCAGGTGAGTGAAACCAGGAAGGAAGTGCCTAAATAATCCGACAGAGTTGCCACAAAAAGAAATTTAATGATTTTCCTATGATTTTCAAATTTTATTTTATTAAAAATTCCCGTAAATAGAAATTTAATGGAACAAATATGATTTTCATAGGAAACTTTGCCAAAAATTTTATTTTATTAAAAACTAGCCGAACCGGGTCCGCTACGCTGTGCCTTCTTTAACTCTCTAATATCTCTTTAGGGTACGGACACTTCGCCCTGAATGCCGATATCGAATTCGTGGCATTGTAGCCTATGACGCTGAATGCGGTCGAATCCTGGCACCTCAGACATTTCGACTCAAATATGGATATGAAATTCGTGCTGCACTTTCATATCCCTTTAATATGAGCCCCATATTGCCATTGCCGGTAAATATGAACCATTTGAAGGGTGTTTTGGGGCTGGGGCGGCCACCGGCACTTTGCACTGACAATAAATATCAAATTCGTTCTTTATTCTCATTGGGGGAGGGATGGCACCTCAGACATTTCAATTCAAATATGGACATCAAATTCGTGCTGCACTTCCATATCCCTTTAATTTAAACCTCATATTGCCATGGCCGGTAAATATGAACCGTTTCGAGAGTGTTTGGGGCTGGTGCGTCCACTGGCACTTTTACTGAAAATAGCTATCAAATTCGCTCTTTATTCCCAACTGAAATGAAGTTCAATTTAGGAGGTGCTTTAGGGCGTAACCCAAAACACTTTGCTATAAAATTGGATATCAAATTCGCTTTCTACTCTCAAATACCTTTTATTTGAGTCCCATATTGTCATAATGGGTCAAATAACCCATTTGACGTATCTTTAGGAGGAAAGCGCCACTTAGACTTGAAGGCAAATTTTAAAGTCATATTCGTAATCTACTCCCTGATACCTTTCACTTGAGTCCCATATAGCCATGGTCGGCAAATATGCTCATTTGGGGGTATTTGGGGCTGGGAGACCTCCCTTTATATGGACCTAATGTTTTATGCCGTATTTGTAATCTACTGCCTAATAATTTTCATTTGAGTCCCATATTTATATGAACTGTTTAGAGGATTTTTGTTTTTTTTTTTTTTTTTTTTTGGGGGGGGGGGGGGGTGGCGGCGCTGTGTACATGAACCCAAATTTTAATGCCATATTCGTTTTCTGATCTCCAATACCTTTCATTTGATAACCTTATTGTGCCCATCGGACTACTTTCGGATATGAGTCGCGTTTTTGGGGTAGGTAAGGGGGAGGGTCCGCCTCCACCCGATATCTAAAAATTATATAGCCTATGTTTCCTTCCAGACAAACGTACACAATCTAAGAAAATTGGTTCAGCCAAGAATCATACAGTCATAATGGGTCCAGGGTACTTGAACCCAAATTTTAATACCATATTCGTTTTCTGATCTCCAATACCTTTCATTTGATACCCTTATTGTGCCCATCGGACCACTTTCGGATATGGGTGGCGTTTTTCGGGTAAGGGGAAGGGTCCGCCTCCACCCGATATCTAAAAGTTATATGGCGTATGTTTCCTTCCAGACAAACGTAAACAACCTATCAACATTTTAAGAAAATCGGTTCGGCCAAGTATCATATAGTCATAATGGGTCTAATGGCGTTTTTGAGAGGTGGCATGACCCCCTATACTTCGATCTGATTTTGTATGCCAGATTAGAAATCTACTCCCGAATACCTTTCATTTGAGCCCCATATTGAAATGAACGTCCAATATGTCTGTTTTAGGGGAGTTTTGGGGTTAGGGCGACCTATGGGTACTTAGATTCAAATTTTAATACCACATTCGTATTCTTCTCTCCAATACCTTTCATTTGATACCTATATTGTCGCGATGGATCCACCTTTGATTTTGGATTGTGTTTTTGTCATAAGGGGGAGGGTCCGTCCTCCTTCTGATAACGAAAAATTATATAGCCTATGTTTCCTTTCAGACCAATCTACACAAAATGTAAAAATTTCGAGAAAATCGGTTCTGCCGTTTTTCAGTCTATACTGAACAAACAAACCGAGTCCCATATATCCATGATTGGCTAATGTGCCCATTTTGGGCATTTTTGTGGGGATGACCCCTTATACTTCGACATGAATTTTTTATGCCAGATTCGTTATCTACTCCCACATACTTTTCATTTGATACCCATATTGTCCTTATCGGTCCACTTTTGATTTTCGGTGGTATTTTTGGGGTAACGGTGGAGGGTCCGCCCCCTTCCGTTATCAATAAATTATAAAGCCTATTCCTACTTTCTGACCATATTCGTAATCTACTCCCGAATACCTTTCATTTGAGTGCCATATTGTCATGATCGTCAAATATACCTATTTTAAGGCACCCCAGGTACCTGGACCCAACTTTTATTATAAAATTCGTACTATACTCTTGAATACCTTTCATTTGAATCCCATATTGTCCCGATCGGTCCACTTTTAGTTGTGGGTAGCACTATAGGGTAAGGGGGAGGGTCCGCCCCCCTCTCGATATCAAAAAAATTATATAGCCTATGTTTCCTTGCAGACCAACCTACACAATCTGTGAAAATTTCAAGGGAATCGGTTCAGCCGTTTTTGAGTCTATACGGAACAAATAAACACAAATAAACACAAATTGATTTTTTTGAGGTTAGGATTTTCATGCATTAGTATTTGACAGATCACGTGGGATTTCAGACATGGTGTCAAAGAGAAAGATGCTCAGTATGCTTTGACATTTCATCATGAATAGACTTACTAACGAGCAACGCTTGCAAATCATTGAATTTTATTACCAAAATCAGTGTTCGGTTCGAAATGTGTTCAAATTTTGACAAATTTTGTTCAGCGATGAGGCTCATTTCTGGTTGAATGGCTACGTAAATAAGCAAAATTGCCGCATTTGGAGTGAAGAGCAACTAGAAGCCCATGCATCCCGAAAAATGCACTGTTTGGTTTGGTTTGTACGCTGGTGGAATCATTGGACCGTATTTTTTCAAAGATGCTGTTGGACGCAACGTTACGGTGAATGAACACATTTCGAACCGAACACTGATTTTGGTAATAAAATTCAATGATTTGCAAGCGTTGCTCGTTAGTAAGTCTATTCATGATGAAATGTCAAAGCATACTGAGCATCTTTCTCTTTGACACCATGTCTGAAATCCCACGTGATCTGTCAAATACTAATGCATGAAAATCCTAACCTCAAAAAAATCACCCTTTATATACAAGATATCCTTGACCTCATGGGTTTAGGATTGAGGCGTGCGCCCATCGCATGGCTATCGCACTTGAACTACTCCTAAATACCATTAATTTGAGTCCAATAGGCTGCCGAGTGGTTTACAAGATCGTGTGACTGGCAATTTTGGGGTTCATCGTTTCCCCCAGTTAATTCACCCCAAATTTGTTTCAGTTTAAAATTTCGCAGAAAATTTCCCAGCAATATAAAATTCATTAAAATTTGGTTTTCATAGATAGAAAATTTTTCAATTTCTTCAATTTTTAATTCATCGAAAATTTCTTCAAATTGGCAACTCTGTCTTTGTAGTTAATTGCTTTTTCAAAAGGCATCCAAGCAATCATACACCCATTCAACCATCCATCATTGAATCATAGCTAAATGGTGTTAAAGTGAAAATTCCATTTCTGTGAAATGTTGGTCATTGGTTTTTATGGCCACTATTATCACACTGAATTGGTGACGGCTTTTTTACACTTTCCACTGTTTGGGCACAGTTTTCAAATCATTTTTATGTTTCCTACTATGTGTGTGTGTGTGTGTGGGTGTTCGATTGCATGCCATGAAATAGCACCGAGAAATTGACTAACTAACTGCAGGACTAGCCATCAAAGCTCTTTGCAATAATCTTGTTCTTTACTTTTTATTTTCCTTTACTTTTCAGGTGTGCATTTTATCGTTGCCTGCACGCTTAGCTGCTGTTTGGTTTGGTCCCGACCAAGTTTCATCCGCCTGCAGTGTTGGGGTTTTTGGCAATCAGGTGAGTTCATTTTTTGGTTTTTGTTTTATATGCTACTTAAGTCAAATAGACTCAGTGAAAGCCATATCTTTATTTTTGGTTTTTTGAGTACTTTTTCGCTTTATTGCTCTCTCTCTCTTTCTCTCTCTCTCTCTCTCTCCATGCCCTGTGGGCTCAGTTGGCAACTATGTAGTCATTGGCAAATCAAATTGCATGCATAATTGATTGATTTTAAGAATATCTATTAGAATTTTTTCAAATGATTAATCTTCAAGGATAATTATCACATTATAAAAGAAGTAGAAGAAGAAAACTTAAGGGTCTATGAAATCAAGAGAAATATGCAGAAGAAAAATTTTAATTAAAAAACAGTAATAAATAATTACATTGGTATTTTTCGAGAAAAACATTTTTTTTTTCAAAGAAAACCTTATAGAATTTGCTTTTGCGTGTATATATATTTGTCATAATTTTGCTTTAAGGCTGGTACTATGTTCGTTTTTTGAGATATTTTTCGCGATTACTCATTTGATGATATCATTCAGTAGGACATTTCCTCATTGCAAATTTGACAATGAAAAATGAAAAGTGTCATCCGATTCAACTTTTAAACTCCATAAAAAGCGCCTCTCTCTTACAGCAGAGCCTGAACGGCGTGCCATAGTGCGACACCTCTTTGGGGAGAAGTTTTGACATGGCTACCATACCATCTTTTTAAATGGCATAGTACCTTACAAATTTCGCCAGCATTAAGTGGGGATAGCCACAGCTGACGATTTTTTCTGATGTTTTCGCCAGCATTCGAACCCAGGCGTCTGGCGTTATAGGCGGATATGCTACGATTGCCTCCAATGTCGGCATCAGAGGATTCTTCCATTTTGTACACAACCTCGTGCAGGTAAATCTTCCCTTCCCTTGCGTGGGAATGCTGTTTCTATTTGAGAAATTTCATGGATGTCCTACTCTTTATCAGGGTATTCACAATAAATTCCATTGTTTTTAGTAGAAAACACGTTAGGCTTATAGGTCTGTAGGCTTTTGGTGTCGCATAACTTACTTTGCCGGGCTTGGGTATATATACCACTCTTGCCTCCTGCCGGGCTTTCGAAGTATATTCAAGTCCTAGGCACGCAATGAAAGTAGTAAACAGATGGAGCGCCAGATTATCGGCCTGCTTCTATCATTTTCCAAAAAAAAGTAGTTCAAGTGCCCTTTCCAAAAGAGAAGGGTGGCTTTAGTACCCTTTTCCAAAGGACATGGTAGTTTAAGTACTATTTCCCAAGGGAAAGGGTAGTTTTAAAACACTTTCCCAAGGAAAGGGTGGTTTAAGTATCCTTTTTCAAAGGAAAGGAAGGGGTTTAGTACCCTTTTCCAAAGCAAAGGGTGGTCCTAGTACCCTTTTCCAAAGCAAATAGTAGTTTTAGTTCCCCTTCCTAAAAAAAATATTGGTTTTTGTCCTTTTCCCAAAGAAAAGGGTAGTTTTAGTTCCCTTTCCCAAAGGAAATGGCAATTTTAGTACCTGTTCCGAAGGAAAGGGTAGTTTGAGTAACCTTTGCTTAGTTTTAGCAATTTTCCTAGAGGAAAGGGTCATTTTAGTAACCTTTCTCAAAGTAAAGGTAGTCTTAGTACCCTTTCCAAATAAAAGGGTAGTTTTAGTACCCTTTTCCAAATAAAAGGGTAGTTTTAGTACCCTTTCCCAAAGAAAAGGGTAGTTTTAGTACCCTTTCTCAAAGAAAATGATATTTTCGTACCCTTTCCTAAAGAAAAGGGTAGTTTCACTACCCTTTCCTAACGAAAAGCGTGGTTTAAGTATCCTTTCCCAAAGAAGAGGGTAGTTTTAGTACCCTTTCCCAAAGAAAAGGGTAGTTTAATTGCCCTTAACGACAGGAAAGGGTAGTTTTAGTGCTCTTGCCAAAAGGAAGCTAAAGTACCCTTTGCCAAAGGAAAGGATAGTTTTAGTACCCTTTCCCAAATGAATTGTTTGTTTTAGTGCCTTTTCCTACAGGAAAGTGTAGTTTTAGTACCCTTTCCCAAAGGAAAGGGTGGTTTTAATGTTCTTTCCCATAGGAAAGTGTAGTTTTAGTACCCTTTCCCAAAAGCACGGAGAGTTTTAGAACCCTTTTCCAAAGGAAATGGTGGGTTTAGTACCCTTTCCTAATGGAAAGGGTAGTTTGAGTACTTTCCTTAGTTTTAGTAGTTTTCCCTTGCGAAAAGGTAGTTTTAGTACCCTTTCCTAAAGAAAAAAGTAGTTTTAGTACCCTTTTCTAAAGGAAAGGGTAGTTTTAGTACATTTACGATAGGAAAGGGTAGTTTTAGTACATTTTCGATAGGAGAGGGTAGTTTTAGTTCCATTTCCCAAGGGAAAAGGTAGTTTTTGTACCCTTTCCCAAACTGAACGATAGTTGTAGTACACTTTTCTTAAGGAAAGGGTGGTTTCAGTACACTTTCCCAAAGGAAAGGGTAGTTTTAGTACACTTTCCCTAAGGAAAATGTAGTTTTAGTACACTTTCCCAAAGGAAAGGGTAGTTTTAGTACACTTTCCCAAAGGAAAGGGTAGTTTTAATACTAGAAAAGGCTAGTTTTACTACCCTTACCGAAAGGAAAGGGTAGTTTGAGTAACCTCTCCTTAGTTTTAGTACTTTTTCCCAAAGGAAAGGGTTGTTTGATGACTTTCCTTTGTTGTAGTATTTGTAGTACCCTTTCCCAAAGACAAAGGCAGTTTTTGTACCTTTTGTAGTACACTTTTCTTAAGGAAAGGGTAATTTTAGTACACTTGTACTAAAACTACCCTTTCCTTAAGAAATGTGTAGTTTTAGTACACTTTCTCAAAGGAAAGGGTAGTTTTAGTACCCTTACAGATGGAAAGGATAGCTTAAGCAGCCTTATTGGAAGGTAAGGCTAGTTTTACTACATTTTCCCAAAGCAAAGTGAAGTTTTAGTAAATTTTTCCAACGCATAGGGAGTTTTAGTACATTTTCGCAAAGAAAAGGGTTGTATTAGTACACTTCTCTTTTAGTACTTTCCCGAAGTAAGCGATAATTTTAGTACCCTCGTTCCAGTCCAAAGAAACGAATGCCGAGAACAAAATAGCCATTGATTACTTAAAGGCGCCAATAGCTCGCCTTTTCATATGGAGTATCATAGGCACTCGGTATTTGTGCAAGAGCCGATGTCACCCGGCCTCTCACTGAGACTTTCCGCTCAATACTGCTGATTGTCCGCGACTGCCGTTGCTGCTACTCCATATGGAGCATCCCATTATCCGCAACTTGTGCTCGCAACCGGTAGTTCGCATCTAAGATTCTCGTGTCAGCAATGAACACCACACAGATCGGACCTCAATATTCCAGCCAGTGTGATGTTCACAATTATCCTGTAACCATATCTGGCAATGTGCATTAGCATCACTTCCTTCAATGAGGGTCTCTTTTGCAGAAGCGGCTTCAACCGCAACTTAAGCTTGAATCGTGTGCCATATATAGTGAAACCAATCAGTAATGGGACCTTTTTAATTTCAAGGCTGGCTTCTCTTCAGGCTGAATCTTCAGTGGATAGCAACGGAAGAAGAAAAACATTTAGAATACTCTTTGCAAGAATATAGAATCTGTGTCTCCCATTACCCGTGCCGTTGAGTAGTCAGAAGCCTGTTGACATTGTCTTCTGAGTAGTCCTCCAAATTTGTTCCAGTTGGTTTTCAACTTATTGCGAAAGCTTATCGGATTCGACTCTGGTCTTGCTATTCGTAGAAAAAATTCATGTTCTTCAATCCTTAAAAAATTGCTTAATAATTTTAATTTAGAACGACAAAGCCAGTGAACACTTCACTTTACAACTTCATATGTCTTTCTCTTTGTCACATTTGTATTTGCATTGCATTAGCAATGCCATCCACGAGTATTCCATCCATTCAAGGTGTAAATGCAATCTGTTTCATATGAAAATGCAATATCAGAGCTTTGATAACTGTGTAAAAATGGAAATTTTGCAATTCGGTGATAGTGCTACCAAATACAAACATGTGATAGCATTGCAGATAATGCCATTACAGGTGCTGAACAGATGCAAACCCAGGATACGACTACCACTGACGTCTATTTGTCCCTGTAAGTCTTGAACATTTCAAAGTGGGGATTAACTTGTTATTGCATGTGGCGCCAACATTGACTCGGAGATTTTCTTCCAAAAAATTTAACTTCACTTTGGAAAAAAAAAAACAAGTCACTCTTTCAAGATGTGGTCCAAGGAAAGCACACGCAACATGTAGCCAATGTGTTTTAGTTGTCTCACTACTTTTGCATCCTTGTGCTTCTTCTTCCCCACCAACAACCTGCCAACCTTCAAAGAATGTTTCAAATATTTCTTTTATATTCCTTCTCAGCTCATTAAAATCACTTCAATCCTCAAGTACATCATTTTCATTTAAAATTCTATAAATTTTTCCACTCACACTAACTTGGGTTTATTTTTTTTTTTTACAAATAAAAATTAGTGTTCTATTTTTGTAGCATGTAGAATGCAAATAAGAATTTTCTTTAGCTCTCTGTTTGTATTTTTGAGTGCATTTTGCTAGATGTTAAATGCATCGTTCGTTGGGGTGGGGTGCGGTTAAATGGAATGGAATGAGTTGATGCTGGAAAGATGACGACGAGGATGGATGATTGAAGAAGATAAATCACAAGATTTTTCTCTCGTCATTGAGAAAAATAATTATCACAAGCACAAGTTGGTTGAGGAAGAACGCACTCAAACTATTTTCAATTCGATTCAATTCACTTTGCAAAGGATGGTGAAGGCAAACATACATACAGTGATTTCAAGCTGAGTGAAATTTTAAGAAGATTGGGGTCGGCCGAAAAGAATTGAAATTTTTTTGGGAAATGAGAAAAAAGTGAATACGCCTTTAATGAAAATCTAGTAAGAATAATATCGACGATATTTAATTTTAATAAAAAAAGTTATCAAAATATTGCATCGACAAAATATAGTCTAAATTTAATTTTAAAAAGTAAGAGCGTCCTTAGTTCGGCCGGGCTGAATCTTATATACCCTCCACCATGGATCGTATTTGTCGAGTTCTAAGCGCGGTATCTCTTTTTAAGCAAACGAAGAATATTAAATAAGAACTGTTATGCTATTGGAGCTATATCAAGTTATAGCCCGATTCGGACCATAAATGAATGCCGAACATTGTAGAAGTCATTGTGTAATATTTCAGTTTACTCGGCTAAGAATTGAGCCTTGTAGAGGCTCAAGAAGCAAAACCGGGAGATCCGTTTATATGGGAGTTGTATCAAGCTATTGATCGATTCAGACCATATTAGACACGTGTGTTGAAAGTCATGAGAGAAGCCGTTGTACAAAATTTCAGCCAAATCAGATGAGAATTGCGCCCTCTAGAGGCTCAAAAAGTCAAGTTGCTCGAACGGTTTATATGGTAGCTATATCAGGTTATGTACCGATTTACGCCATACTTATCACAGTTGTTGAAAGTGACAACAAAACACTACTTGCAAAATTTCAGCCAAATCGGATGAGAATTGCGCACTCTAGAGGCTCAAAAAGTCAAGATCCCTGATCTGTTTATATGGCAGCTATATCAGGTGATGTGCCGATTTGCGCCATACTTAGCATAGTAACTGGAAGTCATAACAAAACATCTCATGCAAAATTTCAGCCGAATCGGTCGAGAATTGCACGCTCCATTGGCTCAAGAAGTCAAGATCCAAGATCGGTTTATATGACAGCTATACCAGACTATGAACCGTTTCGAATCATACTCAACAAAGTTGTTGGAAGTGATGACAAAACACTACGTGCAAAATTGTAGTCAAATCGGATAAAAATTGCGCCCCCTAGAGGCTCAAGAAGTCAAGACCCAAGATCGGTTTATATGGTAGCTATATCAGGTTATGAACCGATTTGAACCATACTTAACACAGTTGTTGAAAGTCACAACAAAACACTACGTGCAAAATATCAGTCAAATCGGGTGAGAATTGCGCGCTCTATTGGCTCAAGAAGTCAAGATCCAAGATCGGTTTATATGACAGCTATATCAGACTATGAACCGTTTCGAATCATACTCAACACAGTTGTTGGAAGTGACGACAAAACACCACGTGCAAAATTTAAGTCAAATCGGACGAGAATTGCGCCCTCTAGAAGCTCAAGAAGTCAAGACCCAAGATCGGTTTATATGGCAGCTATATTAAAACAGGGACCGATTTGAACCATACTTAGCGCAGGTGTTGGAAGTGACATCAAAACACCACGTGCAAAATTTAAGTCAAATCGGACGAGAATTGCGCCCTCTAGAAGCTCAAGAAGTCAAGACCCAAGATCGGTTTATATGGCAGCTATATTAAAACAGGGACCGATTTGAACCATACTTAGCGCAGGTGTTGGAAGTGACATCAAAACACCACGTGCAAAATTTAAGTCAAATCGGACGAGAATTGCGCCCTCTAGAAGCTCAAGAAGTCAAGACCCAAGATCGGTTTATATGGCAGCTATATCAAAACATGGACCGATTTTAACCATACTTAGCACAGTTATTGAAAGTGCCAACAAAACTCTACGTCGAAGATTTCAGTCAAATCAGATAATAATTGCGCCCTCTAGAGGCTCAAGAAGTCAAGACCCAAGATCGGTTTATATGGCAGCTATATCAAAACATAGACCGATTTGGCCCATTTACAATCCCAACCGACCTACACTAATTAAAAGTATTTGTGCAAAATTTCAAGCGGCTAGCTTTGCTCCTTCGAAAGTTAGCGTGCTTTCGACAGACAGACTGACGGACGGACATAGCTAGATCGACTTAAAATGACACGACGATCAAGAATACATAAATTTTTTGGAGGTATTATAAACGGAATGACGAAATTAGTACACCCCCATCCTATGGTGGAGGGTATAAAAATAATATGTTTTGAATTTTATAGAAAACTACAATGAAGATTTTCAATAGCAAAAAGTTAAAAAAATATTATTTTAATGAAATTTAGAGGGTTTTTTTTTTTGAAAATTAAATTTAATTTTGCGAAATTTCGCCAAATAGGATTTTAAAAAAAATTTGGTCAAAATTTAGTTCATAAAAATTTTTTGTCAAAACATGATTTTATTATAGAAAATTTATATTTTGGATGGCACCGCAGCGCAGAGGTTATTATGTGCGCCAATGACGCTGAACGCCTGGGTTCGAATCCTGGCGAGAACATCAGGAAAAAAATTCTAGCAGTGGTTTTCCCCTTGTAATGTTGGCAACATTTGTGAGGTACTATGGCACGTAAAAACTTCTCTCCAAAGAGGTGTCGCACTGCGGCACGCCGTTGAGACTCGGTGACCCCTTATCATTGAGCTTGAACTTGAATCGAAAAGCGCTCATTGTGTATATAGAAAACATTTCCTAAAATTTATGAATATTGACTAAATTTGAATATTTGTTTTTTTTTTAACCAAACCTTGATTTTCATTAAAGATATATTCTTAACATTTCCTTTAAATATATTTTGTCTATTTTCTTATAATTTTTTTATTTCGACATTTTGTTATAACCTATGCACCCTTATATCCTTTACTAAGACGTATACTCGTATGTTGCCGTATACCATATGTATTTAATGTCAAAACATCAGCATGACATGCAGTTAAACTGTCAAAATCAATTCCATCAATCCTCTTAGGAGGGGGGGTGGAATCCAAACGAAAGAGCAAGGAAATGAAATTTGTTAACTGCACTGCTGTTTCTCCATTGCACGAGATGAGGCACTTGCTTAAGCTGTGCTAATGTGGATGATGTTATTCCTATTGTTGTTCTTGCATTGGCAAAAACTGAATTGACTACGATGAAAGCGAAGCGGCAACACTCATTGTCCCACAGAGTTTGCCAAATGTCAACATTCACAAGTCCCTTTACGGCAAGCGGTGGCAAATCTTTCAACAAAACCCATGTGATGTGACTCGATATTTTTTGTTCTCTCTCACATTTGGGTAATGAGTTTGCCCCCAAGTGCTAAAGGGCATATGTGGATGAATAGTAGACCCCATGCTGAGCTTAAAGTATGGCTCTATCAAAGTTTTGTCATACGCTAATCCGATGACTATTTAAGTAAATGGTATGATAGTAGTATGAGAATAAGGGTAAGGTAATTTAAAAGAAACAGTCTAATGAAATTACTGTTATGAAGCAGTACACGTGTGGCGAAATTTACATTTTCTTTAGGAAGGAGTGGTTTTAATACCCTTTCCAAAATAAAAGAGTAATTTTAGTACCCTTTCACAAAAGAAGGAGTAGTCTTAGTACTTTCTCCAAAAATGAAAAGGTAGTTTTAATACCCTTTCCCAAAAGAAAGGGTAGTTTTAGTACCCTTTCCCAAAAGAAATGGTAGTTTCAGTACCCTTTCCCAAAGGAAATGGTGGTTTTAGTACACTTTTCCAAAGGAAAGGGTAGCTTTAGTACCCTTTCCTAAAGGAAAGGGTAGTTTTTGTACCCTTTCCCAAAAGAAACGGTAGTTTAAGTACCCTTTCCCAAAGGAAAGGGAAGTTTTGGTACCCTTTCCAAAACGAAAGGGTAGTTTTAGTACCCTTTGCCAAAGAAAAGGGTCGTTTTAGTACCCTTACCGATAGAAAAGGGTAGTTTTAGTACAATTTCCCAAAGGAAAGGGTAGTTTTAGTACAATTTCCCAAAGGAAAGGTTAGTTTTAGTACAATTTCCCAAAGGAAAGGTTAGTTTTAGTACAATTTCCCAAAGGAAAGGGTAGTTTTAAGTACCCTTTCTCAAAGGAAATAGTAGTTTTAGTACCATTTTCTAAATGAAAGGGTAGTTTTAGTACCCTTTCCCAAGGAAAAGGGTAGCTTTAGTATCCCTTCCTAAAGGAAAGGGTAGTTTTAGTACCCTTTCTCAAAGGAAATAGTAGTTTATGTACCATTTTCTAAATGAAAATGTAGTTTTAGTACCCTCTCCTAAAGGAAAGGGTAGTTTTAGTACCCTTTCCCAAGGAAAAGGGTAGCTTTAGTATCCCTTCCTAAAGGAAAGGGTAGTTATAGTATCCTTTCCCAAAGGAAAGGGTCCTTTTAGTAACCTTATCGAAAGCAAAGGGTAGTTTTAGTACAATTTGCCAAAGAAAACGGTACTTTTAGTACCCTTTCCCCAAGGAAGGGATAGTTTTAATACCATTTTCTAAATGAAAGGGTAGTTTTAGTACCCTCTCCTAAAGGAAAGGGTAGTTTTAGTACCCTTTTCGAAAGAAATGAGTAGTTTTAGTACCATCTCCCGAAGGAAATGGTAGTTTTAGTACCATTTCCCATAGGAAAGAGTAGTTTTCCTAAAGGAAAGGGTAGTTTTAGTACCCTTTCTCAAAGGAAAGGGTACCCTTTTCCAAAGGAACGGGAAGTTTTGGTACCCTTTCCCAAACGAAAGGGTAGTTTTAGTAACCTTTTCCAAAGGAAAGGGTCGTTTTAGTACGCTTATCGAAAGGAAACAATAGTTTTAGTACAATTTCTCAAAGGAAAGGGTAGTTTTAGTACCCTCTCCTAAAGCAAAGGGTAGTTTTAGTACCATCTTACAAAGGAAATGGTAGTTTTAGTACCATTTCCCATAGGAAAGAGTAGTTTTAGTACCCTCCCTAAAGGAAAAGGTAGTTTTAGTACTTTTTCCCAAAGGAAAGGGTAGTTTTAGTACTCTTTCCCATAGGAAAGCGTAGTTTTAGTACTATTTCTTAAAGGAAAGCGTAGATTTAGTACTCTTTCCTAAAAAAAAGCGTAGTTAGAGTACACTTTTCTAAAGGAATGGGTAGTTTTAGTACCATTACCCAAAGGAGAGGGTAGTTTTAGTACCCTTACCGAACAGAAAGTGCAGTTTTAGTACTCTTTCCTGAAAGAGAGGGTAGTTTTAGTACCCTTACCGAACAGAAAGTGCAGTTTTAGTACTCTTTCCTGAAAGAGAGGGTAGTTTTAGTACTCTTTCTTAAAGGAAAGCAAAGTTTTAGTACTCTTTCCTAAAAGAAAGCTTAGTTATTATACTCTTTCCTAAACGAAATGGTAGTTTAAGTATCCTTTCCTAAACGAAAGGGTAGTTTAAGTAGCCTTACCTAAAGGAAAGGGTAGTTTTAGTACCCTAAACGAACGGAAAAGGCAGTTTTAATTCTTTTTCCGAAAGGAAAGGGTAGTTTGAATACTCTTTTCCAAAGGAAAGCGTAGTTTTAGTACTCTTCCCTAAAGTAAAGCGCAGTTTTAGTACTCTTTCCTAAAGGAAAGCTTAGTTATTATATTCTTTCCTAAACGAAAGGGTGGTTTAAGTACCCTTACCTAAAGTAAAGGGTAATTTTAGTACCCTAAACGAACGAAAAATTAAGTTTAAGTACTTTTTCCGAAAGGAAAGGGTAGTTTTAGAACACTTTCCTAAAGGAAAGGGTAGTTTTACTACTCTTTCCCAAAGGAAAGCGTAGTTTTAATACTCTTTCCTAAGGGAAATTCCTAAGGGAAAGCATAGCTTTAGTACTCTTTCCTAAAGGAAAGCGTAGTTGCAGTAATCTTTCCTAAAGAAAGGCGTAGTTTTAGTACTCTTTCCTAAATGAAAGCGTAGTTTTAGAACTCTTTCCTACAGGAAAGCATAGTTTTAGTACTCTTTCCTTAACGAAAGGGTAGTTTCAGTACTCTTTCCTTAACGAGGGGGTAGTTTTAAAGGATGATTTTTTAAGAGCTATAGGAAAATTTTTCAAAAACTAACACATAAAATTCAGAAAAGTTCATAAGCTATTTTTTTCAATCAGTAATTTAATGTTTGAAGATTATTTCATCCAAATGTTAACCGTGTCTGCGCCTCAAGTGGTACATGCGCTTAGTTCAATTTTGGCATACTCCTTCCAATATTTCGGCCGGTATCTCACGAATAAATGCTTCAATGTTGTCTTTCGATGCGTCAATTAAAGCCGGCTTATTTATATAGACATGAACTTTAACATAGCCCGTTAAATCGGAGGATTTAGGCGTCCAATTGACCGGTGTCGAACGTAAAATAAAATATTCACCACACTCGCCTCTCAATAAGCCCATTGTTGCTCGTGCTGTGTGGCATGTGACACCCTCTTGTGGAAACCACATTTCAGTTAAGTCAAGCTCTTGCATTTTGGACAAAAAAAGTTGGATATCATCTCATGGTAGCGCCCACCACTCACAATTACGTTACGATTCGCTTCATCTATGAAGAAGTACGGTCCAATGATGCCACTAGCCCATAAACCGCACCAAACTGTGACTTTTTATGGATGCATTGGTAGCTCTTTCAATGCTTCTGCCCTATCTTTACCCAAAAATCGACAATTCTGCTTATTAAGGTACCTTTTGAGCCAAAAATGAGCTTCGAAGAGTGCTTTGAAGTAGCGCGCGTTGAACTTTCTTAACATAGCTCTCATTTTGATAATAAAATTCAATAATTTGCCAGCGTTGTTCGTTAGTAAGACGATTCAGGGTTTAATTATAGACCAAACTGAAGAAGTTTGACAATGAAACAAAACACACGAGATCATGCACGTGATCTGTTTAAACCAGTGTTGCCAAAAAATAATAGCTAAAAAATCACCTTTTAGTACTCTTTCCTAAAGTAAGGCTATTTTTAGTATTGTTTCCTAAAGGAGAGGATAGTTTTAGTACCCTGTTCTTTTGGAAAGGGTAGTTTTAGAAACCTTTTCTTAGGTAAAGTTTAGATTGTGTACCCTTTCCTTTAGTATAGGATAGTTTTAGTACCCATTGCTATAGTAAAGGAAAGTTTTAGTACCCTTTCCTTTAGTAAAGAGTAGTTTTAGTACCCATTCCTATAATAAAGGTTAGGTTTGGTACCATTTCCTTCAGTAAAGTATAGATTTGGTACCATTTCCTGTAGTATATGGTAGTTTTAGTACCCATTCCTATAATAAAGGGTAGGGTTTAGTACCATTTCCTTCTGAAAAGTGTAGTTTGGGTACCCTTTTCTTTTGGAAAGTGTAGTTTTAGAAACCCTTTCTTTTGGAAAGTATAGATTGTGTACCCTTGCCTTTAGTAAAGGGTGGTTTTAGTACCCATTGCTATAGTAAAGGTAGGTTTTAGTACCCTTTCCTTTAGTATAGAGTATTTTAAGTTCCCATTCCTATAATAAAGGGTAGGTTTAGTACCATTTCCTTTAGTAAAGTATAGATTTGGTACCATTTCCTTTAGTATAGGATAGTTTTAGTACCCATTCCTATAATAAAGGGTAGGTTTAGTACCATTTCCTTCTGTAAAGTGTAGTTTGGTACCCTTTTCCTTTGGAAATGGTTGTTTTAGAAACCTTTTCTTAGGTAAAGTATAGATTTTGTACCCTTTCCTTTAGTAAAGGGTAGTTTTAGTACCCATTCCAATAGTAAAAGGTAGTTTTCGTACCCATTTCTATTCAGTTTTAGTCCCCATTCCTATAGTAAAGGGTAGTTTAGTACTTTTGTACTTTTTGTTTAGCACGGAGGTCACCGTTATCCGCCTATACCTACATTTGTGAGGTATTCTGCCATGTTACAACTTCTCTATCAGGTGCTTACGCTATGCGGCACACCGTTCGGACTTGGCATAAAAAGGGAGGCACCTTATCACTGAGCTTAAAGTTTAATCGGACTGCAATCATTGATACGAGAGAAGTATGCCTTGTTCCTTATAGGAATGTTAAAGGGAAATTTAGCAGTTAGTTTTAGTACCCTTTCCCTTTGGAAGTGGTACTTTTAGTACATTTCCTTTTGGAAGGTGCAGTTTTAGTACTTTGGATGGGATTGATTTAGTACCCTTAATGTTAGACGCACAACTAAATATCCTAACGAAAATTCAATATAAGCAAATATTTAAGCGTGTAATTTTGACAAATTTTTTACTTTATTACCATATCTTAACAAATACTAACTTAAAACATTCCAACTTTAAACAAACATTCCCTCGGCTCTTATTTTGTGGCAATAATGAGTATTCTCTGTTGCATGTCATTGTCAATTATTCACGCTAAATTTTTGTTCCTATTAAGTTTTCATTGTTTTATTGGACGGAAGACATTTAAAGGACATGGTTGCCATTAGCAGCAACACCATTACCATCAGCGCCACCACGACGACGACCACCACCACAACCAATACAACAACAGTCACAGCACATCCATTTTAAAATGCTACAATGAAAATCACTTCAGTGGAGTACATTTGCAGGCCATTATGTGTTCATATTGACGATGTGGAGAGATTCCAACAAACAGCTAAACAGACAGCGATAGATAGGTAAACAGTAAAATCCATCCATTGCAAATATTTTATCAATTGCAAGTAAAACCTTAAGAATTTGAGCAAGGACGTGGAACTATCGTCTTTAGCAACTAGAACTCTCATCAAAGTAGTTTCCGGCTTTGGTGTATTTAGATTTCCCCAAAAAAAAACATGGGGAAAGAGGAAACGTTTTGCCGTAATAAGCAACCTTCCCAAGACGTGAGCACATATATTATGCATGACCCATACTTTAGATGAGCTGAAGTAGAATAACAATTCCATAGAAGTTTGTTGCTTTTCTTTTCAGAAAGAGAGAGAGAAAAGATTTTCCCTTTGAAAAATGTCCTTGGTTCGAACTCAAAAGGGAAAATCATATTTAAAACATATTTGGGGGGATTTGTGTTATTTTTTGTGGGTTGATGGTAATGTCACTTCACCACCCTCAAAAAAAACAAAGAGAAAAAGAAAACAAACACTATTTTCTATTAACCTTAGTTGCATTACTTATGTGTGGGTGTTCGTGTTTGTGTGGCACATAAAAAACGGAAACGGAAATGGCACGGAAAGATACGTGGAATATAGCCACATTTCCCCATGAAGAATATGATGATAAAGCTTCTTGGGCCCCCAATGCGTGCTTTTTTATATTTTTTTCGTTGGTTTTGTTTTGGATACAAAAGAGCTCAAAGAATCTGATTATTCGTATGGAAAGTTATGTACACAATTTCTATTTCAGTGATTTTTGCCTTTTTTTCGTCGTTTTCCTTTGAGCATATCTCTAGCAAGGAAAATACCCCGGGTAACAAAAATAAAATTCAATTGAATGATTCCTTTCTTCAAATAAAAATAAAAAATCCTCTGTCATTTTACAGCCATAAAAGGCAGATAAACAAGCATCGTTTACAATGGCGAACAAAAGGCTTTGTATGCCACCTATGCCCATAAATAAATGGGTTATTTATGGGTGAAAGACCTCAAATCGGGAGATCACAAGGTATGACTGCTATACCCAACTAAAGACCAATCTGAACCATATTCAGCAAGAATGTCGGGAGGCCTAACACAACAACTAAGGAAGGCCTAACACAAACAACTAACTATATTAAGTTACAGTGTCAACAGAAGTTAAATGCTGCAATTATGGGTAAATCAGGCCTTATATAGACAGTCTATATAAGATCTATAGCAAGATTTGGTAGCATATAGACCATCTTCGGCCTTAATCTGTCTATGAACAAAAAAAAAATCTATGCAAAATTTCAGTTCAATATCATAATCTTTAAAGATTAGTGTGATTTTAATATCCGATCCCGGCAAGATTGTCTAGAATGTATACGAATATCAAGAATATGTGCATAAGATGTATCGCAATTGAAATGAATTAACCCCCATCTTTCGGAGATGGGCACACAACTGTTGACAATTTCTAATGTTGACTATTTCTAAAATCGGAGCCCCCAAGGGAAATGGTAGCTTGCGTACCCTATCTCAAAGGAAATTTTAGTTGTAGCACCCTTTATGGAAGGGAGAAGTGGTTTAGTGACCATTTCGGACAAGAGGACTTTACCAAAATTGGACTTTACCAAAATAGAAATTAAACACGAAGATATTTTTCATGAGATTTCGGTGCTGCGACAAACCTAAATGGTCACTTAACCACTTCTCCCTTTCATAAAGGATACTAAAACTAAAATTTCCTTTGGGAAAGGGTACTAAAGCTACCATTTGCCTTGGGAAAAGGTACTATAACTACCATTTACTTTGAGAAAGGGTACTAAAACCACCATTTCCTTTGGGAAAGGGTACTAAAACTACCCCATCCATTGGAAAGGGGTATTTAAACTTCCATTGGGAAAAGGTACTAAAACTTCCTTTGGGGAAGGGAACTAAAACTACTTTTGGGAAAGGATATTAGAACTTTGCGAAAGTATACTAAAACTACCCTTTCCCTTTGGACAGGGTACTAAAACCACCCTTTCGTTTGAGAAAGGATACTAAAACTACCACTTCGTTTGAGAAAGGGTACTAAAACCACCCTTTCCTTTGAGAAAGTGTACTAAAACTACCCCTTTCCTTGAAAAGTGATACTAAAATTGCCCTTTTCCTTGAAAGGGGTACTAAAACTACCCTTTCTTTGTCTTTAAAAGGATACTAAAATTTCCCTTTTCGTTAGAAAGGGTTACTAAAACTAGACTTTCCTTAGGAAATGTGTACTAAAACTTCCCTTTTCTTTGGGGAACTGGTACTAAAAATAAACTTTCCTATGGGAAAGGGTACCAAAACTACCTTTTCCTTTGGCAAAGGGTACTAAAACTAAACTTCCCTACGAAAAGGGTACTAGAACTATCCTTTCCTTTGGAAAAGGATACTAAAATAACCCTTTTCGTTGAAAAGGGGTATTAAAACTAGGCTTTCCTTTGGGAAAGTGTACTTAAAATACCCTTTCCTTTAGGAAAGGTTACGAAAACAACCCTTTGCTTTGGGAAATAGTTCTAAAAATACCCTTTGCTTTGAGAAAGGGTAATAAAACTGCCCTTTCCTTTGAAAAAGGGTACTAAAACTACCCTTTCCTTTGGAAAAGGGTACTAAAACTACCCTTTCCCTTGGGAAGGATACTAAAACTAACCTTTCCTTTAGGAAAGAGTACTAAAACTATTTTTCCTTTAGGAAAGAGTACTACAATTACCCTTTTCGTTGGAAAGGTGTATTAAAGCTAGCCTTTCCTTCGGGAAAGTGTCCTAAAACTTCCCTTTTAATTGTAAAAGAGTACTAAAACCACCCTTTCCTTTGGGAAAGAGTACTAAAACTACCCCTTGCTTGCAGAAAGAGTGTTCAAACTACCCTTTCCCTTGGGAAAGGGTACTAAAACCACCCTGTCCCTTAGGAAAATGTACTAAAACCACCCTGTCCCTTAGGAAAGGGTACTAAAATTATCCTTTTCTTTGGGAAAGGGTACTAAAACTATTCTTTCCTTTGGGAATGGGAAAGGGTACTTAAACTACCCTTTCCTTTAAGAGAGTTTACTAAAACTACCTTTTCCTTTGGGAAAGGGTACTAAAACTACCCTTCCCTTTGGGAAAGAGTACTAAAATTATCCCTTCCCTTGGAGAAGGATTTTAAAACTACCCTTTCCCTTGAGAAATATACTAAAACTATCCATTCCTTTATGAAAGGGTACTAAAACCACTCTTTTCCTTTGAAAAAAATAGTAAAATTTCTCTCTGCTTTAGAAAAGGGTACTAAAACTACACTTTACTGTTGGAAAAGTTTCTAAAACTACCCTTTTCTTACGAAAAAGGTATAAAAACTACCCCTTCATTTTCCCTTTCCCATGGAAAAGGGTACCTTTCCTTTGGGAAAGGGTATTTAAGCTACCCTTTCCATTGGAAGAGGGTACAAAAACTTCCATTTTCTTTGGGAAAGGGTAATAAAACTACCCTTTTCTTTGGGTAGGGTACTAAAACTACCCTTTCCTTCGGAAAAAGTTACTCAAACCTTCCTTTTCTTTAATAATGGTTACTTAAACTGCCCTTTCCTGAGGGAAATTGTACTAAAACTACACTCTCCTTTGGAGCTTCATTTTCCTTTCGGAAAGTTTACTAAAACTACCCTTGACGTTGGGTTAGGGTACTTAAACTACCCTTAGATTTGGGGAAGTGTGCTAAAACTACTCTTTCCTAAAACTCGTTCCTTTAGCGGAGGATAGTAGAACTACCCATTCGTTTGGGAAATTTTACCTAAACTACCCTTTCCTTTGGGAAATGTTACTTGAACTACCCTTTCCCTTGGCAAAGGGTACTTTAACTGCCCTTGCCTTTGTAAAAGGTACTAACGCTACTCTTTCAGTTGAAAAAGTGTACTAAAACTACAATTTCCCTTAGACAAGGATATTTAAACTTCCCTTACTTTTGAGAAAGGGTAATAAAACTTTTTTTATCCTTTTATGCAAAATTTCAGTTTAATATCACTTTTTTAAAAGACTAATGAGATATCAAAATACAAACGGGCAGATGAACGGACATGGCTTAGATGTTTACGACGATCTAGATAACATCTGAAGCATTTCCTATGTGATTGTCCGGCTTTCGCTACAAAAAGACAACGGTACTTAGGTGGGGACACATTACTCGTACCAGACATGAACCAGCTTAGGGGAATGGTACAATTAAGGATTTTGTAATTAGCACGGAATTCCTAACTTAAAATTTTCTTTTACGAGGTTACTTTGTAGTTTTTAGAGCGCACAACAAACCGATTACTGGCTAGACATACACCCATAGTGGCATGGAGCGGATTAACGGATTAATCTTCTTACACTTCTTAACACTTTAACAAATTTATGCTACAACTCAAACGATTACTTTTACATGCAAATTTGGTTTGAACATCATCAATGACATGAAAAATGTTCGCTTTCACACTCTATAACAGAATTTTTATTTTATTAGATGATGAAGTCTCTCTAGCCGCCCTCTCTTATTTCCCAAGTAATCGATCGATTTGCTACTCCAACACCTTTCCCACTTTGATAAAAGCCAAACATTTTTCTACTCAACCGTTCACATTTGAGCAGCAAACCCAAACGTAGAATGTTTCAAACTCACTGGCCACAAAGCCATTAGTCACCTTTTGGACATGGCCAGCAACATGGTCAATATTCGTCTCTGCAACCAATGAATTTGTAATAAAGATTTATTTGTCAAATCATTTGATTGCTTGGCAAAAAAAAAGAAAAATACGCAGAACACACAAAAAGTGGGAACAAGTAAAAGCGTTCTAAGTTCGGCCGGGCCGAATCTTATATACCCTCCACCATGGATCGCATTTGTCGAGTTCTTTTCCGGCATCTCTTTTAAGGCAAAAATCAAGATACGGTCCGGTTTGGACCACAATTAAATTATATGTTGAAGACCTGTGTAAAATGTCAGCCAATTCGAATAAGAATTGCGCCCTATGGGGGCTCAAGAAGTAAAATAGAGAGATCGATTTATATGGGAGCTGTATCGGGCTATTGACCGATTCAGACCATAGTATAAACGTATGTTGATGGTCATGAGAGGATCCGTCGTACAAAATTTCATTCAAATCGGATAAGAATTGCGCCCTCTAGTGGCTCAAGAAGTCAAGACCCAAGATCGGTTTATATGACAGCTATATCAGTTCATGGACCGATTTGAACCATACTCGGCACAGTTGTTGAATATCATAACAAAATACTTTGTGCAGAAATTCATTCAAATCGGATAAGAATTGCGTCCTCTAGCGACTCAAGAAGTCAAGACCCAAGATCGGTTTATATGACAGCTATATCAGGTTATGAACCGATTTGAATCATACTTGGCATAGTTGTTGAATATCATAACAAAATACTTCGTGCAAAATTTCATTCAAATCGGATAAGAATTGCGCCCTGTAGAGGCTCAAGAAGTCAAGACCCAAGATCGGTTTATATGACAGCTATATCAAAACATGGACCGATATGGCCCATTTACAATACCAACCGACCTACACTAATAAGAAGTATTTTTGTAAAATTTCAAGCGGCTAGCTTTACTCCTTCGGAAGTTAGCGTGCTTTCGACACACAGACGGACGGACGGACGGACAGACGGACGGACGGACGGTCATGGCTAGATCGACATAAAATGTCGCGACGATCGAGAATATATTTATTTTATGGGGTCTCAGACGAATCTTTTGAGAAGTTACAAACAGAATGATGAAATTAGTATACCCCCATCCTATGGTGGAGGGTATAAAAAGCGAAACAAAAAAACAAGGAATGCCAAATGAATTGGTAAGAAATTTCATGAAATTTATCATCCATGTGACGTATGATTGATATACATTTGCCATTAACACATGTTCTTAAGGGGAAACGAAACATGTTGAAAATGTCTCTACAGGGAATTAGACAGAGGGAGAGAAGCAGAGAATGGTTAAGGCGAAGCATAAACAGATGGCCATAATGAAAGGATTTGCAACTTTAATGGGCCAGTATTCTTATCCAAATTTAAAGAAAAAAATTCATTTCTATTGCTGCTATCACCCACAAAGTGTGTAACATATGAGTTGGCCATTTAGAATTTGAATAGTGAACATTTCATTTGGCATCAGTTGCAAAAAGTTGAAAACTAAAAAGTTTTGAAAGGCTCATTTAATTGAATTGATGATTTGAAAGAGAAGTGCGAAATCAACAGTTCCTTGGGGAGTGTCCTTCTTTATGGAGCATTCTCGCCAACCCATGATAATGATGATTCGCTAAACTTTTGCTTTTCAAAGAGAATCCTCACACCAAAAACAAACCCGCATCTGCAAAATTAAAATTCCCAAATTCATTAAGTGCCACATTGAACATTTCAAAGATGAACTAAACTTAGGCAAATCCCCAAACAAATTGCCAATGATTGATTGAACCTTAACCTACTTGCTATTGGGGGAATACATACGAACGGGGGGAGCTGTTAAGAATGCTTTTTGACTGTTTTCCCATAATCCAAAAATCAGTTTGAAAAAACTGCTTTTTGCTTGATTAGACTAAGCCATAAAGCCTTTTCTTTATTCACTTCTGGTTTTTTTTTGGTTGTCTGCCTTCATCGAAACATCGCAGACAATCATCATTACATTGACCATAAAATCAAGACTAAATTGTTTTGGGCTACCGACTCCATCTCCAATCCCCTATCCTCTGGCGTTTCCTTTTTCTTCTGTTTTTTTTTTTCTTTGTTACTCCAAATAAGAATGTGCTGTCCAATAAAAAACTACAAAAGTTAAGGAAAATATGAAAAAGGCAAGTATGGACTCAAGTTTTAAAGGGTTCCGTGGGGTCAGAAGTAGAAGAAGACGAAGAAGAGGCTGCGTCAACAATGAAAGGGGTTTGCAAATTTTATGCTTCAATCAACACTATCGGAAGCCAAAAACCCCAACTGCTTAGCCATTATTTATGTAAATCAATCAGGATTACCCTGGACATCTGGACAAGCTGAAGTTTGAGGGAAATAGCATTTGCAACATATCTCAGATCAAAATACGAAATTATCAGCATAACTGTGAGAGAAAGGCTATTCCCAAAACACAAGAAAACATTTAAAGTTATGATTGGTGGCCAACAATTTATGTTAATCCTTTTTGATGTACAATTCCAATGATGTGGATAGGAAAAGGGGAAAAGAGTGGTTTAAAAGAAATCATATATGGGTCATAACTTTGGAATTTTAATTTTATTGCCAAGGCTTTAACAAAAAGCGAAAGATATACAGGTAGTCGGAAATGGACAACATTTCCAATCAGTTTTTATACCATATCGACAGAAAATCGTGTAAAAGGAGTATCATACGATCGTACTGTCAGATTAAGCAATGACGGACAACAATATGGAGAAACTAACGAATTGGCAGACAACTGTTTGGAAAAAACCACAAGAACGGAAGGAAGGAACATCTCAAGACAAAATATCGTATCGAGAGAATATCGTAAGACAGAGTAATATTGGGTTGCCCAAAAAGTAATTGCGGACTTTTCATATAGTCGGCGTTGACAAATTTTTTCACAGCTTGTGACTCTGTAATTGCATTCTTTCTTCTGTCAGTTATCAGCTGTTACTTTTAGCTTGCTTTAGAAAAAAAGTGTAAAAAAGCATATTTGATTAAAGTTCATTCTAAGTTTTATTAAAAATGCATTTACTTTCTTTTAAAAAATCCGCAATTACTTTTTGGGCAACCCAATATATGCACACTGCGCATTGCACAGCACATCTGTCGTATGGACAGAATATCGTATAAACAAAATAACGTAGGGACAGATTATTCCGAGACAGATTTTTGTATAGAGCGAATACTTTGTGGGCAGAAAAAGCATAAAAAGTATACCGAACGGACAGCATATCATAAAGAAAATACCATCGGCGCCCAAAAAACAGGGGGCCGACAACGAGACAATCACGGCATCTCTTAATATTGGAAAGTCTAGGAGAAGCAATGATCCTAATGTTTAAAATATCAGGCAGTGCAGTGGCGAGAGATCCAACACAGCCTAACAAACAGAAACCCGACTACGGACCCATCACCGACTTAAAGATTCAGAATACTGGCATAGGTAAAGATCCTAATATTGAAACATTAGGCAATGCAGCGACAGGAGACTTAATGCAACCCAACGAACAGGGAGCAGATGATGGTACCATCACCTACTCCCAAGAAGCCCATTTACTTAGGATTTGGAACCGTATGTACAGAATTTTTTATAGACAGAATACCATGTGGTCAGAGTATACCGTATGTACAGCAGGGATGGAAAATGCAAAAATTTTAATAGTACTAAAAAGGTACTTTTCGGACCGGAAGAGTACTTTTAGTTTTGCATTAAAATTTCAAAAATATTTGAGTGCCGAAAACAAAAATTTCTCACTGGAAAACTACTGCCCAACCGATTACTGATTACACTGATTACAACAGCTCCTTATATATAACCTTAACCGAAGACAAAAGGTCTCCATCTTTTGCGAAATATACATCGAATTTTTAATTGAACAATGATAGTAATCCAAAAACGGAAATCAGATATTCAAATTTTGAGTCAAGTACCAAGAGGAGAATGCCCCAAACCAAAACCCTACAAACCGAAATATAGACCAATAAGTACAATATGGGACCTACATGAAAGGAAATAAGGAGTTGAACGCGATTCTCATATAGAAACTAGGTGTGAAGTGTCGGTAGCCCTCCCCTCTGCCAAAGCTTTCCAAAAGCTCAATAAGTCATATAAGGCGACTTGGGCATAATGATTCGTTTTATCTAACTAAGAATTGGTATGGCCCCATTAAAATCGTAAACAAACTGCTTATGTCAGGTAAACAAATTCGGGCGGGTGTGATTTGATCGACTAACAAGCGAATATCCCTAATTCAGCGTAAAATAAGAACTATTTTTCAGTAAAAAAATAAGTGCTCGAAAACATCCGGTACTACGTTACTGAAAAAGTACTAAAGTACTGACTTTTCCATCCCTGGTGTACAGAACATCGCAGGGAGAGAGAGAGCAGGGTATCGTATGCAGAGTATGGCGAATGTACTGAACATCGCCGTGAGAGAATACCACATGGGCAGAATATCGTATAGAGAATATGCCGTACAGATAGAATAAAGATGTGACAGCATAATATATGGCCGAAATAGCATAGAGTACCGTCTGGATAGACTACCGTCTGGATAGACTACCATCTGGATAGACTACCGTCTGTATAGACTACCGTATGGATAGACCACAGTCTGGATAGACTACCGTCTGGATAGACTACCGTCTGGATAGACTACCGTCTGGATAGACTACCGTCTGCATAGACTACCGTCTGGATAGACTACCGTCTGGATAGACTACCGTCTGGATAGACTACCGTCTGGATAGACTACCGTCTGGATAGACTACCGTCTGGATAGACTACCGTCTGGATAGACTACCGTCTGGATAGACTACCGTCTGGATAGACTACCGTCTGGATAGACTACCGTCTGGATAGACTACCGTCTGGATAGACTACCGTCCGGATAGATTACCGTCTGGATAGACTACCGTCTGGATAGACTACCGTCTGGATAGACTACCGTCTGGATAGACTACCGTCTGCATTGACTTTCGTGTGATAGTTTTTGTTTAAGAATACATCCTAAAGTAAAGGGTACCACAATTGTCCTTTCCTAAAGGTAAGTGTACAAAATCCATCCTGACCTTAAGGAAAGTGTACTTAAACTGTATTTCCTTAAGGAAAGGTTTAGGTTAGGTGAAGTTTAAGTGGCAGTCTGCCATAAGTCTCACTGAAACGTTTTCGTTCATTGTGAGGAGAGGACAATGCCTTCTAGATCCTACCGTTGAACCATCCAGATCGCTTTAAAAAGCTCAACAACATTCGAATATTCAGATCCGCTAAATCAGACAAGTTATGAAAGAAATGAGAACTTAAAGTGGAAATCCTTCTGACTGCAAGTGCGAGACACACACACAACAGATGTTCTTTACTCACCTTCTTCATCGATGTCCTCATACCGACTTGGGCCCAAAGTCGTTACTGACAGAAGGTTTTCCGATCAGACAGTGACCTATCAAGACGAACAAAATGACTGAGACGTCCGTTCCAGACAGCGACGGTAAAGCGAAAGACCTCTTAAACTACCCTTTCCCAAAGGAAAGGGTACACTTTCCAAATAAAAGGGTACTTAAACTATCCTTTCCCAAAGGGAACGATAGTAAAACTCCGCTTTCCCAAAGAAAAGGGTAGTAAAACTGTAGTTTCCCAAAGGAAAGGGTACTAATACTGCGGTTTCCCAAAGGAAAGGTTACCCTTTCCCAAAGGAAAGCGATCTAAAACTACCCTTACCCAAAGGAAAAGGTACTAAAACCACCCTTTCCTAAATGAAAGGTCCTAAAACTACCAGGTACCAAAGGAAAGTGTACTTAACCTACCCTTTGGTAAAGGGTTCTAAAACTACCTTTTTCCCAAAGGAAAGGGTTCTTAAACTACCCCTTTCCAAAGGAAAAGTTACCAAGACTACCTTTCCCAAAGGAAAGCGATCTAAAATTACTCTAAAGGAATTAAAGGAAAGAGTACTTAAACTACCCTTTGCCTAAGGAAAGGGTTCTAAAACTACCCTTCCCAAAGGAAAAAGTGCTATAACTACCCTTTTCTATATGAAAAGGTACTAAAACAACCCTGTGTCAAAGGAAATAGTACTAACACTACCCTTTCCTATAGAAAAGGGGACTACAACTACTCTTTCCCAAATAAAAGTTTACTAAAACTACCCTTTGCCAAAAGAAGCGGTTATAAAACTACCCTTTCTCAAAAGCAAGGTTACTTAAACTACCCTTTCCCGAAGGAAAGGGTACTAAAACTTCCCTTTTCCCAAGAAGGGAGGGGTTATAAACAGAAGGGTTATGAAACTACCCTTTGCCAAAAGAAAGGGTACTAAAACTACCCTTTGCCAAAGGAAAAGGTAATAAAACTACCCTTTCCCAAAGAAGAGCCATCTAAAACTACCCTTCCCCAAAGGAAACGGTACTATAACTACCATTTCCTAAATGAAAGGGTACTAAAACTACCCTCTGCCAAAGGAAAGAGTATTAAAACTACCCTTTGCCAAAGGAAAGGGTACTTAAACTACCCTTTGCCAAAGAAAATTGTTCTAAATCTACGCTTTCCCAAAGGAAAGGGATCTAAAACTACCCTTTCCTAAAGGAAAAGGTACTAAAACTTCCCGTTCCCAAAGGAAAAGGTACTAAAACTACCCTTTCCTAAATGAAAGAGTACTAAAACTAGCCTTTCCCAAAGGAAATGGTTCTAAAACTATCCTTTACCAAAGGAAAAGGGTTCTAAAACTACCCTTTCTTAAAGGAAAGGGTACTTAGACTAACACTTTTTAAAGTAAACGGTACTAAAACTTTCCTTTCCCAAACGAAAGGGTACTTAAAATGCCCTTTCCCAAAGGAAAGTGTACTAAATCTACCCCTTCCCAAAGGAAAGGGTACTTCAACTACCCTTTCCCAAAGGAAAAGGTACTTAGATTACCCTTTTCCCAAGGAAACGGTACTAAAACTCTCCTTCCGAAATGAAAGGGTACTAAAACTACCCCTTCCCAAAGCAAAGTGTTCTTAAACTGTGGTATCCCATAAGAAGGGGTACTAAATCTGCGGTTTCCCAAAAGTAAAGGTACTAGAACTCAACTTTCCCAAGGGAAAGAGTACTTAAACTGCGGTTTCCCAAAGCAAATGGGTACTAAACTATACTTTGCCAAAGGAAAGGGTTCGAAAACCCTTTCCGAAAGGAAAGAGATCTAAAACTACCTTTTCCCAAAGGAAAGAGTTCTAAAACTACCCTTTCCCGAAGGAAAAGTTACTAAAATTACCCTTTCCTAAGTGAAAGGATACTATAACTACGCTTTCCCAAATAATTGGATACTGAAACTTCTTTTTTTTTTTAATAATAGGATTCAAAAACTACCGTTTCCTAAAGGATAGAGTACTAAAGCTTTTCTGTTCTAAAGCAAACGGTGCTAAGACTATCCCTATCTAAAGGAAAATATACTGAGCATTCCTTACCTAAAGGAAAGCATACTTAGTATCCCTTATCTTAAATAAAGGATTCTTAATATCCCAATTGATTGGGAAAGAGTACTTAAACGTTATTTTCCTTAGGGAAAGGCTACTAAAACCCCACCTTGCCATCATCTTGTCAAACCACCAGACGGCAATATTACCAAGCCATACACAAGGACTAAATATCCAGATGAGAACATGACCTAGAGGTTTCGCATCATTTAGTTATAACTTTCAAATTGACTTTTGACTTCCTTTCCAAATATTATTTTAACCAATTCAGGATAATTCCTTTCCAAATAACCCATATATCATCAGTACCATCACCGAAATGATAATCATAACAAATACCTCTTCAACTAACAAGAAACCTTAAGATAGTATGCTTATCCTTTTTGCCACCCTCTCTGCAAACATCTCAGAGATAATTCATGCGTATTAACTTTATGGTTAAGCAAGAAGTTTTTATGCAAATCTCCATTGGCCGTAAAGCCATTACTGCAAAACTATTCATGACACTCCATTCATGACCGAAAGATCAAACAAAAAAACTATGGGGGCCACAGACAAGAAGTACCTGTTGCAAGAATTGGAGGCTTGCCATCAAAATGGAAAAAAATAACAAGACTACAAACCACAAGTGGTTTGTGTTCTACATAATTCTTGTTTTTATCTTTAACAGTTTTTGAGAGGGGAAGGCAAAGAAAGGAGTGACTGAAAGGTTTCAGTTAAATCAATTTTTTTGTTTTAAAATATTTCATAGAATATACAAGTGGAAGAGGTTAGGGCTACTAAAAACCAAATCAAACAAACGAGCATTGAGACTAAGGAGCTGGCTTTTAATGACAAAAGTTGCTGCTCTCAGGTCCAACCTTCTCACTTTTTATCCTATAACAAAAATCTTGGTAACTGAAAAACCGGAAGGAAGTTCTGCAATTTCTGTATGCACTTTTCAAATGGGAATATTGCAACCCATAAAGTTTGGCCACGTTATGGCATTACTTTCTCTTTGAGTTGAAGACAACCTTGCACACCAAATGTGTGGTTAAGTGAAAACTTTTCACCATCGCAATTTTCACACATATGCCACCATCATTTATTTTTGAAAAATACTTGAGGATAACAAACTTCTTCACTTTCGTAAGTGGCTGCATTGGTACTAAATATGCAAATGTGTTGAAATATCCTTTTAAAGTACATAAGTTAAGTCACATTTGTTTTTAACTGCAGCACAGTGAAATGGAATACAATTTTTGGGACAAATTAAATTTAAAAATTTCAGTTGATTGAGGGTAGTAAATTTTGCATCCTTTCCTTTGGAAAAGGGTAGTTAAAGTACTACTTGCTTTGAAAACGACTATTTTAAGTACTTTTCCTTGTACTAGTACCCTTTACCTTGAGAAAGTGTAGTTTCTGTACACTTACTGAGGGATAGGATTTTTTTTTTGTACCTTTCCTTTGGGATAGGGTAGTTTTAGAACCCTTTCCTTTGGAACAAAGAAGTTGCAATACCCTTTCCTTTGGTAGATCCATTACCCTTTCCTTTGGGAAAGGGAAGTTTTAGAACCCTTTCCTTTGGAACAAAGAAGATCCAATACCCTTTCCTTTGGTAGATCCAGTACCCTTTCCTTTAAGAAAGAGTAGTTTTAGTACCCTTTCCCAAAGGCTTTAGTACACTTCCCTATGGAAAAGGATAGTTTTAGTACTCTTTCCAACAGGAAAGGTTAGTTTTAATAGCCATAGGCACTAGAACTACCCTTTCCCAAAGCTTTTAGTACACTTTTCTTTTTGAAATGATAGTTTTAGTACCATTTCTTTTGGAAAATTTTAGTTTTAGTACTTTTTCCTTTGGAAAAGGGTAGTTTTAGTAGCATTTTCTTTGGAAAAGGTAAGTTTTAGTATCCTTTCCTTAGGAAAAGTGTAGTTTTAGTACCCTTTTCTTTGTAAAAGGTAGTTTTAGTACCATTTTCCTTGTAAAAGGGTAGTTTTAGTACCCTTTCCTTTGGGAAAGGGTAGATTTAGTACCCTTTCCTTTGGAAAAGTGTAATTTTAGTACAATTTCCTTTCTGAAAGGATATTTTTAGTACCCTTTCCTTTGGGAAAGGGAAGTTGTAGTACCCCCTCCTTTGGGAAGGGGAAGTTTTAGTACCTTTTCCTTTGGAATAGGGTAGGTTTAGTACCCTTTCTATTGGGAAAGGGTAGCTTTAGTACCCTTTCTTTTGAGAGAGGGTAGTTTTTGTACCCTTTTCTTTGGGGAAGCATAATTTTAGTACGCTTTCCGTTGGGAAAGGGTAGTTTTAGTACCCCTACCTTTGGAAAATGGTAGTTTTAGTACCCTTTCCTTTGGAACAAACAGTTCCAATAGCCTTTCCGTAGATCTATTACCTCTTCCTTTGGGAAGAGGTAGTTTTAGTACCCTTTCATTTGGGAAAGTTTTAGTACCTTAGTTTTCGTACCTTTTTCTTTGGAAAATGGTAGTTTTAGTACCCTTTCCTAAAGGAAAGGTCAGCTTTAGTTCCCCTTTCTTTGGGAAAGTGTAGATTTAGTACCCTTTCCTTTGGGAAAGTTTTACGTACTTTAGTTTTAGTACATTTTTCTTTGGGAAATGGTAGTTAAAGTACCCTTTTCTTTGGGGAAGGGTGGTTTTAGTACACTTTCCTTTGGAAAGAGGTAGTTTTGGTACGATTTCGTTTGGGTAAGGGCATATTTAGTACTATTTCATTTGGGTAAGGTGTAGTTTTAGTACCCTTTCCTTTGGGAAACGTAAGTTTTTGTACCCTTTCCTTTAGGAGACGGTGGTTTTTGTACACTTTTCTTTGTCAAAGGGTCGTTTTAGTACACTTTCGTTTGGGTGAGGGTGATTTTAATACGCTTTCCTTTGGGAAAGAGTGGTTTAGGGTATTTTTATTACCCTTTTCTTTGTAAAATGGTAGTTTTAGTACCCTTTTCTTTGGAAAGGGTAGTTTTAGTAACCTTTCTTTTGGGAAGGGGTGGATTCAGTACCCTTTCCTTTGGAAAGAGGTAGTTTTAGTACGCTTTCGTTTGGGTAAGGGTAGTTTCTGTACCCTTTCCTTTGGGTAAGGGTAGTTTTAGTACCCTTTCCTTTGGGAAACGTAAGTTTTAGTACCCTTTCCTTTAGGATATGGTACTTTTTGTACCCTTTTCTTTGGAAAAGGGTAGTTTTAGTACTCTTTCGTTTGGGTAAGGGTGGTTTTAGTACCCCATCCTTTGGGAAAGAGTGGTTTAGGGTATTTTTAGTACCCTTTTCTTTGTAAAATAGTAGTTTTAGTATGCTTTCGTTTGGGTAAGGGTGGTTTTAGTACCCTTTCCTTTGGGAAAGAGTGGTTTAGGGTATTTGTAGTATCCGTTTCTTTGTAAAAGGGTAGTTTTAGTACCCTTTTCTTTGGAAAAGGGTAGTTTTAGTAACCTTTCTTTTGGGAAGGGCTGGTTTTAGTACCCTTTCCTGTGGAAAGAGGTAGTTTTAGTACGCTTTCGTTTGGGTAAGGGTAGTTTTAGTACTTTTCCTTTGGGTAAGGGTAGTACTAAAGTACCCTTTCCTTTGGGTAAGGGTAGTACTAAAGTACCCTTTCCTTTGGGAAACGTAAGTTTTAATACCCTTTCCTTTAGGAAATGGTAGTTTTTGTATCCTTTTCATTGGAAAAGGGTAGTTTTAGTACGCTTTCGTTTGGATAAGGGTGGTTTTAGTACCCCTTCCTTTGGGAAAGAGTGGTTTAGTGTATTTTAGTATCCTTTTCTTTGTAAAAGTGTAGTTTTATTACCCTTTTCTTTGGGAAGGGTGGTTTTAGTACCCTTTCCTTTGGAAAAGGGTAGTTTTAGTAACCTTTCCTTTGGGTAAGGGTAGTTTTAGTACCCTTTCCTTTGGGAAAGAGTGGTTAAGGGTATTTTGAGTGCCCTTTTCTTTGTAAAAGGGTAGTTTTAGTACCCTTTTTCTTTGGAAAAGGGTAGTTTTAGTAACCTTTCCTTTGGGGAGGGGTGGATTTAGTACCCTTTCCTTTGGAAAGAGGTAGTTTTCGTACGCTTTCGTTTGGGAAAGGGTAGTTTTAGTACGCTTTCGTTTGGGTAAGGGTAGTTTTAGTACCCTTTCCTTTGGGTAAGGGTAGTTTTAGTACCCTTTCATTTGGGAAATGTAAGTTTTAGTACCCTTTCCTTTAGGAGATGGTAGTTTTTGTACCCTTTTCTTTGGATAGTTTTAGTACGCTTTCCGTTGTTTGTAGTTTGTTATCTTTTTTTTTGCTAATTGGTAGTTTTGGTAACCTTTCTTTCGGAAAATGGTAGTAGCATTTATAGTTCTTATCGTTTGAGTTGAGGATATAGTTCTTATTCTTTTTCAGTTTTTTTTTTTGGTTTCCTTTCTGTTTCATTTTAATGTGTCATATACAATATATGAATTTTCCCTGATATTTTTTTTAATTTTATTAAAACATCCACTCTCTCATGCAAGTGACACCAAAAACCGGTATTCATATATTTTTTTTAATTTAGCCTGCTTGCCATTCGCACTTCATGGATATGGTAATGCATGAAAAGTTCTTTGCCATAAGTTGCTCTACCGAAAAGTCGAGTGCACTGTCACATATACGGATTCTTTCCATCCATCTGTCTAACCGTCTGTCTGGCAAAGTTGTGCATAAATATCTTTGGTGCAGTTTCAATTTTAATGTTACCATGAAGGCTCTTAAGTGAATTTTAGATATGTTCACACTTTAAAAAATTGTTGACATATTGAGGTTACTTTGTACATTTGAATTAAGTTGTTGGCCTATTTTGAATATGTTCACATTTTAAAAAATTGTTTACATTTTTGGTGTTTCTTTGTATATTTGAATAAAATTTTTTGTCTAATTAAGAGCAGACAACTAAGTGTTGATGCGTCTTGAGATGATGTCCCTCAAAATAATATCATAACGTTATTTTAAACTCATGCAGCAAAGCAAAAAGTTCTATCCTTTTTTTCCATCTCTTGCCCTATGACCTAAAGGTTAAACAACACTCTTAACCCTTGATACCATTTGAATATCTCATCGTTGTGTTTAACCCCCATTTATTATGCTGTTAGCTGTTACTCATGCTCATATTAATTTTTTTCTCTTGGTTGGAATGAAATGCGATTTCATATTCTAAGCCAACATCTTTTGCGTTAATAACGTCAACATTGTATTAACGCTTAATCCGGCTATCATAAATGTCAACATTTATCTTGCCATGTCTCATAACATTTCACCACTGGGTGTCCCTATATCCCTTGTTGTGGCAACATTCACCTTCTTTAGTGTGAGTACGTGTGTGTGTGCGTGTGTGTTGTGCCTGGCAAATGCTATTTATCAATAATAAGTTTTCCTCTCTCACACACACACACACATACACGCCCATTCTCAGCCATATGACTGCAGGGTAAATTCCCAAATCCAGTCACAACAAAAAACTGATTATCCTTGTCACGTACAGACAACCGAGAAAAATTCTTGGCTAAAATAAAAAAAAAAAAAAAAACTGGAGACGTATCAAAACCAAAACTTGCACAACTAAGTAAAACTACGTCAGCAATGCGGGAAATGCGAAGTTAACCACAACTAAACTACATTCTATATGTGCACATATCTGCTATAGAGAGTATATTAGGGTGTAACTCAATGAAACATAAATAAATTTTTATTTGTTTCTCTTTCGAGACGAGCTGGATGATCGAAGATGCAAATTGAAAAGGAAAGCCAAAGATAGCAACACACACCAACCACTATGACACGCGTTTCGTCTTTGATTAGAAGACTTTTCAACCATATTAGGTGTGATGGCTTCAAGGGCCGTGCGTTGGTATGCTGTATTTGAAAACGCATCTATGATACAATTACCACATTAACCAAGCAGGGTTGTCGAGCTTCAAATCTAAATGACTGAACACCGGTGCGTATACGCATTAAAAATTATTTCTATAACGTATACGTCTAGGAGGGAAAATTATAAACGATATCCAACAAAAACAAAAACAAAGGAAATACGCAAAGCATTCTAGTGTGTTTTTTTTATTCGAAAAATATAATGAACTACCTTTAGACACTTGCTCACAATTTTCCTATCCTCATAAATTTGCTCAGTAGCGGTATTCCACTTTTGTCCCAGTCATCAGGTCTTGTTTAATCATAATTATTTTTGTTCTTGTGCATTATTACAACAAATAAACGGTGACGCTGATTCTCCCGGTGCTCTGTTATCTTCTCTGCATTATTTGGTGGTGGCAGTTAAGGTTCTTACACAAAATCTCGCTCATGTATTTACATTCCTATTGTATGCAGTTTATATTTAAACGCTTTATAAACAACATTCCATCCATAGAGCAAATAGGAAAAGAGAGCAAAAAACAAGAGAATACAAAACACTATTACATAGACATTTCCTTAAACATGCATTTGCTTTTGAATGCTAACAGGGCAGACAGAGTGGCGTTGTTCAATGCAATGTGTCATGGTAGCAATGAAGCCACAAGGAAGTGTATTTTCCTATTCAATTTTTCGAAACCTAAACTAAATGAGACAATGAGACAATATGTAGCAACGCTTGAGAAGAAGAGATACACTCAGAAAAAATGTGTGAGAAAAAAAGCAAAATTTTGAAGACATAGTTCTTTATAGTCATAAAGTGGGGGCTATAAAAACTTTGTCATTGTATTGTTAAAACCTTTTTATATCCTCCACCATAGGATGGGCGGAGGGGTATACTAATTAAGACAATAAGTTACAACAACTCAAAATATTGACCAGCTACCCTCTATTCTTCATCGTATTGACATTCTGAGTCAATCTGTCTGTAAAATTCGTCCTTCTGTCTGTAAAAACCACGATAGTGGTCGAACAAATAAAGCTAACTACTTAAAAAGTTTGCATACACTGAAAAAAATTTGTCTATTTTATTTCATTTTATTTTATTTTATTTTATTTCATTTTATTTTATTTTATTTTATTTTATTTTATTTTATTTTATTTTATTTTATTTTATTTTATTTTATTTTATTTTATTTTATTTTATTTTATTTTATTTTATTTTATTTTATTTTATTTTATTTTATTTTATTTTATTTTATTTTATTTTATTTTATTTTATTTTATTTTATTTTATTTTATTTTATTTTATTTTATTTTACTTTATTTTATTTTATTTTATTTTATTTTATTTTATTTTATTTTATTTTATTTTATTTTATTTTATTTTATTTTATTTTATTTTATTTTATTTTATTTTATTTTATTTTATTTTATTTTATTTTATTTTATTTTATTTTATTTTATTTTATTTTATTTTATTTTATTTTATTTTATTTTATTTTATTTCATTTTATTTTATTTTATTTTATTTTATTTTATTTTATTTTATTTCATTTCATTTCGTTTTATTTTGTTTTACTTATTTTTATGTGTTTTGTTCAACTGGCAACACTGCTTGCAATTGCATTGCATTGTAAAGCAAGAATAGTGTAATAGTATGTTTGTATTTTCCCCTCCATCTATAACACACAGACATTCTGCTGTGTATGTGTATTACGACCCAAGGATTGTTGCATTCTCTATTAAAATGTATGACGATAATAGATGGTTGGTGGGTAGCTGAGTGCTAAAGTATTTTAGTGTGTGTGTGTGCGCCTGTGTTTAAGTTTATTTTTCTGTTTGTGTCACATATCTCTATGCTCACTGTGTTTTTACGCTCACGCTCTCTGGCCCTAGCCATACTCAAGAGTAGTATAAATAAATAATATCACAGTTGTGTATGGGGCCATGGCATAGATGCATGTCGACATTCGACACACAATGGGCATTCATGACAATAGAAATGAATGCCTGCAGATGTCAACTGTTGACGATTACCAGTCTCTTGGCGCACAAACACATATGTATACAGTTCCTCGCATATGTTTAAGGTTTGTTTGCACTCCATTCTTTTGTTTTTGTTGATTTTTTTTATAATCCTCCCTCTAAAAGTATGAAATTTATATGTTCATTTCATCATAAAGTTTGTAACAGCTGGAAGTAAGTGGTGCATAGGAATCATTCAAAGTGCCTGCAAATGAAAGAAGGAGAGTGTTCTTTGCAGTAGCAAATACTTTTATAGAAGTCGAGATGATAAAATATACTTAATAAAAATAATTAAAAACAAGTGAAAGTGTATTATGTTCGGCCGGGCCGAATCTTGGGAACCCACAACCATGGATTCTGCAAAAAATTTCTACAAAATAAATTTAGTTGGAGGGATGTGTTTTGTTATGACTACCAACAACTGTATTAAGAATGGTTCAAATCGGTCAATAACCTGATATAGCTGCCATATAAACCGATTTTGGGCCTTGACAGCTTGAGCCTCTAGAGGGCGCAATTCTTATCCGATTGGAATGAAATTTTGCACGACGTGTTTTGTTATGATATCCAACAACTTTACCCAGTATGGTTCAAGTCGGATGATAACCTGATATAGCTGCCATTTAAACCGATCTTGGGTCTTGACTTCTTGAGACTCTAGAGGGCGCAATTCTTATCCGATTGGAATGAAATTTTCCACAACGTGTTTCGCTGTGACTTCCAACAATTGTGCTAAGTATGGTTCAAATCGGTCCATGTTTTGATATAGCTGCCATATAAACCCAACTTGGGTCTTGACTTTTTGAGCTTTTAGAAGGCGCAATTCTTATCCGATTTGGCTGTAATACGGCAAGTGGTGTTTTGGTATCACTTCCAATATTTGTGCGAAGTATGGTCCAAATCGGTCTATAACCCGATATCGCTGCCATATAAACCGATCTTGGGTCTTGACTTCTTGAGCTTCTAGAGGGCGCAGTTTTCGTCTAGAGGGCGCAGTTCACGTCTAGAGAGCGCAGTTCTGGTCTAGAGGGCGTAGTTATCGTCGTGGTGTTTTGGTATGACTTTCAACAACTGTGCTAAGTATGGTTGAAATCGGTTTATAACCTGATATAGCTGTCATATAAACCGATCTCGGGTCTTGACTTCTTCAGCTGTTAGAGAGCTCAATTCTTATCCGATTTGGCTGTAATTTTGCACGTGGTGTTTTGGTATCACTTCCAACATTTGCGCGAAGTATGGTCCAAGTCGGTCCATAACCTGATATAGGTGCCATATAAACCGATCTTGAATCCTAACTTATTGAGCCGCTAGAGGGCGCAATTCTCATCCGATTTGGCTAAATGGTGTTTTGCATGAGGTGTTTTGATATGACTTCCAAATAGGTACATAACCTGATATAGCTGCCATATAAACTGATCTGGGTTCTGGACTTCTTGAGCCTCTAGAGAGCGCAATTCTCATCCGATTTGGAACAAATTTTGTACAACGGCTTCTTCGGTGGCCTTCAATATACGTGTGCAATGTGGTCTGAATCGATCTATAGCTTTATCCAGCTCCCATATAAACCGATCTCCCGATTTTGCTTCTTGAGCCCCAAATTGGACTATAACTTGACAAAGCTCCTTCTCCTATGTCCTTATTCATTATTCTTTGTTTGCCCAATAAGAGATACTGCGCAAAGAACTCGACAGATGCGATCCATGGGAGGGTATATAAGTTTCGGCCCGGCTGAACTTAGCACGCTTTTACTTGTTTTTTATTTTATTGGAGTTCAAAGAAAACTCAAAAAACGATCTTCCAGTCAATGTTCTCAGACTACATACACCTATGCCAGTTTAGGACAATTTTACACCCAGTAGGGAGGCCACAAAGGAATTTTGGTAAAGCTAAGATTAACACATTTTTGAATTTTTGAATCAACCTGTTCTCATTTTCTCAAAACCAAAATAGCCACAAACCTCAAAACAAATCTTCAATAACTTCTTAATTCTGTAAAACTTTCCCACGAGTTAATAATTGAAAAAACCAACATACCAAGCATAACTTGTCCTTTCAACTAATTGTTCATAACTATTGCATCACTTGGCCATATCACTTGTCATTGTGTTAACATGTCTTGTTCAACATAATTTTGTACAAATGTTTGTAAATCATTAGACGAGAGCCCAAGTATGTTACATTACTTGTGTACAATTAAAGCATAACATGAAACGCTGTCCAATCATGGGCTATTTAACAAGCTGTTAATAAGTGTTTTGATGGACAATAATGTGTGAATGTGCGTGTTTAACATAAAACTCTCCAAGGAGTATTATCTTACATACAAGTGGTCACACACTTAACGCAAATAATCATTAGTGTCCAGGATAATGGGTCACACAATGCAGGAGGCATTGATGTTAAATTAACACTCTGAGTGTAAAGGAGTAGGAGTACAAAATTAAATAATTTAGAGGCATTTATATGAAAGGTGTAAGTGATATATGTATGTGTAGATTGTATTTTGATATAATCCTCTTAGATGTGAATAGAAAATCCTTCAATAAATTTTCATGACCTTTTCTGCTTATGTTGTAATGGCATTTTTTCAAATTTTCTTGCATGACTTTCACAATTGTCTATCAATTTTAACAGTTCCCACATCTCCTACTACTGCTTTTACTACATACTACCACGAAATTGCATGTCATTTGTAATCGGCCATCTGAAATGAGAAAAACGTGCCCTCTATAAATCAACTTTGATTTCATGTCTCACGTGTGCTGTAAGCTCATGTAAGAACTTAACGGCTATGCTGATAATGGTGACGGTGTTGCTGCTGCTTGAGAAATGAAGTCACATTCGCATTTTCACTCTCCCTCTCTCTCTCTCTCTCTCTCTCTCTCTCTCTCTCTCTCTCTCTAGGGCAACGTTGACAACTGTAGTGGACACATTGTGAGCTTGCACATGTTCACACCTTATTTGATATTCATATTCATGCTAAAGTCATTTTGGATTACCAATGTGATTTTATTGTTGTGCGCTTCTTCTTTTTCCCATCTACGTTTATGTCTTTGTTTCGTATAAGGGAAGATTGAAACTGCCATTTGACCTATTATCTGTGATGAGTAAAGTTTGGTACTCAAGGACACTTTTTTTTGGTATACACTTCACTTCTGTTATCATACCCTATAGGGTGGGAGTAAAACAAAGATAGCTAATGACAGACTACTAGGACAGAAAACTAGCTAGGACAGAAAACTTGATATAAGGCTCAAGATTAGAGCAACAACTCGAAAATGGCTGAGTGGAGGATTTTATGGTGTTCCCTGTCAAAATTATACCTACCTATCAATGTATTTAAGAGACTTTTCAGCAACAAGTTTACAAGACGGCCTACATCACTTGCCCCTGAAGACACAACAAAACAGCAAGTGCTTGATCATCCCAACCTCACTAAAACAGCTTTTAAAGTGATCATTATGTGGAGTTCCCATGAGCGGCACCATTAGGCTTATGGCTCAATGCCCCGCCTATGTTGTTGGCTAATTCGAAACCAGGCGACAGCGTCATAAGCGAACATGTCCCTTAATTACCTCTCCAATCAGGGTCAAGGGTTCGTTTAAGAAATTTCAAATTAGTTAAGTGATAAAAGAAAGGGGTGTAGCTTAAAAATCCGGTATTGATCGAGGAGTGAGATAGGAGCAAGACATGTTTTAATAGTTTTAAAATCGGTTGTGCTCAAAACGGTCTAAAATTCTGGTAGGATACCAGCATGTACGAAAATTTTGTCCTAGGGTTGTGGTCTCTCTTTTAAGATCGTGTGTGGAAACATAAGGCCTCAAGATTAGTTTATATAATCCTGCCGGATCTAACCGGCCACCGTAGCGCAGAGGTTAGCATGTCCGCCTATAACGCTGAACGCCTGGGTTCGAATCCTGGCGAGACCATCAGAAAAAATTTTCAGCGGTGGTTTTTTCCCTCCTAATGCTGGCAACATTTGTGAGGTACTATGCCATGTTAAACTTCTCTCCAAAGAGGTGTCAAACTGCGGCACGTCGTTCGGACTCGGCTATAAAAAGGAGGCTCCGTATCATTGAGCTTAAACTTCAATCGGACTGCACTCTTTGATATGTGAGAAATTCGATCGTGTTCCTTATTGGAATGTCATGGGCAAAATTTGCAAATTTTATTAGCCGAATTTCTAACTACAGTGAAGCCTCACTGCGTACCTCAAGTGCCTCAATGATGCATTGTATATTGCGGGTCAAAAAGGCTTGGGATTGATTATAGGGGGAAGGTCAATGGACGATAGACTTCAGTGATTTAGTGTTGCACAGAGGTATAGAATCGAAAAAGCTATTAACATGTAAAAGCGTGCTAAGTTCGGCCCGGCCGAATCTTGGAAACCCACCACCATGAATTCTGATAAAAGTTGATACAAAATAAATCTATTTGAAGGACATTATTTTATTTTTCATACCAAACTTCTGTCAAGCCAGCAAATCTGAAAGCTTCTAGGAACCCAATAAGCATGATCCGGAGACCGGCTTAATGGGAGCTATATCAAGTTATAGAACGATTTGGAGCGTTTTTGGCACAGTTTTTGGAAGTCGTAACAGAACACCACATGAAAAATTTCTGCCAAATCGGACAAATATTGCGGCTTGTAAGGACCTAAGAAGTCAAACCGGGAGATCGGTTTATATGGGAGCTATATCAGGTTATAGACCGATTTGGACCGTACTTGACACAGTTGTTGGAAGTCATAAGAAAACACTTCGTGTCCAATTTCAGCTAAATCGGACAAAAATTTCGGCTTGTAAGGGCTCAAGAAGTCAAATCGCGATATCGGTCTATATGGGAGCTATATCGGTTTATAGACTGATTTGGATCGTACTGAGCACAGTTGTTGGAAGTCATAAGATTACAATACATGCAAAATTTCAGCCAATTAGGACACAGATTGCGGCTTACAGTCAAATCGGGCGATCGGTTTATATGGGTCCTATGCCAGGTTCTTGACCGATGTGGACCGCACTTAGCACAGTTGTTGGAAGTCATAACAGAACACTACGAGCAAAATTTCAGCCAAATCGAACAACAATTGTGGCTTCCAGGGGCTCAAAAAGTGAAATCGGGAGATCGGTTTATATGGGAGCTATATCTAAATCCCAACGATATTGCCCATTTGCAATCCCCAACGACCTTCATCGATATTAACTATGTGTGCAAATTTTCAAGCGGCTAGCTTTACGCGTTCGACCTCTATCGTGATTTCGACAGACGGACGGACATGGCCAGATCGACTCAGAACGTCGAACGGATCACGAATATATATACTTTATGGGGTCTTAGATCAATATTTCGAGGTGTTACAAGCGGAACGACTAGATTAGTATACCCCCATCCTATGGTGGTGCGTATAAAAGATGTGCCATATGAGAACTGATAAGGATAACTCTTTAAAACTTGAAATAGTCAAAGTTGAGGTGTTAACGAAATCATGTGCAAAACTTCAAGGCCCCAGGTGGTCCGGCTGCCGCTCGCAAGGCCCTAAAGTTGATCACCTTACCATTTCGAAAAATTGTTCGAGCTCCGAAATCTGAATTTGTGTTTCGATTTCGAAAATTCTTTGTTCCCGGATAGTGCTCAAAAATCCCTACAAAGAAGTTTGCTTTGCAAATGCAAATTTTGCCCCTGAACATTCCACTAAGGAACAGTGGCAAAACTTCTCACATATCAATTAGTGCAGTCCGATTCAAGTTTAATTTCAATGATAAGGGGTCTCCTTTTTATGGCCGAGTCCGAACGGCCTGACGCAGTGCGACACCTCTTTGGAGAGAAGTTTTATATGACATTGTACCTCACAAATGTTGCCAGTATAAGGAGGGGACATTTTTTCTGATGGTCTCGCCAGGACATGCTAACCTCCGCGCTACGGTGGCCATTCAATATATCTATTTAGATGTTCAATATCTCTACTGGTTTCGGGAATATTCGACTTTTAATTTTATTTTTAATTTGGTGTATCTGTCATATAAACCTTTCTTGGATCTTGACTTCTTAAGCCAATAGAGGGCGCAGTTCTAATCCGATTTGGCTGAGATTTTGCACGTGGTGTTTTGGTGTTACTTCCAACAACTGTGCTGAGTATGGTTCATAACCTGATATAAATGCCATATAAACCCATTTGAGTTTTGACTTCTTGAGCCGCTATAGGACGTAATTCTCATTCGATTTTGCGGAAATTTAGCATTAAGTTTTTTGTTATGACTTCCAATAACTGTGCTAAGTATGGTTGAAATCGGTCCATAACCTGATATACCTATCATATAAACCGATCTGGGATCTTGACTTCTTGAGCATCTAGAGGGCGCAATTATTATCCTATTATCTAATAATTATAAGATTCGGCCTGGCTGAACTAAGCACGCTTTAACTTGTTTGCATCAACTTGAGAGAAAGCCTTATGCAAGTCACAGTTTCAAATTTCAGCAAAATCGGTTAAAAAACCGACGTAGAATGTCAAGATGGTCAAGAATATATGTACTTTGTTGTGTCTAAAATCAATATTTCGACGTGTTACAAACGGAATGACGAAATAAGTATACCCCCCATCCTATAATGGAGCGTATAAAAATAGAATAATAAACATATCCATGGAGGTGGTTATCCAAAGTTTGATATGGCCAACCTTGATGCGTTTTTGTTTGAAATATTTAAAATTCTCAAAACAAACCGCAGTGAAATTCAAATTTGAAATTTCTTCAATCATTCCCAAAGCATTTGATGAGATTATCCTTAAAGTTTATCACTTTCAAGAAACCTTTAAGTCATTGAAATAAAACGTTTACCCTTTTTAAAATTAAACCAAAACGCAGAAATTTCATCACACATGGAGTTGACATGAGCATATATTCCTGCCATGTAAAATTCTCTACAAAAAATACAACACATTTTTCTACACGTCCTTCGGATACAGATACATATGTTGTACATACGTACATACATATTGAGTTGAAAAATCCTGTTCTAAAGTTAAGCACTTCAATTGCGTTGGCTTATATTTCAATTTAAAAATATACGCAGAGAATGACGATGCTCATAATATTGCAACTATGTAAAAATAGGTGAACGTGTAATAGGGTGTAATGAAAAGAACCATATTCTGAATATAAGAAAAAGAAGAAGAAAGGAAGTAAGGTGAAATTGAAAATATTAAGGAAAAAATAAGGAAAAGTGTGCTAAGTTCGCCGGGCCGAATCTTATATACCCTCCACCATGGATCGCATTTGTCGAGTTCTTTTCCCGGTATCTTTTTTTTAGGTCGAAAATGGATAAAACAAGTAAAAGCGTGCTAAGTTCGGCCGGGCCAAATCGTATATAGCCTTTACCATAGATCGGATTTGTCGAGTTCTTTTCGCGATATCTCCTTTTAGGCAAACAAGGGATAAAAGAAAATAATTGGTTTAATATTGGAGCTGTATCAAGTTATAGTCCGATTCGAACCATAATTGAATTGAATGTTGAAGAAGGGAGATCGGTTTATATGGGAGTTGTATCAGTCTATGGACCGATTCGGACCATATTTGACAAGTTGAATGTCATAGGAGAAGCCGTTGTACAAAATTTCAGACAAATCGGATAATAATTACGCCCTATGGAGGCTCAAGAAGTCAAGATTCAAGATCGGTGTATATGGCAGCTATATCAGGTTATGGGGCGATTTGAACCATATTTGACACAGTTATTAGAAGTCATAATAAAACACCTCATGCAAATTTCAGCCAAATCGGATAAGAATTGTGCCCTCTCGTGGCTCAAGAAGTCGACAGACAGAAGAACGGATGGACGGACAGACGGACGGACATGGCTTGATCGACTTAAAATGTCATGACGATCAAGAATATATATACATTATTAGGTCTTAGACGAATATTTCGAGTTGGAGGGTATAATAAAACTATATAACTTTTATACCCCCCAACAAACGATGAGGGCATTCTATACATTTCATCATTCCGTTTGCAACACATCGAATATTGTTATGAGACGCAATATATCAAAGATCGCCTTGACATTCAGTCGATTTAGCCACGTCCGTCCGTCTTTCCGTCTGTCGAAAGCATGCTAATTTTCGAAGAACAAAGCCGGCCGCTTGAAAGTCGGCTGGGATTGTAAATGGACCATATCGGTCCATGTTTTGATATAGCTGCCATATATACCCATCTCGGGTCTAGACTTTCAGAACCTCTAGACGGGGCAATTCTTATCTGATTTCTCTGAAATTTTGTATCAATTGTTCAGTTTTTTCTTCCAACAACTATGCCAAGTATGGTCAAAATCTCTTCATAACCTGATTTAAATGCCATATAAACCGATCTTAATATATGACTTCTATAGCCTCTAGAAGGAGCAATTACCCCCCGATTCGACTGAAATATTGCACGTAATGTGTAGCTATGATAATTGGACTGATAGAACTAAGCCAAAATTTTTATTTATTTTTTTACGTCTTATTTTATTTTATATTTTTTTTTTTGTTTTAATTCATTTTATTTTATTTTTTTTTTAATTTAATTTAATTTTATTTTACTTTATTTTATTTTATTTTATTTTATTTTATTTTATTTTATTTTATTTTATTTTATTTTATTTTATTTTATTTTATTTTATTTTATTTTATTTTATTTTATTTTATTTTATTTTATTTTATTTTATTTTATTTTATTTTATTTTATTTTATTTCATATTATTTCATTTTTATTATTTTATTTTATTTTATTTTATTTTATTTTATTTTATTTTATTTTATTTTATTTTATTTTATTTTATTTTATTTTATTTTATTTTATTTTATTTTATTTTATTTTATTTTATTTTATTTTATTTTATTTTATTTTATTTTATTTTATTTTATTTTATTTTATTTTATTTTATTTTATTTTATTTTATTTTATTTTATTTTATTTTATTTTATTTTATTTTATTTTATTTTATTTTATTTTACTTTAATTTATTTTATTTTATTTTATTTTATTTTATTTTATTTTATTTTATTTTATTTTATTTTATTTTATTTTATTTCATTTCATTTGATTTTATTTTATTTTATTTTATTTTATTTTATTTTATTTTATTTTATTTTATTTTATTTTATTTTATTTTATTTTATTTTATTTTATTTTATTTTATTTTATTTTATTTTATTTTATTTATTTTATTTTATATTATTTTTTGATTTTGTTTTATTTTATTTTATTTTATTTTATTTTATTTTATTTTATTTTAGTATATTTTATTTTTTTATATCTTATTTAATTTAGTTTCACATCCATTACACTCAAATGTATTTATGCTGCTATTTTTAGCGCACACCATACAAAGACTTGCTTGTATCGAAGCAAAAATGCCACACAGCGTGCATTGAAACTGCGGCCATATATGCTGCAGCACGCATTCAAATCCTAAGACCATTACCGAGCGTCACAGGCAGACAAACTCACTCTCATGTTAGCAGAGAGCAGAATGCATGTCCTTACTAATCGTGACATCATAACTTTCAAGTGTTGTTCTTCTATTCTACCGCAAACAGAAAAAAACCGGTGTATAAGGTTTACATGAATATTTATGGGTGTGAGTGAAAACACTTTTCCTACGTAGTAGCCATGCTTAACAATCATCGGATATGTTAGTAAGCTGTTGTAAATGCAACCAAGAAATTTTTGTTGTAGTATTTAAGCAAATAAAATAAAAAAAAACAACAGCATTGCTTAAACACTGATGCCCTTATGTGACCTTGCGCATTTTTCAATGCCAATTTTTTTTTAAGAAACATACGTTCTTGTTTTTCTTTGTTTTCATTGCCGTTATAATGTCTTTTGTTTTTGCCTTTGGTTTTAACAGAAAAGCCTCAATGTGGTGAGATGCTATGTAGGTCTATAGAAAGAAAATCATGTCTCTTGTTCCACCTCTCCTTGGGCATCGTAATGAAATTTCGTGTAACAAAAGTTTCGGAATTCTCCGTCTCCTTAAAAATACAAACCATGAAACTCACACATATGTTAAGATAGGCAACCAGTCAGTATTTTATGCAAATTTCGGATGCTTTTCATGGGCATATCAAAGTCAACATTAGCACATCAATTTATTGCACTATGTCGGTGTAGATGTTTGTTACAGTTTCGGATAATTTGAGAGTAGGTAAGCCCAAAAAAGCCTAAAGGAAATATCCAATTAATCAGAGTTGCCACAAACCATGACCCATCGTTTTATGAGAACTTAATAAAGAGAGTTCCATAAATAAAATAAAATATAATAAAATAAAAAAATAAAATAAAATAAAATAAAATAAAACAAAATAAAATAAAATAAAATAAAATAAAATAAAATAAAATAAAATAAAATAAAATAAAATAAAATAAAATAAAATAAAATAAAATAAAATAAAATAAAATAAAATAAAATAAAATAAAATAAAATAAAATAAAATGAAACAAAATAAAATAAAATAAAATAAAATAAAATAAAATAAAATAAAATAAAATAAAATAAAATAAAATAAAATAAAATAAAATAAAATAAAATAAAATAAAATAAAATAAAATAAAATAAAATAAAATAAAATAAAATAAAATAAAATAAAATAAAATGAAATGATATGAAATGAAATAATATGGAATGAAATGACATGAAATAATATAAAATAAAAATAAAAAAGGAAAAAAGGAAATAATAAAGGAAAAAAGGAAAATAAAAAATAAAATAAAAAAATCAAGTTAATTAAAAACGTGCTGATCGTGCTTCTATTCATTCCATTGCACTTCTTTAGTTTGGTCACAAAATTTCATTTTGTTGTTGGTTTAACCAGCTTAGACCAATGTATTTTTATTTCTGGCTTCTATTTCAAAACAAAACAACAAAAACACTTTAAAGAGTCTCAACATTTGTGGTGTGTTAAATGTATCAAGGGGCGGGCTGCAATGATCGCGATTTCCTTTGCCAGGGGCCTCGTCAGACTGCTATGCCACCAAAAGATTACATGCTTCCACCTACTCACTAATAAGTGAGCAGTGCAATGCTAGAAGCATGCCCTCTGAATGAAATGTTGGGTCTTGTTATTCAACCTTTTCTTATAGGGCAGTAAGAGAAAGTTAAATTCTAACAGCCAACATCTCTTCAAAAAGCCATCTAACATAAACAACACACAAAGCTAAGGACTTGTTATCCAGACAAACTTCGCTTGCCATAGAATAACTTTTCAATATGTGATATTAACCACATATTTCTCAACGTGCTGATCGTGCTTCTATTCATTCCTTTGCGCTTCTTTAGTTTGGTCACAAAACACTTCCTTCATAATTTTAACCAAATCGGATGAGAATGGCGCCCTCTAGTGGCTCAAGAAGTCAAGACCCAAGATCGATTTATATGGCAGATATATCAGTTTATCAACCGATTTAAACCATACTTAGCATAGTTGTTAGAAGTCAAAACAAACAATTTCACGCAAAATTTCAAATTCCAAATCGGATGAGAATGGCGCCCTCTATTGACTCAAGAAGTCAGGATCCAAGATAGGTATATATGACAGGTATATCAGGTTATGGACCCATTTCAACCATACTTAGCACAGTTGTTGGAAGTCATAACAAAACACTTCATGCTAAACTTTAGCAAAATCGGATGAGAATTGCGCCCTCTAGTGGCTCAAGAAGACAAGACTCAAGATGGGCTTATATGGCATTTATATCAGGTTGTGAACCATACTTAGCACAGTTGTTTGAAGTAACGCCAAAACACCACGTGCAAAATCTCAGCCAAATCGGATGAGAAATGCGCCCTCTAGAGGCTCAAGAACTCAGGATCCTAGATCGGTTTATATGGCAGCTATATCATATTATGAACCGATTTGAACCATACTTACCACAGTTGTTGGAAATGGCTCCAAAACACCACGTACAAAATCTCAGCCAAATCGGATGAGAATTGCACCCTCTATTGGCTCAAGAAGTCAGGATCCAAGATCGGTATATTTGACAGCTATATCAGGTTATGCACCCATTTCAACCACACCTAACATAGTTGTTGGAAATCATAACAAAAAATCTTATGCAAAATTTCAGCCAAATAGGATAAGAATTGCGCCCTCTAGTGGCTTAAGAAGCCAAGATCCAAGATCGGGTTTTATGACAGCTATATCAAACATGGACCGATATGGCCATGGCCCACTTACAATCCCATCCAACCTACACTAATAAGAAGTATTCGTGCAAAATTTACAGCGACAAGCTTTACTCATTCGAAAGTTAGCGTGCTTTCGACAGACAGACGGACATGTCCGTCTGTGAGACCACATATTCTTGTAATCAAAGTGCAGGTCATATTTGTTGTCCAATCATCACGAAATTTTACACATGTCACTGTTTTGGCCCAAGGACAACGCTTGATTGATTTTGTTAAAAATCGGTTCAGATTTAGATATAACTCCCATATATATGTATCGCCCGATTTGGACTTTAATGGCTGTAGTAACTACACTTTTCAACCGATCTGCACAAATTTTGGCACGGATTGTTTTTTTTATCAAAATCGGTTCAGATTTGGATATAGCTCGCCCGATTTACACTTAAATGGCTGTAGAAACTACAATTGTCAACCCATCTGCACAAAATTTGGCTTGTATTGTTTTATTACTGATATTTACATATCTGCAAGATTTCATTTATATCGGATCAGATTTGGATATAGCTCCCTGTGGCCGTAGTAACAACAATTTTCAAACGATCTCTTCGAAAAAATTCGATTGAGATTTAGATTCAGCTCTCATATACATATATCTATTGCCCGAATTTAACATTGCAGCGTAGGTGTAGGGTATTATACAGTCGGCTCCGCCCGACTTTTGCCTTTCCTTACTTGTTTTTATTTTACTTTTGTTTGTTTATTTTATTTTATTCCACTTTTAGTTTTCATTTCATATTTATTTATATCCATTTCATGTTATCTCCATCATTTATTTAATTTTATCTATTTTTCTTTAAGCATTTAAATTAACATTTCGTCATATTTCACAATTCACTTCAAAATGCAATCCAAATGGCAACGCTTCACTCATTGGTTTATTGATATGTTTTCTACCATTTACCAATTCGACCTTGTTCTTGTTCCAAACTTTTTCTTTCCCTACCGACTATTGTCAACATTTGTTATCGTACTAGACAGGCTTGCAGTCTATGTGATTGAGCATATCCGTATATTTGTGTATATAAATGTGTTTGTACTGTAACAAACACTTGCGATAACCTTCAAATTTCCAATGACGAAGGATAATGAGAAGAAATCCCCCATTTGCATTTCCTTATAGGTATGTCTTAAGGGATATTTATTGGGTAATTTTCGTAATTTTTTTTTTGTGTTGCTGCTTCAATTGTGGGATAACATCTTGAGGGGGATTTTATGAAGGAAAACAATTTTATATGCGCGAATTTCCTACAAAATAAACACTTTCAAAATATGCTTCCTGTTTACAGTAGCAGAATATTGAATTACAACGAAGAAAACAATATAATTTTGTTTAGATTGCTTAGAACTGTGATATTTTCTCAGAGAAGAAGATATAAAATAAATTAGAAAAGTGTGAATTCTTTGGCGTATCCTCCCCCTTACCCAAATTTTCAACAACGCCAGATCTCGGAGATGGTTATGGTACCCCAAAAACACGGAATTTGTATACATTTTTGGATCAAATATCTTGGGGGGACGCCCCATCCCAAAACCCACCCGGACGGACATGTTTTCCGTTTGGGACAATATGGGTATCAAATGAAAGGTATTTAAGAGCAGAGTACGAACTTGCTATAAAAATTTCAACCTAAGTGTTCGGGCGTCCTTCAACCCCAAAAAACCCCCAACAGGACTCTTTCACCGCTTTGGGCAATATGGGTATCAAATGAAAGGTATTTGAAAGTAGAGTACAAATCTGACATTAAAAATTACTCCTTGGTGTCTGATTTTGAATGTTAATACAAAAATATTTAATTAGTGTAGATCTGAACGAGACCCGTAGCCGTGAGTATCTGGATAGCCACCTTCAAAATGCTTGACATTATGGGGCTCAAACAATATTGTGGTCTAGCACGATGCTGATATTATTTCAGGATCCGGCCCCTAAATTTCCTTCAAACCGGCCGTGTTTGCTTACTTTGCCCATAAATAATAGGTATGTGATAGTAGAAAACGAATTTGATATCCAATTTTGGGGCCAAGTGTTTGGGGTCGTCTCACCCAATAAACTGACCTAAACCAATGGCAATTGCGGCTTAAATAAAAGAAATTTGAGAGTAGAGCACGATGCCGACATTTTTTCAGGGCCAAGTGCGTTGGTGGCCGCCCAACCTACATATTTGTGGGCACAAAAAGGGCTCAAATCTGTTATCTGTTTTATGGCCAAGTGTTTCAGGGACGCGTCACCTGATAAACTCCCCCTAAACCACACATATATACCGACTATAGCAATTTGTAGCTTAAATGTGGTTTTTCGGGGGGCAAATGGTTTAGCTACTCCAATCCACCACCAAAACCAAGGGAATGAAGTAGATCTAACATCCAAACTTTAATGGGCGGACCTCCCCCTTACCTTATTTTCGAAAATAAAGCTTTTATGGGCTTCATACCCTTTATCGGCAGATCGGTCTATATGACGGCTATATCTAAATATAGTCCGATCTGAACCACATTTGGGTCCTATGTTGGACCACCTAAAACTACTCACAGTTTCAAATTTCAGCGAAATCGGTTAAAAATAAAGCTTTTATGAGCTTCACACCCTTATTCGAGAGATCGGTCTATATGGCAGCTATATCTAGATATTGTCCGATCTGAACCATATTTAGGTCAGATGTCGAGAGGCTTCAATTAACCCACTGTCTCAAATTTCAGTGAAATCGGGTAATAAATAAAGTTTTTTAGGCTTCCGACCCTTTATCGTCAGATCGGTCTATATGACGGCTATATCCAAATATAGTCCGATCTGAACCACATTTGGGTCCTATGTTGGAAGACCTAAAACTACTCACCGTTTCAAATTTCAGCGAAATCGGTTAAAAAATAAAGCTTTTATGGGCTTCAGACCCTTAATCGAGAGATCGGTCTATATGACAGCTATATCTGGATATTGTCCGATCTGGGCCATATTTAGGTGAGATGTCGGGAAGCCTTAAGCTACTCACTGTTAAAAATTTCAGCAAAATCGGATAAAAACTAAAACATTTATGGGCATTAAACCCTTTATCGTCAGATCGGTCTATATAGCAGCTATATCCTATATGGCCCGATTTGGGCCGTTCAAGAACTTAATCAGCGTCCATCAAAAAGACGTATATGTGTCAAATTTCAGCTCAATATCTCAATTTTTGAAGGCTGTAGAGTGATTACAACAGACGGACGGACAGACGGATAGACGGACAGACGGATAGACGGACAGACGGACAGACGGATAGACGGATAGACGGACAGACGGATAGACGAACAGACACACGAACATCGTTAAATCGTCTTAGAATTTTACAACGATCCGATATATATATACTTTGTAGGGTCGGAAATTGATATTTCGACTTGTTGCAAACGGAATGACTAAATGAATAGGCCCCCCATTCCTACGGTGGTGGGTATAAAAATTTGGTATCCTTATTTATGGTGGGATTCTAGAGGGGTTGCGCTAACTCCAAAGCCCGCCAAATAGAAACATAAACCAATTATGACAATATGGGGTTCAAATGAAAGGTATTTGAGACTAAAGCACGAATCTGAAGAAATACTTCCATAACGGACAATGTTTACCGACCATAACAAGGCTTGAATGAGAGGTATTTGGAAGGCGAGCGTTAATATGATATCCACATTGGGGCGAAATATCTGAAAGGCCGTACCAGCACCCCCAAACAAGGCTTATTTCCTGACCCTGCCAGTATGGGGCTCAGATTAAATAAGAGAGGCGCATCGGAGCGGGCTATGAATTAAAAAATTTCCGAAAATTTTCCAAATTTTGAAATCCTAATTAAAAAAAAAAAATTAAATCAAATTTTGATGATTTTTTCTAAAATGAATTTTCGCTGAAAATTTCTATCCAGCAGCATTTGCCATTAAATTTTAAATTAAACGAAATTTATGTCAAAGCTTAGATGCCAATATTTTCTGTTTATAATTTTTCTTCTTTAAAGTATCATATCCTATCTCCAAGCATTCGCCCTGGTGTGCTTTAACACTGTTGTGCGCTTGTATTCCTTAAGTCCCATCTTGTACTGTAGAAAATACTTATTATGCATAGGCATATTATAGTGTCAACAATGGCGTATGAGCGATTTTTTTCTGCTATCATTATGGGCCTATGAGCGATATTTAATGCCTTAAGCACACTTGGGCGTATAAGTATTTGCCACAACAGGAAGTAATTACTTGTGGGAGAAGAAAAATCGCTGGTACTAGTGGTGGTGGTGGCGGTGTCGGTGTCGGTGAAAGAAACAGTGCTTGTGGGTAATGTGCTGTTATTTTCCACTTATGCGTTGTTTACAATTATTTCGAAATCAACGCTTTCCCACTTGACATCCGATTTAAATTCAATGATTTTCTTTCCGATTCAAGAGTGCCACACACACACGCACACAAACAACATCGAAATCTTTAAACTTTTCAACAACAAAACCCTTGAGAACATAAATTGTGTTTATTTTCGCTGCTCAAGAGATTAAGGCCAACCAAGGCTAAGTTATGAAATCAATATGAGAATTTTTTTTTTATGACACTTTGTTCTCAATTCAACATTAAGTTGTCATAAGGGAAAAATGCGAATACCTTGTAAGAGGCATCAAAGACTGCAATTGTAAGTGGTATTATTATTCAGCAATTTGTGTTGTGGCCTAAATGTAATATTGAGCAATACTTGGGTTTGGGTATTTGTGAGCCTTATTTAATGCTTTACCACTTGAAAGATTGCAAATCGGGTTTTAAAGATCACTTGGAAGCATTATATTCATATAAACAAGAAAAAGTTATTTATATATCAAACGAAATGTTTTTCACATATTTCATCTCTAAAGAAATGTGGCTACAAATTTATTTCTAAATAAATTTTGTATTAAAAAATTTGCATTCGAAGTTTCGTATTCTACTCTCAAATAACTTTCTTGTGGGTCCCAAAATTGCCCCTTTCGGTCTACATATCTGTTTGGGAAGCGCCTTCCTCCAAACACCCCCCTGCCCCGGTGCCCCAAATACATGATCCCACATTGAATTTCAGATTCGTATTCTACTTCCAAATATTGGGTTGCCCAAAAAGTAATTTCGGATTTTTTAAAAGAAAGTAAATGCATTTTTAATAAAACTTAGAATGAACTTTAATCAAATATACTTTTTTTACACTTTTTTTCTAAAGCAAGCTAAAAGTAACAGCTGATAACTGACAGAAGAAAGAATGCAATTACAGAGTCACAAGCTGTGAAAAAATTTGTCAACGCCGACTATATGAAAAATCCGCAATTACTTTTTGGGCAACCCAATACTTTTATATGAACCTTATATTGCTATGGTCAGCAAATATTTGCTGTTTGTGGGGTGTTTTGGGGAAGGGGTAGCCCTCAGAAAATTGGTCCTGAAAATGAGTATCAATTTCGTGCTCTACTCCTCAATACCTTTCGTTTAAGCCCCACATTGACATGGTCAGTATATATGCCCGATTTAGGGGTATTTTGGGGAGTGGTGTGGCCTGCAAACTCCACTTAGCCCTGAAAATATATCAGCATCGTACTCTATTCTAAAATATCATTTATTTGAATCCCATATTGCCATTGGCCTCAATATTGGATATCAAATTCGTTTTCCAATCTCATATACCTTTTATTTAAACCCCTTATTGGAAAAGTCAGCGAATATATCCGGTTTGTGGTAGGGGCCCTAAAAACTTAAACGGTTAAAAAATAAAGCTTTTATGCGCTTCAGACCCTTGATCGGCAGATCGGTCTATATGGCAGCTATATCTAAATAGAGTCCGATCTGAACCATATTTGGGACGAATGTCGGGAGAACTAAGACTTCCCACTGTTTCAAATTTCAGCGAAATCGGTTTTTGGGCTTCAGATCGGGCTATATCTAAATATAGCCCGATCTGAACCACATGTGGGTCCTATGTTAGGAGACGTACAACTACTCAATATTTCAAATTTCAGCCAAATCGTTTAAAAAATAAAAATATCGAGCTCTACTGTCTTGCGGTTGTTATGGTGGTGGGACGTCTCCCCAGACAATTGGTTCCGAATATTTATATCAGATTCGTTGTCAACTCCCAAATATCTTTCATTTGAGCCCCATACTCCATAGTCGGCAAACATGTCTGGTTTGGAACATGATTGGCCTTGAAAATATGCAGCGGATTCGTGTTCTACCTTAAAATACCTCTTTTAAGCATGGGGCTCCTTACAATGGTCAGCAAATACGTCCTGTTTGGGTAGTGTTGTGGGTGTGGGGTGGCTCCATAAACACTTTTTTCCGAATATTGATTTCAGATTCGTGCTTTACTCCCAAAGACCTTTCATTTGAGCCCCATATTGCTATGGTCGTAAATTTGACCCCTTTGGGATGATGGTTTTAGGGGAAGGGCGGCCCCCAAACTCCTGGTCCCACATTTGGATATCAGATTCGTATTTTGTACTCAAATACCTTTTATTTGAGCCCTATATCGTCATGGTCAGTAAATAAGTTGTGTTTGGGAAGTGTTTTGGGGAAGGGGTGAACCCCCAGAGGCTTGGTCCTACATTTGAATAGCAGATTTGTATTATACTAGCAAATAGATAATGTTAGGTTAGGTTAGGTTGAATAGAGAGTGAAGATATAAATCCGCCCCATGCCACTATGGATATACCACTAAGCCAGTAAAATAATAAAATTTTCTTTATTCTAATGTCATATTCGTAATCTACTCCTAAATACCTTGCATTTGAGTCGCTTATTGCCATGATCGGCTAATATGCCCATTTGGGGGTATTCCCATCACATGGAATTATTAACTAAATTATATAGCCTTTGTTTCCTTCCAGACAAACCTATGCAATCTGTGAAAATTTTAAGAAAATCGGTTCGGCCGTTTTTGATTCTACGGAACAAACAAACAAATCAAGTCCCATATGATTGGTTCATATGCCCATTTGGGGCGTTTTTGGGCGTTGGGTGACCCCTTATACCTCGATCTGATTTTGTATGCCAGATTCGTAATCTACTACCGAATACCTTTCATTTGAGCCCCATATTGGCATGAACGTTCAATATGTCTCTTTGGGAGAGTTTTGAAGTTGAAGCGGCCCGCTGGGTACTTAGACTCAAATTTTAATACCATATTCGTATTATACTCTTCAATACCTTTCATTTGATACCCATATTGTCCCGATCGGTCCACTTTTGATTTTGAGTAGTACTTTTGGGGTAAGGGGGAGGGTCCGCCCCACCCTCCGATATCAAAAAATGATATAGCCTATGTTTTCCTCCAGACCAGCCTACACGATCTGTGAAAATTTCAAGGTAATTGAATCAGCCGTTTTTGAGTCCATACGGAATAAACAAACAAACTCAAATTGATTTTTATATAAAGGGTGAATTTTTAAGAGCTATAGAAAAGTTAAAAAAAAAAATCATAAAATTCAGAAAAATGTATGAAATCTTTATTTGAATCGATAATGCGGTCCATATAATTTAATGTTTGAAGATTATTTCATGCAAATGTTGACCGTGACTGCGCCTAAAATGGTCCCTCCGCTTAGTCCAATGTTTGCATACTCTTTCCAACATATCGGCCGGTATCTCACGAATAAATGCTTCAATGTTGTCTTCCAATGCATCAATTGAAGCGGGCTTGTCTGTATAGACTTGAGATCTATTGAACATAGCTTCACAAAGGCGTTAAATCGCACGATCTAGGCGGCTAATTGACCGGTCCCGAACTCGTCGCTCAATAAGTCCATTGTTATGCGTGCTGTGTGTCATGTGGCACCGTCTTGTTGAAACCACATGTCATGCATGTCAAGCTCTTTGCATTTTGGGCAAAAAAAAAGTTGGATATCATCTCACGGTAGCGCTCACCATTCACAGTTACATTACGATTCGCATCATCTTAAAAGAAGTACGGTCCAATGATGCCACCAGCCCATAAACCGCACCAAACTGTGAATTTTTCTGACTACATTGGTAGCTCTTGCAATGCTTCTGGCTGATATTCACTCCAAATCGACAAATCTTCTTATTTACGTGCCAATTAAACCAAAAATTAACTTCGTCGCCGAAGAAGAAGAAACGCGCGATGAACGCCTTAACAGAGCACACATTTTGATAAGAAAATTCAATAATTTGCAAGCGTTGTTCATTTGTAAGACGTGCCATAGTTAAATTGTAGACCAAACTGAAAATGTTTGACAGTGAAACAAAACACTAAACGTGCGTAAGCTGTTTAACAAATCACCCATTAAACGATTTTCAAGCTTTATTTTTTTAGAATATTTTTAAAAATTTTACTCCTACAGAAAATTGTGTCAAAACTTTATTTTTTAACAAAAAATTTTGTTAAATTGGATTGCAATAGAAAATATTTTTTTATTGATTTTAGTTTTATAGCAAAATTTGTCAAAAGTTTATTTGATGTTTACAAAAAAAGTTTGACAAAATAAAATTTTTCAAGAAAAATTTTTAATGTTTGATTTTTAAAAAAAATTTTTTTTTTGCAAAAATCAATCGAAATGACCGAAAATATTTTCAAAAATTTTTTTATAATTTTCTTTATAAAAGTAATCAATTTTAAAATTCTGACAAAATTTTCCAAAGAAATAAAATTTTGTCAGAATTTTAATTCTAAGAAATATTTTTTTTCTCATAAAAATTTGGTTTAAAATTTTTTTTTATAAAAAATTGTGTACAATTTTTTATTGTCAGAAAATGTGTTGCTCTAACAGCATTGACTGGTTTCTTAGATCGATATTTCAGCTGGCGCCACAACCAAACTCATCGGTAGGATCTGTCAAATGCCTTTTTTCATCCACGAATCACTTAAAAAAGGCATGTCTTCTAGGCTAAAACTATGCTCTTAGAGTATATTGTTTTAAATTATTTTACTATAAGAATAAGCCCAACATCTTCAGTTTAAGCTGGCAATATCTACTTAGTCAATCATGCTAAAGTTGTACAACTTACCATGCTAAAGTTGTACGACTTTTCTTTAAATTTCCTCCATCTTCATTTTGTTTAATTACAACAATTTCCAACTCTTTAAACTGCTATTTAGAACAGTGTCTAAGGAATTTAAAATGTTTATCCTCATTCTAATCTACTCAAAAAAATTAATCAACACTCAAAGACTTTTAATCGGATTTTACAGAAAACGACTCTAGACACAGACAACAAATCCCCAACACGTACCTAAAAATACCAAAAAAACACACATTCTAGCTTTCTGTTATAACAACAGCAAGAGCACAAAATGGCCCAAGGGTTCAAAAGTCGAATCAAGCGAAAGCTGGCCTACAACAAAGCAAAAACAAAAAATGAAAATCCCCCACAAAAAAAGTGTTCAGACACATAACATACAATAAACTGATGGTTAAGTTCATTACGAGAAGTTGTTACCAAAGTCATGGTAAAAATTACAAAAAAGCTTTCAATTTTGTCTAAGTTCTTATTGCAATGGCCTTGTATAGCATTTGGTGGCCTACTACCACTCTTACACTCCTCTTACCCCAAGCCCCTCCTCAATGAACAAACATAAATTTCAACAAATTCCTATGGTCTTTGGCAAATCCCTTTAACATTGCACGTCTATTTGGACTGCTTTCCCTCTCTGCTCTCTGCATTCTCATGTCAGACTAATTTTCTTAGCAATTTCCTTGGAATTGCTTTTAATTGGTAACAATTTTGAACCAACAACGAAAAAAAAAGGAACACCAGGCAAAGAGATCACGTCCTCTTTATTTTTTGTTTGCTACAAACACTGTGAACAATGTTGGATTTTATTTCATTGGTTGGCTTCTGTTCTTGGGCCATTGAAGCCATTATCATTTAATGTTATTATCGTTATCGTTACCGCTTCCTTTTTCCGTAAAGATGGCATCGCAGTCTCCGAACTTTTAAGGCACTTTTATCTTTTTTAAATGCCACATAGGAGAATGAGTTTCTTGTGTGTTCAAGTATTTGGAAGGGCCAAGGGACGTTCGTGAGGATGTGGGTAGCTGTGGGTGTTTGTGGCAGCATCAAAGACAAGTTCTCAAACAATCACTCACAATGCCAATGAGAAAGAATTTTTTGTAAAGTTGCAGTTAATACTCTTTAACAATGACAATCCCAACTCTTTTTTGCCAGCTTGCCTTCTATGGCTCAAATAAATCCACATGCATGACCGAATGAAGACTTATGCATATATATACTCTGCCACACACACACACAGTCACACTCGTTCAGACAAAATTGTCTTTTGTGATAAATTTATCCTTAGGAAAAACATTAAATGGGTGTGTATGTGTGGGTGTGCTTCAAAGTTTTTCCGCTCGACACTTACACATAAATATGCCAACACATACACAAGCCAATAGCCTGCAGCAATTGTTGTGTTGTGCGATTGTAATCAACGCGAGGAGAAATAAACGCGCCTTGCATAAAAAACAAACGTTACAAACAATGGGAGTAGTTTGGAAAAGATAGTAAAATAAAATAAAATAAAAAAACGTAAAAAAATATAATGAAATAAAAAGAAATAAAATGAAATAAAATAAAACAAAATAAAATAAAAAAATATAAAAAAATATAATGAAATAAAAAGAAATAAAATGAAATAAAATAAAATAAAATAAAATAAAATAAAATAAAATAAAATAAAATAAAATAAAATAAAATAAAAAAAAATAAAATAAAATAAAATAAAATAAAATAAAATAAAAAAAATAAAATAAAATAAAATAAAATAAAATAAAATAAAATAAAATAAAATAAAATAAAATAAAATAAAATAAAATAAAATAAAATAAAATAAAATAAAATAAAATAAAATAAAATAAAATAAAATAAAATAAAATAAAATAAAATAAAATAAAATAAAATAAAATAAAATAAAATAAAATAAAATAAAATAAAATAAAATAAAATAAAATGAAATGAAATGAAATGAAATGAAATGATATGATATGAAATGAAATGGAATGAAATGAAATGGAATGAAATGGAATGAAATGAAATGGAATGAAATGGAATGAAATGGAGTGAAATGAAATTAAATGATATGAATGAAATGAAGTGAAATGAAATGGAGCGAAATGAAATGAATTGAAATGAAATGGAATGAAATGGAATCAAATGAAATGAAATGGAATGGAATGAAATGGAGTGAAATGAAATGAAATGGAATAAAATGGAATGAAATGAAATGGAATGAAACGAAATGATATAAAATGGAATGAAATGGAATGAATTGAAATGAAATGAAATGGAATGAAATGGAATGAATTGAAATGAAATGAAATGGAATGAAATGGAATGAAATGGAATGAAATGGAATGAAATGGAATGAAATGGAATGAAATGAAATAGAATGGAATGAAACGAAATGGAATGAAATGAATGAATGAATCGTGCTAAGTTCGACCGGTACAAATCTTATATACCATCCACCATGGATCACATTTATCGAGTTCTTTGCCTCTTTAAAGGTAAACAATGGTAATGGATAAGAATTGCTATACTAATGGACCATATATTAATTGAATATTGACGACCATAGTAGAGATCATTGTGTAAATTTCAGCCAATTCGGATAATATTTGCTCCCTTTAGGGACTCAGGAAGTAAAATCGGGAGATCGGTTTATATGGGAGCTGTATCAGGCTATAGACCGATTCAGACCATATATGACACGTATGTTAAAGCATGAAGTTGAGATGGGAGATGAAGTTGAACAAAATTTCAGCCACATGGAATTAGAATCGCGCATGTCCTCCTATGACGCCGAAAGCCTGGGTTTAAATCCTGGTGTGAACATCAACAAAATGTTTAGCGATGGACCTACACTAATTAATAGTATTTGTGCAAAATTTCAAGCGCCTAGCTGTACTATTTCGAAAGTTAGCGTGCTTTCGACAGACAGACGGATGGACGGGCTAGATCGAGATAAAATGACATGACAATCAAGATTATATATACTTTATGGGATCTTAGACTAATATTTAGAGATCCTGTGGTGGAGGGTATAAAAATGTCTTCGACTTAAAAAAAAAAAATTTTTTTTTTGTAGGAATTTGTTATTTAATTTTGGTATTGGTATACGTTTTTATACCCACCACCAAAGAATGGGGATATACTAATCTAGACATTCCGTTTGTAACACCTCGAAATATTGATCTAGAACCCCATAAAGTGTATATATTTTTGATCGTCTCGAAATACTAATTCGAACTAGACATGTCCATCTGTCGAAATCACGATAACGGTTGAACGCGTAAAGCTAGACCCTTGAAATTTTGCACAGATACTGTATATTGATGTAGGTCGCTGAAGATTTCAAGTGGGCCATATCGGCTCAGATTTGGATATAGCTCCTATATAAACCGATCTCTCGATTTGACTTCCTGAGTCCATGGAAGCCGTCTGTCCATCTGTCGAAATCACGATAACGATTGAACGCGTATAGCTAGACCCTTGAAATTTTGCACAGACACTATATATTTATGTGGGTCGCTGGAGATTGCAAATGGGCTATATCGGCTCAGATTTGGATATAGCTCCCATATAAACCGATCTCGCGATTTAATGTCTTGAGTCCATGGAAGCCGCTATTTTTGTCCGATTTGGCTGAAATTTTACACATAGTGTTCTGTTATGACTTCCAACAACTGTTGACCAAATTGGTCAACAACCTGATATAGCTCCCATATAAACCGATTTCCAGATTTCACTTCTTGTGTCCCTGGAAGCCTACATTTTTGTCCGATTTGGCTGAAATTTTGTACATAGTGTTCTATGTTGACTTCCAACATCTGTACCAAGTACGGTTTTGAATCTGTGTACAACCTGATATAGATCCCATATAAACCGATCTCCCGATTTGACTTCTTTAGCCGCTGGAAGGCGCAATTTTTATCCGATTTGGCTGAAATTTTGGTGTTCTGTTATGACTTCCAACAACTGTGTCAACTACGGTTCAAATCGGTCAAGAACATGATATAGCTCTCATATAAACCGATCCCCCAATTCGACTTCTTGAGCCCTTACAAGCCGCGATTTTTATCCAATTTGGCTGCAAATGGGGCATATCGGTTCAGGTTTGGATTTAGTTCCCATATAAACCGATCTCCCGATTTGACTTTTTGAGCTCATGGAAGTCACAAATTTTGTCCGATTTGGCTGAAATTTCGAACATAGTGATATGTTATGACTCTCAACAACTGCACCAAGTACGGTCCAATTCGGTCTTTAACTAAATATAGCTCCCATATTTTAGCAGAATCCATGGTGGTAGGTTCCCAAGATTCGGCCCGGACGAACTAAGCACGCTTTTACTCGTTTATTCAAATTTGATTTACGTTGAAAAATATTTTTTTCAAATTATTTTTACAAATTACAATATTTTTAACATTTTTTTTTTCAAATTTAAACTTAACTCATCTGGCCTTCCTCGTTTTGCATGCATTAATATGCCATTGCTATGGCAGAAACAAATTTGCTAAATTTAAGGAGGAGGACTCATTTATATCCGCTTTAAAATGTGGGCTTGCCTTTATTGTTCTTTAAAATAAAATTCAATTCAAACACAAAAAAGAAAAGAAGCAAAAAAACAATAACAACAAAACGAAGCCTGTAAGAATTAATAAAGACATAAAAACACTTACAAACACATTGCTGTCTCCTATACTCTCATACGTGCGTATGTGCACACACACACACACACACACACATGCCAAATAAATAAATTCAAATAAACATAAATTATGCCAACGCTAAAAGTGTTGGAGTTAATTAGGCATACCCCAAAATCCTCACTTCCGACACTCTAGGCGTTGTTGGTGATTAAAGGATTTACCATTTGGAGTTTATTCCAGGAAGAAAAACATAACCCAAGGAGCTCTAACAGGAACCTAATGAGCCTTTGCTAGAGGACAGGGGAGAAGTAGGGCAATGCAGACGGTCCAAATGCCCCTTTGTGGCTTTTCGGGATATGAACATTACTTGCAGTTTGGTCTAAATCTTGACTTATAAGCAAATTAGTTTTACGATGCTGCTGCTGCTATGGGTCCTCCACCAACAGCCTGTGCCAATTACTTGTAGCGTGAAATTAATAGCAGCACTTTGGTCTATGCAATACCAAGTACATACACTCCTCCTTTATATACACTTGTAACAGCATTACTAAAGGCGCTTTACATAATGTATATGGGGCATTAAGCGAATCCAAAGCTTAAGATTAAAAGAAAAAAAACATCAAAGCCCATTGATTTCAGCTGTCAAAGACTTCAGCCACACTTATTTGTCTTAAGTTTTCTCAATCGCAATATGTTTATACCCTCCAGGATGGGGGTACACTAATTTCGTCATTCTGTTTGTAACTACTCGAAAATAAAGTATTGGGTTGCCCAAAAAGTAATTGCGGATTTTTTAAAAGAAAATAAATGCATTTTTAATAAAACTTAGAATGAACTTTAATCAAATATACTTTTTTTACACTTTTTTTCTAAAGCAAGCTAAAAGTAACAGCTGATAACTGACAGAAGAAAGAATGCAATTACAGAGTCACAAGCTGTGAAAAAATTTGTCAACGCCGACTATATGAAAAATCCGCAATTACTTTTTGGACAACCCAATATATATATTCTTGATCGTCGTGGTATGTCGATCTAGCCATATCCGTCCATCTGTCCGTTCATCTGTCCGTCCATCTGTCCGTCTGTCTGTCCGTCCGTCCGTCTGTCCATCTATCCGTCCGTCTGTCCATCTGTCCGTCCGTCTGTCTGTCGAAAGCACGCTAACTTTCGAAGAAGTAAAGCTAGCCGCTTGAAATTTTGCACAAATACTTCATATTTGTGTAGGTTGGTTGGGATTGTAAATGGGCCATATCGGTCTATGTTTTGATATAGCTGCCATATAAACCGATTTTGGCCTCTCGAGGGCGCAATTCTTATCCGATCGGAATGAAATTTTGCACGACGTGTTTTGTTATGATATCCAACAACTGTGCCAGGTACGATTTAAATCGGTCAATAACCTGATATAGCTGCCATATAAACCGATCTTGGGTCTTGACTTCTTGAGCCTCTAGAGGTCGCAATTCTTATCCGATTGGAATAAAATTTTGCACGACGTGTTTTGTTATGATATCCAAAAACTGTGACAAGTATGGCTCAAATCGGTCCATAACCTGATATAGCTGCCATACAAAACGATCTTGGGTCTTGACTTCTTGAGCCTCTAGAGGGCGCAATTCTTATCCGATTGAAAGGAAATTTTGCACGACGTGTTTTGTTATGATATCCAAAAACTGTGACAAGTATGGTTCTAATCGGCCAATAACCTCATATAGAGGTCATATAAACCGATCTTGGGTCTTGACTTTTTGACCATATAAACCGATCTTGAATCTTGAATTCTTGATCCACTAGAGGGCGCAATTTTTATCCGATTTGAATGAAATTTTGCACGAAGTATTTTGTTATGATATCCAACAACTGTGCCAAGTGTGGTTCAAATCGGCCAATAACCTCATATAGATGTCATATAAACCGATATTGGGTCTTGAATTTTTGAACATATAAACCGATCTTGAATCTTGAATTCTTGATTCACTAGAGGACGCAATTCTTATCCGATTTGAATGAAATTTTGCATGAAGTATTTTGTTATGATATCCAACAACTGTGCCTAGTATGGTTCAAATCGGTCAATAACCTTATATAGCCGCCATATAAACCGATCTTGGGTCTTGATTTTCTTGAGCCACTAGAGGGCGCAATTTTTTACCGATTTGGCTGAAATTTTGAATGACTTATTTTATTATGACTTTCAATAACTGTGCCAAATAAGGTTTAAATCGATTCATAACCTGATATAGCTGTCATATAAACCGATCTGGGATCTTGACTTCTTGAGCCTCTAGAGATCGCAATTATTATCCGATTTGCCTGAAATTTAGTACGACGTATCCTGTCATGAACATCAACATACGTGTTTATTATGGTCTGACTGGGTCTATAGCCCGATACAGCTCCCATATAAATCGATCTTCCTATTTTACTTCTTGAGCCCCCAAAGAGCACAATTCTTCTTCGAAGTGGCTGAAATTTTACACAGGTCTCCAACATATATTTTAATTGTGGTCCGAACCGGACCATATCTTGATATCGCTCTAATAGCAGAGCAAATCTTTTCTTTTAACCCTTTTTTGCCCAAAAAGAGATGCCGGAAAAAGATCTCGACAAATGCGATCCATGGTGGAGGGTATATAAGATTCGGCCCGGCTGAACTTAGCACGCTTTTACTTGTTTATATATATTTTTTTTTTTGTAAAATTATAAATTATATAAAAAAATAGAAATTTTTCAAAAAATCTCTTTGCCATGGATTACCCCATATATACATGTACATAGCCAACCTTCTTGTTCAAGTCTTCAGTTTCTTTTCTTCTTCTACCTTCTTCTTTGTGGTCCAGACAGGAGTCCGTGTTACTCCTCAAACAAAAAAAGTTTCTTTTTTTGGCCTTAGCAGTGGTCATGTCCATGGCCATTATGTTAATGGGCGCCTCTTTATTTCGCGCCACAAAAGAAAACATTTCACAAGCACTGCTGGCTGGCACGGCGGGCGGACCCATTGATATTATCAATCAAGCATCTCCGAACAAAAGCCAAAGTTGAAGGCCACAGATGGGCAAAAATTAACCACCATGACGAGATGGCTGCCTACCCTAGTGGCAATGGCAATGGGAGTGGGAGTGGGAGAAAAAAATCATATGAATATTCATTTAAGCGTTAATATGGCTTTTGGGAAATTCATGAAAGCAAAAAATTAGAAAAAATTACTCAAAACTGCAAATAATGGAGGAAATTTAATGCTAAGTGGGGAAATTAAAGAAACAATTGTAAATTATTGCTATAATGGGAGAATATATAAAAAAATGACTACTACTACCACTAAATTACCCATGTACATTCTATTAAGGAAGAAGGGATACTTCTCTCATAACAATGAGTGCAGTCCGATTGAAATTTAAGCTCAATGATAAGGAGCTTCCTTTTTATGCCGAGTCCAAACGGCGTGCTGCATAACGACAACACTTGGTAGAGAAGTTTTAACATGACAGGATAACTCACATATGTAGCCAACATTAATTAAGGCATAATAACAGCCACAAATTTTAAAATATTCACGCCGGGGTTTGAACCCAGGGTTTTGGGGTCATAATATAATTATTAAATTTAAATGCTTTAATGTTCCGTATAAGGTTGTAAAAAATCCAATCTTTTATATGAAAATCAATCAATTTCTGTTTGCCGGTTTGCTTTTTTGTTTATGTGTTGCGTATAGACAGATGGTACAGATTGGTCCCGTGGTGAAAAAAGGGTATTAATTTTTTGATATTTGAAAGTGGGTGGACCCTCCCCTTAGCCCACTTTCCAAAAACGCCACATCTCTGAGATGCCCGGGGCGATTTAAGCCATATTTTGTTTGCAATCTTATACTAAAGCATATGAAAAACAAGTAAAAGCGTGCTTAGTTCTGCCGGGCCGAATCTTAAATACCCTCCACCATGAATCGCATTTGTTATTGATCGATATGGACCGTACTTTTCATGGCTGATAGAAGTCATAGAAAAATACCTCCTCCAAAATGTCAGGCAAATGGAGTAAAAATTGCGCCCTCCAGCGGCTCATAGTGTCAAATTGGGAGATCGGTTTATATGACAGCTATATCAGGTTATCAACCGATTTATACCATTCTTGTTGGAAGTCATACCAAAACGACATATGCAAAATTTCAACCAAGTGGGATAAGAATTGCGCCCCCTAGAAGCTCAAGAAGTCTAATCGGGAGATCGATTTATATGGCGGCTATATCGGGTTATGCACTGATTAAGATCACGATCTGTGCAAAACTTCAGCCTAATCGGATAAGAATTGCGCCGTCTAAAGGCTCATGAAGTGAAGAACCTATAGGGAGTTCGGTTTATTTTGCAGCTATATCAGGTTATGAACCGATTTGAACCATGCTTAGCATAGTTGTTGAAAGTTATATCAAAACACCACGTGCAAAATTTCAGTCAAATCAGATAATAATTGCGTCCACTAGAGGCTCGGCCACATGTCCGCCCATGACGCAATTGTGCTAAGTATGGTTCAAATCGGTCTATAAGCTGATATAGCTGTCGTATAAACCGATCTGGGGATCCAATTTGGCTGAAATTTTGAACAACGGCTTCTCCCATTACCTTCAACATACGTGTCAAATATAGTCCGAATCGGACTGTAGCATAATACATCTCCCATATAATCCGATCTCCCTAGTTTACTTCTTGAGCCTCTAGAGGGCGCAATTCCTATCCGTTTTGGCTGAAATTTGGCATGACGTGTTTCCTTATGACTTTCAATAACTGTGCTAAGTATGGTGGAAATCGGCCCATAACCTCATATAGCTGCCATATAAACCGATCTGGGGTCTTGACATCTTGAGCCTCTAAAGGGCGCAATTCCTATCCGATTTGGTTGAAAATTTGAATAACCTGTTGTTATGACTTCCAACAGCTGTACTAAGTATGGTTCAAATCGGTCCATAACCTGATATAAGCTGTCGTATAAACCGATCTGGGATCTTGACTTCGTAAGGCTCTAGAGGGCGTAATTATTATCCAATTTGGCTGAAATGTTTACAACGATTTGTACAACGGTTTCTCCAATGACCTTCAACATGCGTGTCAAATATGGTCAGAATCGGTCTATGGCCTGAAACAGCACCCATATAAGCCGATTCCCTATTTAACTTATTGAGCCCTTAAACGGCGCAATTCTTATTCGAATTGGTTGAAATTTTACATGACTTCTACTATGGACTATAGTTTGATATAGCTTCATAGCATACCAATCCTTTTATCCTTTGTTTGCCTAAAAAGAGATACCGGGAAAAGAACTCGCCAAATGCGATCCATAGGGGAGGGCGATAAGATTCGGCCCGGCCGAAATTAGCATGCTTTTACTTGATTTTTACTAGTTTTTTTTTATACCACAGTGCGGCGCTCCACAATTCGACACTTATCTGAGGAGAAGTTCTTACATGACATGCCATGCCATTTATATACCCTACACCGCCACTGTGTTACAGAGTATTATATCTTAGTGCATTTGCTAGTAACACACAGAAGGAAGAGAGATAGACCCATTGATAACTTTCCGATTCGATTTAGCTATGTCCGTCTGTCCGTTTGTCCATATTAATTTGTGTACAAAGTACAGGTCGCAATTTTCATCCGATCGTTTTAAAATTTGGTACAGGCATGTTTTTCGTCCTAGAAATGAAACCTATTGAAAATGGAAAAAATCGGTTCATATTGGGATATAGTTGCCATATATATATTCGTCCAATTTGCAGTTATAATGCAATAAAATGATCATTTGTTAACCGTTTCTCGCGAAATTTGGCAGGAAGGATTTTCTATTGAAATTCGAACAAATCGGTTCAGATTGGGATATAGCTCCCATATATATGTTCGTCCAACTTGCAATAATATTGCAATAATGTGGTCATTTGTTAACCAATTCTATGGAAATTTGGCAGAATGGATTTCCCCTTAACTCTCGACATTACTGGTGAATTTCATAGAAATCGGTTCAGATTTATATATAGCTACCATATATGTATATCGCCCGATTATCACTTCTAGAGCCACAGCAAGCGCATTTTTTGACAAATATTGCCGAAATTTTGCATAACGCCTTTCTCGACGACTAGCACAACATCTTAGAAGTTTACTTGAAATCGGTTCAGATTTAGATATAGCTCCCATATATATGTCTTCGGCCGATTTTGAGAAATATTGCAATAAAGTGCTCATTTGTTAACCGATTCTCTCGAAATTTGGCAAGAAGTATTTTCTTATGACTCCTAACATTGCTAGTGTATTTCATAAAAATCGGTTCAGATTTAGATATAGCTGCCATATATATATAGGGCCCGATTTTCACACCAAGAGCCACTGCAAGCGCATTTATTGACGAACGTTGCTAAACTTTTGCACAACGCTTTCTTCGACGACTACCACAATATCTAAGAAGTTTTCTCGAAATCGGTTCAGATTTAGATATACCTCCCGTCAGATTTTGGATAATTTTGCAACCGTTGTTATTTGTCAACCGTAGTTATAACAGTTTGTACATATTTGCACGCAATTTGATACGAATCGTTTAAAACCCCATTTAAACATATCCGCCGAGGTCCATCAGAATTGGTTCAGAATTATATTGGGTTGCCCAAAAAGTAATTGCGGATTTTTCATATAGTCGGCGTTGAAAAATTTTTTCACAGCTTGTGACTCTGTAATTGCATTCTTTCTTCTGTCAGTTATCAGCTGTTACTTTTAGCTTGCTTTAGAAAAATAGTGTAAAAAAAATATATATTTGATTAAAGTTCATTCTAAGTTTTATTAAAAATGCATATACTTTCTTTAAAAAAAATCCGCAATTACTTTTTGGGCAACCCAATATATTCCCTATATTGTGTTGAAAGGAAAATCGGTTCAAGAAAAGAACTTGAATACGTTACCAGACATCCACAGGATTCCAATCGCTCCACAAGTCCTTTCCAGAGGTTTTAGATGTGGTTCAACTATTTAACAAAAATTGCTATTAAGGCGAAATTTGTAAAAAAAAATTAAACTAATGCAAAAAATTTCTGGCATAATTAAAAAAACAAGATGAAAGTTTTCATATCCTTTTATATAATTTAAATCTTCTTAAGTAAAAGTAGCAAACATCTTTGCATTTATTCTCAATTACATTCTTAATTAAAAATTTCCCCTTTTTCTAAGCAGATTACTTTCTTTTCATCTTGTTCATTTAAAATGTCTTTTAAAATGATGTCATCTTTCCTGGGGGTGTAAATCTTCATTTCGTCCGATTTTTCTTCCAACAATTCTACTCTCTGGCCAAAATTAATCTCCACCTAATGGCCAGCATATCATGCTCTCACATGTGTATGTGATCTTCTGCTCCATGCCGCCCTTCCCTCAGCAAAGTTCATTTTTTATGAGCTGCCATGTAGTCTTCTCATCCCCATTACTCTTTATGATGTGTGACCATCGGGAAAGATGTCAGTCATGTGTCCTTAACAATTTGCCAAACGATAAAACTGTCATTTTTTAGCCATGGCTCAATGGACGTTAGGAGCGTACCGTACAGAGCAAAGAAAAAATTAAAAGAGTCCACTGGGCCGCTGTGACAACTGGCTTAAAAATTGAATGAATGACTAGAACATGTATTGACAGAGCCTAGAGTAATGGGGGGGGGGGGGCTGGCAACACGATGCAATGCAACCAAATAACAAAAAACGCAGTTTGATGTTTGAAGGAGTGGGAGGGCAATATGAAAAACAATTTTTGTAAAAAAAATCCCCTGAAATCGCTGTGTAAAGTCATAAAAAAGTCAACAGCACATAATCCTTGTTGCCAAAAGAGCGCAAGCAGAGTGAGATTGTGAATGTATGGGTATTTGTGTTTTGGTATATGGTTTTCACTGAGCCTTTTTTATGTTTCCAATGTTTGTCTTGTTTTTGGGTTTTGCCGTTTTTTCATTGTTGTTTTTGTTTTTGTTGACCAAAAATTATGGCTGCCATTAAACATTTATGGAGACGTTGGAAGGACGAGTTTTAATTATTCCCTATCTGCATTTTTTGTTTGCTTTTCTATTTTATAGCTGGGCGTTGCTTTAGGGTTTGTCTTACCCCCCATGCTGGTGGCGAATAACGAGGACTTGGATCTGGTTGGCCATGATTTGCAATGGATGTTCAATTATGTGGCTGGAGTAACAACCGTTTTGGCCATACTAATGGTTCTATGTAAGTCATCACATGTTTTTTATTCTATTTTTTTGGATATTTGATTTTGTAGGCAACTCGTTAAAGGTTAGCAGTTATGTACCTATATATCCTACACCATTTCGAGGTATTAGAATTTTGGGAAGATGGTTGTAACGATTAGCAAGAAAGTAGTTGGGCTCACCCTATTGTTAGGAATGCCTATTATGCCTCTACGTCAATACCTCATCCAGAATTATGACTAACAACTGTATAGGCACTGAAGCAGTTAATACCCCCCTAACTCACCTGTGAGGTATTTACCTTTGGTAATCGTAATCAGCCGTGTAAACTTCTCTATTAAGTGGTGTCGCTCTGCGGCAAGTCATTTGGACTCGGAAATAAAAAGAAAGTCCCTTATCATTGAGCTTAAACTTGAATCGGACAGATCCCATTGATATGAGAAAAGTATCCCCGTTGTTATACCCTACACCACTACTGTGGTACACGGTATTATAACTTAGTGAATTAGTTTGTAACACCCAAAAGGAAGAGAGATAGACCCATTGATACCGATCGACCCAGAATCACTTTCTGATTCGATTTAGCTATGTCCGACTGTCTGTCTGTCTGTCCGTCTGTCCATGTTAATTTGTGCACAAATTACGCAATTTTCATCTGATCGTCTTCAAATTTGGTATGGGCGTGTTTTTCGGTCTAGAGACGAAGCCTATTGAAATTGGAAAAAATCGGTTCAGATTTGGATATAGCTCCCATATATATGTTCGTCCGATTTGCAGTAATACTGCAATAAAATAGTCATTTGTTAACCAATTTTCTCGAAATTTGGCAGGAAGGATTTTCTTATGACTCCCGACATTACAGGTGAATTTCATAGAAATCAGTTCAGATTTGAAAATAGCTCCCATATATATGTCCGTCCGATTCGCAGTAATAATGCGATAAAATGGTCATTTGTTACCTAATTTTCTCGAAATTTGGCAGGAAGGATTTTCTAGTGACTCTCGACATTACTGGCGAATTTCATGGAAATCGATTCAATATTAGTTATAGCTCCCATACATAGGTTCATCAGATTTTGGGTAATTTGCAACAATGTTGTCATTTATCAACGGCAGTTATTACAGTTTGAACATATTTTTGCTCGCCGATATCCATCAAAAATGGTTAGAATTGGATATAGCTCCCACATTATACTTATAGGGTAGGTGTAGGGTATTATACAGTCGGCACCACCCGACTTTTGCCCTTCCTTATTGGTTTTTTGTTAAAATGTTGATGGGTAAAATTTTATTAACTTTTAAACTGCTTGGAGTCCAACTGTTCAACTGTTGTTATACCCTCCACCATAGGATGGGAGTATACTAGTTTCGTCATTCTGTTTGTAACACCTCGAAATATGCGTCTAAGACCCCATAAAGTGTATATATATGTAGCCATGTCCGACCGTCTGTCCGTCCGTCCGTCTGTCGAAAGCACGCCAACTTTCGTAGGAGTAAAGCTAGTCGCTTGAAATTTTGCAATCCCAACCGACATATTAGTGTATGTCGGTTGGGATTGTAAATGGGCCAAATCGGTCCATGTTTTGATATAGCTGCCATATAAACTGATCTTGGGTTTTGACTTCTTGAGCATCTAGAGGGCGCAATTCTCATCCGATTTGGCTCAGATTTTGCACGTGGTGTTTTGGTATCACTTCCCACAACTGCACAAAATATGGTTTAAATCGGTTCATAACTTGATATAGCTGCCATATCATCCTATCTTGGATCTTGACTTCTTGAGCATCTAGAGGGCGCAATTCTTATCCGATTGGGCTGAGTTTTTACACGTGGCGTTATGATATCACTTCCAACAACTGTTCTCAGTATGGTTCAAATCGGTTCATAACTTGATATAGCTGCCATATCAACTTATCTTGGGTCTTGACTTCTTGCGCCACTAGAGGGCGCAATTTTCATTGCGCTAATTGGGCTAAAATATGGCATGAAGTGTTTTGTTATGACTTTCAACAACTGTGCCAAATATGTTTGAAATCGATCAATTTTTATCTGATTTGCTGAAATTTTTTACAACGGCTTCTCCCATGACCTTCAACATACGTGTTCAATATGGTCTTAATCGATCTATAGCCCTGTATCCCTCCCATATAAACCGATCTCCCGAACATGCTTCTTGAGCCCCTACAAGGCGCAATTCTTATCCGAATGGACTGAAATATTACCCAATGAATTTTACTATGGTCTACAACATTCAATTTAATTATGGTCCGTATCCGACTATAACTTGATGTTTCTCCAATAGCATAACAATTCTTTTCTATCATTCTTTGTTTGCCTAAAAAGAAATACCTCGCAAAGAACTCGAAAATGGGATCCATGGTGGAGAGTATAGAGGATTCGGCCCGGCCGAACTTAGAACGCTCTTACTTGTTAATCTTAACCAGTTCAAAACAGATAACTTTAATGAAATACCAAGGAAGCAGAAATGCCTTTAGGATTTTATTTCCTGTTTTGTTGTCGTAAGGTCCTCCCAGTTATGTTGTGTCTTTGGTTTGTATTGGATGTCTGTGGCATAAAATGATAGTCCGGAGCAAACTCTGTTCAGAATTGGGTTCGAACCCAGGATTGGGTTGGAACCATGAACGAGTATGTGGATTGGGATGGTAGGTAGGCGACGATAGCAAACCTAGATAAAATAGAAAAGGTTTCGGATCGGATACCTGAGAAGACACTTAAGATCTAGAGCGGGGCACTTTTGCACAATCTTGCATTGGTGGAACTCTGTTATTGCCATCTGGAGGTTCATGCTAAAATGAAAGTCTGGAGGTCTACTTTGAGAACCCATAGACTGAGATCTGTTTCCGTTTCCATATATGCCATCCTGCAATCGGAGTTCCGGCTGATTATGGAATGCGGTTGGTGGTATGGTATTTATGGACATCGAGTGCGAACATCTTTACGGACAGTAAACTGACCATCAGGGCTATAACAACCAAGGCGGTATGGTGACGAACAGACTTGGAGTCTAAGAAGGAGATGTGAGGATAACACTATAAACATCATTAGGGTTTCGGGACACAGCGAAATAAGGAAAACGAAAGGGAAGACGAATAGGCCATAGAATCCCAAGACTGTCACCAGTTAAGTTGATGAATGAGAAATATTTCGGGGCAACGCAGTCCATATAGGGCGTGGGCGAACTTCGCCTGAATCGGTTGGTAGTATAACGAAAAAAAAACAAATGAAGGCATCCGTAACGTGAGAAGACGAGTCTGTTCCTTAGAGGAAATAGAAAGGAGGTCAGTATGGATTTCGGCATCTTAACAGGTCACGTAGGACTACATGAACTTTTATGCAGAACAACTGCCACAAATGACAGTCTGTGTAATGTATTTGAGGAAGAAGATGAGACTTTGGTACACTCATAGAAATTTGTTAGTAAAAACAACAACAAATGTTTGCTGAAACAGCAGAAAATCTGCCAAAAATGGGACAGCAGTAATTTGTTGCTAAAACGGCAAACATTTTCTGCTGTTTTCAAATTTTGAAAAGTTAAAAAAAGCTCAAAATTGTTATAAATATTTGAAAAAAATTTTACATTCCATTTAATTTTAGAAGCCTATAACTTAAATTTTTTTCGAAGTTTCTACAATTTGCTAGTTTTTGGTCGTATTCACATAACAGCAGACAAAACAACTACTACTTTTTAATTTATGCTTTTGAATAAAAAATTGACGACCAAAATTGCCACATTTTTTTGTTAAATTATAACAATTGCCTTAATTGTTGATTCGAAGTTCAACAATTTTTAATGGATTTATTCAAAAGTTCAAAATTTTTCATTAAATATTAGCAGACCGTGTTTGCTGATATCAGCAGACTAATTTTTCTGGGTGTACATTTCATAGGGGTATCGCTGAAACCCATATTTAGTGTCATATCACTTAAATATGATAATTCTCGTAATTTTGTTCCTTCGTGCGTAAATTTTCTCGTGATTGATTTGTCCAAAGCGATTTTTCCAAGAGCGTGGCTTTTTACGTAAGCAAAGTTTTGTTTATGGGCGTAATTTTTTTCCTGGAGTCTATTTGGTACGTTTTCGTACCTGTTTGTCACGTAAATGTGAGTCATCATAAGATATCCTACACAGAAAAATGATAAAAATCGGTGTCAATCACAAATGTAATACATACTATAAACTGCTTCAAATGCATCAATATGTGTCTATGTGGCTGTTATATCCAAATCCGGACGGATTTGGACCAAATTGCAGAAAACTCTGAAAGAGCCTAACATAACTCACTGTCCCAAATTTCGGCGAAATCGGACAATAAATGTGACTTTTATGGCCCCAAAACCTTAAATCGAGAGATCGGTCTAAATAATAGCAATATGCAGATTTTGATCGATCTAGGCCAAATTGCAGATATATGTCAAGGGGCTTAACCTAACTCACTATCCCAAATTCCGGCGACATCGGACAATAAATGCGCCTTTTATGTTTCAAGCTATATTCAAATCTAGACCGATCTGGGCCAAATTTAAGAAGAATGGCGAAGGGTCTTATACAACTCACTGTCTCAAATTTCGGCGACATCGAAATACCTTAAACCGAGGGATCGGTCTATATGGTTGTTATATCCAAATCTTGACCGATCTAGGCAATATTAAAGAAAGATGTCGAGGGGCCTTACTTAACCCACCGTCAGCAACATCGTAAAATAAATGCGCCTTTTATGGGCTTAAGACCCTAAATAGGCGGATCGGTCTATATGACAGCTATATCCAAAACCGGACCGATCTACGCCAAATTGAAGAAGGATGTCAAAGGACCTAAAAGAACTTACTATCCCGAATTTCAGCAAAATCGGGCCTTTATGGGCCTAAGACATTAAATCGGCGGATCGGTCTATATGGGGCCTACATCAGGATATAGTCCCATATAGCCCATCTTCGAACTTAACCTGCTTATGGACAAAAAAAGAATCTGTGCAAAGTTTCAGCTTAGTATCTCTGTTTTTAAAGACTGTAGCGTGATTTCAATAGACAGACGGACGGACATGGCTAGATCGTCTTAGACTTTTACGCTGATTAAGAATATATACTTCATAGAATCGGAAATGGATATTCGGATGTGTTGCAAACGGAATTACATAATGAATATACCCGCATCCTTCGGTGGTGGGTATAAAAATAAACCCTAAATTTTCCATGAACATTCCATTTAGGAGCAGAAGATACTTCTCTCATGTCAATGTGTGCAGTCCGGTTAATGTTTTAAGCTCAATGGCAAGGGGCTTCCTTTTTTATGCCGCATAGAGGTAGCACTTTATAGAGAAATTTTAACATGGCAGCATACCTTACAAATTTAGCCAGCATTAGTAAGGGGATAGCCACCGAAATTGAAAAATTTCTAGATATTCGCGCCGGGATTTGAACCCAGGCGCTCGTCGTCATAGGCGATCATGCTATCCTCTGCATCACGGTGGCCTAAATAAAAAGTATGTGTGAAAAATGTCAATTGGCTAGCTTCATCGTAATTTTGACAGACGGACGGACGACGGACATGACTAGATCGACTCAGAATGTCAAGACCAAGAATATATTTAGGTTAGGTTAGGTTGAAAAGAGGGTGCAAATGTTAATCCGCCCCATGCCACTATGGACTATGGACAAGGAGGCCACCGTAGCGCAGAGGTTAGCATGTCCGCCTATGACGCTGAACGCCTGGGTTCGAATCCTGCCGTGAACATCATACAAATTTTCATCGGTGGTTATCCCCTACTAATGCTGGCGACATTTGGGAGGCAGCCATGTAAAAACTGTTCCACAAAGAGGTGTCGCACTGCGGCACGCAGTTCGGACTCGGCTACAAATGGATGTCCCTTATCATTGAGTTTAAAACTTCAATAGGACAGCACTCATTGATATGTGAGAAGTTTGCCCCTCTTCCTTAGTGGAATGTTCATGGGCAAATTTGCATTGGCATTTTGCCACTAAGGACATACACCTAGGCTAGTAATCGGCTTGTTGTGCGCTCTATAAACTAGAAAGTAATCTCTAAAAAGAAAATTTTCAAGTTAGGAATTCCGTGCAACTTACAAAATCCTTAGTTGTTTTCAATACCACTTCCCTAAGTTAGTTCATGTCTGGTATTGTGTCTCCACCTATGTGCCGGTATCTGTAAAAGACGCGCAAGCCGGGCAATGCCAAAGGAAATGCTTCAACGTCTGATCATCTTTCCCGCATGCTATCACTTGCCGCACCGATTTCACATAAGTGAGCTCGTAGTCCTATGTGTCCCGCTATGATACCAATAGCTATACTGACCTCCTTCTTACTTCCTTTCAGTAATAGCCTCGTCTCTTCTCACTATCTGGATGCCCCCATAGGATTTTCGCCGTCCTACCGACCGTTTCATCATTTCATTTATATCACCAGAAAACTAAGGACAACACGTCCTAGGTATAAGTTTCAACCGTGGCTAATGCTATCTATAGTACCATAATGTTGCTCTCACACCTCCCAAAAATATACTTTATAGGGTCCCAAGTAAGTATTCTCCCTCCCCCCCGCTGTACTTCGATGGTGGGTATAAAACTTGTGCATGAGTTACTTATCATTCACGCGAATATCTCAAATCTTCACTTTCTCTCAAACTGTGAACAAGGACCAAAACTGCCCAACTACCAGCGATAATATATTTCCACATCGTCTTGTCAAAGTTTATTTTCCCATTTCGTTTGTGTTAAAACTGTGGTATCAACCTAAAAGACTTTACCCCTATTTAGTAATTTGAATTTTGTTAACTTTATTTCTTTGCCTTTTGTCTTCTTGTCATTGCAGTTTTCCAGGACAAACCGCCCACACCGCCCTCGGCCGCACAGAAGGTGGCCCTGCCCGGCTCCATTGAAGCACAAAATCAGGTCTCATTCAAAAGCTCGTTAAAGAATTTAATGTGTAATCGCAATTACATATTGTTGCTCATCTCGTATGGCATGAATGTGGGTGTGTTCTATGCCATTTCAACGCTGCTCAATCCGGTAAGTTGGCCAAGAGCACTTTGATTTAGCATTTGCAGCTAATACAAGCATTTATAGAGAGGGTACTTCTCACCCACGACAAGAACAAAAACAACTAAACGCTTATCCTCAGAAGTATGCTTAATAAAGTTATGTATTTTCTTTTTGTTTTGTTTTGTTTCTTCCTTTTTCTGCTGCTCCTCTTTTTTCATTCAGGTGGTGCTTAAATATTATCCTGGCCATGAAGTGGATACGGGACGCATTGGTTTGGCCATTGTCTTGTCGGGCATGTTGGGCTCAGTGGTTTCGGGCATTGTTTTGGATAAATCTCATAAATTTAAGTAAGTTCTGTCCAAGTTTTGTATTTATGGTACAGGTGGAAAGAAATGAAGATATCCACAACTAAAACCAAACAAAAAACACGCGCAACCATCATAAAAACAAATCTTTGTTGGTGTTTACGAAAAAAAAGAGCATCCTTTTTTTACCAGTACCAAGTGCCTTCTCTCATTCTAAGCCACCACATTGTTATGGCGTATGATAAATATAAACAAAAGCATTTTGTATAACGTGTATACGCCCTGATCATCAATATTTAATGGCAGACCCTAATCACTGAGGCGTATACGTAACATACCCAAACAAATATACTTAAAGGTTAATCATAAGCCACTCTGCATAATGTGCTGGCAAAAACCACCTTAAAAAAGCTTAAAGATGCCCATCTAATTTTTAACCATTTCTGTGTTTCTCAAAACCAATTTTTTCGAGTCAAACAATTGTTAATAGACCTTTAAACTTGATTTCCCTTTTCTTTAATCGCCATTGGCAACAGAAAAGTTGTAAAACTAAAGCAAACCCATTGAAATGTTCTGCAACATTACAACCGCCAGCGATTCAAAACACCAGTCATAGTGTCTTTGCACATCCCTCTCTTCCCCTTAGTTCAGCTCAGCTTCGATGCCATGCGATTGCCATGTTTTGCATTATGCGAATACTAAGCATTATTGTTTATTATTTTCCTTCTGCTTCATATTGCATTTGAACGAATAGAGGAAGTGTTCTGGCAAACGGGGTTTGGCGATGAAAAGTTCATTTTCCCAATGGCATTATCAATGTATTGGAAATTATTACACATAAAACATAATCTAATGTATAAACAAGTTTTGAATATGCAATGCTGAGCTAAAAGTTATGGAAGTGACTCGAATTCAAATGATATTGAATTTAAAAATTGATTTACAACTCAGTTATTAGCACGCTTTATAAAGATACTGCACTGAGATTTGGCATAGATGAAGCGAATATTGGGTTGCCCAAAAAGTAATTGCGGATTTTTTAAAAGAAAGTAAATGCATTTTTAATAAAACTTAGAATGAACTTTAATCAAATATACTTTTTTTACACTTTTTTTCTAAAGCAAGCTAAAAGTTACAGCTGATAACTGACAGAAGAAAGAAAGCAATTACAAAGTCACAAGCTGTGAAAAAATTTGTCAACGCCGACTATATGAAAAATCCGCAATTACTTTTTGGGCAACCCTGTGGTAACATATCTGAGTGTAACTGTAATGCAGACCGATATTCCAATGAATTCTAGAGAATTGATTAAAAGTATATTAGAGTGTGCCAAAAATAAAAAAAAAAAAAAATATTTTTTTGAACCGCATACACTTAACGAAATTTGTTATTCAAAATAGCAAACATGTTTTGCTAAAACAACATTTTTTTCTGCTGAAAATGGAAGAACTGATACGAAATGCTATATCAGCAAACAAAGGATTGCTGTTTTAGCAAACATTTTTGTATGCTATTGCAACTAACAAAATCTGCTATTTCAACTATTGGGTTGCCCAAAAAGTATTTGCGGATTTTTTAAAAGAAAGTAAATGCATTTTTAATAAAACTTAGAATGAACGTTAATCAAATATACTTTTTTTACACTTTTTTTCTAAAGCAAGCTAAAAGTTACAGTAACTATATGAAAAATCCGCAATTACTTTTTGGGCAACCCAATAGTTACATATCTGAGTGTAACTGTAATGCAGACCGATATTCCAATAAATTCTAGAGAATTGATTAAAAGTATATTAGAGTGTGCCAAAAATAAAAAAAAACAAATATTTTTTTGAAATGAATACACTCAACGGAATTTGTTATTCAAAATAGCAAAAATGTTTTGCTAAAACAACAGTTTTCTTCTGCTGAAAATGGAAGAACTGATACGAAATGCTATATCAGCAAACAAAGGACTGCTGTTCGAGCAAACATTTTTGTATGCTCTTGCAACTAACAAAATCTGCTATTTCAACTACATAATCTGCTTAAATATTGAACATGTATTACTGTTAAACAGGCAAAAAATTATTGCTAGGATAACTAAAACAAGTAAAAAGGCGTTTGGCCGGGTCGAACTTTTGATACCCACCATCTCGGGTATATATATAAACCACCTTTTGTCAAAATTCGGTGAAAAATGCATACCTTATGCCCCATAGCAGCTATATTGGACTCTTTAGTAGCTATATGTAAAAATAGACCAATTTGAACCATATTCGATACGGATGTCGAAAAGCCTAACATAAGTCACTGTGTCAGTGAAATCGGATTATAAAAGCGACTTTTATGGGGCCAAGACTTTAAATCGAGATATCGGTCTATAAGGCAGCTACATCCAAATCTGAACCGATTTGGGCCAAGTTGTAGAAACATGTCGAAGGGCCTAACACAACTCACTGTCCCAAATTTCGGCGAAATCTGACATTGAATTCGCCTTTTATGGGCTCAAAACCTAAAATCGAGAGATCGGTCTATATGGCAGCTATATCCAAATCTGAAACGATTGGTGCCTTATTGAAGAAGTATGTCGAGGGGCTTAACTTAACTCAGTGTCTCAAATTTCCGCGACATCGGACAATAAAAGGGCCTTTTATGGGCCCAAAACCCCTAATCGAGAGATCTGTCTATATGGCAACTATACTCAAATCTGAACCGATCTGAGCCAAATTGAAGAGGGATGTTGAAGCGTCTAACACAACTCCCTATCCCAAATTTCAGCAAAACTTGATAATAAATGTGGTTTTTATGGGCCTAAGACCTTAAATCGGCGGATCGGCAAATATGCCAGCTATATCCAAATCTGGACCGATCTTGGCCAAATTGACGAAGGATGTCGAAGGACCAAACACAACTCACTGTCCCAAATTTCAGCAAAATCGGATAATAATGTGGCTTTTATGGGCCTTAGACCCCAAATCGGCTGATAGGTCTATGTGGGGTATATATCAAGATATAGACCGATATAGCCCATCTTCGAGTTTAAGCTGCTTATGAACAAATTAAGCATCTGTGCAAAATTTCAGCTCAATATCTCTATTGTTAAAGACTGTAGATTGATTTCAGCGAAATCGGTTAAAAAATAATGCTTTTATGGGCTTCAGACCCTTTATTTGGAGATCGCAGCTATATCTAAATATAGTCCGATTTAATCCATATTTTGGTCACATGTCGGGAGGCTTAAAACAATTCACTGTTTCAAATTTCAGCGAAGTCGGATAATAAATAAAGCTTTTAAGGGGCTTCAGACCCTTTATTGGCAGATCGGTCTGTATGACGGCTATATCTAAATATAGTCCGATCTGAACCCTATTTGGGTCCTATGTTGGAAGGCCTAAAACAAATCACCGATTCAATTTTCAGCAAAATCGGTTAAAAAATAAAGCTTTTATGGCCTTCAGACCACTTATCGGGAGATCGATCTATATGGCAGCTATATCTAGATATAGTCCGATCTGAACCATATTTAGGACAGATATCGGGAGGCTTAAATTGCCACACTGTTTCAAATTTCAGCGAAATCGGGTAATAAATAAAACATTTATGGGCATTAGACTCTTTATCGTCAGATCGGTCTATATAGCATCTATATTCAAATTTGGTCGTATTTGGCCCGCATTAAAAAGACGTATCTGTGCCCAATTTCAGCTCACAATATCTCAATTTTTGAAGGCTCTAGAGTGATTACAACAGACGGACGGACAGATATAATAAGCCAGACCCATTGATAAGTATACCGATGATCGACTTAGAATCACTCTCTGATTCGATTTAGTCATGTCCGCCTGTGAGTCCATATATTCTTGTAATCAAGGTGCAGGTCGTATGTGTTGTCCAATTTCACATATGTCACTTTTTTGGATCTGCACAAAATTTGGCATGAATTGTTTTGTTACTGATCTTAACATATCTGCAAGATTTCATCAAAATCGGTTCAGACTTAGATGTAGCTCCCATATATATTTATCGTGGGATTTGCACTTATGTTGCCGTAGTAACAACAATTTTTAAACGATCTGTTCGAAAAAAAGTTGGTCAGATTTAGATATGGCTCTTATATACATATATCTACTGCACGAATTTATAATTGTAAGGTAGGTGTAGGGTATTATATAGTCGGCTCCGCCCGACTTTTGCCTGGTTACTGGTTTTTGATCTGATGTTATGTACTGTATGTGCCAAATGTAAAAACTTTAAACATTGCCTAAATTTAATTCTCTAACTTAATTTTCACAATTTTTGACACAAAAAATTTAGCCCCAAAAATTCACAGAATATTTTCATAACCAATTATTTTTAATATCATCTTAAAAAAACGCTCACCCAATTTCCATACAAATTGAATTTACAGAAACTAAACCATCCTGAAATATATAAAAGCTTCTAAAATTAAATTTAAGCTTTCAGCTCTTAATTGAAATTTGCATTTTTAACCAACCATTGTGCCAAACATCTTCCATACAAAAATTTTAAATCATATCATAAAAGATACTTTTTGAAGGACACAACTATCCTTTTGGGTATTTTGATAGATTGCAAGGAATATCATAACTGCTTCAATCTCGCCATAACATTCTTCCACTCTGCATAGTTTGGGTATCTGTTACTGTTACTCCAGAGTTGATAACATTTCCTTCGTTAATGTCTTTTGGTATTTAAACCGACTGACTTGTGTTTCTAACTTCTTTTCCGTTTCCTTGTTTCTTTCATGTATTTATGTGTTTGCCCGTGTCGTTGTGTGTGTGTGTGTTGCCCACAACAGAGAAACTACATTGGCTGTGTACGCATTTTCCATGGTGGGTATGTGGGTGTTTGCGTTTACTTTGGATACCGGAAGTATTGCAGTCGTTTATGTAACGGCATCCTTATTGGGGTAAGTATGAGTATGCATGTTGGAGTGAATACTGAAAGAATGCATTTCTTTTGAAAACATTTAACAAGAACATTTTGATTTATTTTTCCGTTATTCTCCTTCCTCTTTGTTCACTTTTCAAATTTAGCTTCTTCATGACTGGCTATTTGCCGGTTGGCTTTGAATTCGGTGCTGAATTGACCTACCCCGAGCCGGAAGGCACTTCCTCTGGCCTTTTGAATGCAGCCTCCCAAGTCTTTGGCATTATCTTCACATCGCTGTATTCCTGGCTCTTGGGTGATTATGGTGATATAACGGCCAATGTTACCATGGCCATCATGTTGATAGGGGGCACCATTATTACCGCTCTCATTGGCTCCGATTTGAGACGTCAGAATGCACAACAGACGGGCAATACAGGAAATCCATAGGATCGTATAGATTTTGTTTAAGTAACACAATGTTTGTTCTCTTGCTGCTTCCAAGCAAAGAATGAATAAAAAAAATGTAAAAAAAAATTTCAGTTTCAGAAACTTCAGGTGCCGCCACTTTGTGGCCTTGGATAAACATCGGTATGGGTAAAGCATTGAAATTTTTTTTCTACTAATTGTGTTACTTGAACAAAATCGCTAATTTGAATTCAAATAATAATTTTAAAACTTTGGTGTCCTCAAACACACACACACACAAAGTGAATGTTTAGGTTTTTCTTTTAAATTTAGTTTTCTAGTTTTATGTATGTAAATATGTATAAATATAAGTTTTATTAAGTTTTAATTGTTATGTTTTTGTCGGGAAATTGTTAGCTCCATATGGATTTTAAAATCTACAACATTCAAATCATTTTATTTGTGATTTAGAAATAAAATAAAATTCACATTTAAACCCAAAATGCACAAACAAATTTGCATTCCTTAAACGAACAAAGAAATTGTGTTGGTTTACAAGTGTCCTTCAATGAAGATGAATTCTATAACAAAAAAAGTTAAGATTAAAAGAAAATGTCTCATTGATGTAAAAAATTAAATGGAAGCAGAATTACAAAATATGTTTTCACCTTGGGATACATTTTCCTAAGAAAAATATGATACAGACGTAAAAATTAAAGTTTTTATTTTTAAGCTATATTTAAAATTTGATACACTTTTTGAAATATAAAAAGTTTGCTGTTTTTCAAAATTCTTCCTTAGGAAAATTGAATATGGAAGTACAAAATTTAATTATTTTATTTGATTTATTAAGGCTTTTGTAAGTTTCTCCAATGGGAAATTATGGAATTTTTCTGTCAAATAAAATTCAAATTATTGAGTATCCCCTGAAGGAAATTTATCTCCCTTTAAAGAAAATTAATATGAAAGTACAAAATTAGATTTTTGGATTTAGTTTTTGCAGCAGATATAACGTAATTCTTGAAAATTTCCCTAAAATATCCCACATGGAAAATTTTGGGAATTTTCCGTCGAACTATCAATAAAATACTTTAAACAAAAAAATTTAAATTTTCAATAATTTTTTAAAATTTCCCTCGGATGGAAATTTTTTTCTCACCTTGTAACATTTTATATGAGGTTACTTTTTTGAAATTACTTTTAAATAGAGTCAACATTTATTGAAATGCAAAGTTTTTAAAAATTTCCCTAAAAATATCCCAAATGGGAAATTTTAGGATTTTTCAGACAAACTACTTAACAACACATTTTCAACAACAATGTAGCAAACATTTGCATTTTTAAACATTTTTAAAAATTTCCCTCGAAGGGAAAACTTTTCTTCTTTTAGTAAAATTTGATGAGTGTAAAAATTATTTATGTTTTTGATATTACTTTAAAAAATATTGTCAACTGTTGCGGAATTCGAAGTTTTTAAAAATTTCCCTAAAAAAATTCCAAATGGGAAATTTTGGGATTTTTCTCTCAAACTACTAAACGACTCATTTTAAACATAAGTTGGAAATGTAATCCCCTTTTTTAAAATTTGATATGAGTATACTTTTTGATACTTTTTTTTTATAAGGAACCAATATTTATTGAAATTCGAAGTTTTAAAACATTTTCCTTAAAATATACCAAATGGGAAATTTATATACATTTTGAACAAAAATTGGCCAAAAAATTAGCAACATTTTCAACAAAATGGGAAATTTTAACAAATTTCTGACAAACTGCTGAAGATTTGAACAAAAAATTTGCAAAAATTTTTCATTTTTAAAAATTTCCCTAGGAGGGAAATTTTCTTCCCTTTTGGAATATTTCAAATGAGTTTTGCAAAAATTTTTAATTTTTAACAATTTTAAAAATTTTCCTCGGAGCGAAATTTTCTTCCTCTTTGGAATATTTCATATGAGTGAATGAAGATACATTTTTAAATATTATTTTTAAAAAGAAGCTAACATGTATTGAAGATCTAAGTTTTTAAAAACTTCCCTAAAAATATCCCAAATGGGAAATTTTAGGATTTTTCTGACAAACTACTAAACAAACCTTTTTAAAATTAAAAAAAAATCCCTCGAAGGGAAGTTATCTCTCCTTTTGTAAAATTTGATAAGTGAAAAAATTAATTGCTCGTTATTACTTTTGAATAAATTATATTAAGATTTATAAAAAACTTCCCCCGGAAGGAAATTTGATTTCCTTAATAGAAATTTGATTTCCTTTAGGGAAATTTTAATTCCTTTAGGGAAATTTGATTGCCTTTAGGGATATTTGATTTCCTCTAGGTAAATTTGATTTTCTTTAAGGGAAATTAGATTTCCTTTAAGGGAATTTTGATTTCCTTTAAGGGAAATTTGATTTTCTTTAAGGGAATTTGATTTCCTTTAGGGAAATTGGATTTCCTTTAGGGAAATTTGATTTCCTTTAAGGGAAATTTGATTTCATTTAGGGAAACTTGATTTCCTTTAGGGAAATTTGAGTTCCTTTAGATAAATTTGATTTAGATATACATATATCCATTATAGGATTCAAAGCGAATCCAAATGAAATTTTTTAAAAATTTCCCTGAAAATATTCTAAGATGGAAATATTGGGATTCTCCTGTAAAACTACAATATTAACAATACAATTTCGCGGGTATTCACAAAGCTTAAAACCAAGTTTACACTGCTCATTAAATCCGGGTTTAGGGCTCTCGTCAGCTGATTTAATAAAGGGAAAGCAGATGATCGAGTCATTAAATCTGGATTTAAAGAGCAGTGTAAACGGGGTTTAATGCAGACTTATAGTAGGTTAACATGGCAGTACTATAAAGCAAATCTCTCAAATAAACGTACTTTAAAACTGCAAGTTTTGTGGAAATGGGCACAAAATTTTAAGTATAAAAAAATTTAACTTTTAAGATTCTTCAAATTGCAATGATAGGAACACAAAATGTTTACCAACATAATTTCTTAGACCATTTCCTTTCGAATCTTAGCAAAATTTTAGGCACTGTAGAAAATGCATATCTTCAAAACAATTGAAGGTTTCAAAATCGGGTCTTCTCAACAAAAGCTTTAATGACATAAATATACGTATTGCACTTGCGCATAAATAACACTGGCAGAACAAAATTTTCAAGAAGTTTGATAATTACCATTCAAACTAAAAAAATTTTAAATTTTTAAAAATTTATTAATTGTTTTAATGGGGATGGGATATTTTAAAGCTTTGTGTACTTGTCTTTAACAGGAATTATTCTTTTTTATTTTTTGATTTTATTAAAATTTTCAGTCAAAGCAAAACAAAATTCTAAAAAATTTCCTAACATTTTTGAAAAATTAAATTCTTTCAAATTATAGCAAGAAAAAAAATTTTTTTTACAATTTTTTTTAGCTTCCCTAAAAGTTTTGGTTTTTCTACCAAAATTTTGCCCGTATTTGCGAATCGGGAAAAAATTTAATTCTGCAAAAAAATATTTAATTAATTTTTCAAATTTCTAAAAAATTTCCAAAAAATCTCAAAAATTAAATTCCTCCAAACCAGGGCCGAATTACCGCATGCACAAACGATTAAAACCGTTCGATATCTCTCTATATTGTGAATTACGTATTTCTCTATTGCAAGAGTTTTTTTGAAATTTAAGAACGCTATTGTTTAAGTCGATCATATCTTATAGAAAATTTTACATTAAAATTTGTATAAAATACGAGATAAAAATTTCATTCGATGCGAAAGCGCACTCGATCACGTATGAGGTAAGGTTTAAGTGGCAGTCTGCCATCAGACTCACTTAGACGTTTTCGTCCATTGCGATAGCACAGCAACAGAAGATGTCTTCTAGTTCCTACCTTTGAACCATCCAGATCGCTTTAAAAAGCCCAATAACTAGCGAATGTTTACATCCGCTAAATCAGAAAGGTTTTCAAAGAAATGAGAACCCAAAGTGGAACTCCTTCTAACTGCTAGTGCGGAACACACACACAGAAGGTGTTCTATAGTCTCTTGTTCTTCGATGTCACAGCTTCTGCAAAAGTCATTGCTGGCAACCTTTAGTCTGTCAGTATGTTTTCCGATTAGACAGTGACCTGTCATGACGGACGGTCTGTTGTAGCCAATGACAGCAAAACAGTAGACCCCTTTAAGTCTAGATGAGGCCACATAGTTATGGAATGCTCACAGCCCCCTCTTTGGGACCATCTATCATTCGTTGCCCTTCGAGCCTGGTCCTGAAAACTTAGCTTACATGTCGCTAGAAGCATACCCACAGATTCCAGTGGCCCTGGAGTGTGTAAGGTAGTTCCTAGTCTCGCAAGCTCGTCCGCTTTACAATTCCCTTGGATATCTCTGTGGCCCGGCACCCAGAACAGGTGAATTTTGACTGTTCAGCCATCTCGTTGATCTGCGACAGTCGAGGGCGGTTTTTGTGTTCAGAAATACGTTCTCCATGGAATTTAATAGCTGCCGTCGTAATGACATTATAACTCAGCCACTTCCTTAATTACAAAGATCTCTGTATGATACACACTGCAGTGGTCGAGTACCCTTGTCGTTATGACCAGTTCTAGATTTTTAGAGTACACCCCAAAAACTACCTGGTCGTTTAGTTTGGAACCATAGAAGTCTATGTAACTTCGTATAGAAGTCTATGTAACTTCTGTTACCAGGGATATCGTAGTTCCAATCGGTTCTGTCAGGAATAGTGATACAGTCATTTTCATCAAAAAGCTGCTCAGGTAGGATGTAATCCACACAGCCTGGAACATTGGATATTGTATCAAGGATAACACAGTGTCCTTAGCCGCCACATGACCAATGAGAAAGCTACCTTAACCTCACGGCAGTGGTCGCTGCAATTTGAGTAGCCACAATGTTCAGAGGCATAAGATGTAGCATTAAATTCAGTGCATCAGATGGTGTCGTTCTCAGAGCGGCTGTGATACACAAACAAGCCATCCTTTGCATCCGGTTTAGTATTGAGCAGTAGGTGGATTTTTGAAGCGCCGTCCACCAGACCACAACACCATATAGCATAATAGGTCTGACAACTGCCGTATATACCCAAAGCATGACACGCGGTCTAAACCACCAACTATTGCCAATGGCTCTCTTGCAGGTATATAGGGCAAGAGTGGTCTTTCTTGCCCTTTACAAAATGTTAAATTTGAAGTTCAATTTCCTGTCCAGCAAAACCCTCAGGTATTTTGCGCTTTCTGCAAATGGAACATTCTCTCCACTTTCACGTATGAGATAATTCGACCCCAGTATGGTATATTTTTATACCCACCACCGAAGGATGGGGTTATATCCATTTTGTCATTCCGTTTGCAACACATCAAAATATCGATTTCCGACCCCATAAAGTATATATGTTCTTGATAGTCGTAAAAATGTAAACGATTTACACATGTCCGTCTGTCGGTTGAAATCCCGCTACAGTCTTTAAAAATAGAGATATTGAGCTGAAACTTTGCACATATTCTTTTTTTGTCTGTAAGCAGGTTAAGATGGGCTATATCGGACTATATCTGGATATAGCTCTCATACAGACCGATCCGCCGATTTAAGGTCATAGGCACATAAAAACCACATTTATTATCCGATTTTGCTGAAATTTACAACAGTCAGTTGTGTTAGGACCTTCGACACCTTTCTTCAATTTGATCGGACCAGATCGGTCCAGATTTGGATATAGCTGCCATATAGACCGATCCGCAGATTTAGGGTCTTAGGCCCATAAAAGCCACATTTATTATTCGATTTTGCCTAAATTTGGGACAGTGAGTTGTGTTAGGCCCTTCGACGTTCTTCTTCAATTCGGATTAAATCGGTCCAAATTTGGATATAGCTGCCATATAGACCGATCTCTCGATGTAAGGCTTTGGACCCATAAAAGGCGCATTTATTGTCCAATTTTGCCAAAATTTGGGACAGTGAAGTGTGTTAGGCCCTTTGACATCCTTCTTTAATTTGGCTGCCATTTAGATCGATCCCTCGATTTAAGGTTTCAGGCCCGTAGAAGGCACATTTATTATCCGATTTCTTTGAAATTTTAAACACTGTGTTGTATTAGGCTCTTCGACATATTTCTGCAATTTGGCCAAGATCAGTCCAGATTTGGATATAGCTGCCATATAGAACGGTCTCTCGATTTAAGGTTTTGGGGCCATAAAAGGCACATTTATAGTTCGATTTCTCCGAAATTTGGTACAGTGAGTTGTGTAAGGCCACCCCAGCGCAGAGGTTAGCATGTCTGCCTATGACGCTGAACGCCTGAGTTCGAATCCTGGCGAGACCATCAGAAAAAATTTTCAGCGAAGATTTTTCTCTTTCAATGCTGGCAACATTTGTGAGGTACTACGCCATGTTTAACTTCTCTCCAAAGAGGCGTCGCACTGCGGCACGCCGTTCGGACTCGGCTATAAAAAGGAGGCCCTTTATCATTGAGCTTAAACAGTGACCTACACCACATGCGACGTGCCTTTCGTTTGGTTTGTCTGCTTGCGCTTTCTTTAAGTGACATCTCCTGCTGATGATTTTTCTTGGTCGAAAATGAAATCGCGATACAGGAAACCAGTCAAATGCTTCTAGCAACAATACACTTTTTGCTGACTTTTAAATGTTTTTTGCTATACTATTCTTTGAATAGAAAGCCTTAAACAAATGGTCTAAAGCCGGACAATATCCTGCAATAGAATCTAAATGAGTTTTTAAGACCAAATATAGAATGAGCAAACAGACAACCCAAACAGAATAAAAATTTTTAAAAATTTCCTAAAAGGGAATTTTTTGTTTTCCTTGCCAAAAGTTTTTTTCTTTGCTCTTAATATATGAAAGTGTAACGATTTATATTTTTTTACATTCAAACTAAGAAAATCCTTTCCCAAGACGTTAGACTGCATAATTATTCAATATTATTGATGATGTTAAAAATAAATCGATTTTTTTTTTAATTTTTTTCTATATAAATTACTGTTCTTAATCACCTAATTTAGCTATTTAAAGCCTTCGTTGAAAATCTTTGTTTGCCAGTGTTATTTTAAGTAGATTCCAGGCTTAAAGCCATCACTACTAATTTCAAAAAATATTTTTTTTTTAATTTTAATTTATTATCGTAGATTTTTAGTCAAAGAAAAACATGGTTGTAATAAAATATAATTAGCAAAAATTTTAAATTTTAGTTATAATGCAGCAAAGTTATTGCCTTGTATGAAGTCTACACAGATCTATTAGACTATCAATGCACTTGATTACCTACCTACCCAAGTAGCGGCACAAGTTAATGGAACACGAAATTACCAAAAAAAGAAAAAATGTTTTTTATATACATAAATATTTTTTAGAGAATTTGTTTTGTTTTAAGGAAACAAACAGCTCTGGTTCACTAACACACCACCTACTTACCCGTTCGTTCACTCACACACGGACACTCCCAACTTTATACAGAACACAAGAAATCCTTGTTTTTTAGCCAAATTGTTTTGCCAAACAAAATTTTAGGTTTATACACTGCCAATTATAAAGAAGAAGAAAACAACAACAAAAAACTTGAACAAACTTAAAAAAATATAAAAAACGAAACAAAACATCATTGCAACTATTTCCTTAGAGAAATGGTTCTAATGATGTTAAGACTATACTCTGAATGCAAAAAAAAAAAAAACAAGAAATAAAAGGAAAATAAAACCATTAAAAAATCTATGCTAAGAATCCTAAACAAAGAAATTGGTTGATCATTATTCAAACTGCTGTTGTTTTAATGAAAACAAAGAAAAAACAAAATAAAACACTTTTTAATCCTAGATGATGATGATGATGATGATAATGTCTCACATGGCTATCAAATTCACTATTCTATAGTCACCACTACCCACTGTAACTGTACTCTTGCTCTCACTAAACTATACCAAAAAAACTTTTCAAAAACTCGGAAACTTAACAAAACTTAAAAACTCAAAACTAAAACCTACAAACTTTTAGGTAAACCTATAACAAAAGAAAATGTGATGTATCGAAAGTTTTGTGACATTTATATAAAGGAGTAACCAAAGCAAAACTTAGAAGACAAAAGTAAAACAGCAAAAATGTTAACATTCCAACAAAACAAATGAAACAAATAGCTTAAATACACAACAACAAAGAGCAACATATAGAAAAGCAAAAACATGTTATAAATATATATGAAGAAAAAAATTATGTTTAAATAGAAAAATTATATAAATTGCAAAAAGCAAACATATGAAAAAGCAAATTTAAAAATAAAGGTATCTGATTTTCACACAGGAATGCGGTACAATGTAAATGTTTTTAGTTTAAATAAAAAAAAACTATAACCATCCATAAAATTTACATGAAAGCAATACGAGTTAAAAGAAGTACAGCCTTATTCACAAAACCTTATGAAGCCTTAAAATGGGTTTGTTGGACAGTTCTATAAGGGAAATATAGCAAATAAACCCATTTCAAATCTACATTAAGCTTTGCAAATAAGGCCGGAAATATCTTAAACTATATATGATTTTTAATTTATTTTTTTAAAAATATTTTTTTGAGTTTTTTGAATAATAAAAATGTTGAAATTTCTCTTATTGTTTGATTTCTACATTTAAAATTTTTTATACCCTCCACCATAGGATGGGGAGTATAGTAATTTCGTCAATCTGTTTGTAACTATTCGAAATATTCCTCTGAGACCCCATAAAGTATATATATTCTTGATCGTCGCTAAATTTTATGTCGATCTAGCCATGTCCGTCCGTCCGTCTGTCTGTCGAAAGCACGCTAACATTCAAAGGAGTAAAGCTAACCGCTTGAAATTTTGCACAAATACTTTTTTTTAGTGTAGGTCGTTTGGGATGGTAAATGGGTTAAATCGGTCCATGTTTTGATATAGCTGCCATATAATCCGATCTTTGGTCTTGACTTCTTTACCTTTCAACAACTGCGCTAAGTATGGTTTAAATCTATCTATGTTTTCGGTCCTGACTTCTTGGGTCTTGACTTCTTGAGATCTAGAGAACACAATTCTCGTCCGATTTGACTGAAATTTTGCACGTGGTGTATTGATATTACTTCCAACTACTGTGTTCAGTACGATTCAAATCGGTTCATAATATGGAATAGCTGTCATATAAATCGATCTTGGATCTTGACTTCTTGAGATCTAGAGAGTACAATTCTAGTCCGATTTGACTGAAATTTTGCACGTGGTGTTTTGGTATTACTTCCATCAACTGTGTTAAGTATGATTTAAATCGGTTCATAATATGGAATAGCTATCATATAAATCGATCTTGGATCTTGACGTCTTGAGCGCAGTTCTCATCCGTTTGGCTGAAATTTTGCATGATGTATTTTGTTATGACTTCCAATAACTGCGCTAAGTATGGCACAAATCGAAACATAACATTATATAGCTGCCATATAAACCGATCTTCGGTTTATATGGCTTCTCTCATGACCTTCAACATACGTATTTAATATGGTCTGAATCGATCAATAGTTTGATACAGCTCCCATATAAACCTATCTCCCGATTTTGCTTCTTGAGCCCTTACAAGGCGCCATTCTTATCCGAATGAACTGAAATATTGCACAATGACTTCTACAGTGTTCAGCATTAATTTATGGTCCGAATCGGACTTTAAGCTGATATAGCTCCAATAGCATAACAGTTCTTATTCATTACTTTTTGTTTGCCTAAAAAGAGATACCGCGCATACAACTCGACAAATGCGATCCATGATGGAGGGTATATCAGATTCGGCACGGCCGAACTTAGCACGCTCTTAGTTGTTTTTATATCATTTTAATTTATTTCTTTGGTTGGTATAGAATAATATAGAAAAATGTAAACTATACGCAACAAAACATATTTTTTATAAATTAATTAATTAATAATACTGCTCGTAAAGTACAACCACTTACGAAAAGAGTTCGTAGTCCGTAGTCATTCCCCTTATTTGTCTGGCTGGTTTGCATAATAAATCACTACGAAAGTTTCCGATCAAATTGTAATTATCATACACAGATAAAATTAATTTTGAAAAACAACAACTTTTGTCGAAAAAAAACAACGAGGAAATTTGTTAATTTTCCTACAACAATTTATTATAAATTTCAGCGACCCAAAAGTACAACAAATTTGAAAGCCGACTTGAATTTTTTAGACAAAAATTCTAATAATTGTTTAGTCGAATATTGTCTTTAGAATCCCTAAGACAGCAACGTATGAATGCAAGGGCAAACGCATCGTTTTTCTGTTTTTATTTTAAAAACAATGATTTTCATTGATAAACGCTTGAAAAGCATAAACCAGTATTTAGGTTTTCTTATTTTATGTATATTTTTGCAAAAGATCAATTTTTTACTGGCTTTAATTAACTATGACAGAATTGTTTCCCATTGGTCGAAAGATCAATCATTCACACCAGAAAATTATTTTTATCATATTGAGAGAGTTAAAAATACTTAAAGAAAGCATTTCACACAAACAGTAACATTTTCATTTTGGGCATCGCTGGTTTACACTACAACCTCGATTTACATTGTCTCGGTTAACATATTTTCGATTTGCGTCATCTCAGTAGTTGTCCTGGTTGTTCATTTCGGGGAATCCCAGTGTGGATCAAAGTGCGTGTTTGATTATAATCCTTCATTATTTGGTTTGTGAATTAGGGGAATCACAATTTTGATCGATGTGCCTGTTTGCTTATTTGATGAAAAGGTTCTTAATAGTGCCAGCATTTAGGTTTGCAAAACAACACAATTCGATCAATACTAAAAAAATAGGGCTTTAGTCCAGTTTAATTTTTGCAGTCACCTATGAATATAGGCTACAGTGGAACGAATTCGATATCCGCATTCAGGGCGAAGTATTTCCACCCTAAAAAGATATTAGAGAGATAAAGAAAGTATAGCGGAGCGTGCCCGGTTCGGCTAGTTTTTTATAAAATAAACTGAAAAATCTGGCAACCGTACCCGTGAAAAACCTTTAAAAGAAATCCTATAAGGAGAACAGAACTGTGAACAATTTGGTTTAAACCGTAGATGGTTTATGTGCGCACAGCCGCACATAAATTCCTATGCCTCCGGTCGCAGGAAATACGAACAATAGAATACGTACAGTGTAAGCAACTTTTGTGTGGCTTTCTTCGGTTGACGCATTGTTGTTATTCTACTTCCCTAGATGATCATTCGGTTCATACTGCCCCTCATACAAACACATTTACTATTTTCAAATGTCTTAGTGTGCCCAACCAATTTAAGCATCCTTCAAACATTTTTCATAATTTTGAAAGAGCGTTCGTCCCGCGATGAATAAAACAATCTTCTGGAAGACTAATACGCAATTATACCTCCAAATGGGTCGCGAAACACTCTTCTACGATACCATTGGGCAATCCATTGCATGTGCGGACGTTTAAGCAAACCTTTGCGACGATTCTCTTGTAACCCAATGTGTTATTATAGACCGTATGAGTCGAAAATCCATTGCGTCGCAACTCTTTGCGACGATTATTACGCATCCCACGCGTTATTATGGCACAGAAGATTTGTTATTAAATCGCCTGAGTTAACTTTTCGCGATTGTTTTTATTTTCATGCCTGGTGCGTTTAGGACTTGTATGGAAATATACTTGTACAACACCAAACAGAATTCTCACTTGGTTTATATGACGATTGGTACTTAGTATGACAATGACGACGAGTAGTGCAAAAATGGACCAATGATGCCATGACCAGCCCATAAACCATACCGAACGGTCGTTTTTTTGGAATGCGTTGGTAACTCTTGTGCGGCATTTGGCTGTTCTTCACCCCAGATGAGACAGTTTTGCTGTTTAACGTATCCATTTAGCCAGAAATGAGCCTCATCGCTGAACACAAGTTTTCGATAAAACAGTGGATTACCATGGATCTGTTGTCACAAAGCACGTCTTTGCAGTCGGTGCTCATCTGTGAGTTTATCCATGATGAAATTACAGAGTATACGGAACACTTTTCACTTTCACATATGACATTTGGACACAATTATAAACCGTGTTGCTAACCCGAAAAACTTAGTTCATAAACAATCACTCTTTAAAATGGAAGTGGATTTAAGATTTTGAAGGGAACACAGGGTGTCTAGTACAGAATTTTTAATATAAAACGAACATCAATCCGATTATTATCTCAGGGGTTTTTTCCGAAAGAGCATGGATCGTATCAAACATTTTTCCTGATTGGGTTGCCTGTCAAACATTTCTGAGAATTTTCTATTTTGTTTGTTTCTCTTTCGCAAAGCCAAAGATAGCAACACACTCCCACCACTATGGGACGCGTTCCGTCTTTGGTTAGAAGACTTTTCAGCCATATTAAGTGTGATGGCTTCAAGGTCCGTGCGTTGGTATGTTGTACTTGAATCGTATTAATAGCGAAAACGCATCTATGATACAATTACCACATTAGCCAAGCTCGACAACCCTGCTTATTAGCTGTACTTTTCTCAATGCATGTATTTTTGTGTAATGACAGACATTCTATCTGTGTCAAATTACACTTCTTCCGTACTACACATGATTTTGTTCATCTGTTAGAAGTTGTATTGATGGCTTCGAACGCTAAGACAACGGCAATGGCTCTAGCTGTTGCTCCGTGTGCCCAGGCTCAAATTCCGGCCGGGCTCTACCGAATTTTGAATTTTTCAAATTTTTTTTGCCCGTTAGGGCGATATCATTAAATTTAACATTTTTTTTCTCTTACGCGACGAGCTGAATGATCGAAGATGCAAATGAAAAATAAAAGCCAAAGATAGATATTTTGTAAAAAAAATTTAGATTCTTTACAAAATGTTAACAAATTTTTCCTATATAAAGGTTATTTTTATTAATGTTAAAAATTCTTCTTCTAAAACTTTTTTTTTAATTTAATTTCTATAGAATATTTTTTTCCAATATTGTTGTTTTGTAGAAATTTTTTTTCTTACAACATTTTTTCAAATTTTCATCTCTATAGAAAATTTTGGCAAATTTTCTTTATTTCTATTTTTTTCTTTTTTTGCACGGTTGATTTCTTGAGAATATTTGACAAAATTCGAATTTTATACATTTTTATATTTATATTTAGAGACATATTTGCAGTTAAAAAAATTATAAAATTTTAATAAAACAACAGAAAAAATCAACTTCTGTAAACAATTTTGACTAAATTAGAAAAACTTTCATGAATATTTGCCGCGAGGGGGCAAACTTATGAACTTTGTGATTTTTTTTTTTTCAAAAAACAAACAAAAAAAAATTTATTTCTATGGAAAATTGTTACAAACTTTTATTTCTTAGGAAAATTTTACAAAATTTTATTTCAATAGAAATTTAAAAATTTATTTTTAACTTTTATTTTTTTTAATAAGAATTGATTTATGATTTGTAAGAATTTCTTTTTCTTAATTTTTGTTTTATTAAACTATCATATTGTATCGCTCTCCCCTGATGTCATGTTGTAAAAACCGGATACGAAATTTTAGGGAGTTTTTTTGTAAACAAAATGATATTGAGAAACAAACAAAAACAAAATCATATCAATTAGTATATATACATATATAAACATATACATATATATACATGCATATACACATAAATAAAAAGTAGTTAAAGAAAAAAAAATACCTACAAAATAAAATATTTAACAAAATCAAAAACAAAACATACTATCGGTGTAACTAACATGCAAGCAATTGCCAAATTTTTAGACATGTCTTAGGAAAAAAAAAATAAAATAAAACAAATTGTTATTCAGCATGCATGAAAAAAAAATCATAAAAAAAATATATCTACAAACACAATACACACACACATATGAATGCAAACCGAATACAAAATTACATTCAATTGAAAGCAATTCTACATTACATACAAATTACAAAGCAACACATGACAATAAAACCGAAAAAAAAGAAAACAAACAACAATGGCCCCGAAAATGAACCCCTCAGCAAAAGAAAAAAGAGGTTCATTGTTTTATGCATTAACCATCCAACCAACCAACAAACAAACAAAAGAAACCAATAACCAACCTCATTAAGGGACATGGTGAAAATGTATAAAAAAAACAAATCCTCCCTCGCCCCCTTTCGGAAACGAAACCCAACGTAGACCGGCCAAGAACTTTTTCAAGTTATTTATAAAAACACTGAGGGGAATATTAAACATCCCCACAGCCTACTCCTATCCTTCTTAAAAAACAAAAACAGATTTAAATAGCCAAGCAAGCTTTCAAATGAAAAATGAGTTATATCAAAAAAAAAAAGAATGAAGGAAACGAAAAATTGCAAAGCAACCATACAAACACAGTTGTTAAACACTGCATATTTAGTACAAACGAATTACACTTACAGCCATCAATGCATCATTTGTGGCAAACATTAAAAACAGCATTTCATTATGCTTTAACAACAAACCACAAAAATAAGGGAAACAAAATTTTTTTAATTATTAATATTGTCAACATTTTATTTCTATGGACAGTTTTGCAAAGAATTATTTTTTTAGAAAATTTGGTCAACAATTGTGTTTTTATAAAAAATTATGTCAAAATTTTATTTTTAAAGAAACATTTTTCAAGGTTTCATTTCTAAAGAAAATAATTCTATAGAAAATTTTGTCAAAATTTTTCGAAAACTTTCTGGCTCGAGATCATATTCAATGCTTTCTATTCAAAGAATAGCAGGATTCACTAATAGAAGGTTAGGTCACTTGCAAAAACACAAAGTGGGTAGGCCCCATGAACATCTTTGAGGATGTCAAATCTGCCGATTGAAAATGTCATCAATAGGAGAAAACGTTAACAAAGTCTGAATGAGAAAAGACAGCAAGTTGACATCCTAAATGCCAAGTACTTCTAAAAATTAAAAAAAAATTGTATGTCGTCTGATCGCTTGGCTTAACCTTATTCAGTGTATTCTGAAAGAATAGCATAGCAAAGAACTGATAAAAGTTAATCAAGTGTGTGTTATTATTCAAAACACTTTGACTGGCTTGATGGATCATGATTTCTGATACACCATCACATCTTTATCAACACCTTTGTCAAATTGGTTAAAGTGCCCTACATAACCAAAGACTATTGAGTACGGCATAGAGCTGCTTTTGTTTTGAAACAGGGCTCAATTAGTCCTCTAACTCTCCTTAGTGCAGTATCTCCAGCTAGATGTTCGAAAATCACGAAAAAATTTAAAATATGAAAAAAATAGAGCACAAAGAGACAACATTTTATTTCTATGGAATATTTTTGTCAAAACTTAATTTCTTTGCACAATTTTGTCTAATCTTATTCTTCTATAGAAATTTTTTTTTCAAAATTTTATTTTATCTATTTTTTGAGCTACGTTTTAATTTGGTTGTTTCATTTCATCGTTGAATTTTTTTTGTCCATCTTAAGTCAAAAGGGTTTGTGTTTGTTTTAGAATAGAAAGCAAAATAAAAATGCTTTTTTAAAAAGTTTAAGGCAATCCAATGTTCGTCTGAAATAGGCGTGCTTCTACCATTCTACCTTCTGCCACAGTTCACTAATTAGTGATTAGGAGGATTAGGTTAGGCTAGGTTGAATGGGTTGCCCACCAAAGGTGAGTTCACTCGGAGGCCAGTTTGAAAGAGAATGGGAAGAGAAGAAAAGAGAATGAGAAGAGAAGAAAATGTGAGACCTCGTACTAGAGGTTATACACGAATATAAGAAAAAGACAATAGGAGTGGAGAACCCGAGCGGGGGATGAAGAACCGCCCGTCCTACGCAAGCACGGATCTACCTACGCCGGAGCTTGTGGCACACCCCGTCGGAACCATCCTGTTTCCTCAACAAACCTCACGAGACATACCAGAGGTACGTTTGCAGGTTCTCCCAGATCACAGAAGAAACGGCTCCCCAGAATGGAGGGCCTACGTCTCTGCAGACCCGGACAGGAACACAGCAAGTGCTCAATAGTTTCCTCCTCATCCTCATCGAGGCAACTCCTACAGAAGTCATTGTGCGGTATCTCCATGCGCACCGCCATGCGGCCTATGGCACACTGTCTGGTTATGACCCCTGTCAAAGTAATCATCGTCCTCTTATCGAACGCCTGCAACTCCTTCGTTCTCCTCTGGTCGATGACCGGCCATAGCGAACTGGCAGTCCGGCAACCATCTAACGAGCCCCATCTCGCCACCGACACCGCCCTGGCCATCCCGATTTGGCTGAAATTTTGCACATGGTGTTTTGGTATCACTTCCAATAACTGCGCTAAGTGTGATTCAAATCGGTTAATAACCTGATATAGCTGCTATATAAATCGACTTCTTGAGCCACTAGAGGGCGCAATTCTCATGCGATTTGGCTGAAATTTAGCATGAATTGTTTTGTCTTGACTTCCAACAACTGTGCTAAGTATAGTTTAAATCGGTCCATAGCCTGATATAGCTGTCATATAAACCGATGTGGGATCTTGTCTTCTTAAGCCTCTGGAGGGTGCAATTCTTATCCGTTTTGACTGAAACTTTATACAACGGCTTCTCCCATGACCTTCAGCACACGTGTCCAATTTGGTCTGAATCGTTCTATAGCCTCATACAGCTCCCACATAAACCGATCTGCGATTATGCATCTTGAGCCCCTACAAGGCGCAATTCTTAATCGAATGGACTGAAATCAATTACTTCTACTATGGTCTTCAACATTCAATTCACTTATTCACTTACGAATCGGACTATAACTTGATATTATTCTTTGTTTGCCTTAAAAGTGATACCACGCAAAGAGCTCGACAAATGTCATCCATGGTGGCGGGTGTATAAGATTCGGGCTTGCCGAACTTACTTGTTTCAACATTTTTTTTTCAATGTAAAATTTTGTCAAAATTTTATTTCTATAGAAAATTTTGTCAAAATTTTATTTCTATAGAAAATTTTGTCAAAATTTTATTTCTATAGAAAATTTTGTCAAAATTTTATTTCTATAGAAAATTTTGTCAAAATTTTATTTCTATAGAAAATTTTGTCAAAATTTTATTTCTATAGAAAATTTTGTCAAAATTTTATTTCTATAGAAAATTTTGTCAAAATTTTATTTCTATAGAAAATTTTGTCAAAATTTTATTTCTATAGAAAATTTTGTCAAAATTTTATTTCTATAGAAAATTTTGTCAAAATTTTATTTCTATAGAAAATTTTGTCAAAATTTTATTTCTATAGAAAATTTTGTCAGAATTTTATTTCTATAGAAAATTTTGTCAAAATTTTATTTCTATAGAAAATTTTGTCAAAATTTTATTTCAATAGAAAATTTTGTCAAAATTTTATTTCTATAGAAAATTTTGTCAAAATTTTATTTCTATAGAAAATTTTGTCAAAATTTTATTTCTATAGAAAACTTTGTCAAAATTTTATTCCTATAGAAAATTTTGTCAAAATTTTATTTCAATAGAAAATTTTGTCAAAATTTTATTTCTATAGAAAATTTTGTCAAAATTTTATTTCTATAGAAAATTTTGTCAAAATTTTATTTCTATAGAAAACTTTGTCAAAATTTTATTCCTATAGAAAATTTTGTCAAAATCTTATTTCTACAAAAATTTTATTTCTATAGAAAATTTTGTCAAAATTTTATTTCTATAGAAAATTTTGTCAAATTTTTATTTCTATAGAAAATTTTTTCAAAATTTTATTTCTATAGAAAATTTTGTCAAAATTTTATTCCTATAGAAAATTTTGTCAAAATCTTATTTCTATAGCAAATTTTGTCAAAATTTTATTTCTATAAAAAATTTTGTCAAAATATTATTTCTATAAAAAAATTTTGTCAAAATTTTATTTCTATAGAAAATTTTGTCAAAATTTTATTTCTATAGAAAATTTTGTCAAAATTTTATTTCTATAGAAAATTTTGTCAAAATTTTATTTCTATAGAAAATTTTGTCAAAATTTTATTTCTATAGAAAATTTTGTCAAAATTTTATTTCCATAGAAAATTTTGTCAAATTTTATTTCTATAAAAAAATTTTGTCAAAATTTTATTTCTTTAAAAATGTTTGTCAAAATTTTATTTCTATAGAAAATTTTGTCAAAATTTTATTTCTATAGAAAATTTTGTCAAAATTTTATTTCTATAGAAAATTTTGTCAAAATTTTATTTCTATAAAAAATTTTGTCAAAATTTTATTTCTATAGAAAATTTTGTCAAAATTTTATTTCTATAGAAAATTTTGTATTGAGATCATATTCATCCTTTCTATTCAAAGAATAGCATAGCAAAGAACTTATAAAAGTTGAGCAAGTGTGTGTTATAATTCAAAACACTTTGACTGGCTTGGTGGATCATGATTTCTTATACGCCATGTATCTTCATCAACACCTTGGTCAAATTAATTGACGCGCTCCACATACCCCACGACTATTAAGTACGGCGTAGAGTACTTTTTTGTCTTGAAACAGGGCCCAATAAGTCCTCTAACTCTACTTAGCGCTGTCAGAAAATCAGAATTTATTTTTATCAAACATTTTGTTAGTCTAACATAAATTTTCTTTACAGTTTTCATGTGCAAATACCATTTTTAAACATTTTGCCAGTCATTCTTACTTCTTAAAATTTATGGCACAGCTTTATTGTTTAATTAAGGACAGGACACATTAAATTTTCATTTATATATTTTCTGCTCTGATCAAAATAATTAATTTGAATGATATGGACATTCAATGGCCAAATGATAAACCACTTATGCATTATTTTCTGCTTCTCGTATTTTTTACATTCATAAATTTTCAATTAACTCTATTCAACCACACACACATACATAGACTTTACCACCATTGTACACAGATCCTTGCACACTTACAACTATTGAAATTGTTAATGCTTTAAATGTGTGCTTGCCAACAATAACAAGAACAACAACAACAACAAAAGTTAAACGAATAAATTGAAAACAAAATCTATCCATTATTAAATTTGTTATAGAAATCAACAGAAATCCCCAAAAACAAAAACTCAAAAATATGATAAATATGCTCAATGATAATTAAATGATAATAATGTTATAAATAAAATGAATGGACAGCAACAAGTCCAAAATGTTCAAATCCTTAAAAGTTGTTAATAATAAATGTCTATGTATTATAAATATAATATACACAAACAAAAAACACCCAAAACAAGAAAATAAATGAAGCTAAAACCAAAAGATTTTTGTTTTTATATATTTGGAGCTTGATTAGAGTGTCAGTAATACCAAAGTAGCGACAGACCAAATCCTCTGGGTAAAACCAAACCCACAATTCCCGCATTGGTAATCCGAGCTCCAACTAAACTGCAGCAAAGTTTTATTTGGAGTTTAAGGCCAGTTAAAAATTTGTAAACGTTTAAAGTGTAAGCATGTTTCATAGAAAAAAACTTGTCAACATTTATATAGAAATAAAATTAAGACAAACCTTTCTGTAGAAACAACATTTTTACAAAATTTTCTTAAAAAACATTCCTATGAAATTAAAATTTTCCAAAAAAAAATGTACAAAAATTTCTGTAGAAATAAAATATTCACAAACTTTCTAAGACACATGTTGGACTGTATATCCATAGGTCACTGGTTCATATCCGGGTCGAAGGACCATGTTTAACTTGGCCACATTGAGGGGGAAATTAAAAAATAATAAAAAAAAGATAAACTAAATAATTTGTATTATAAAACAAATGAATATTTGCTCGACAAACGGATGTGTGCGAAAATCAGATGAACAATGAAAAGCATACAAGACAAGATCAAATGACAATTCGCGTCGTTGCCATCTGATTTAATTAAGCTTAGTTGTATTTATTTCTGTAGATGGAGCTGTAGAAGATGTAGTGTGGTTGAAGAGCAATTGATGTCGCTTCAACAAAAATTCCTATTATAATTAATTTTTAGTTTAATTTTCTATAGAATTAATAGTTTTTTTTTATACCGCGATTGCCCCAAGAATTTATAGCTTACCCAAAATCCATAAGGAGGGAACACCACTCAGGCCGATTCGTTCATCAATTAATTCCCCAACATATGGACAATCAAAATATCTAACCGACGTATTAAATATTGGGTTGCCCAAAAAGTAATTGCGGATTTTTTTAAAGAAAGTAAATGCATTTTTAATAAAACTTAGAATGAACTTTAATCAAATATACTTTTTTTACACTTTTTTTCTAAAGCAAGCTAAAAGTAACAGCTGATAACTGACAGAAGAAAGAATGCAATTACAGAGTGGCAAGCTGTGAAAAAATTTGTCAACGCCGACTATATGAAAAATCCGCAATTACTTTTTGGGCAACCCAATAACTGGACTAGAGATTCACAATACAACATAAAAGACGAGATAGAATTCAAATCAAAAATCATCGACAAGGAAATCAGAGACAATGAGGTATTAATATCTTTCGACGTTGTGTCTCTATATCCAAGCATACCGGTTAATTTAGCCATAAACACTATAACCGAAAAATGGAATGACATCCAGGAGCACACAAAGATACCAAAGGATTGATTTATAGAATTGTTATGATGAATAAAGGATTCTAGATATTTTATATACGATGAAAAATTGTATGAACAAAAGAAACGCATGCCAATGGGTTTGCCCATCTCTTCGATAATTGCCGATATTGTGATGGAAACCTTACTAGAGAAAATTACAAAAAAAACCAAGAAAAAAGAATAGAACGAAGAACAACGAAAGAGAATCAACACCAAAAATCTTCAGGAAAACGACGTATATTCCAGGGTTTTCGGAAAGACTTACCAGTTCAAATATGTTTAACAGGGATAAATACCAGCTTGCCTTAATTACACAGCTTGCCACATTATAGATTACACAATGTTTGATGGAAATTTAAGAAAAGAAAGAGTTTTGGTTCTCACACCAAACTGTTTTTAGTGCCATTGGTATATAACCATAACCGAAGACGAAGGCGGCCACCGTTGCGCAGAGGTTAGCATATTTGTGAAGTCACTAGCCAAGTATCTCTACGAAGTGGTATCGCTATGCGACTCGCCATTTGAACGCGGCACATCGTCGAGCAAAAACTTTAATCGGACTGCACTCTGTAATAAGGGAGAAGTATCCCTTGTACCTAAATGGAAGCCGAAGACGATGGGTTTGCGATATTCCGAGATATACATATATCGAAGATGGTTGGGCGAATTTGTGATTGTACAATGATAGTTACCCAAAAACATCTCGGCGTGAACATCAGAAAAATTTTCAGTGGTGGTTATCCCCTTACTAATGCTGCCTACATTTGTAAGGTGTCCTGCCGGGTTAAAGTTTCCCTATAAAGCTGTTGTTGTTACTGCCACATGCAAACTTCTAAAGATGAGTATGTTCGTTCTGGCTATTGGTTATCTATGGGCGCCCATAACCCGCCTTCTCATATCGAGCATCATAAGCGCTCAGTATTTAAGCAAGAGCCGGTGCCGCCCGGCCCCTCACTGATACTCTCCACTCGATAACGATGATTGTCCGCGACTGCAGTTGCAGCTAATCCGTATGGATCATTCCACAATCCGCAACCTGTGGACGCGCCCGGTAGCTCACATCTAAGCTTCTCGTAACAGCAATGAACACCACACAGATCGGACCTCAATGTTCCAGCCAGTATGCTGTTCATAGATATCCCGTGCCGGGCATCTATCGAGTGGTGTCACTATGCGGCACGCCGTTCGAACTCGGCATTAAAAAGGAGGCCACTTATGATTGAGCTTAAACTATTGGGTTGCCCAAAAAGTAATTGCGGATTTTTTAAAAGAAAGTAAATGCATTTTTATTAAAACTTAGAATAAACTTTAATCAAATATACTTTTTTTTACACCTTTTTTCTAAAGCAAGTTAAAAGTAACAGCTGATAACTGACAGAAGAAAGAATGCAAGTACAGAGTCACAAGCTGTGAAAAAATTTGTCAACGCCGACTATATGAAAAATCCGCAATTACTTTTTGGGCAACCCAATATAATTGGACTGCACTCATCGATATGAGTGAAGTATCCCCAGTTACTTAATGGCATGTTCATGGAAATTTTCTAAATTTAATATACTTGTATTAGATAACCTTATCGCACCACATGAGTTAAATGCCTATCCCAACTTTGTAAACAAAAGTTCTACACATACTTTTAACAAGTAAAAAGGTGTTAAGTTCGGCCGGGCCGAACTTTTGATACCCACCACCTCTTTTATCAAAATCCGGTGAAAATTGCATAACTTATGTCTTTTGATTATTAAAGCCAATTTTTTGGGGCCAAGATTTTAAATCGTGATATCGGTCTATATGGCAGCTAAATGCAAATCTTCATCGTTCTAGACCAAATTGCAGAAATAAGTGGAGGGGCTTAACTTCACTCTGTCACAAATTTCGGCAACATCGGACAATAAATGAGCATTTTATGGGCCCAAAACATTAAATCGAGAGATCGGTCTATTTGGCAGCTGTAACCAAATCTGGACCGATCTGAGTGAAATTGAAGAAGGATGTCGAAGGACCTTGCACAACTCACTGTTCCAAATTGCAGCGACATCGGACAATAAATGCGCTTTTTATGGCCCCGAAACCTAAAACCGAGAGATCAGTCTATATGGCAGCTATATCCAAATCGGGACCGATCTGTGCTATAATGCAGAATTATGTGAAGGGGCTTAACCTTGAGCTGATAAAGAATATATATTTTATAGGTTCGGAAATGGATATTTCGATGTGTTGCAAACGGAATGACAAAATTAATTTACCCCCATCCTTCGGTGGTGGGTATAAAAACTGCCCAAAATAAACGAAACGCCAATACCTATTTACATAAGTACATAAATATGAATATTTTGTTTTATTTATGTTAAAATATTATACGGGGGGATAATATGAAAAAAACTTACAACGTAATGTATACAAATATTAAACAATATCTAATCGATTACGATTATTAGGATTTTATCGAAAGAGAATCTTTATCAAAATATAAACTGGGCTTTTGAAACGATAGGGGCATACAACAAACAATTGAGAAATTTTGTGTGGACCCCATGTCTTTTACATTTTGTCAAAATAAAACTAAAAAAATAGAAAAACAAACAAAAAAAATTATAAAAAACTACTACGTATTCGAAAGTAATAGTTCAAGACAAAAAAGATTATGATATTTAAAATACCATGTGGCGAAATACACTTGAAAAGTGTGTTCTCTTTAGCCAATTTTTATAAAATAAAAATAATACTAAACCAAATGCTGAAACGATTACCCCTAAGGACTTTGAAATTATTAACATGTGTATGTAGTAAACTAATCGCTTATCGTTGGCTAATTTGTGTCTCCATTTTATTGCGGTGGTCCCCAGGCCCTTAGTAAAGTCAAGGCCTTATTGAAATAAGCACACCACTCCTCACGCTCCTCCTTTGTGTCGGCTGACAAAAGGTATCGCACAGTTGTCGTGCGACCATTTGGCACTATAACCAAGGATTCCTGATCCGTTTCTCTAGCTGGTCGCTGGCATTCGAGTAGCATTGTATTGAGGCGAGCGCAAATATCTCGCGGAGCTAGGGTGATCTTTTGCGAAGAGCAGGTGTACAAATCAATAGAACCCATGGGAGCCTTTTTCTTTTCATCATCTGGATATTTCCAATAATTCAGCATGGTGCCGTTCAAGTGACACCATCTACGATGCCATGCTCCGAAGCCGGAAATGTCCTCAAACATGGTAAGGAAACCTTTGTATTCCACGGAAACTGAAAGCTCACAATTGACTTTCATATGAACCACACCCTCCAATGGACTTACTCCCAAGACCTGGGTGAGGGTCCATGTGGTTCTCTGAATTTCTCTCAGGGAGAATATAGCAAAACCATATTGCACTAGGGCTGGTGTGCGTACAGCATGTGGTCCTGCCGGACTTTGCACTGGTGGCATGACTAAACGATTGTCAGAGCCTTTCTTTTTGGGTGTTTTCACTCCAGATTTCTTATTTAAATTGATGTGATACTTGACCTCATGGGGTAGAACCTCTCTTTGAGCTGTCATACCATAAATCTCTAGGGTTACCTTAAAATCGGCATAAACATTATTTAATTGCATGACATCGGGAAATTTGACAGCCAAGAGACCAGGCAAG